>NC_140940.1:58875517-59516351 GCF_014529385.1 Adiantum capillus-veneris | reverse complement strand
TGACATAGTTCATAGATGGAACAAACCTATCAGGAGGTCGCGTGATACGTCCAGATCTATGCACAATAGGTGGCTCAGGCTCAACCACAACCTGTGGTTCCACTCTATCCTGTCCTTGCTCCTCTTGAGCCCTGACATTTTGTCTTGCACGTGCAGGTCCATCTTCTTGGAAGACAACTCTTCTAATCTCCTCAACCCTCTCTGGTTTAGAATGATATTTGGATTCATTAAAGTGAACATCATTGCTGCGGACAACCTTTTTGGATTCGAGGTCTCAAAGTCTGTACCCCATCTCACCAGAATTACCATAGCCTAGAAAGATGCACTTTCTACTCTTTGGCTCAAGTTTGTTCCTAAATTCCTTTGGAACGTGAGTATATGCCTCACAACCAAAGACTCTGAGATGCTTGTATGAGGGCATTTTGCCTGACCATACCATCTCTGGCACTGAATCCTTCTGCAAAACCTTGCTGGGAGATCTATTTACAAGATGAACAGCTGTTGATACAGCTTCAACCCAAAACCCATTTGGCAGCTGTGCATTAGACAACATACTTCTGACCTTCTCTTGTATGGTCCTATTCATCCTCTCAGCAACACCATTTTGAGAAGGATTGTAAGGAGCAGTAAGTTCACGTTTTATACCTTTTGACTCACAAAAGTCTTGAAAGGCCTTTGAAACATACTCTCCACCATTGTCAGTGCGTAAGCATTTAAGCTTCTTGCCACTCTGATTCTCCACAAGTGTCACAAACGTTTTGAAAACACTAAACGCTTCATCCTTGTCTTGAGAAAGTAAACCCATAGTTTCCTCGAGTAATCATCTATAAATGTCATAAAGTAAGAAGCTCCCCCTAGAGATAGGTTAGGCATAGGTCCACACAAATCACTATGAACAAGTGCCAACTGTGTATCTCTTCTACTGCTTCTATAATTATGTGGCTGCTGTGTTTGCTTACCATACAGACAATGTTCACAAAATTCAAAATCATTAAATGAAAAGCCAGGTAAATAACCAGAACGAGACAAGATTTCCATTCCCTTCTTGGACATATGTCCTAACCGGCTATGCCACAAAGAAACGTTCGGCTGCTCAGTTACATTGATTACATTTTTAGAGACATTTGATACATAAATCATGTAAAGTCCTCCAGACTTTACTCCATGTGCTACTGTCATAGAACCCTTGGATATCTTCCACATGTTCTGTCCAAAAGTGGTGACATAGCCAACATCATCAAGTAAACCTATGTTGATCAAGCTCTTTGTAATTGCAGCAGCATGTCTCACATTCTTCAGCGTGAAAGAAGAGCCATTCTGAAACTTCAATTGAACATCTCCAACACCTAAGATCTCACATGTCTGCCCATTGCCTAGCTGAACATGATCTTTAGTGGTCACATAAGAAGTAAACCACTCCTTGTTTGGAGACACATGAAGTGATGCTCCTGAGTCTATAATCCAGTCACTCAGTGCATTTCCATCAGATGCTATAGAAAGAGTTGAGTCCATTGTATTCTTAAAGAAGTAGATGTCTCCTGACACTAGGATGTCATCCTCTGCAACAGTGTTTGTCACATTTATTTCTTGAATCTTCACTGAGGACTTGTTCTTCTCACCATGGTCATCATCTTTCTCTTTGACTTTTTTTGCTTTCCATTCTCTGCAGTCTCTTTTCATGTGACCCTTCTTGCCACAATGGTAGCATTCTATGTCACTCTTGCCTTTAGCACTGCGAGACTTGCTACGAGACTGATTCCTCTTTCCACCTTTGTACTTTTCTTTGGTCCTTCCCCTGACAACTAAGGCTGTTCCTTTGCCTTTGTCCATTGTCTTTCTATTGGTTTCTTCAGTAAGCACACTTCCTTCTACACCTGCTATGTTCAAACCATCTGGAGGTGCAGAATTACTCAAAGCTGTGCGAAAAGTGTCCCAACTTTCCGGCAATGTGATCAACAGGAACATAGCTCTAACAGGTTCATCAAACTTGACACCTTGAGCTGACAACTGACTGTAGATTGTGTTGAATTCATTCAGATGATTGGACATAGGTGTCCCTTCTTTCATCTTCAAGTCAACAAGCTTCTTAAGCCAGTATACCTGTGAAGCTGCACTCTGCTTCTCATAAAGATCACTCACCTTTAACCATGCTTGATAAGCCGACATCTCGTCTGCTACATTGAAGTAAAAGCTTTCTGCCAAAGTCAGCATAATGGTAGAAAGTGCCAATTCATCCATTTCGCTCCATTCATCTTCGTCCATATCTTCTGGTTTTATCCCCTTGAGATTTATAGGTTTTATCTGCTTCTTTTGTACCAACACGTGCCAAATCTGCTTCTTCCACAATGGGAAATTGGTTCCATCCAGCTTCTTGATATTGTAAAGAGCAGTGTCCTGTGATCCAGCCATAGCTACGCTTCACAGTGGTTTACTTTCCTGGGAAAAATTCGGCAGAGTTTCCCCTGTAAACTGACCTCTGAACCAATATCAACCTGTCGAATGAACCAAGAAAGCTTCAAATTCTCCATAAATTTTGGCAGAGTCTCCTTTGTAAAATGGCTCTGGTGTACTCAAAAACAGACCAAAAAACAGCTCAAAAAACATTGTCTCTCTGACACTGTAAGCTGCGGGTAAACCTATCATGCACCTGTAACGTCTCTCACTGTCCTGTCATTGTCCTATAAGCATAGACTGTGACAATGCCTCAACGGCAGTAAAGCAAAGATGCAATCCCAATTGTCTAACTCACAGTCAATACATCCTAGCTCCCTACCTAAGGGTGCTCGAGGGATCGCTCCAAGACCTGTATCACCAAAAGGATCTCAACATTCGAGAATCCCTCAGCTCAATAAGACCTCACTCGACCCTCAACAAAGGCTGCAGTAAATCTGACAGTTCATAGACTTCCCACAAAGTCATACATCCACAAATTTCCCACTGTATGCTGTAACCGCTGCGGCGGTTGTTTGCTGCGTGACTCACAGCCAGTAAACCCTCAACAGACATACATCATCTCTGACAATACATCCCATGTGGAAGTACCTGCAATGTCAGGATGAAATCTGGAATATCAAGCAGCAAACACAAGCTACCTGATGAACTAGTGGATGTCGCCTACAGTTTGTGTGTAGATGCGCCCGTGTCGTATGTGACACGCCTCCAAGAACTGTGAGCCGTCCTTCGATGTGTAGACAGCCACAAATCAACACTCTGGGAGTGTCGATATCCTCAGCACCTGCAGTCATAGGCTGAAAACCCCAAATTTGCAGAGTCGAATCTGCACCCGTCGAGACCACGTAGTCGAAAATGGCCTGCGTAGACCTTTGTCGAAGCCGAACGGTGGCCAAGATGACCTCAGAATGAAATTCTAACAACACCAAGCCCTTCGAGCTCTCCCACAAGATTTGGGGCCGTGTCTTTGCCTGTCGAATTTCACTCCAATCTGAGCTGGTGACTCTAGCCTCCTGCAGTGCTGCCCCGAGCCTCGATCTGAGCTCTGATACCAGTTGAAGGAGTACGAGCGGAAGTGCGACGCGAGAGAGAGTGCGAGAAGAAGAGCACAACGATATGGTGAACTCGCTCTACTGTAATGTGTAGAGCATAGTGAGTTCTTATTAGGTTTTTACAAAAGACTATGTGTACATACCTGGCGGCCCGCCCACTTACCTGGGCGACCACATTGGGCTTTATACCCCAACAAGATTATGAGATCTAGATCAAGTAGCATTATGCCAAGTTTTAGCTTTTGTATGTATGTACCTGTAACATATCATGAGGGGTGCCCAAGTGTTGATCCTCATTAGGGGCAGGATGTTCAACATGCCTAGGGCACAATCGTTTTGACATCGTTGGTTCAGCCAAGGTTGGTCCGAGGTTGAAATTGGTCTATGCTAGGCAAAGGCATCAAGCAGGTGCAGTGCAGAAGTCTAGAGCAGGTACCAAGGTCCTTGGTAGCCAACGAGTAGCACCAATGTATGTCTTAAGCGGTTTCCTAGGCCAAGAGAGCTAAAGGACAAGTCCAGATGGGATAGCAGGTAAAGGTGCCCAGAGTGCCAAGTCGGTGCTCTAGAATGTAGTAAGTCGATCGAAACTGCTCGTCAAACGGAGCCCCAATGCTCAAGATATTGGAGTTCAACGTTAGAAGGCGTTGCAGATATCTGCAACGGATAGGGAAATTGGGGGCAGCTGGCCCAGGCAGATGTCAGTAGATAGATGCATAGAGCTCAAATTATTGAGCATGCCTCTCTTCTCGGATTGCGGATCGGAGCTCTGGCTAGCAAGTTATGACCATCAGAAGATTTTCCAGGGGTCGGGTATATGCCCACTTGCCTGCATTGAAGGATGCGCCATCTCGCATCTTTTTGGCCTTGCCAAGATTCTCAATGATAGTGTGCTTCATGTGAAGTTAGCACAACTCGATAGCTCGTCCATCGGATGCTCGGTCAGCAGGATACAGCAGGATGAAGTCAGGAGCCAATGTCAAGGAAGGGATTGGCATATGTTTTTTACCTTTTTTGCGGCCTTAGATCGCAAGCCTGGGAAAGTTGGAGTGCGATGAGCACAGGGGAATTCAAAGTCAAGAACAAGTTCCATCGGCCGGCTTTGCGGCTTGGGAAACCGACCCCGGAACAAAATATGGCAGGCTTGTGAAGTGGGGCCAAAACAATGTGTGTGAGGGGATTTTTTAAAAGGTTTTGGAAATTGGGGGACGCACAAATGCTGCCATGTGGCACACAATGAACACACATACACCGTTTGGAGCAAGGGATGCGGGCTATATAGCCTAGACGGAGACATCACTGAAGCATACGAGTGTGGGAGGAGGTGAGCTCCCCTTTGAGCATGGCTATGGTGGAGCACCCGAGGCGGCTCTATCGGACACTGCGCAGGCAGTCGGCAGGCGCACGTGGGGCGGTTTTGACCGGTGAAGTTTTTGGAGCTGGTGGCGAGAGTGCAATGCACCCGTGGTCAACTTGACTAGCTGGTGATGTGGTGCAATGGCCAGAGGCCATTCCCACGGCCCTTGGAGGCCCCATTTTTTGAAGGCTAGGGGGGAGGCAATAGCGACATCGCTAATGCCCCCCTCCCCTGTGCATGGTAAGGGGACAGTCCCGCGAGAGAGAGAGAGAGAGAGAGAGAGAGAGAGAGAGAGAAGTCAAGCTGTCGGGAGCCCAAAGGGCAACCAGGAGGGGCATCATGTGCAAAGGCAAGTATGTCACCCAAAGGCCGGGACCATGAAAAGAGATAAATAGAGAGAGAGGAGGTTGGTGGGGGATAGGTCAAGGAAAGGGCCGGGTAAAGGTGGTCAATGGGGAAATCAAAGAGGCAGTGGAAGAGGGGGCCCTTCCAATGGGAAAATAATTAACGAAAAAAGGAAAAAATAAAATGCCTAGGCGCATTAGCGATGTCGCTAATGCATCTCCTCTCAAGTATAAAAGAAAGAGAAAGAGAGCAGATGAATCCAGAGGCAGCTACCTCCTCCCAAAGTTACCAAATGTGAATTCCATATGGGCCAATAAGTGGGCAGTTTCCAAAATTGAAGGCCCCCCACTATAAAGGTCATGTTTTAATCAAATTAAGGGCTTTTTTGGTGCCCTTTGAAGCCTGCAAAGTGGAGTTCTTTGACAAACCTATCCCTTTGTACTTTTTCCTTGAAAATGGCCAAGGTGATGGCATTACAAGCCTTTGTATATGCATTTTGAAGTGCAATCAAGCCACTGTTGCCCCGCTTTGCAATAATTTCCCCTTCGCCCCTTCTCTTTCTCTTGCTTTCATGTTTCCCCTCGGTGCCGACTGTGCGGATGTGTGTGCCTCCCGGACCGATAAAGTTTTGTGTAAGAGAGTGAGATTGAGCGGTTGTGTGTGTGTGTGTGTGTGTGTGTAAGGGTGTAAATAGACCGTGGTAGTAGGTGTGCATTGTGTTGTGGATTTATGGAGTGTGTGAGCGGTGGAAATTGAGCAGGCGGTGGTCTGCTAGTGAGAAGTGTTTTTTGAAGGTGTTTTCTGAGAGGATAGGAGTGTTGTGGATACCCTGAGCTATAGAGAGGCCTTTGTGTTTGTGTCGGGCATGTTCCCCATTCCCCTCTCCATCTTCTAGTGCCCCCATGGAGGAGCACACTGATCGCTCCCAGTTGATAAAAAAGAAGCAGTTTTTTGCGTTGGAATTCATGGCAGCTATCAGCTATGGACCAATTTTCACAGGCAAGGAGGGCCCTGACGAGTGGATGTCGGATTTCGAGCTATATATGCTATCACTGCGTATGCCAAATGAGGATAGCAAGATGCAGACATTTCCTTTGGTGATGCGTGGAAAAGCAAAAGTTTGGTATGAAGCTCTGGAAGGCAAGCCGAGGCAAGCATGGCCGGCTCTACGGCCGAGGTTTCTTCACGACTTTCGCAAGGAGGCTTCCCCAGTCAAGATGGATGCGAAGCTAAAGGCTCTTAAACAAGATGTAAGTGAAGAGTTCAATCTGTTTTTGGGTCATTTTGAAGAGTGTTGGGCAAAACTAGCAACGGCCATGCAATTGGCTAATGGGGATTACTTCAAGCTGGACAAGTTCATGGCATGTCTGCACCCCAAGGTGAGAGAAAAAGTTGATTTTGAAAGCCCAAACAATTACAATGGTGCGGTAGCAATTGCACGATTGAAGAGTAGAAAGATAAAGAAAAGATAGAGCAGGGTAGGTCAGGCTCCGAGACGATAGCCCCTGTTCAACTGCAGAGTCCGAGGGAGGCTATGCATGAAGAAAATCACGGAAATCGAGGTGTAGCTATTTTGCCGCAAAATTGGGTACGCACGGTGCAAGATTTGTCCAAGCAAATGCAGGAGTTGCAGTTAAATGTAATGGATAGAGGATAGCCAAGAGGAGCAAGGGGCAGGGCAAGGCCGCTGCCAGGTAGGTGCTACAATTGTGGAGAAGAGGGGCACTATGTGCTTGATTGTCCTCAGCCAGAGAGAGAGAGAGAGAGAGAGAGAGAGAGAGAGAGAGAGAGAGAGAGAGAGAGAGAGAGAGAGAGAGAGGAGGCATTTACCCATTGTTTGGTAGAGGTCAAGGCCAAGGGCAATTAAATGGTCTGAGAGAGCAAGCATTGGAGAATTTTGTGCAGCCAGCTCTGCCAAATGGATGTGAAGTCCCAAGAGTGAATATTATTGGGGTGGATAAGCAGGACATCGAAGTTTTGGCTAATAAGAGAGCAAGAGTTGAGAGAGACAGAGACAGAGCGAGAAACCAGAGCTCACAAGGGTAAGGAGAAAATGTACAAAGGTGGAGAGCAGCCTGAGCCTAGCAAAAGAAGGAGACGCCGCAAAATCAAGCAAGCAGATTTTCAATTAGGGCGTGGCTATCCCGAGTACAACCTGGTAAGTGATGTCCAAAATCAGAAAGCAAACATTACTTTTGGTCAATCTCATTAATTCATGGTTAATTTGGCTAATTTCAGCCCTAATATGATAGGATAATTAATTAGCTTAATATTACCAAGCTTAATTACAACAATCAGCAAAGAATAATTAATTAAGAGAGGATTTATGAGTATACATAAGCCTAATTCTTGATTTATTAACAAAATAGATTAATCTAGCTTTGCTAATTAAGAAGGATTAGGCTAATTACTGTTTAGGTTAATCGACTAGAGCTTAATCTCTAGTGAATTCTGCGTAGCGTTCTCTCTAGATGAGAGAGAGAGTGTCAAGGCTCTGAGCCTGTCTGAAATTGTGAAGCAAGGGTCATATTTATAGGTTTCTGGACACTCACAGGCTGGAAAATGGCAATAACTTGCATCCCAAGCAGCCCTACAGGTCAAAAAACATCCCCTGCTGCTAAATCTAGTCTGGGAAAGTTCATCATTACCCTACACAACCCCCCTCAGCTTCCAGAATCGATTTTTACTATTTTCACTGATGTTTAATGATGAAAATTGGAAATATCAGTAATTTCTAGAACCTTAGGATAAGAAAGTCTTTGTTAAGAATAATTACTGAAACCATCTAATTTTACTTAACTAATTGAATTTCTATTGTAACCTTCCAGGGCCCGTAACTCTTCCAGATTTTATCGAAATCTGATTCTGAAAATTTCTAGCCCGAGGTTTGTTGTGCTTAAGACTTCAAAAATACCAATATTTGCCACGGTCGGACAATTCTACAATGCTTTTTCAATAATCATAACAGTTTGATTAAGATTTATACAATCTTTAAGGCTCCAAAAACTGGAAACTTTACACAAAAGTAGTGCATTGAGCACGCCGTGATAGTTTTGATATAGGTTGCATTACAAGCGGGTAGGCAATGCTGCCAAAGATGCGAATGTGGTCAAGATGAGGTGGGTGACTGTACCAAAAGGTGTAGGGCATAGTAGTAGGATTGCGAGTGGATGGGATGTGGTTTTGAATATAGCACATAGTGGTGGTAACTTCATCCCAATAGACATCTAAGAGACTAGCTTGAAGAAGCATGGTGCAAGCAGCTTCAAATAGTGTGCAATTTGTGCTCGGTACGACCATTCTACTACTGGTGTTCAGTGATGGAGAATTCATGTCAAATGCTAGAAAAAAGACATAGATCTTTGAATGCATGAGAAATTACTCCCCACCATGATCTGTGCAAAGATTTTTAATATGGCGGCCATGTTGAGTATCGACTAGTGCCTTGAAAGGTGTGCAACAAATGAGAGAAGGTTGAGAATCTTTTGGTCATGTAGTAAGTAGCTGTGTATTTTGAGAAATCGTCTATAAAAGTAAGCATATAATTATTGCTAGTGAGTGAGTCAACAAGCAATGGGCCACACTTTCAATGCATGAGCAGTGTAACCCCACCATGATCTGTGCGGACAATTTTAATACGGCATCCATGTTGGGTCTCGACCCTTGAAAGGTGTGCAAAAATGAGAGAAGGTTGAGGATCTTTTATCCATGTAGTAAGTAGCTGTGTATTTTGAGAAATCATCTAGAAAAGTAAGAATATACTTATTGACAGTGAGTGAGTCAACGGGAAATGGGCCACAAACATCAGAGTGGATGAGATCAAGAGGTATAGTGGCTTGTGACAATGATGTGGGGAATGAGACGTAATGCGCTTTAGCAAAAATACAACCCTCGCAAAGTTTGATGTGAGTGAAGTGCTTGGGAAGACCTAATGTGGGACGCATGTCTAAACTCACCGTCCTATCGTATTGCAGTATTAGCGAGAACCACGATTAATTTGTCAAACCATGGGACAAAGCTGGCTTGACTAGTGCATAGAGGCTACAAGAGGGTGTCAATCTCTTGGAAAACAACTAACAACTCGCATCTAACTCAAGCTACACTCAAATGACTGAAATCACCAAAAGCCAATCGCTCATCGGCAAACAAATCACATCCATTATAGCATCAAATGACATCCAACCGTAACGAAACTTCTAGGACAAGTTTATGAGACCTAAGCACACATGCTTATGGTCTCAAATCCCACATTAGGTCACGTTCCAAAATCGTGATTATTATGTAACATTTAATGGCCTAATAACTTATGTGTAGCGGAAATTAGCATGAACATAGTGGGCATTTCATTAGAGTAGATTCCTAATGAGAATTACAAGAGTGCTTGGGTGGAGAGAGCAACAAAAAGCATAACACCTAGTTAGATAGCATCGACAATACTTTCAAAAGAGAGAGAAATTAAGCTATTGACAACAGTTGAGGACCAGATTTTCATGGAGCCGGTCCCCCCTCCAAAAGGCTTTGTATTATGGTTTCTCCCATCAAGAGAGACATTGTACAATACAATTCTTTGTGTTCCTTCAAGACTAGCTAGTGCAATGAAGATGGAAACTTCATGCACTAAGCAAAACACTTAACAAACACAACTTGAATTATCCCCTTTCTCAGACCCAAGACCTCACACACCTTCGAAGATGGTGAGAGCTAGCAGGGTATGAGAGTAGATTGAGAGGAAGAAGGAGTATCTTACGAGAAAGATGTACATCTCCTGACATAATCACTCATATGTAGCATAGCTTAGCTTAGTAATTATCTTGGTAGAGGAGATGAGCATGCATTGAAGCTTGGCTCTTGGTTGGATTTGCATCCACATGCCAAGAGAGTGTTGATGTAGGCTTCTATCTCACAAGCTTGGAGTAGGTGATGAGTTCTCCATTAAAGCTTGGGAAGAGATAGTCTTCTCTTTCTTCACACATGAGCTTGTGTGAGTGTGTGTGTGTGTGTGTGTGTGTGTGTGATAATGCCTTGAAAAAATCAGCCCCCTCTCTCTCTTGGGCGAGCCCTCTTGCTAAATGTTCTTCCTGAAGCCTCATTGGCCCTCCCCAAGTCAAGCCAATTACAATTAAGCAGCATAAGTGATAGCCTTCTGACATGTGTCCCCCTTTCCCCTTTTGTGAGAGCTTTAGGTAATTAAATAATTAAACTAAACTCTCATTGGACCCCTTTGCCTAGTGGCCAATAGGAATCAGGCAATCCATGGGGCTCCTGAATGCTCATTGGACCCCTTGGGAGACTGCCCAATAGTCTTCTAGGAGACTTAATTCTCATTGGTTTCTTTTATTAAATGTTTTTAAATTAATTAAACTAGATTTACTCTAGCTTAATTTTCATTGGTCCACTTCAAGGGTCATCCAATAGAAATTGGGCACACCTTGTGGGCATCTGGCCTAGGGAGCTGAATGATGTGTCCCTCATTCCCTTTGTGTAAAGGGAGCCTGTGTGTGTGTGTGTGTGTGTGTGTGGCTTTCTCTCTCATCCCCTACCTTTAGGGCTCGCCCCCTCCCATGTAGGGATGTGCAAAGACTTTTAGGGCACACACAAAGCATCCAATTTTCCCTAGGGTTGACCTTTGGACACAACCTTTGAATTTTGGAACCTTAGCATTTTGGAAGTCTTAATGGGCTGAACCTTAGGGTCTTTTTAGCCCATTGTTGCACATGGCTCTTTTGCAGATGGCCCCCCCTTTGGATCCCTATTTTCCCTCCTTTGGATCCCTACTGTGGCCGGTCTGCTAGCTTAACCAATATTCTAGCTTTTTCTCCTCTGGCCTTCCCCACATTAAATGATCAGTTTAATATGAGAAAATCATTTAGGAGAATTAGATATTGATTATTATGACATTACCTCTCTCTTGAAATCATAGTCGTCCTCGACTATGGTGTAGAGAAGATAAAGCATGTTCATGAGTCCTTTTCTTAGTGGGTAGAGGATCCCTATGTTACCCTACCACATCATTCCACAATGGATGACTAGTCCATTTGGCGCTTGAGAGCCTGAGGCTGCCGCAAGCATGTCTACACCTTAGTCCTATCAATCTTCCATAGTAGAGTGACAAGCTCTACTTGGTGTTTGGGAGACGTCGTCTCCGCAAACTTGATCTAAGCATGCATACTACTTCATTTTTGTGCACAAATAAAGAAAAAGAGAGTCTTATAAGACAAAAATTTTGTTCATTTTTAACATTTTGTACATTTGCTTACTCTTGGGAAGCATTGTAAGCATTGACAAGGTTTAGGTTATCCTTTAATTGTATGCCTTGCATCCATCTAGCATCTTCAAAAGGATAATTCTTAAACTTAATAAGATATCGTCGGATAGTCTTACCGCCTCTTAGTACCTTGTCTTCATGTCGGAGAATGGACTCGGGTTGCAGCACCTCTTCTTGGTCCTCGATCTTCGGTGGGTCTTAAATAGTTGGTTCTTGAGGTGGCTCTCCTTTGTAAGGCTTTAATAGGCTCACATGAAAAGCATTGTGTATGAGCCAATGATTGGGCAACTTAAGTTGATAGGCCATCTCATTGATTGGCCTAAGAATCTGAAAGGGACCATAGTACCTTTTTGCTAGTTTAGCATAGTACTTTTGGTGACCCATAGGATTCTTGCCCGTTGTGTGCCTTAATCGAGCCTTGGGAAACTTTAACAAGACCCAATCATTTTCTTTAAAGCCTTGGGCTCTTCTGTGCTTGTCAGCAGCAGCTTTTTGCCTTTGCTGTGAGATAGAGATAGCATCCTTAATCTTTTGGAAAGATTCTTGTAGGTCTCGGTTATACTCATCTGCAGCGAAGATCTTCCCATGTACCTTAAGTAGCAAGGGACTTTTTGATCTTCCCTCAATTACCTCGAAAGGTGATTTTCCTGTGGAAGTATGTACAGTGTTATTGTAAGAATACTCCATTAAGGGTAAGTACTTCTTCCATTGGGATCTTTGATCTACTTCCGTTACATAGGCTTTTAGTAGATCGAGAATTGTTAGGTTAGCTATTTCACTTTGGCCATCCGTTTGTGGATGATAGGCCGAAGAGAAATTTAGCCTTGTCCCTAAATTCTCAAAGAGACCCTTCCAGAAATTACTGGTCATTCTAGGATCTCTATCCGACACTATGGACATTGGCAAGCCATGGTATTTAAAAATTTGTGAAATGAAGAGGGTTGCCATTTGATGGGCTTTGATAGTCTTTTTGACAGGTATAAAATGAGCTTGTTTATTGAACCTGTCTACTATCGTCCATATTCTCGTATTCCCATGGATAGACTTAGGCAATCCAAAGATAAAATCCATGGATATGCTCTCCCATGGTGAATTAGGGATTGGCAAGGGTTGAAGCAATCCAAGTTGCTTCCCTCTATCAAATTTTGTCTTTTGACATACCACACATTTGGAAACATACTCTTGTATGTTCACTTTCATGGTAGGCCAATAGAAATATGTTTCAATTCCCTTTAAGGTAGACTCAATCCTCTATGCCCCGCATACGGGGGAGCATGAGATTCATACATTACTTTCTCACGCAGGGAGTTAGTAACGCATAGTCTATTGCCATAGAGAAGATAACCATATTGTAAAGTAAATGGTTCCTCTTTCTTCCCTAGTGCAAGGGCTGAAATCACATCTCTAAAATCGGGATCAATAGCATACTCATCTATCATTGAAGATAGATCATTGTGAGTTGCTATGGAAACCGCATTCACTCTCAGCCGTCTTTAGAGTGCATCGGCTACTTGATTATGCTTGCCAGCAATGTGAGCAATATGAAAATGAAATTGCGAAAGGAAATTTGCCCACCTCATTTGTTTGTCGGAGAGCTTGGTCTGCGTCATGAAGTACTTAAGACTTTGGTGATCCGTTCGCAGAATGAAAGGAGTCCCCAATAAATAGTGCTTCCATGAGTCTAAGGCATGTAGAACTGCAAGGAGTTCCTTTTCGTATATGCCTAGAGCTTGCTCAATAGGGTCGAGCCTTCGACTCTCATAGCCTATGGCGTGCCCTTCTTGGAGCAAAACAGCTCCAAGGCAATCACCACAAGCATCGCATTGGACCTCAAATGGTTTTGAGAGATCCGGTAGTGTAAGCACAGGTTGAGAGATAAGCTTTTCTTTAAGCTTTTCGAAAGAATTGTTCTCCTTAGCAGACCATGTATACCTTACGTTTTTCTTTGTTAGGTCATGTAATGGTCCCGCAATTTGTGAGAACTTTTCTATGAAGCGTCTATAGTATGCACACATACCTATGAAGCTTCTTAGTTCATGAAGATTCCTTGGTTTAGGCCATCCTTTTATTACCTCTAACTTGGATGGATCCATTTGGATGCCATCTTGAGAGATAATGTGACCTAAATACTGAATCTCTTGCAAGAAAAATTCACTTTTCTTTCGATTAACATAAAGTTTATTCTCTCTTAAAACTTGAAATATTACCTGGAGGTGTTGCTTGTGTTCCTCCAATGAATTAGAGTAGATGATAATATCATCAAAGAACACTCCAGTGAAGGTTTGATGAGGCCTGAATAGCTTCTCCATCAAGCGGTTGAATGTGGCTGGTGCATTGGTCAAGCCAAAAGGCATGACAATGTATTCGTAAAGACCAAATGTAGTGCGAAACGCGGTCTTTACAATGTCTTGATCAACTATCCTTATTTGATGATAGCCACTCTTTAGGTCGACCCTACTGAAGCAGGTCGATCCTTGTAGCTTATCAAATAGGTCTTCTACCCGTGGAACGGGAAACCTATTCTTGATAGTGATCCTATTTAGTGCTCTATAGTCGACACACATACGATATATGCCGTCTTTCTTTTGCACAATAGCACAGGTGAGCAAAATGGAGATGAGCTAGGCCTAACCATGCCCTTCTCAACTAACTCATGCACTTGCCGCATAATCTCCTCTTGTTGAGCTTGAGAAACTCTATAAGGAGGTTTATTAGGCGGTGAACTTCCTGGAAGAAGTTCAATTGCATGGTCATCATTACCTCGTTTAGGAGGTAGCTCACAAGGGATGTCGTCAATAAAAACATCTTGAAACCCCTTGAGAAAATTGGATAACTCTAATTCCTTTTGGTTGCTTTTATTTTCTTTTGCTAAAGCATTAGGTTCATTTTGAGAGTCTTTAACAAAAATCATTTACACGGAAATAGAGCTCTTTATTGACTTATTGAAAGCTGGTGTATGTACAATGGGGATGGTGTTACCCATTTCCTTAGCATCTATATACATGTCTTTTTCCCTGAACTTAAAGGAGATTCTCCTTTCAGGAAATTTAACATCGGCAGCCAGGCGGTCAAACCATAGTGCCCCTAGGATTACATCCTCATGCTTGAGAGGAGAGATAAAGAAGTCCTCTTTGTCCACATAGCCTTGGACATGAAGCCTCAATTTCCCAATTAAGGGAGTAACTGAAGCTTCTTGCCCCTTGAAGGCACTGTCTGCGGGTAGGACATCTCCCATCTCGTAGGATTGTATTCCTAGCTTGGTGGCAAACTCTATAGATATAAAATTGTGAGTAGAACCAGGGTCAAAGAGAATAAAAGCATCATGTTCTCTTACCTTTCCCCAAGCATGGCATAGAGGAGATCCTTTGTGGTGAGTTTGGTGAGTCTCCTCCTCTTGGATTTCAACCAAGGAAGCTCTAGGAGGATCTTGGCGGTTGTTCTTTTGGGGACAAGCGCGGTACGCATGCCCTTGTTCGCCGTAGTTGAAACACCGGTTATCCTTACGATAACGCTCAAGCTCTTCAGGAGAGAGTTTATTCTTACCTTTGTAAACTCCCTTCTCTTTAGCTTTGTTGGAGTTGCCCTTAGGAGACTTTTGGACATTGTCCTTCCCCTTAGGCTCATTGGAACCCTTGTTTTCCGAGGGCTTATTATTTCTTTTTGCCCCCTTTTGGAAATTGATTGGAGAGGCGACCATAGTGTGGTGTATTACCGCCGATATGGTACGTGGTCTTTGAGAGTTGACATACTCCGCCATTTCTTCGGTTAAGCCCGCACAAAATTGTTGCTTTTGCTCTCCAAAATCCAACCTTTTGAAGACAGTGGCTTTGAGCTGTAGGTCCCAAAACTTGTCTACATATTTGTGGATGGATTCATTGGGAGAGAGCTTTAAGCTTCGCCATTCGGTGAGTACTTTGTCTTTGGCATCGGTGGCCAAAAATTGCTTCATAATGGAAGCTCTTAAAGCCTTCCATGTTCGTGGAGCTTCACCATTGGCTCGTAGGCTAGACCACTATTGTCTGGCGGACTTTTGAAAGTGCATAGCTACATGGCGTACCTTAGAGGACTCCGTGAAGCCCTCATCTCCAAAAGCCGCATCGAATTGCTGGATAAAGGCCAAGACTTTGTCCGTAGCACCAAAGGTACCATCATAGGTAAGTAAAGAGATGCTCTTCCCTCCCTCTTTGAATTTCTTCAACTTGGACGACCTCTTCCATGCGGCATAGGATTTCCTATGGCCTCTTCTTTTTGATGGTTCAAAGGTTGCACCATCACTTTCTTCAGAGGGTGAAGAATTGGAAGAAGGTGGAGAAGAGGGTGACCTCTTTCTCGCCTTTTTCTTGTCTTGATCTTTGTCATCTTCACCATAGTTTTCATAAGAGGAAGAGGATGAAGAAGATGGAGAAGAGGGTGTCCTCTTTCTCGCCTTTTTCTTCTCTTGCTTTTTATCATCCTTCTTTGAATTATGGCGTGGAGAAGAGTGTGATGGTCTTCTCCACTTTGGTGGTGATGGAGAGCGTTTAGCCCGCCGTCTTCGTGGAGCCATCTCCGTCGAGGTGGCGGGAGACTCGCTTCTTTCTCGTTCCTTTGGTGGAGGCTCTTGAGTTCTCCTTTGGGAAGGAGATGCATCATCAAGAAGTAAATTCTTGAGACCTTCATATGGATTCTCTTCTTCTTCCCGAATCGGAGAGAGACCTCTTTTGGTAGTCTCACAAGGAGGCTTCCTAGGTGTTCTCTCGTCATGGTGATGAGCTTGGAGAATCCCGTGAGCACAGAGCTGCCGTTGCACTTCACCTTGGAGAGATGGATTGCCCATGGCTTGTTGAAGCCTAGAAACAAGATATTTAACAAGCATTGAAGCATCATTAGTAGCTTGCTCATGAGCAAAATCAAAGTTATCAACATTAATTTCACTCTCTTTACTATTGTCAGCCATTCTAACAAATTTTAGGTGTAAACTTTTTAGGTGTACTTTGGCACTTCAAGCCCTAGTTGCTACTCCTCTTTACCCCTTTAGAAAAAGCACTCAAGCCACTGTACCCGCGGCTCGAATACCATTAATTGCAAGGAATAGAAGAGAGGGTCTTTCGACACCAAAATAGCACCGGCTCCTGTCAAGCTTCTAATAGCTCAATAGTGGTTAAGCCGTAGGCAAGCCCCGTAGGACTCCACTATTAAGACCATAGCTCTAGACGGTGATGCCCCGTTAACTGCACGAAGGCAGGCGCACTGCAAGGCTGAAAAATCCCTATTCTACTTACTCACAGGCAATTAATAATACCAACCATTTGTAGCTAGCTTGAGGACTTCCCTTCTTGAGCAAGAAAAGAGAAACCTTGAGCTCTGATATCAATGTAACATTTAATGGCCTAATAACTTATGTGTAGCGGAAATTAGCATGAACATAGTGGACATTTCATTAGAGTAGATTCCTAATGAGAATTACAAGAGTGCTTGGGTGGAGAGAGCAACAAAAAGCATACCACCTAGTTAGATAGCATCGACAATACTTTCAAAAGAGAGAGAAATTAAGCTATTGACAACAGTTGAGGACCAGATTTTCATGGAGCCGGTCCCCCCTCCAAAAGGCTTTGTATTATGGTTTCTCCCATCAAGAGAGACATTGTACAATACAATTCTTTGTGTTCCTTCAAGACTAGCTAGTGCAATGAAGATGGAAACTTCATGCACTAAGCAAAACACTTAACAAACACAACTTGAATTATCCCCTTTCTCAGACCCAAGACCTCACACACCTTCGAAGATGGTGAGAGCTAGCAGGGTATGAGAGTAGATTGAGAGGAAGAAGGAGTATCTTACGAGAAAGATGTACATCTCCTCACATAATCACGCATATGTATCATAGCTTAGCTTAGTAATTAGCTTGCTAGAGGAGATGAGCATTCATTGAAGCTTGGCTCTTGGTTGGATTTGCATCCACATGCCAAGAGAGTGTTGATGTAGGCTTCTATCTCACAAGCTTGGAGTAGGTGATGAGTTCTCCATTAAAGCTTGGGAAGAGATAGTCTTCTCTTTCTTCACACATGAGCTTGTGTGAGTGTGTGTGTGTGTGTGTGTGTGTGATAATGCCTTGAAAAAATCAGCCCCCTCTCTCTCTTGGGCGAGCCCTCTTGCTAAATGTTCTTCCTGAAGCCTCATTGGCCCTCCCCAAGTCAAGCCAATTACAATTAAGCAGCATAAGTGATAGCCTTCTGACATGTGTCCCCCTTTCCCCTTTTGTGAGAGCTTTAGGTAATTAAATAATTAAACTAAACTCTCATTGGACCCCTTTGCCTCCTGGCCAATAGGAATCAGGCAAGCCATGGGGCTCCTGAATGCTCATTGGACCCCTTGGGAGACTGCCCAATAGTCTTCTAGGAGACTTAATTCTCATTGGTTTCTTTTATTAAATGTTTTTAAATTAATTAAACTAGATTTAATCTAGCTTAATTTTCATTGGTCCACTTCAAGGGTCATCCAATAGAAATTGGGCACACCTTGTGGGCATCTGGCCTAGGGAGCTGAATGATGTGTCCCTCATTCCCTTTGTGTAAAGGGAGCCTGTGTGTGTGTGTGTGTGTGTGGCTTTCTCTCTCATCCCCTACCTTTAGGGCTCGCCCCCTCCCATGTAGGGATGTGCAAAGACTTTTAGGGCACACACAAAGCATCCAATTTTCCTTAGGGTTGACCTTTGAACACAACCTTTGAATTTTGGAACCTTAGCATTTTGGAAGTCTTAATGGGCTGAACCTTAGGGTCTTTTTAGCCCATTGTTGCACATGGCTCTTTTGCAGATGGCCCCCCCTTTGGATCCCTATTTTCCCTCCTTTGGATCCCTACTATGGCCGGTCTGCTTGCTTAACCAATATTCTAGCTTTTTCTCCCCTGGCCTTCCCCACATTAAATGATCAGTTTAATATGAGAAAATCATTTAGGAGAATTAGATATTGATTATTATGACAATTAACAGCAGTGGATTTTTGACCTAGTAGTTTTTGACCCAGAATGCATCTAAATGCTTAGCAATGATTCCCCAATACCCCACCTATACTTAGTTTTTTATTTAAAAGTGTAAATTCCTAGTTATGATGAAACTAGGCCGCGGATCGGCAACACGTACCAAAAGCTACGAAATACTGTGAACTGCTTACGTCAATGCGTAGAGCTCTTACCTGCGGTTGCAATGCAACAAATGCAATCGCAATGTGACAACCGGGGAGGGAGTAGGAAGCGCGATAAGGAGAGTGAGCGCCGTTAGCTCACATTGTGTATTTCTTATCCAAAAACTTACAAAATTTGGTTTTTATACCTTAGCCAAGGTTTTTGGGTGGTCAAAACTAATAATCTGGATTTCTACCAAAGCTGGGAATAGATTGGCTGATACAATCTGGAAGCTCGTAGCCCCGGCTCATTAATTACAGAGTTTATCCAAAAAAATAAGAGTTACAAAATTCTTGATTTATCAAAATAATAAATGTTTTACAAAGAGAACTCCGAAAAATGGTGTCCATGTTAGCTCGCTACTAACATTCTCCCCCTCCTCGCTTGTGTCGTCCCTTGACATAGCTTTATGGGCTGAAATAGTCTTCGGGTTGACGGCTGGCGAGGCGGTCTTTAAGCACATCCAGTGCCTTTTGGTATCTGATTTTTTTTCTTTGCCTGGCACTTGTAGAAATTGCATGGTCACTTTATTCTTCAGCTCCACCACTGAGTAGCCTACGATTCTGGATGTGAGGTTGTTGATCACCGGTGCAAATATCTTTGTTCGCCAGGTGAAGAATCCAATGTAGAAAGCTTCTTTAAATGCCAACATATTGTTTGATGGTAAGAACATACATCTAGAATAGAAGCCGTAAAGGACTTCTTCTGAAGGTTTCCCACTCAGATTGTAGCACAAGCCTTTGTTACCTTCTAAAAATGACATCCATGGGCATCCTGTTTTCTCAGGCTCATTAAAAACTTGGATGCATGTGAGCAACATTCTGCAGATCTTATATAACATGGTGCAGGAGAGATCTGGTAGACTTCCTATTTTCTCAACCTCTTCCTACGTTTTTGGCTTTCCATCTCTCTTGAGCTCTGCTATGTCTTTTAGGAGCTCTTCTTCTCTCTGGACCTGCATTAAAGCCAGGTCCCTGTGCTGTGATTGTTCTAGCTTTAATTCCAACTCAAGATCTTTGTTCTTCTTTTCTAGTGCCTTGTACACTTCATCAGTCCCTTTGATCGAGGCCACAACTGGATTTTCTCTTATTTGCCGTAAGAAGATTGCATGATCATTGATTCACTGTTCAGAGTACTTAAAGAGGCATTTGCAACATCCAATTGCACCTGAATTTTTTGAGCTGACAAGGATGTCGTTAGAAGTTCATTTGTAACTTCTGTCAGCTACTTGTCTTTTGCTTTGTAGGCATCGGATAATTTGGTGAGCAGATCACCTAACTCCTCCATTTCTTTTTGCTGCCTATCTCTAGCTAGCTGATGCTATTCAGCTTCTACTTTCATCTCCTGCACCTACCTCTGAAGATCGGTGATGACAGTCATCCTGCCTTTTAACTCTCCTTGGAGAGCGTCAATCACCATCTCAAGCTCTTTGGCCTTCGTGCTGCGGTTTAGTGCTACTGAACGGAGTCTCTCCGTCATGTCTTGCATCTGCCTTGCATATTCGTTTACATGTAATATTACATCGTTGTTTGACTGTCAATCCTCTTGTCTTGCCAACTGAGATGTGCCTGCAGCCTCATGTGTGTCTTTTTGTTGCGTCGTAGCTGCTAGTTCTTCTAGCGTGGAGGTAGAGGGTTGGTCTTTTGCTTGCTCATCCTGAGGCCTTGTTGCCTCGGTGGTTTCTGGCTGAGTGGAAGTAGAGGGTGCTGGCTCACATCTTGTTGTCTCTTCTAGTGTCGGACTTACTTCCTTCTCTGGCTCAGGTTCTTTCTCTTGTGTAGTGGTAGCCTCTTTTTCTGGCTCTGCTTCTTTATCAGCCTCTTATGCAGATTCACTTGTCTTTTTCTCTTCAGGCTTTTGAGTAGCTTCGGCGGCTTTCTCTTGTTTAGGCTCTGCTTCTTTCTCTTTATGCTTCTCATGCTGGTCAGCCTCTTGTGCAGATCATGTTTCTTTGTTGGACTCAGAATCTTTCTCTTTCTCAGGTTTCGCTTCTTTATTGGTGTCTTTGCCTCGCAGGTGATGGTGGTGGGCTAGTCATTGGATGGTCCTGTTGTTCGGTAGGTGATGATGTGGGTATGGGAGACTCGTAACCTTGTTCTTGTGCTTCTTCTCTAGCCGTCTCCTCGGCTTGTCTCTGTTCCTCCACCTCTTTGGCTTTCCTTGCCACGTCTTCTGCTTCCTTCAGCTTGAGGGCTTTGGCTTCTTGGTACATTTTTTCCAAGCGCTCTGTTGGATCTTCAGCCTCTTTTCTTGTATGATGCTTCATCCTTGGGCCTTTAAGTCCAGTAGGTACCCAATTTTCTTGGTCCTTCCCTTGTGCTTGTCTACTGCGCTGGTAGTCCTATTTCTCTCTTTTAAAACCTGCTTGTTTTTGTGCGGGTTCTTCTTGGTGGGTGGCCACCGCTTTTCTTTTCTCTTCTCTACGAGCTCTCTTTTTCTCGTTATCATAGCTCTCTCTGTTGTGCCTTTTCGGCGAGCTGTCAGTAGCAGGTGATTCTTCATTGGATTTATACGATCTCTTTCCTGACCTTGTAGCTCTTGGAGAGGGTTGTGCTACCAATATCCAGGTGTTTTGATCAGGAGCAGGTGATAGATTTTCGGCCATGCCGATGGCATGGTATGCTATCCTCGTCAAGACCTCGGGCGCACCCAAGTAAGTGATTTTTCCTTCTTTCTTCGTGTCCTTCAAAGTGGTCAGGACGTATTGGGCGTGGTCCACTGGTTGCCTTATTGTCGACTTGAGAACTTGAGTGAATGTGGTGGCAACTGCGTGATTTGGCATACTGTACCTTGGTGGCCTTTTTGCCAAAGAATGGAAGTGCTGGTGGTACAAGCGGGCTGGCTCTTCCACTTGTTTGTGAATTAAATCGGCAAAGGTGGTCGCGGCTGTCTCTTTGGTAAATATTCCTACTGTTTTCCTATCCCTTGCTCGCATGGTCATTCCTTATGTGGGCAGTCTGAGTGCCTCTGCCACTATATCTTTAGTCATGACCACTTCGACCTTGTTTCCTTGGGGGTCAGTGATCTATGCAGTTCCATCTTCTTTAATGGTGGATAAAAGCTCGTAAGCTTTCTGAAAATCCACTCCGCAAGGCTCCTATTCGTAGAAACCCCTGAGTCCCAGCCTGCGGTTAGCCTCTTTGGTCTCTGGCTTTGTGGCTACATCATAGACTTCCTTCGATAAGAGTTGCAACTCCACTTGATGTCCCTCGTCACTCTTGAATCTGCCGGTGAAGACTATAGCTATAGTGTGATGCTCTTCTAGCTATTCTCTAGAGAGGTATGATGCCTTGGCTGCTATGACTGATTTTGGATCCAACTGATATGCGGGTAGTTCGTGTAGCTTTTCTTTTTGGTTGAGCTTCTTCTTGGCCCTCTCTGCTGCTTGCATGGCTCCTGTTCAGTGAATAGAGTGCAAAGTTAGCAGATTTGTTGGAATTTTCTCTGAAATGTCCTTTAGTCTGAAATGCTGACAATTTTGGTCCAATTTGCTTCAAATCAATTTTTGAACAAGCATAGATGCATTAAAACATGCAAGGAACAAAACTGTGAAGTCAAAACAAATTATTGCAACCAAAGTAAATAATCGCGATTATTTACAGCTGAGAAAATTTTTCAACTTTTTGCAAACTTGGCTTCATAGGCTTGAAGTATATACCAAATACATGCTCTGCGTGAAATATGGGCTCATTTGGATGCATAGGGTAAAAATGGTACTAGATTTTGACTTTAGGTCTCTGAAATAGTAGATATAAAGGAAATTTGAGATTTTGGGGTCCAAATTGGTTCAAAATTGGCTAGTGGGCTTAAGACATCATGTACTTCGGATGTATGATGGCAAAATATCCAAACTTCTCATTTTTGGCTAGAAAGTAAATAATCGCGATTATTAACTTTTCTTTCAAAATTAACATTTTTTGGCACAAACTGGTTCTAGGCATTGTATAGACCCTGTCTATGAGATATAAGATGATTTGGATCAAGAAATGTGGTCCATAACCAAGAAATTGGCTTGCAAAGACTTCTTTGCATTTTCTGACAATTTTCCAAGTAATGGGTGGTCATTTTGGCTCATACTTGATTTTTGGCATGTAATAGGTGTGTACACATGATAGGTGAGGTGAGGTGACAGTTTCCAAGCAAAACTGATGCAAAAGTAAATAATCGCGATTATTTACAACAGTGACAAATTCTTTGCAAAACTCACAAATTTTGACCTAGACATATTCCATACACCTAATACAAGTCTTAAATTGAATTTGGTCAAGTTTGGTCATGCCGGCATCACTTTGTGCTTTGTCGACTCTAAAATCACCGTTTTTTTGTGACTACACTGTCTGTTGGGTTGTCGGTCAACTTTGAGGCTTTGGACTTGTCCGCAACATAGTCGTGAAGCAACCTGTTCAATTCTGGCTCATTTGGAGTCAATTTGACCCCGTATGTTGAATTTGACGCTTTGTAACCTTCGAGTCGTTCTCTGCTTTTCGAGGGCTTTGCTTGATGGATTTCACCAAACCAATCATATACATTGTATATGGACCTCATAAGCAAGCCATCTCTGGAGTCAGCAGATCAAAATTCTGGCATTTGCCAAAAACCTAGCTTTTCTACTAGGGACCCTCTCGACCCCTGCCGAATGGTCAACTGATGATATAGAAATGTTCTATTATGTTAGGGCATGCTATGGTTCAAATCCCATCTGATTTGGTCGAGCTGGCAGGCCACTATGGTCAATTTTTGGTCGTAGTTCTTTGTGCACTGCTCGATTTCTAGGTTTTTTTCTAGGGCTTTAGACTAGCTACCATCCATACAAAATGGATCATTGACTAGTAAAGAACTTACCCCTCATGTCTTGTGTGAGACGGCGTTGAAAATGGTCAATTGTGGGCTCTAGAAAAGTCGCACGAAAGAGACCGAAATCTCTCTCTGCAAAGGCTGCAAGTGGAAATGAAGTGGTTTTAGCCTAACTTGGATATCTATACCCAGACTTCCCGAACCAATTTTCCCCAGATTCCCCTGTTAGTCCTACTAACCCGTGAAATCTATGTTTGACTCAAAAATTTCCCTGATCAGATTCCTGTAGCTCATTCTGCAAGAATTTTGCAAAAGTAGGCTTGGCCGCCTAATTTAGGATTCCCGCTTTCATCTTCTAATTTCATTGAAAATTTTTGTTCTTGTCCGCCTTGTCTTTCTGATCACCATCGTGTCTTTCGTTTTTCCATCTGAGCTTCCCTGCTATTTATTATTAATTTTTGACCTGTTTATTTAAAAAAATCAAAGAAAATAGCAAAATGCTCTAAAAAGTAAAGTGAAAATCCAATAATTAAGAAAATCCATTAAAAAACACAACTGTATTTTTTTGTTGGATTTTTCTATTTTTAAACCTCATTATCAATAAAGATGATGAAAAAATGACTATTTTTTATTATTTTATGATAGTATATACACTACTTACACTCATCGGGAAGATATTATCAATGAATTTTTTCTTGATGATGAATTATAAGGGCATTATTAGGTAATTCTGCAAAAAATCACACGTTAACATCAAACTTTTTTCCCCCTCTTCAAACATTGCCCTTAATTACTTATTACTTAGTGCCCTTCCACCCCTCTTAGATGGCGTACTTTGGGACGACTGTGTGCATGGATTGAACAATTGTGTCTATGCATAGCCATGGTTGGCTCTACCATGCTATGAAGATGAATGCAATTCAAACCAATATGTTGTGCAAGAGCTGGGTCTTGAGTAATTAACGAGCAAGGATTTCCAATGTCAAGGTTTGTTGCTGATGTCTTCCAAAGAGAAAATCTTGTAGCTTGTGTGCTCTCTGTTTAATTGTACCATCAGGATGCTTTAGCACACTAATTGCTCGAGCTGTTGGTAACACTTTTCACTGTTGTCGAGATTTTTCTCGCCATTGGTAGCTTGGTCTGCTTGGTGCACCATGATGTGGTGGAGTCTTTTGAGACTTAACTCGCCATTGCTTGATTGGTTTTACGGTTTGTGGAGAAGATAAGTGCTCCTTTTTCTTCCAAATCATTTCCCTGTTAGGTTCCCTGCTCTGAGATGCTCGTCTCTGTGTTTTAACCCTTGGAACCTGTTTTTGTTTATCGGTGAAGGCTTAGGCACCCAGATCTGAATTAGTTTATCCTTAAGCTGTGATTTTGGTACCCAAATTTGCCTGACTCCTTGCATGCTACTTGTAGCATTTGATTGTCGAGGGGGTGGAGAAGATTGACTACTTCATGGTTTGGTCTGTTGATTGCCTCTTTTCCATTCCTCCTTGCTTGGTGCAATTAGAACAATGAGTTTCCCACCTTTATGTGATAGCTTTAGCTGATTTGTATCCCAATCTGGTACTACCTTGTATGTTCGTATCCAAGGAATTTCAAGAATCATCGTCTCATTCATGTATTCATCTGGTAAGCATACAAACTAATGAGGACATGAACATCCACGTACTACCACCTTCAAGTTGACTACTCCCAATGTTGGAGTTGGGTTCTTGTTGCATCCTTTGATTGTCACTATTCCTACTGTCAATGCTTGACTTGTTGCCTTTTTGTACGTGGAATAACTAACTGCATTTACTCTAGCTCATGTGTCGATCAAAGCATTGGTGGTATGATTGTTGATCTTTACTTTGATGCACAGGTCCATTTCGTCTAACCAGTCATCATCTGTTGAAACTACGTCTTTAGGTAGTTCCCATTGTCGATTGTCTATTTTGAGAGTGTTGATGGGAATCGATATCTGTTGATTCTTGAGAACAACTTTTCGCTTGAGTACCTGAAGCTTAGCTTCCTTTGGGGCTTCATCAATAACCTGTTGTCGTTTGATCTTTCTTTGCTTGGTTGCATGCATTCTTTCTAGCAATTCATTGGTTAATGGAAAATTGTATTTCTTTAAACGACATCCACTAATCCAGTTAGCCATTGGTTCACCATCTAGGATGGATAATTTTACTGGTCCACTTGGAGATAGATCTTCAATGATAAACGGTCCGTTTTCCTTACTCTTAAACTTGGGAATGTGTTGCTTAAGGGAATAGACTAAAACTAAGTCCCCTTTCTTGAATATTTTTGTGATTAAGTGGGAATCAAAAAACTGTTTTTGTTTCCGCTTTTGTGCATAGATATGAGCTACAGCAGTTAGCCTTTGCTCTTTCAGCTTCTCTAAATCTTCAAGTCTTTCTAAAAATTCATGTCCAGTCCACTCAAGATTCTATGCTACCCTTAATGTCGGCAATAGAAATTCTATTGGAAGTATGGCATCAAGACCATAAACAAGGTTAAAGGGTATAGCATTTAAAATTGTTTTGAATGAAACTCGGTAAGCCCATAGAGCAGCATGGAGATTCATTTCCCAGTCTATCCTTCTTGAACTAACCACTTTGGTCAGCACCGAGACTAGAATTTTATTTGTATGCTCAGCTTGTCCGTTTGCTTGTAGGTGATAGGGAGCTGATTTGTTATGGATGACCATAAACTCATTAAGTAAATACTCGATTGCCTCATTGAGGAAATGAGTTCCGTGATCACTAACAATTTCTATTGGCAGTCCATATCTCGTGAATACATACTCATATAAGAATGCAGCAGTAGTTCTAGCATCATTCTTTTGAGTTGCCTACAATGATATACTGAGCTTGGATTCTATAAACAGGTGGCTATATTGGTTCAACAAAATCTATACCTCATTTTGCGAAAGCTCTAGCCCCCATCATTGATCTTAAGGGCATGCGATCTACTCGTGTTAGAATCTTTGCTCTTTGACAATCATCACACCTTCGAACATATTCTTTAGCATCTGCAAAAAGTGTTGGCCACCATATGCCTGCCATCAAGATTGCTCTTACAGTGGTCTCACTAGAAAAGTGACCTCCAACTAATCCAGCATGTGCTTGTTCTATAATCGGAATATACTCGTTTTCATTTGCACAAAGACGCAATTTTGATCTTTACCTCTCCGATAAAATTGGTTCCTAGTAAGAGCACAGTCTCTTACTTCAGTTTCAATTGCTTTTTGACGGTGTTTACTCATATCCTCAGGAAATGTTCGGCTCGATAAGTAAGTAATCAGATAATTACTCCACTTAGGAACATGTGACATTTGAAACAATGTTACATGAGGTATGGGTATTTGTTTTTGACATTGAGGGCAATCCTTTACAAAAGATCGAATATCTCTCCTCATAGTCGGCCAAAATACTCCAAGTCTCAAGATTTGTTGCATAGTTTGGTCTTCTGCAAAGTGAAGTCCTACTATGATAACATGTGCTTGACTTAGGTATTGTTCTTTTTCTTCAGGATTAATGCATAAGAGCAATATCCCGTCCCGATTTCTTTTGTATAACCTACCAACTAGTAATTGATACATAGCCGATTGCTCAATTAATATGATCGTGATAGGAAGTGGTATTTATGAATCCACTTGAGCTATTGTCATCAATGACACAATATTTTCCAACCATCGAGGTATTATTTCCACGGAGAATAAATAGCATCTAGTAGATCATCGTCTACCCCTTTAGATGATTCTCTTGAAACAATCCTTGACAAATGATCTGCTCGTTGATGTGTAGTGCCTTCTTTTACAACCACAGTGAAATCAAATTCCAAAAGAATGATGAACCATCTCACTATTCTTCCTGTGTTGCATGGCTTGTTGACCAAATACAACAAGGCTTGGTGGTCCACAAAGAACACAAACTTGTTGGCTAATAGGTAATGTCTATACTTTTTAACAGCATAGATCATTTCTAATCCTTCCCTTTCGATGGCCGTGTAATTCTTTTCCGCCATGTTCAATTGTCGGCTAGCATAAGAAATAGGAAAGTCGATTTTCTTGTCTCCTGGTTGAGCTAGTATACAACCGATAGCAAAATTGGAAGCATCTACATGTATGTGGAATACCTTATTTCAATCTAGTGCTTTCAATATTGGAGTTGAGGTGAGAGCTTGCATAAGCTTCATGGAGGATTATTCACATGCCTCGGTCCATTCGAAGTGTATAATCAAGCTATACATGGGTTTTGCAATTATAGCATACATGTAGATGAATCGTCTGTAATATTCACAATGCCCCATGAAGGCTTGTACCCCCTTGAATGTTGTTGGTCTAGGAAAATCAGTAATGACATGAATTTTTTCAATATCCGTAGCTATGCCATTTTTAGACACTATATGTCTCAGAATTTTTCCTTGTCTACCCATGAATGTACACTTTTCAGGATTTAGGCAAATCCTATAAAGTCTACATTTTTCAAATACCTTTTTGAGGTGTTCAAAATGATCAGCCTGGATTGATGAATGTGCACATAGATCATCCATAAATACTTCTAAGAATTTCCTAAGATATTCCTTGAAGGCATGGTTCATCAATCTTTGAAATGTGGCGGGAGCATTAGTTAACCCAAACGGTATAACCCGATAGGCAAATATACCCCATTCTGTTGCAAAAGCAGTTTTATGTTGATCTTTTCGGTCAACCAAAAGTTGATTGTATCCTGAAAATCCGTCTAAGAAGCTATAAGCTTCTTTTCCTGCAACTCGTTCTAAAACATGCTTGATTATCGAAAGAAGAAAGCTATCTCTAATGGTAGCTGCATTCACCTTTTTTGAGATTAACACACACTCATAATTTTCCATTCTTCTTGGGTACTACCACAATTGGAGACACCCAATCTGTGTGTTCAATTTCATAGATGAATTTGGCTTCCTTTAGTTCTTCAATCTCTTCTTTTATCTTCCTAGCAATTGTTTCATTATACGTGTATGGCCTTTGTCTACTTGGTTTCGCATCATCTCTCATGGGTATGGTATGTTGACAGATTTTTGGATCAACACCCTTGAGATTCTTGTATGACCAAGCGAAGATATCTCGGTATTCCTTTAACAAGCTCAACAAGAGCTCTTCTTCTTCTTCTATTAGGTCATTCGCAATGTAAGCCGGTCTAGGCTCTTCTCCTAGGTCAGCCAAATCTATCCTTTTAGCGTTTCCAGGTCCTTCATAAGACTCACCATGTTCCCTAACAGGTTGTTCGTCTATGATTTTTCGATCTTGGAGAGTATACTTTTTGTAGTGGGATAGAACATGCATTACATCCTTACCATCCTCTTCCGTGGTTTCCATTTCAGTTGTGTATATCTCCTTTAGAGATTTTTGCAACTCTTGATATTTCTTTTTCCGCTCGACTCGTGTCATGAGTGGTTTCTTATCCTGTGATTTTTCTTGAGTATCCTTCCTTGTTTTTCTCGATGTTAGAGACATTTCTAAATTTTTGTTTGAAGGATATCTGCCAGTTATTTTGTCCTTGGCACAATCATTTACATCTATCTGCATCAGAAATTGTGTTTTGCTGGAGACTCATGGCATAGGTCGTGTTTTCACAATTCTGGTGTCTCTCTTTCGTCTATAACATTTTTGTCTTCTTGATTTCTGGTTTGGAAAGTCAAAAAACTTTTCCTCCCCTCCTTTTAAGAGTAATTTAGCTCTCATATGCTCTTTCTCTAACCTCGAACCTTCTGAGGTAGCTGAGTGTTTATCTAACTCATCAGTTTCATCGTAATAGAGGTCCAAAAAGACTTGTTGAGCTTTCATTAAGTCCTTGGGTTTCTCATCTTCGTCTTCAATGTTGAGGATTGGAATTATGTCGTAGCCATCCTCATTGCCAAATTGCGTAGGCATAGACGTATTCACACATACATCTATTGTCGCTAAAATTTGAGTCCACTCAAATGGCTCAAACAAATGCTCAGGAAAGGATTCAGGTACATAGGCTTCGTCTGTGCAGTCCCTTTCTAAGATACATTCTTCTCGTCTTAAGCTTCCATTTTCTAAGGCTCTAGACATCCAAATAGGAGTGTCTTTGTTTAACCAGGATGGAAGTTTAGTTTCAGCCGAAGAGACTGAATCAAACTCTTGGATGGGTCTTTTCAAGACATCTCTATAAGTGTGATCTTTTAGATTTACTCTTGTTATAGATCCCACTTGATTCAAGTACAGATAGTTGTTTTCCCAATCTTGGATAAGCTGTACCTATCGCATGAAAGTTCTTCCCAATATGATTTCATAGTTGAGTTGTTTTCCAAAGTCTACTATGGCAAAAGTATGTTGGTATTCAATTCCACAGGAATTGACTATCACCTTTTCAAGAAGCCCTAATGGTCTCTCGATGTGTCTGTCAGCCAACTGCAATTTCATTCGAGTTTGTCTAATGGCTGGCTACCCCCAGGATTCCCATACTGATTTAGTGGCTATGGCTATACCAGTTCCACTGTCCAGTATCGCCATGGTTTCAATGTGATTATATTTCACTGGGAGGGTGGTGTTTCCTTCCTCTCCTTCACAATATTCTCTGACTTTGTTCATGGTAACAGATCGAATCTCTTTGTTGTTCCATTCATTTTTTAATTTTCCCAATAATTTTGAGATTAACCCCGTTATCCCCACCTTCTCTAGGGTTTTCTGTAAATTCATTCTATAAGTATGGTCTGATTTTTAACAGTTTTCCCAAGGTAAGAGTGCATTGGATGAGTGTAGACATGATCAAATGAATGTTGTCTACTTCTAGGGTCTATTCAGCTCTTTTTACTTGAGTGGTCTTACACACGATGGATTCATCTTCGTTATCTCCCAAGTAAGAAGGTAATGTTTTCAAGGTCAATGGTTTTGAAATTCCTCAAGCTTCCGATTCACAATCCCCGTACAAGGATTGTACATCCCTGTTCATATCATAAGGTAGGTTATCCAACCAGACTTCATCTATAGGAGCTGACTTTAGAGTTAGGCTCCCATCATTGATCTCTCTCACTTTTTTCCATAGGTGTCCTGCCCAATCTTCCTCTATGAAAGGAATTCCATCTAAGACATCTTCGCTGTCAGGCACTATAAGCTCTGGTTCTTTTGTCTCAAGGTGGGGTTCTGCCACCACATCGGATTTTTCTTTAGTAACTCTCACCACAAGCTCTTCAGGTTTTGCGATACTTTCAAGCTTGGGTTTTTGTTTTTCCAGCATTTCTTGTGTGATTCTTACCAAATTTTGATCTGCTTCCATGTCTGGAGAAGGATAGTTTTTCCATTTGTTTTTCATGTTTTGGCCTGCTCTAAGTCCTGCTTGGTAGGCTTCCAAGGCGGCATTAAAAGGCTCAAAAATTTTATTAACAGAATGGATCCTCCAGATTTCACGGTTGTTTCTTTAAATTCACTTCCAATTTTTTCCAACTTTTTTTCGAATAGCTTTTTTTCTTTCTCCTCGATTTTAACCCGTTGTTTTTGTTTTCTCAACTCATATCTTTTGTTCTGCTTCTTTTGATTCTTTGAGAGGAAACTTTTGTATTCTTTGAATCATCAGAGGAGTTGTGTTTCTTTTTCTTGGCCTGGGCTCTAGTGATTACGTTGATTGGAACAATCAGTTCACTCTCTGATGAGCTACTAGGTATCACTTAGACTACGTTTACTACGGTTTTACCCTTGTTCAAAGGATTTTTAGGACAATCTTCCCAAAATTTTCCTCCCTTTTTGCAACATTGTATGCAATAGGCTTCAACTGGTTTGAGGTTTTTGTCAGGCTCTGGACATTCGTTTTTCCAATGATCATCAGCACCACAATTATGACACTTTCATGTTCTTGGCTTCATCATGGGTCTTACCGTGGGAGGTCTGGCACATTGATTAGCTACATAATACATTGGTGCGAACTCTGGTGGAGCATAAGCCACTGTTTTTTCCATTGGTGGTGGATGTGGATTATACCAATCTCCTTCTACCATTAATGTAGATGGACTAGGCTCTGCATATGGTGTAACAGGCACTAATGCTTGTTCATCTATGACTCCTTCAGAGTGCATGTACTTTACAGGCACTGCATTATGCCCTGGATATGAAGGTTGTTGTCCCAACACAGGTTGAGGTCTTTCCATACCCATTGGTGGTCTTTGAGCTTGGGCCATATTAGGTTGATATCTGTACATGGGTTGTCCTTGTGGCCTCATGGGCACGTACTGAACATTCCCATCATACTTTGGTCTGAAGTAGCACTCATGTGTTTCATGGTTGGTCCATTTACCCTCAATTGCACACCATTTTTGTGGCCTAATTGGTTGTCCCTGTGGAGGTATCCCTTGTCCTGGTCCCCTCATAGGTGCTTTTTGCATGTTGTTCATCATGTCATTCATCCTTTTAAGCATATCTTCTATGGCTGAGAGTGGTGCTGCAGCAGCCGTTCCCACTTGTGTTGGTTTAGTGGATGTTTTTTTCTCTCTTTGGTTATCCTTAGGGACATCTTCTTCGTTGAAAATTTCGCAATTGTCTCCTAAGTCAATAGCATCTGACACACACGCTTCTAGGGTTGTATGCTTTTTACTATAGAGTATAGCATGAAGTTATTTATTTAGAAATCCCTCTAGAAACAAAGATACAAGCCGTTCTTCTACAGGTATTTCCAGCTCTAGGCATCTGGCAATGTGTTGTCTCATTCAAGTTGCACAATCCCTAACAGACTCACCATGTTTCTGTTTAAAGCTGTAGATTTGAGCTACTGTATTATGTTTGATCCCTGTTTTGGAACAAGCAGCTACAAATCCTTGAGCTAATATGTTCAAGTCCATGATTGACCTTGGTGGAATGTTTTGGAACCATGTCAATGATTTTCTTTCTAATGCCATTCCAAACCCCTTGAATTGAGTATGGAAATTGAATATACGCTAGATGCTCTTAGCACTTGCTTAAAAAGCTTGCTAAGTGGTCTGTATTTTCTGACCCATTTCTGAAAATCACCTGGTCTAATGCGTCTATTTGGTTCAACTCCAGGTCTTCTGGCAGTTTGTCCTCTTTTGAGTCCTTCAAACTAGTCTATTGGAAATAGTGACTCATGTAGCCCTGGACTGGCCTTAGTGTCACCCGGTTTTCTATGTGATGAGGTGGTTTCTAGTTTCTTCACATTACTCTCAGATGATCTCTCCCGGTGTTTATCTCTTGGAATTATTTCTGGTTCTTGTCCTAATATCCAATCCCGTATGGAATACCCTTGGTATTTGGTTTGTTCTACCTCCTCAGGAGTCATCATAACAAAGTTGTTGTTATAACAATTCCTAAATAGGTAGGTTGGTAGGTCCGTTGATCCCTTATCTTTGATCTTGAAGATATAAATGATCTTCATGGTTGTTAGTTGTCCTGGTTTGGCATGACAAGTCCACAGAAGATCTTTTATGTTTCTATCTTCCCAACAATAGACTCCGATCCTAGGATTATCCGTACTAAGCCGTTTCAAAGGCTTCAAATCTACTTGATCGTATCCCTCAAATTCTAAAGTTGTGGTCCTTCCTTTGCTGACATATATGAGATTATGGTGTTTACTTCTAATCCCCATATGTCTATCACGTCAGGGTTTTTGACTTGTAAATACTGAGTTCCGTTTCTCTCCATGTACCTTTTTCCTTGTTTGTTTGCCTTAGTCTCTTCTTTGAACTCAATACCATGGTCATCAATACAAATAGCATACTCCTTGTTAGGGTCCAAGTAAACATGGGCTCCATGACGGTTAGTCTTGTAAAAAGATAGTATATGCTTATAGCACACTCTCATTCCGGTTTCTAAGTGAGTCGAGTAAGAAGACATTTTGGATGTTGAATTTGAAAAAGTGTCTGAGACTTCTTCAAGAATTGTGTGCAAGGAACTGCCTTGATTCATGCTTTCTTCGGTGGATACTCTACTGGAGGTTTCCCCGAGTATGCCCCGATTTTCTAGTACACGACGAGATCTAAGGTTCATATAGACTTATGAAGCCCTGGATAGAGTACTCACCTTTGGATTGACTTGTCATCAATTTTCACTTGATTCAATTGCAACTTTCTGTCAAGCCACTGATTCCTCGTCTACAACCTGATTCCTGTACAAATTTGATCAAGTTAGCTATTCTTCTATAAAGACAGTAGAGTTTTTGCTAACTCTCGTGATTGGTCTCTGTGTATCACTTCAAATCGAGCTATGGGAGTCAAAATTTGACTTTCAGATTCGACTTTAGCAAAAATTCAAAGATTTGATCTGCAATCTGAAAACTGAGTGAACATGTATCAATTTTGATCCGATTAAACCCAAAATTGCCATGTGGCTTTATATTATGTTGGTCTAACACTGTATCAGTTCAAATGTCGAATTTGATGTCTCTGGATAGCAGAAGTAAATAATCGTGATTATTTACTTTTATCAGGTTTTTGCACTTTTTGGATTGTTTTAGCATGTATACAACTTGTTAAAGTCTCTGGACAAGTTTGGACAAAATCTGATCAAGTTTATCAATTGTTTTGTGTCTGCAGACATTGATTTCAAGAATTTGTCTTAAGTCTCACTTTTGTGATCCAAATTTCACCAAAATTGATTTGTGAGGTCTACTTGATATGCTTGACCTTGTGGTATACTCAAATTTGCAAAATCATCAAGTTTTGAAGCAGATGTAAATAATCGCGATTATTTACTCCATCTATATTTTTACAACTTTTTACCCCAACTTTGACATAGATCTATTAAGCACCTTAAGTTAAGGTCACTAGCCAAATTTCATCAACTTTGGACAATTTTTGGTCAAATGGTTATCAATTATCTATCTGTAGACTAACTTTGCAATTTTAGTCACAATTTTCAATCCAATGATCAAGATCTTACCAAATTTGGTTTGTGGACTTATTACAACATGATAAAACTAGTGGTATGCTGACTTGATCAAAAAAGTTGAAAAATTGAACAGATGTAAATAATTGCGCTTATTTATTACTGACAAATTTTTGTAAATTTTTAGTCAACTGAGCATGTACACAGGTTTATCACATCAACATAAGCCTATGAATCAATTTTAGACAAATTTTTTCCAAATTTACACTCAAGATTCAAAAAGTCAGTACAAACTTTAGTTTTTACCCAGTTTTTTGTCAGTTTTGTGATCCAAAGCTCTTGGGCCTTTACAAAAGTTGTTTGTACACATGCAATGAGTCAATGGTATGAACCTTGGTCAATTTAGAGCACAAAGTTAATAATCGCAACTATTAACTTCAAGTTTGAAATGAACACTTTTTTGCAATTTTTTCAAAGACAGTACTTATATGAGCTATTTTAAGCCTATGAATCAAGTCAAAACTTAATTTGGCCTAAAATATCAAGAAAAAAGTAATTAATATGAGTTTTGGCCAACTCTTGAAACTTTTATCTCGAACGTCTTTGAGCTTACCAATTGGTTCAGACAACTCTTAGGTTTACTCTCCAGTCGGATTGAGTGGTTTCGAGTCTTTTCGAGCTATTTCTAGCCGTAGACCTGAAATTTTGCAACTTCCAATAACAACTCATACTTGATTCTTTCAGAGAGAGCAATGTTTTGAAATCCACCTCGGATCCTACTTACCCTACTCCTAGATTCTCATGCAATGGGGTTGTGGAAAGTGTTCATAAACACTCGTTTTCTTGTATATTATGTTTTTTTATAAAGCATTGATCTTAAGACTTATCTCGTCTACCAATCATTCTCAAAATCCGAATCTGACTCTACAATCCTACAATCGTAAAGGCACTCAACAAGTACGACTACGTCCAAGCTACCTCTACACAGCAAAACACGATGCCGAGAAATTTGCGGTCTTGCCAGGAAAGCACCGGGCTTATGGCTGTGAGATTTTGTGAGAGAACTCAACAAAAACTATATGAAGGAGCTAAACCATAGATGCCATGAAGACTAGGGTTTGGAAAGAAGTGCAATCAAAGAAGACTCACTCTTTCTCTCTTGCATTCACACACACAAAGAAAGAACGCAAAAGAGAATGTCAAAACAATACGAAGATGAAAACATCAAGGCTATGGTCATATCGTATCATGGGTAATATGAAAGGGTTAATGGATGAGTTAATGGCATTCAATTTTGGCTGACCAAATAGGCTACGAATTGTTCTTTGGAATTGTAGTTTTGTGCTTACCATAATATATATATTTTGTCTAGTGATTGGGATTAATTGTGTGTACAAATCCTCTTGGTTCATAGCAAGATAACTACGCTTACATCAAAAGAAAAATTATAGTCTATAAGAGGTAGTATGATGGGATCCGGTGATAGAAGTATTTCATTGACCTTTCAGGGCCGAAGAGAAACACTAAACGTTGTTGAAAGTGTATTTTACAGCTAATCCATACGTTAATTCTAATAGATCGTACAGAGTGAAAGCGATAGAAATGATCATCATGTGGGTTATTCATCTAGGATAGTATGTGAGAAATGTAGATATGAGAGAAGTGAAGAGATGAGAAGTTTCCCTCCCAAGCCCTATTCTTGCCCGTAGGCAATAAGGATACTGCGGGGAGAGATGTACCTGTAGCAAGAGAACTTAGAGAGGATGAATTACTAAGAATGAGAGAGATAGGTTTGGTTAAGGAGATGAGATTAGATACATATATATATATATATTTTTCGGATTAGAGATGAAAATGAAAACAACAAGAAATCAAGAAAACATCAATGTAGAGCACATCTTACTTGAAACCCTTCGGCACCATTATTGATGGGAGAGAGAAGAAGAGTGGATAATTCCACTTTGATTGATACACCAAGTGCAAGACCTTCTTTGATTAGAGTTGATCTTCCAAGGTTAGCTTGTCGCAAGAATGGTAGTCTCCCTCTAGGAGAAAGTGTAGGCTTGGGCTTATGTTAATGGCTAAGTACAATTAGGCATTACTACTCACTCCCTCGAGAATTCCTCTCATCAATGGCTTGAATGCTTGAGTTCCTTCCAAGGAAGAAGAGGTCCCCTTTTATAGGTGAAGGGAACCCCCAAGGGTTTACACAAGAAGAGAGGAGCCAGTGTGAACATAAATTGGAAAAGTTGGAAATGAGCTGCCCCTGCATGATGTGGACAGGCTGGGGTCCAGTATTTTGATCATATCTCCTCAACCGTTGCTCCAAATAAAAAAGTAAAAATATGGGAAAAAACTTCATCTCATTAGCTATTATTTTCATTCTAAAATCGTTTTCCAATTCGGATTGGAACCTTGTGTAAAAAATTCATCAAAATAGGGTCCATTTATGGCAGCAAAAGTCTTCATGTGGTCTCCTTAGCATAGACTTTCATTTAATTCCAAAGGACACCTCATGCCATATGAAAGCATGAAATTGCTCCTTGACAAAGTTTTGTAATCATGCTTGCAATAATGCATTAAAATAAGTGTATCTTTGAAATCATGCCACCTAGTGTCCCACTAGGATTTGATTCTCTCCTAGTAGCTATTTAAAAAGAAATATAAGAAAAGTATAAAAAATACATAGAATATATATATATTGGATTTTACCCTAGATATAGGATCTAGCTAGGGTGTGAGATGATAATGAAATAGTAAAAATAAATAATCAATGCTTTTTGCCCCAAGTTAAAGAGGCGGAGCTAATGATGCTTTTCCCATAGTATTTTCTGATGGTAAAGTAAAAATATGTTACCCTTGAGAAAAATAATAGGATGAGATAGAAGGCTTATTATTATACTTAAATATGCATATGTACACTATAGGAAATATAATTATGTATCTAAAAAAATACAAGATAGATATTGTAGCATGCGTTCCCACTATGTACGTGTCACAGCACGACAACGACAATCTTAAGCTATGCGATTTCTAAAAAAGTTTTGAACTCTAGGCGAACCTAGAGGAAGTTAAAGGATAACTTCACAAGACGCTTGTGTTTTTTCCTAGTTTAGGTCTCTTCGATCCTCAGAAACGACGCCAAATATGGGACGCATGTCTAACCTCACCATCCTATCTTATTGCAGTATGAGCGAGAACCACGATTAATTTGTCAAACCATGGGAGGAAGCCCGGGGGGATTCACTCTATATACAAAATGGGATGCCACCTGCGAGCGGACAACTTTGATAAAACCCCTATATACGACCCATATTAGGGAATATGACCCCCCTTTATACGCTTATACAATAATCAATGAGGAAAACTATCATACCCCTATCTTACATATAAAATTTAGGTCTCACATGATCTAATGGAGTAAAACTAGTCAAAGAGTTGTAGCATAGTGACTAGTCATGTACTAAGAAACCACTTCTATTGATAACTAGATGTACCCTCAATGTGTCTTAGTTTGACTTTCAAACTATGTGTCCAATCAACCTACACTTTGGCTACCCTCCAATTTTGACCCATCGAAAGCTAGTGTAAACCAACCCTTGACTTGCTCCAAATCAGCCCTTATCTATGATTGGCTTGATACAAAACTAGATGTGTGACCTGATAAAAAAAAATTTCTAAATTCATCTGAGTTCTAGTGCACATCGGTGACCAATCATTACAAGCATTCAACCCAGGTCAGCCCCCCCCCCCCCCCCTCCGCAATAAATATGATACCCCCTCCCTTATTTTTCAGCTTGGGAGATAAATTATTGGGGGTGTGTCCCCTAACTTATACGCTTATGTAACTTGTAAAAAAAACCCCTCCCCTGCACTTACGTGGTGCGGTACGTTTTCCATGGTAAATCCGCCGGGGACGAAGCTGACTCGACTAGTGCATAGAGGCTACAAGAGGGTGTCAATCTCTCGAAAAACAACTAACAACTCGCATCTAACTCAAGCTACACTCAAATGACTGAAATCACCAAAATCCAATCGCTCATCGGCAAACAAATCACATCCGTTACAGCATCAAATGACATCCAAACATAATGAAACTAAAAAGCCAGGCAAATAACCAGAACGAGACAAGATTTCCATTCCCTTCTTGGACATATGTCCTAACCGGCAATGCCACAAAGAAACGTTCGGCTGCTCGGTTACATTGATTACTTTTTTAGAGGCATTTGATACATAAATCATGTAAAGTCCTCCAGACTTTACTCCATGTGCTACTTTCATAGAACCCTTGGATATCTTCCACATGTTCTGTCCAAAAGTGGTGACATAGCCAGCATCATCAAGTAAACCTGTGCTGATCAAGCTCTTTGTAATTGCAGGAACATGTCTCACATTCTTCAGCGTGAAAGAAGAGCCATTCTGAAACTTCAATTGAACATCTTCAACACCTAAGATCTCACATGTCTGCCCATTGCCTAGCCGAACATGATCTTGAGTGGTCACATAAGAGGTAAACCACTCCTTGTTTGGAGACACATGAAGTGATGCCGCTGATTCTATAATCCAGTCACTCAGTACATTTCCATCAGATGCTGTAAGAAGAGCTGAGTCCATTGTTTTTTGAAACTTCTTAATTACAGAGTTTATTCGAGAAAATAGGAGTTATAATATTCCCAATTTATCAAAATAATAAATGTTTTACAAAGAGAACTCCGAAAAATGGTATCCGTGTATTAGCTCGCCTCAACACTTAATGCAAGTTGGTAATGAGTGAGTTGTGCAAAACATATTGAGAAATATATCCTAGTCTATAATGCCATTTGAGTGTGTTTTCTTGTGTTTTTATGGATGATGCAGATGCATGTGCGGGGGATGAGTCACATAATGGGTAAAGTTGTCCAATTTAGGGGACCAAAAGTGTGACATGCTGACCATCTTTGTCTTGTGCCAAAATGTGGCAGTCTTCTCAGATGAATTTTGATGATGATGTTGTTGTCGGTTAGCTCTTAATAGAAATGAGGCTTTTCTTGAGGCCAAGGAAATAATATACAGGAGAAAGAAAAGTGTGTAGGCCATTAGATAGGTTAATGATAGCATCTCCATAGGCTTTGGCAAGGTGGATGTTGTTATCATTGAGGCATACTTCTAGAGGGTGTCCTAGATCATTAATGTTGGATAGCCAGTGCAGTTGACATGTCATATGATTGGTGGCACCCCTATCAAGTATCTAGATATTGGGATATGAAGTAGTTATAGTGGTGCCATATAGTTGCAAAGGATAAGATGGGCTATCATAAGTAGATATGTTATCATAATGAGCTTGACCATAAACGAAAGGAGATGGCTCGACTTGGCATGTCCCCCTCGAGGGTAAGAGGGATTTAAATTAGGGTGAGAAATAGGACGATTACCTTGATTGTGTGGTTTTCAACAATCCTTTGTTAGGTGTCCAAAGTGATTATTGCTTTGAATTTTGGTGATTGTGGTGGTTTTGAGACTACAATTTTCTTCTAGAATTATTATATTGTCGAGGAGGGCCCGAATGGTGAGGCTTCTTGCCGTTGTAAGGGCGTGAGTTTTTTGTTATGGTGACAAGCATTGTAGACTTTTGTGAGTTGCGAGTGTGGTCACAAAGTGTTTCCTCCTTATGGATCTTGGCTACAAGATTTCGAGCAATCTGCAGCACCCCTTCGCTCTGCACCCATTCGCTTTGCCACAGGGGATCTTCCCCAATTCTCTCCATTAGACATTAAAACAGATTGGGTACACCGTACTCGCTCATCTAGAAGGAAATCAAACTAGTAAGCGAGATACACTCAAATATCCCCCCTTCCATGTCAGCACCCTACAGAGAGCTCATTCTTGGCTTGTAGAATCCCTTCTTCATGCCACTCCCTCACTACGACCTCTCGACTGCACCTCCCTACGCCACGTGCTACTCTCATGCCTTGCTTCGTGCACCAGCTGACATTCTACCCCACGTCCTCTTGTCACAATTGCATTTCCCTGCCGATTGCAGCAACCTTCTCCCCCTTCCTCTCACTGCATATGCACGCGAACACACACAAAGGAAGGCTGCCTACTTGAGATGGAGACAACCCAAAATCTCATCGTGGATTTTTTCCATGCTTTCCTACCTGGGAATCTTCTCCACATTCATTTAATTCGTCAGGACATACTAGCTCAACTCTAATCCAACTTCCACGAATCTTCATGGATACTTCCTGCAGTCCACAAGAATGCAGGGTAAAACTTAGATGTCTGTCGGATTTGAACTAAAGACGTCACAAAGCTTTTGCCTTTGGCCATTCTCCACTACCCATCAAACTAACACATTAACGGTGTCCAGAATAACCACCTACAATATTTTAAAAAAAAGAGATCACCATGCGATGCTTGATATTATTGTTGCAAGGCACGGCTGTGTACGCTTGAGATGGGCAAGTGCTGTACTAAGCCCTCATGCCCCTAGCACCCACACACTAGGGTAAAGGGGCCAATAACAGACCGAGGTCCAAAACAAGGTCGCCTTCAAAGTAATTAGAAAATGTAACCAAAAAATATGAAATTATGATTGGGATGGCATTGGGAATGGCAAGAACATAATATGACCTATCTTTTTGTATCAATTTCATTGAAAACTTTCAATCCTATTAAATAATCCATATCATTCAAGATTGAATGTCCTTCTATTGGCCCCCATGTTTTAAATGGCCTTATATTGACCCCTTTACCCTAATGGTCGCTCTTAAAAAAATTACATTACACTCACCGTTTCATTCATGACATCCTCTTTAGATAGAGGTTTGAATTGAGATTGTGAAAGCCCTAGTAAGTTGACTGCACAACAGAGAGGAGGTTGTGCTATTACAACTATGATTTGCTAGAGAATGTAAATCAACATGTTGAGGTTGACTTGGTCAATTCATTCCTTCCTTCATTTTACATCTAGGCGATTGAAGCGCCGAGAGAATTAGCTCTAAAGTTTTCAAATTTTTCTTGTACACCTTGTGAAGAACCCACATATTTGAGAGCTTGAGCTTCAACATCTTCACATGCCACCCTCAAGGGAGAGAGCTCAAATGTTGGTGACGTAAATAAGCATGTGAAATGAGGTGGGAGAGCTTGCCCAACAGTCTTAACAATAATGAGAGCCCATTGTGAATGAGTTGGATCGAGAGCATCAACGGATTTAGGTGGAAGGAGGTCTTTGCTCATTTGTTGGAGGGTTGGCTGTAAGATTGAGAGGATTGGAGCATGCAACTCTCCACCCAACCATGCCCTACAAAGGCCTTGCATGCTAATAATAGGGTCCCCTTGACCGCATGTCCCAGTCTCTGGCCCTAGGCCTGCCGTCCGGTCTTACCCTAGGCCTGACATTACTCCCCCCTTGGAGAAGAGTTGTCGTCCTTTAAAAAAAAGGTGTTTGTATCTTCATAAGAACACTAATGTTTTCCACAGTGGCATCCTTCATAGATCCAGCTGTTCATTTGATCGGAACACGGTTCAAAAGGAGGTTCAATGAAACCAAGAATAACATCTTGATGTTTCACTTTGCAACCATCTTGTGTAACCGGCTCATATCCATTGTAGCATGTAGACTCCATTTAGAACTCACTTGAGTATGCTAAACGAGTTATCACAAATAAGATGTACCTAAAAGAGTACCTCTTTTCACCTTCCCTGAAAGTAATTGGCTGACGTAATTCATCTACAAAGTATAAACCCTTGAATTGTTATCAATTTTGATCAGTAAACAATCCCACCATAACTAGTGTTCAAGGTTGAAAACCTAACTTACACATGAAGAGACTAAAACAAGTCGCAAACATGATTTACCTTATGGTTAGCAAACTCCAACTAGAGCAATACATGCTTACTAATTGGATTGTTTGGTGATAATGTACATGTTTCGCATATCCTTTAGCACAAGATTACACTTGTAATTCGCCTGAGAGTATTGGGGTGTGTTTTCTTACCGTTTTACAGACTATCTTTCAAAATGACTGGTAAACAGAGATCACAATACCTTACAACATTACTGAGCAATCAACAATGTTAAAGATAACCATCCTAGTTAACTTGAAATATCCACAAGTACCCAAATAAATCCATGAACTCTATTGGTGATTGTTAGATCTATGTCATAAATGTGCATGCCGCTCCAAATTAGCCTTTGCTAAACACTAGGGTCCGTAACACCTAGTGTGCATGCATTTAGCAAAAACATATCCTAACCTGCATATCCATGATCATTCTTGCCAATACTTATGGAGAATATGATGCCCGTAGCATACATGAAAGAGGATTGTAAATTAATTTTGAAAAGAAATTAAATACTTTCTATTGCAATCATTTGCAAGCCTTGCTGCAACGTTTTACCATATGGAAAATCAGCCATGTACAAATGAGGGCAGCATATGTGCTTTATATACAAGTTGAGGTAAAGGCTCAAGACATTGGATATCTCTCACATGTGGAATTTTAGGTAGATGGGATAGCACATGTGGAAAGTTAGGTAGGTGAAATAGTACATGTGGGAATTGAGGTAGGTGGGTGGAAAGAGCGTGGGAATTCAAGTAGGTGGATGGAGAGAGTCTACCTTTATTTACTAGGTAACCAGGTGGGTGGAAAGAGCGTGGGAATTCAAGAAGGTGGATGGAGAGAGTCTACCTTTATTTACTAGGCAACCTTTACAAAACTGCAATGTTGGCAACCCTTGCTCTCACCATCAATGCATCAACCCCATCAAGATTCTTTTTGCCATCCCCTGCCGTAGCGAACGGCATGGCCTCTTCATTGAAATACACCATTCTCTTGGCAACCCCAAAGTTAACAGAAAAGGTATCAACCCTGCCCTTACAAGCCTCAGCTTCACCATGGCATCCAACACTATCAGCTCTACCATTCATAGCTATCGGCACCATTGGAGTGACTCTTATGTCCTCAGCCTCCCAAGCTTAAATGCTAAGGAACCAATGTCAAGCCTAGGGTAATACTGGGGGGCAGGCCAAGGGCCATGAAAGACATGCAATCAAGGCCCGGGCACTATTATTATCCAATAGGGCCTACATAGAGTGTGGTTGGGTGGAGAGTTTCATGCTCCAGTCCCCTCAATCTTACACTAGTATGAGAGCTATGGAAGAGGGGAGAATTGCCTTGCATGGCTTTTCATGTGTTCTCTCTCTCTCTCTCTCTCTCTCTCTCTCTCTCTCTCTCTCTCTCTCTCTCTCTCTCTCTCTCTCTCTCTCTCTCTCTCTCTCTCTCTCTCTCTCTCTCTCTCTCTCTCTCTCTCGCCTCTTACAATCGGTGATGTTTCTGTTTTGCTGCCATAGCCCTTCAGGGTTTCTTTTCAAACCAAGAGCGTCCAATTTTGGGCGCCCCAGCCACCTAAAAACATCCATTCAAAGGTGCATGTCCACCCCGGGCACAACAAAGCTTGACAAGGTGCATAGCTTTGAATGCAAAAAACGCTTGACAAAGTGTGGACTTTCACCAATATCTCAAGTCACAAAAAACTATGAATCGATGGGTGTTTTGGGCGGTTTTTGAAAACTGTAATTAGCCTGGTAACACACATGAATTCGGAAACACACAAAGTATGAAAGTGATTTCGACAAGTTTTGGATGCCATAATCGGAATCAAAGCAATTCAATAGATACACAATGAGGTATCCAACACTAGTGGCAAGTTGTACAGCTAGAGAACCCAATACAATTATCAAGACCTCAACGATTGACAATCTTCAACAAGCAGAAGCCCCAAATCTTCATGACAATGAGGTATGCATATTTTTGCACTTTCCTTGTCTGGTTAAATCCAATCATGCGGTTGTCATCTGCTACGTCATAACAAGGTTCACTTGGCCTCCAAGATGATTCTTTGATCGTTGAGCAAGGCTCACTAAGTGAATATAAACAAATACATTTAGTACAACACTCAAGAGTTGGCCCTTAAGATTTTTCAGTATGCATGGCATGTGCATATCTATAAGGGCAATGTCAAAAGCAAGGCTTCTCTTTTCATGCTTATGGTATAATACCTACCCCCAATTTGGAGTATGCAGAATATCAATTTGGGAAAGATTTACCACTATATGGCATGACCATTCAATGGATATTGCTATTATATCTAAGACAAGTTTAAGGAAAATGTGCTTGGCATGGCCGACCACTTGTTATAGCTTGAGAAGCCAACACGGGTTTCTCTACTTTCATGTTCTGGTTTTGCATTTTTCCAAGGACATGGTTCCTAGGCAAAGTTTTCCAGGGGTTCCGTCCATCAAGACAAATCGATATAGTCAAGGAAAACAATAATCAAGCCAAGCAGATACGAGGTACATACTTTGCAAGTATTTTTTTGCTTGTCATTACATGGTACAATTTGACAAGGTTGATTATCTATAAATGCAAAGACAAGATTTGGAATATGTTATGAGCATACGAACTTGGGGGCAAGCGAGGGGGCGGGATTTGGGTCCGGGGGGGGGGGGGGACTTGGCAAGTGTCTGAAGTTTATTTCATCATGTGGTTTCATTGTTTGTACCTAGAAGTGACTTATGTTTGACATTCTCAAGTGCAATCTAGTCTCATTGCTCCATTCCTATTTTGCACTCTCTTGTTATTGGAATTAGCATAGTAATTAGCATTAGTATTACTCACATTAAGCTAATACCTAAGTTCTCACCTATTAACAGAGCCATGGGACTTATGATTAGTTTTTCTAATTAGCACTAAGAGCCTTACATCCTCTCTAACAAGCACTCAAAGCCTCCCTCTCCATTATTTTCAAGGATTCAAAACCTTGAAAGATGGCCGAGCTAGCTTCCTCATATTTTGCATCCATCTACAAGCCCCTCTATCTTATCGAAAAGCTTAATGACACAAACTACAAAGCGTGGAAGATTTGGATGGAGCTTTACCTCACATAGCTGCAACTTTGGGACGTCACATCAAGAGTCAAAGAGTAGCCTGACCACCCCAAAGACAAAGAAGGAACAAGCATCGTCGACACCTACAACGCTTGGCATAGTAGAAACAATAGTGCCAAGATGGAGCTCATTCTCCATTTCCAAGATCAGCAAGTTCAAATGGTTAATAAGCTAACCATTGCTAGCACCATTTGGAAGCTCTTAAGAAGAACTATGAGCATAATGACCTCGTCTACCAAGTTTCCCTAATCAAGAAACTGTTGAGCACTACCATGCAAGAGGGTCAGTCATCCTCCAAGTTTTTGGAGACGTGGAAAATACTTTTGGATGAGGAAATTATCTCATAGATTTCCATCCCTGAAGAGCTACAAAGCATGCTCTTATTGGCTTCCCTACCTGCATCATGAAGAGCTTTTATCACTACACAATCCACCATGGCTAACTTACATAGGCAGGTGGCAACCGTCGACGACAGAGGCAGGGCAATGCTACCGGGCGAAGTCCATGAGAGCACAGGGCGACAGTAGGTGATAGCAGCAACACGTACAAGGGTACGGGCAATGGAGGCGGCTATTACGAAATCGGTTTTTTTAAGTCATGCTTTTTTGGTACGCCTATCACAACCAGGCCTGGATGGTGGGTTGGCTATGAGGGATTCCTCAGGGCGCAGGACTTTCAAGCTAGCCGTGTTCAAATCCTGCTCCCCTTTTAGAGGGTTATAGGGTAATTGGATACATGAGTTCCAATGTTGAAATTGGAGGAATCTCGCAATGAATGAATAAAATAAAGAGCGTCCCAGTAGGTTGTTAAGCTACTAGATGAGCGAGATACATACTCATAGTATCAATTCATAGGTCTTCTTGAAGAGGAGGGAATATAGCTCTCATACTGAACAGACTTCAAAGCTTGGGACTTAGCAGTCAAAATTACTCAAAACGCCATAGCAGATTTTCAACATAGGGCAAGGACTATAAGACAACATGAAAGGACGATGATAACAAAAAAAAAAATTGACTTAGAGACAAAAATCTAGCCTAATTGTCCTCCTTCCCTGGCCCTCTTGGAGTTAAAAGAAGATCTCATAAGAGAAGAGCTCCTCATTGCCAAGGCTTCCTTGAAATGGACGAGGGATTTTTGGGTAGAGAAAATAGATTCCCTTGGCACAAATATGTTCAACATCCTCAAGAGAAAAAAATCAAATATTTAATACCCTTTCTAAAAATCCAGAACAGGAAAATTGTCAATTCTCGCAAAGAAAATTTGGAGGTAGTCAGAGATTATTATTTTGACATATTCTCATCTCCCCCCAAAAGAGGCGACAGTCTAGTCAATGCTAGAGCTACTATACCCATAATCAAAAAAAAAGATGGTAGAACATGTTAAGTATGGAGCCTGATTTACCCCTTGTAATTTTTTGTATTAAAAACGCACATTTGTAAGGCCCCCATTATGAGTAGAATCCATTGTGCGTGAAGAAAAATCACTTGCCCGAAATCAAAATTTTCACGGCCAGTCTCGAGCAAAGCTCGAGATTGGCTTTGCCGGAATATTATGGCCGGACGGCAACCGAAAAGTGATCAGAAAACGGCCAATCGTTTGGTCGGTGGCCGGAGGTCGAGGCCGGTGGTCGAAAGTCAATGGGCGGTGGCCGGTAGCTGATTTCCACCTATGTGTGGCCAGTGGCTGATTTCAAAGGCCAGTGGCTGATTTCCACCTATGTGTGGCCAGTGGCTGATTTCAAAGGCCAGTGGTTGATTTCAAAGGCGCACTTGTCTTCCCAAGGATAGCAACACGTGGACAGATTGGAGAGTCCATTTGGACTTGTCTACACAAGGGCGGCTAGACACGGCTGCCTCTCATGAAAGAGGGCAACCCTTTTGGCCTATAAAAGGAGGCCATTTCTACACACATTTTGGAGTGTGCTGTTGATGCAACAAGGTGGGTCTGAGGTGGTGAGAGTGAAGCAGGGCGGGAGCTCTATTAAAGGTATAATCCCTTTGTAACCTACTTCTTGTTTGAAGTACTAAATCCATTCAGTGGTTGCTTTCCCGTGAATGTAGCTCATATTGGGTGAACCACATATATCATGTGCTCTCTCTCTCTCTCTCTCTCTCTCTCTCTCTCTCTCTCTCTCTCTCTCTCTCTCTCTCTCTCTCTCTCTCTCTCTCTCTACTCTATAATCTCATGGATAAAAATCTATCTCTCTCCATTAAGTAAGCTACTCAAATATCTATTTAGCTACGTCCTATTTCCTAACATAACCATCCATGGCTAAACAACTGGACCAACCTCTCATAGAGGGGGGGTTGGGAAGACCATTGGTGCTTTGAGATCTAGCAAATCTCCTGGATTGGATGTTGTGTGTATTTTGAAGGGTTGTGCTTGAAACAAAATCTACAATAGGAGCTCTACCCTCTTCTGTAAATACTAGAGTTATCAAAAGAGGGTTCAAGGAGGACTTACTAGAGACCAATTACTTGCTTGATTTTTGTGTGTAAGATCTTTGCCCTTGCCCTAGCAAAAAGAATCAATCCCATTATGCACAGCATCATCTTGTCTAAGCAAAAAGGATTTATCAAGGGCAGATTTATTTTGGATGCCATTATCACTTTATAGGAGGCCTTTGAACTGACTTTGATAAGACTTATGATAGAGTGGAGTGGGACTTTGTTTTTCAATCTCTCTTTGATGTTGGTTTTAGCAAAGGGTTTATAAAATTCATACAAATTCTGTATGGAAATGCTTTTTCCAAAATAGAAGTTCATGGAGAACTCACTGACTCTATTCCTTTATTAAGATCAATCAGGCAAGGATGCCCAGTTGCACCATTGTTGTATGCAATTTATTTAGATGCCTTGGGATGGTTAGTCAAGGAGGCAAGGTAGCAAGTAGAATTAAAGGAATTTCAATTCCTAGGACTAGCAGACAATTAAGGCTTGCAACAATTTGTTGATGTCACTAATGCTCTTATGCACAATGATATGCAAATAGTTGAAATTTGTGATGCCAAGGGATCAGTCATTAATCACAATTAAACTAGTTTCAAAGTCTCATCTTCTAATGTCCCCACAATAGTTTCTAGTTCAGAATGCACTTAGATTGAGGATGGACATATCTTTAGATTGTTGGGGATACCAATCGGATTCAAAGTGACTTTCAAATAGAGATGGGAGTGGGTTCTCAATAAGCTCAGACAAAAGATGTTCAGATAGAAAAACTATCATTCCTCCTTAGCTAGTAGATCCTTTTTCCTAAATCATTAATTGATGCCCTCTCTAATCTATTTTTTGTCTTATTGGTAGCCTACCAAATACCAAAATGCAGCAAGCTTATGCTTTGTTTAGATCCTTCTTGTGGCGGGGAACCTGGATCAACATAAGACCCTAAGAGTGTCTTGGAATGTATGATGTCTACCTAAATCCAAAGGAGGACTAGGTCTGCCTAATCTCCAAAACATCTCCACTAAGTTGGCAGGAAAGTGGATACTCAAATCCTTGGACTCTAAAGACTTCTCGGCACTTCTCTTAAAAAGACACCTGAATAGATTCAGAATAACCGAATACAAAGTTTGGGCTAATTTTACCCTTAGAGACATTGTTTTGCCTCCCGTCAGAGTTTTATCATATGGCTCCAGCCTTGTGTGCAGGTTTTGGAATGCATTTCAAGAGATAAAAGAGAAATGGAAGCTTGACTGCTCATTTACTCTAATCTGAACTGTTTTATGTAGGATTCACCTTGGTTTGGACATTTTGCCGGTAGAAGGAAGCTTCCTCTAAGCAAAAAAGCTCACAAATGTTTTAAAGCTGGAATACGCTCATGGGGAGATTTGTTCAATGGTTTTTGGATAAAAGAAGTTTCTTCAAGCACAGTACAATTTAACTCAGAAAGAAGCAACATGGTGTTTAGATAGATTACTAGAGGTCCTCACTCATTTTCACCTTCCGCCAAGGGATACTCACCGAGCAAAAATTGGCAGGATGGTAAGGCAGATTTATCAATCCTTCAAGCCAAGGGTTGGAGTAGAGGAAATCTGGAAGAAAAGGCTCAATAAGAAGTGGAATTTGCAGTGGAGCTACAAGCAATGGACCCACGTGTGGAAGCAAAGCTCTCAAGATAGGTATTTAATATGGGATTTGTTCTAGATGCAGGCAAGAGGTAGAAGGCATCCCCCACCTATTCTTCTCTTGCAAAGATAGCAGGAAAAATCTATCTAAAGTCCAAATATGTGGACAATTATGTAATATGCAGACTATCGAGGTCAAAGACCTTCTTTTGGAAAACTGCAAAGGTTTTGATTCCTCTCTAGAATATTTGCAGAGGTATATTATTACGGTTTATTTGGCTTTCTAGGAATGCTTGCATCTTCAACTCCATTGTCAGTCATCCTCTTGTTCTTTTTATGGAACTAAAGAGATCCTCAAAAGCTCTTTGTCAAGAAATCAAATTTCTAGCAGATGTTGCCTTGCAATGCATAAAAGATTCAAATGGTCTGAATGGAGAAGAAAGATTTTCTTGTACTATTCATCCTCAAGGCTCAAAATGAGAGATTTGTTGTTTATGTTAAGACTTTTTTAGCTGGGGTGACCCTCCTCCTACCTATGGATCCATGTAACCTTCATTAATTCAGAGTTTTACCTTCTTTGAGAAAAAGAAAAATAAGAGGGAATGTTATAACTCTCTCTGTGAGCATCTTAAGCCGTTTTTGGATTCCAACTCTAAAGTTGCTACCATGCAAAATTTGGAACGACCCAAAGTTAGAACATTACAAGGCACTTAAGTTTGTATTGAAGTTGCTTAATGAGGGCCTTAATTGTAGCTCTAGGAAAGTGCATATAATACTCCAAAGCTGTGAATACTACCCAATATTGCTATATTGGCAATTAAATCACATCATGACAAATTCTTGAAAAAATGGGCTCAACCTCAAGTGAGAGCTCCACAATGAGCAATATGAGCAAGCTTGTGTTCACTTTGATCCATATTGATAGCGAGCACAACCTATGCATAATCCATGGCCCATGCACCCTACAAGCTCGTACCACCTAGTGGCCATAATCTACTCCAACTCTATGTTTTCTTTGGCCAAAAAACATGTTAAGTGGATTTTTATGGCCAAGTCTACATTAAAAGTAAGCATGCCCTATGGCAACACATCCTAACCTTACTCGTGGAAGTGCGATTGTTGCCAAATGATCGTGCAAAATTCCATGAGGATCAAGCAAACACTAAAAACTTTTAATTTAAGGATAGTGCGAGTGTGGACATGGCTAAGCTCTTTAGCAATGCTTATCTAGAATTGGTTGTCCACCCACCATAGTGCACTTGGAGTACGCTGGATTGATTTTATTGTAGAGAGCCTTATGACCCAAATCCTAGCCCAAAGAGAATCACAGCCATCGCTTGGAATACACCTGTATACCGAGGATACAAGTGTATAGATGGTGATCTATACTCGCTCACATTGAGCATGATGAGAAATATGCCTCAACTTAGCAATGAGCATGAGATGCAAGTGAAAATATTGACACTGGTCCCTATGTCGAATTCAAGACCTACGACCAATGCACTAATAAGAGGTGTGTTAGATAGTGCCAATTTGGTTGGCAATACACTTGGAGCCCTTGTAAAAATGAAAATCTCTTGTCAATGAGATGCAAGTGAAAATATTGACACTGGTCCCTATGTCGAATTCAAGACCTACGACCAATGCACTAATAAGAGGTGTGTTAGATAGTGCCAATTTGGTTGGCAATACACTTGGAGCCCTTGTAAAAATGAAAATCTCTTGTCAATGAGTCCATATACTCCTGAGGATGATCCTACCCTAGAGTGGGATAGAGTTTCCAAGTCCAACAAACACATGGAGAATCTACCGGTTGAATCTCATTTAAAATATATTGTGAAAATAGGAGTGGTAGTGCAACCCATTGAGTGCACCCAATGAGCTAGAAATGCTACCATTGGGAGAAAGCTCATAAACTTCCCTTGCAAAGAGATGATAATTCTAGAGGTTGCAACATGGACAAACCTAAGACAAAAATAATCAAATTGTAACACTCAATGTTTACAAAGTGGCACTTGATCCACCACCTAGTCACACCTCGAAGGCATCAATCTTGATGAAATATGATTCTCTTTACTAACAGTTTTCAAAGCCAAAATACCTTGAGCCAAAGGAATCACCATCAAAAAATATGCAATTGCAACATGATCTTCAAGGTAGAGAAGCAAGCCCAAACCACTTGCATATCCACCATATTCAAGTTGTAACCTGGGAGAAACCACTAAATAATGGCAAGCCTCATATCATACAGTATCATGTTGACTCTATGAAGGGGTGTCATCCCGCAAAGTACCTCTCCCTGAAAGCAATCACTAGATGAGATTTTAAGCCCTAGGATGAATCCATCCATTGCTTAAGATATGGACCAACCAAGGAAGGGACGAGTTTTTTTGTAGATTTCTCCAATAAAGTCTCCTCCTAGAGTGACATTGTACTCTCTAAGTCAAAGGCTACCATGTTCAACCCTAGATTTTCACGCCAACAAATCCAAAGCCTAGTATTGTAAAACTAGTACCAATTACTCCTTGGCTTCAAATGCATGAGCACATGATGGTAGGCCAATTAGGAGGAAGTTTCTTTGTTGCGAGACTAGTAGCTTGAAAAAATAATTGATCCTAGGCAAGGACTGGGTAGAATGAATGGAAGCACGAATGCAAAGCGTGTGCGAAGAGAGAGAGAGAGAGAGAGAGAGAGAGAGAGAGAGAGAGAGAACACACAGTGTGGGGTGGAGCAAAGTGTCTTGAAGCAGCACTCACTCCTTATTCTTCTATGTATATAAATAATAAGTAAGTAAGTTAGTGACCGACGGACACTGGACATCCGTCATGGGGCAAGGTACATGGCACCTTTACCCGAACAGCCTCTCACATAAAGATGAATGTACTAGCATCAATCCTCGTACAATCAACAATCCTTTCTACAACTGCTCCCACTGTAGTTGATGAGTAAGGCCTCGATATTACCAAGTTAAACATGAGACGCATGAACAATGATGTAATATATGCAAGCATGGTTGTGCTAGCCTCCTCAGTGCTATGTGCATACTCTACACCATCTATACTACTCATCATGTATGGATGTGTCATCACACTGACACTGGGATAACTATGTCCTCTCAACCATAGGTGAAATTATGTGTCTAGAGATCAACTCATCATCCTCTAGCATGATCATATCACAGAACTCCATATTTGCATCTCACATACATCTCCGTCGCTTCCTCATACGTATAAAACAACAATCCCTAATGTGTCATGTGTGATCATAATGCCAACATTGCATATGTCGGTAACTACAAGTCCATTGGCTCCCACGAGTCGTCACTATCAACACCGAATTGACACACATGATGAATGTAATATCAATGAATAACACATATGCAACAAAAATCTGTGGTGATGAAACCAAATTTATAGCAATAAATTTTGGAAGAAAATCGGTAGAATCTCCCCTGTAAACTAAGCAAAATCTCAATCAAAGTCTCAAACATAAACCATGATCAATGCATCAATCCGATGATTGCATATACAAAATGTAGCTCTACCAAAGCAATGTACAATAGCAGTGTCCAACCTCTTCTCATCCCAACCTTTACTCAAAACCATGCAAAGCTAGTGCATAAACAAGCGCCAAGTGACAATGCAGGCACAACGAGTAGCAAAGACTCAAGACTGTGATAAACAACTCCTACCAAAGCATAAAATGCATAATCATATACATAAGTAGAGAGAAAACACAAAGCTCGATATGAATCCCACAAAACTACATGCACAATATGAAAACTGCAAGTAACGTACAAGATGTAGAACTTGTGACTACATGCAACGTGTAGCCACCACGAGTATACACAAATCTCACTCGTGCAAGAGTGGATAAAGACACCAATCTGTGTTTGAAAATGACAAAACTTGTCAAAGTGAGTCAAAACTCGATCACTAAACCGTCAAAGAGAAAATTGTAGATACGTAGAAAGCATGGCGAGAATCTGAGGGGAAAACAGACAAAGTTTTCCCTGCATGAGGAGCATAAAGGATACTTTCTCTCTTTCTTGAATCTGTAGATAATGTTTTGTTGAAGATTTTGAAGATCAATTTAGCAAAGTCTTGGAAGCTTTGGGCTTGCAAGGTTCCTACATGCTTAAACCTAAGTAAATTAAACTTCTTGTGTAAGAAATTGAAAGATGAAGCTTGGTAAAAATGGGGGAATCTTAAACCTTTGAAATGTTAATGCTTGCATAAATTAAACAATGCTTGACTTCAACCTTAGGAATTCTTGAAGCTTGGTATGTTAAGGTTTGGAGGAATTAAACAAAATTGTGCGGCGCCTTTTTCTTGCTAGATTGAATTTCAAGCTTTGACATGAGAGAGAGAGAGAGAGAGAGAAAGAGAGAGATCATCGGATTCTTTCATCCATCAACTTCTATGACTTTGGCATCTACCTTGACCTGACTTTGTGGATTTTTGGCTAGAGCAAGAGAGAGAGAGAGAGAGAGAGAGAGAGAGAGAGAGAGAGAGAGAGAGAGCGGCTTGGCTCTCCTCTCGCATAGCTTCATTTTTCATCACCATATTATCTCAGGATCATGTGAAGATTTGAGGCAAATTGTGGAACAGTTGAAAGTGTTGCGTTGTTGGGTTTGGGCCAAATGGGAATGGTTTTTTGCGCCAACGGGGACAAACCCATACATGGTTAAGAAAAATATATGTAAATGAAAAAGACATCGAGAAAGTTTGTAAACTGTTTTCAAAAAAAAAAATTGCATTGGCGACATGAAGCCTTGCATGCAACTAGCTTTAATCAACATCAAAGTCTTGCTAAATATGAGTAGTTTTGCAAAAAGTAAAGATAAAGAAATAACTGAAAGGCTTAGTAAGTCAATGGGATATATGTTTGTGGACTAAGAAAGGATTATTTTCATGAGGGGTCATTTTTCAAAAAAGGGACAAGAAGAAGGTACTACAAGAAAAAAATAGGAAGCATGTGTGTGTAGAGAAGTAAGAGGGTGGATTCTTGGGTCTTGGTTGAGGCATCACTAACGCATATATGGGGTATTTGAGGTTTGATTGAGAGTGTGTATCGGCCATTTTTTATGAATGAGGATTTAATGCTCTAGGTACAAGAATCTCTCTTTCTATCTTTGTAGAAGTCGTTTCCATCTAGTCTCCTTATTAAGGGGAGCATTATTTTTCTTGTATATATATGGTTCCTAATCAAGAATGATCAGTAATTTATTTGCTTATCTATCTTTATAAGATTTGATGATTTTTGGGTCTGGTATAATCCCTACTCAGGAGTGGTTGCACGAGTTGGGACCACATACAGTATGTCTATGAGCCAAATATTTTAATGTTTAAAGCAAGTGGTTCACATGTGTTACTATTGAGAGACAAGAGTGTCCATCTCCCTCCATACAACAAATCGTTTCCAAGTCTACTTAAATAAAGTCACGTCCCTAGATTCTCTCTAGTATTCTAAATGTCTCATACTTTGTCAAGTTTAAGGTTTTTTTAATGATATTATGAATGTCAAGTAGGTTTTTCCACAAGATTTACCATCACTGTTACCCTAGAACATGGCATAGATGTTTTGCCTCATAGAACAAGAAAGATGGTTCCATGCACGGGTCTTAGACTGCATTGGATTAAACTTGATTTCTATTAAGAACAAGTATCTACTACCAAGGATTAATGAGCTATTTGATCGATTAAAGGGAAAATGCTATCTTACAAAAACAGACTTACACTCTAGTTATCATACTTACATATATAAGTGCCTTCATAATGCAATTCGGCACTACAAGTTTTTGGTTATATCTTTTGGCTTAGCCAATGATGGCAGTGACATGAGACCATATCTTTAAAATTTTATTTTTTTCTTTTGTAGATGACATACTTATCTATAATACTACTATTGCAATTCACTTGAAAAATCTCTGACATATGTTTGATTTGCTTTGTGAGCATAAGTTACATGATGGCAAAACAAGGGTAAGAATGATTTTCTTAACACAAAAAATCATTATCTTCAGCATATTATTTCCTTTTAGGGAATTCAATTGGATAATTCCAAGGCGGGAAATATCGTTAAGTGTGGTTCCATCCTAAAATTTCAGAAGAGCATGGGACTGGCAGGATTTTACTACAAGTCTTTCAAGGACGCACCAACTAAAACTCAAGGGAAGGCTTCACTCAAAAGAGGATCAGCATTAAAGGTTTGAACAGATAAAAGATAGCTCTAGCCACGACATTTATTTTAGCCATCGTGGGTGCGATGAAACCACTCTACTAGATATTGATGCTAGCAATAGGGCTATTATAAAGTGCTAGTCATAAGGCTACTAGATGGTGCTACAAGAAAAGATGGTAGAACAATAGCTTTTTTGATAGTAAGAAACTAAAGTATACATATTTTTCTTCTTGCTCATGAAAGAAAGTCTATACAATTGTGTATGCTATAAGAGAGTGGAGAAAATATTTGTATCATGCTCATGAGAGTGATGCTCAATTGCATCATTGTAAAGACTGTATATGTAGTAGTAGACATTCAAGAGTATGATTCTCAATTGTGTTATCACAAAGGACTATATAATGTAGTAGCAGATGTTCTCAATCATATGCCAAAGAACCCAGGAGTGAATTTTTGGGATTTTTTGCGGAATAATGTGAGTGAGTAGGATGAGGCATACTCAAGGCGTGAAGCCATGAACAAATGAGGGATCCTTCTCACTCCATCGATGATAGTGTTCTATGCCGGAGAACCCACCAGCGAACTTTTGGAATTTCTTAAGGAATAATGTGCGTGAGTATGATGAGGCATACTCAAGGCGTGGAGCCATGAACAAACGAGGGATTTTTCTCACTCCATCAAGGTTCTCCACACATGGTTCTCCTCTTTTGCATGATGAATCAACTACCTGCTACACAACGGGGAAGTATGTGTACCCATGAATGCAAAAACTTGGCACCAGATTCTTTATGAGTGTCATCATAGTTCAAGTGCTAGTCATCTAGGAATAAGGAAGACCTGTGCTAAGTGATAGTTCAATTGATAGTCATCCAAGAATAAAGAAGACCTATGCTCTCATATGAAAACAGTTTTACCAGCCAAGTTTATATCAACATATTCAATACTACATCTCGCATGGTCAAAAATGTCAACAAATCATGGCATCTCAAGACAGGAAGAGTTTTGCATCCCTTAGAGATCCTAAATGGCAAGCAGAAAAGTATATCTATGGAATTTATAGTTAGTCTCCCAAATACTACACCACAACATGACTTGTTATGGATGACCAACTCAACGATTAAGACTCAATTAGAACGGCTATCTTTGGAACCTATTTACAAAGCTATATGGTTTTCCTCCTGACATATTAAGTAATTGTGATCCAAAGTTTAACAGTCACTTTAGAAGGTTGTTTTTAAGAGGTTGGGCATACAACAGAATCTATGTATATTGATCATTCAGAGCCAGGGCAGAGATTGAGTGCTTGAGGAATGGGAAGATCATATGTGAGCAAGAAAAATCAGATCAAGAAGATAATGTACCCACTTTCTAATTGCTTGTGCTAAGCACATGAATATAGAGTTTAGTCCATTTATACTTTTCCACCTAAGGTGGTTGACAACTGAAAAATAGTAACAAAGCTCAAGCTCTCCTTCTCTAACCAACCTACCTCTAAAACACATGAACCTATCGCATAGGCTGCAGTTGAAGATTAAAAATCACACATAATGAAGTTTTTATGCACATCATTGATGATTTTCCCCTTCCCATGGGCTCTCTCTCTCTCTCTCTCTCTCTCTCTCTCTCTCTCTCTCTCTCTATATATATATATATATATATATATATATATATATATATATATATATATATATATATATAATTAGGTCATTTTCTAATAAAATAAAAATTCAACATTTGCATCCCTTTCCTCTTCCATATTAGGTTATCATTTTTTTGTTTCACATATTTGGCTCTTCTTCTACAAAACTTATTAACACCGAATATTCGGCATTCCTCACGCCAACCCATAAATGAAACTCCTCTGCACCTCCCTCCCCTTGCGTTGCTGCACTACCCTAACTCCATCCCTCTGCAAACGGCTCACCCCCTAGCCTCCATCACTCTCCTCCACACTTTCTCTGCATAGCCTCGCCTCCTATCATGCCTGCCCACATTTTTTGCCTCCTTACGATTGCTACAGATATGGATTGACAAAGAGGCGAACAACCTCTACGCACGAGAGAAAAAGAGGTGAATGGCCTCTACAATAGCAAGCCGAGAGAGAGAAGAGAGAGAGGGAGAAGGGGTTGCCCTCACACGACGGGGGGTTTGAAATGGAAGGCGTCTGCCATTTCTACTTTGGGAGACCTTGATCTCTCACTAAAATGCACCTTTCTCCCTTGGCATGTCCTCCTCCTCCTGTTGCCCTTCAACAATGAAACACTCCCTCTCCCCAAGGCGTTGCCGACACCCTCCATGTACGAACTGTGTGAGAGAGCGAAAGAGCGTGTTGTACAACACTGCTAGTGGAACTCAATGTAGCCCTCATGCACGAGTTGCAATTCCACTGGAACTCTAACTCCCAAAGCTGAGAGCATCTTCGGAGATTCTCTCTCCCATTTCTTTTTCTCGATGTGTAACACCTACTTGCTCATGCACATATGAAGGTTTGTAAGAGACTGTTCTTTTTAAATTGGCTAATCAAGATTCTCAACAATTAGCTACATATGCTTTAAGGTTTTGCAGCTCTCTTATGACATGCAAGACAAGCTCTTATTTGATAGCATTGTCCACTAAGGAACCCGAACTTGCCGGGGGGGGGGGGGGGGGGGGGGGGGGGGTCTTTGAATGCAACATAGCAAAGTCTCATAAAATTCGCATCAAATACGTGGTGGTTCGTCTCAATTGCCCAAAGAATGACTTTGAGGCTAATAGACTATGTGAAAGTTCAGATACGAATAAAGCCAGTGCTAAACATCAAGGATCAAGATTGTCACATATATTTTTGTGGAGGCAATAACTATGTAGGGGTTGTTTGGCAATTTGACATGCTATTTTGCAAACTCACCCTTTTTGTGCATCGAGAGAAATGCGACAATAGAAGGGGACTGGTGGGGCAACACTATACATTATAATGTCTACATGCGGAGGAGCATTGTAGTCTCTTGAATAATGGCAACCTCTCGACTCTTCAACACAACTCTCATCCCATGATTGTTTTCAATAGGTCTGAACAACTCATGTCTGCTAACCTCGAAGCAAAAGCTTCCGATGAACCATGATTCTCACGCATCCCAAATGTCAACTTCATTGTGTTCTAGAGAATAAAGTGGCAAGGAATCTTTTCTAGAGATAAAGAAAAACAAAACAAACATTCACCGGCGTTTTGGACCTCCAGCTCAACATTCAACCCATGATCCTTTTGCCCATTGCATCCGCCTTACGTCTTGACATCATCTATTTCAACACGTGCTCGCTAAACGGCCCAGACCTCAGGGGAATTCAGGAAGTCTCAGCCCAGGATAAGCCTAGATTCACCCTGTGACCCATTTACCTAACTACGCAGTATAAGCTGCTAAGAGATCATAAAATTCATCCATCTTATTCCTCGTACTACAAGATAAGGACGAATGCAATGGAAAGAGCTCGACAACCGCCAAGAATCAAACAGCAAGCTCAAAATGCATCCATGGGCGAATACTACCTATCAAACTAAGTTCAGGCGTCAAAATACATTTAAGCCCATCTAAAGTCTTTCCATGCCCACAATCCTCGAGCATTGAGTCATTGATCGGCTCAAAATAGAGCACATTTGGTCCCATAGGTCATGTGTGACAATAGTTCTCTCTCTCTCTCTCTCTCTCTCTCTCTCTCTCTCTCAAATATCAACCAACCCACCCAAGAACAGGGGTGACAACCGATTACCGAAATTGGTGGAGCGACATAAAAAAAGTTCTGTTTCAAAAAACCATACCTAGGATGAAGTCTTGAAAAGCTTCCAAGAGGCTAAATATCAATTGGTCACTGGTATTACACTTTGTGGTCACGACTAAATTAAGATGAGCTTTATGACCTAAGGCCCAGAACACAACCCAACATATTGGAGGCTATTTTAGAATAAAGTGTTGTCAAGCCCACGACCATTCCAGGGGTTTTTTTTTTTCCCCCTTTTGGGGTGGGTGGTGGTTGTTGTGGGGTGGGGGGGGGGCATTGATACGGGCAACTCCTCACTGTCTTGTGGGGTGGGGTGGGGGGGGGGGGGGGGGGGGGGGGGGGGGCATTGATACGGGCAACTCCTCACTGTCTTGCAACATGCACGCATAGGTGGTAGCAAAGGTGTTGCGGCCAGTTTTGTCAAGAACTTCAGAAATAAGCATATGATAAACTTCCGACCAAATTATGCAGTGCATTTCCACTTGTAGAAAAGAGGATACACTAGCTACATGCAGATAACTCAGAAGAATTCAGCTCAATCGACCATGCTTGTTTCAGCTTTTGATGTGCAGAAGAAACGGCCAAAGTGCCTGCAAATGTTGGCACTTTTGTATCACGTCATTTAAATCTACATCAGTAGAGCCTTAAAAAGCCCTATTTCAATTTTGCCCTTGCAATCTGCTGAGATCTAATTAACACAATCGCCATACAGGCCTGTTTGCTAGGCAATACAAATGAAGGGGGTAACGAATGCCCTTCCCCCACAACATTACTTTACAAAAGTTATGTTCAGACAGGTGTTGCACCTCCCTAGTAAGGATTATATCGGCGGGAATTACCAGCTTGTTTTTGAGAATGCGGTCCACGACCACCGCCTCTACCTTCTCTATCATATGCACTGACTGATGGCGCTACTGCAGTGCCTGATTGTTGCCTGCAGAAATTCAGGAGGAGCTTGAGCAAGAGCCTTCTGCGACAAAAACGCTAAGTGCAAGCAAAAGCATAAGCACACTTACAGAACATAGCCAATACGCCCATCTGGTAGCATCATTGGCACCATGGCCATTCCAGCAGGTGTGGGCCCTCGGCCATAGATAACAGGCTGTACCTGGAAGGGGACCATTTTCATGTTAGCCAGTGGCCACTGATGTTAGACATCCTCACTCCAACTTAGCCATGTACAAGAAGAATGCATAACAACCACCATAACAAGTTCACATGTACTTGTCTTCAAAACCAGTATATCAAACAAACATAGCAATTATCACCTGCCCAAATCCTCTGCTTCCACTGAATCCCATTGCCATGCCACCGTACATATTAGGTCCTGGAAGTGCAAAACCACCTCTTGCTGGAAGAGCCTGGGGTAGAATGCCAGAACCAAAAGGGGAGGGCATTGCTGCTGCTGCACCCGGTCTCTTCTCAGCAGGTGGCTTGGCAAGGCTTGTTTCAAGCTCCCGACCTGCCCAGAGAAAAAACTGAGCCCATCTCTTTACTGGAAAGCAGACTTAAAAATTGTTTTCTGATAGCTTTTTCACTCACCATCCAGCACATATTTCTCTGATTTCTCAATAGCCTTTAAAGCACTACTCCTGTCAGCAAAATGTATGAAGCCAAAATCACGCTTTGGCTGCCCTGCTTTTGACTGCGGCAGCATGACTTTGGTTATCTCCCCATGATGCTCGAAAAGCTTCCACAATTGTTCTTGTGTTGCACTCTCCGGTAGGTTTCGTACATATACAACTTTCACCTGCCAAGGAAAAGAAACAAAACAAAATACTGATAAACCTGTCGTAGATTCATGTCTAATACTGAACGACGTACTCATGCCTCCCAAACATTCCACACTTCATGGCTCTAAAATAAATGCTTTGCATGTTCATTAATGGGCATGCCAAATCCATAAAAACTCAGGCTGTTTCACATGCCCTCTCATAAACCCTCAAAAACGCTCCAGGAAAAACACAGCCAGCTTCAAAGAGCCTTTTATTACTCAACATAATGACTAAATATCACTATCCAAGATACTCATTATGCTTCATGTCAGCACAATGAATGCAACAGGCGTTTTTCTAAATTCCTGTATAACTCTTTACAGAGCTAATATAGATGCCCCATGCTGCAAAAATCAATCATGGCTATTTTATAAAATGCTTCCACACCAAAACAAAAAAAAAGAAAAAACTAAAATGGATGCAGAGCCATTAGCCACCAATCTTAGGACATGGTCAGGTACACACATGTAAGAATCAACCCTGTTAAACAATAATATTGGTAACAAAACAGGCTAAAATAGCAAGAGCCTTGAATTTAGAAAGAATGGTGTATCAAAGACAACTCCTTGATTAAGGCAAGTTGAAGTAGTAGTAAAACAATTCTCCTCACAAAAGTACTTGCAGGGCTATGTGTTAGATCTTTCCAGCTCCAGGTGTTCAACTATTAACTCTTATCTCTTTGTTGTAAGTCAAGTTAAGCTACAGTTGCTGTATTGATCCATTCAAGTTAAGCTACAGTGCTGTATTAATGAAATCCAGTCTATTTGTTTACTCGATCTTTTTGAAAGAGTTGAGTGATGAGGATAGGACACATATGTCTGATCTTGATAAAGAACGCCAAGATTTTCTCCACTTGCTTCTCAAAGGGCCTGACAGGCGAGTTACCACCCGCTCATCCTGAAGATCATACCATTGATCTGATACCTGGAAGCACACCACCGAACCGGCCACCTTATCATGTGCGCCGAGCCCAGAACGAAGAGATTATGAACCAAGTGAAAGACCTCTTGGAAAAGGGTCTTGTCCAGCCTAGTACTTCACCGTATTGCTCTCTAGTGTTGTTGGTTTTGAAGAAAGATGGATCTTTCTTAACCCGGATGATGGCCAGAATTTTTCAAGAGTATAGACTATTTGTTGGCACTTTCTTTGACAATATCATTGTTTTCTCCAAGAATGAGGCAGAACACAGAGATCATCTGCTTCAGGTCTTTCAGGCATTACGAGATCAAAAGTTAGTGATTAATGCAAAGAAAAGTCAATTTTTCTTACAAGAGACACTTTTTGGGACACACTGTGTCAACGGCAAGAGTGCAGATGGATCCGGCCAAGATAGAGACTACCCGTGATTGGCCCGATTTGAAGAATGTCCATGAAGTTAGAAGTTTCTTGGGATTGTGTTCGTACTACGGGCGGTTCATTAGAAAGTTTGCAAAGGTTGCTTCCCCTTTGCATATCTTGACACAGAAAGGAGTCCCTTTCTCGTGGGGACCCACAGAGGTGACTGTCTTTCAGACTTTGAAAGAGAAATTGACTCCAGGACCAATTTGACTTTGCCAGACTTGCAAAAGTCATTTGAAGTATATTGTGATGCTTGTGGTCATAGTCTGGGAAGGCCATGTCATAAAGTCCAAAGAGCCTGGTCCAAATGTGACTTGGCGGGTCTCTACATGAAAGAACTGAGAAGTCCCATTGAGAAATTGACATCAAACCGGGCATTGAGAACCCAAATAAGAGAACCGACCAGTTTCCAATACTCTGTAGCATCTCATTCCAAATGCTTCCAACAACTGTTGGATATAGCGCTCCTGAGAGAGAAAGATGTCCCCTTCTGTCTGCCATGTCTCGAATCCAAGAAAGTAGTGAAGCAAGCCGAGATCTCTCATCTCAAACTCCTTAGCCAAGGTCTCCATAGTGTTGCGGATGTCAGCCCGTAGACTCGCTAAACGACGGTAGACTTTAGCTTTCACCCGATCTTTACACTGTTTAACTTTACGACACAAAGGAACTTTACGAAGAAACCTGTGCCTGGGATTCAACACTTGAAACAAACCACGGCTTGGTAGCTCCTGTAAATTGCTACGAGCTGTCCCACTTTTATTGGGCTGAAATGACCTACTCTAGCCCAATTTCGGCAACATAACTGCAATAGGTTCACAGACAAAATTCTCATACCCTAGGTGACTACTTGCGCGCATTAGAGCACTTTGACAAACCTGGCAAGAAAATACAACACGCTGACATCTCTGTTTTGTAGTTTCCTCGCTTCCCCGAAGCTCTTGGGACTATTGGGGATTAGAAAGGGTTAAAACCCTAAACCTGCAGAAAAACACAGCAGGCTGTAATTCCTTGTTTTGAGATCTGTTTCGCGTGCCGGTCGCATCTGTAGTAAGCCCTTGAGCTCCCGCACCTATAGGGTTGCTTGCCCTTGATATGGACGAAATTTCTCATGTGAAATCTCTCCAAATCAACTAGTACCTACGAGGGATTAGCAATTAGTTAATCTCCCGTAGCCCTTGAGCTGGGCACCATGTTTTTGTATTCAAAAGGGGAGAGCGGAATCATCGTGCTCCATAGAACAAGGGAGAAGGCAAGCATTCCATTAAAGCTGTAAACATGCACCCACTACCACTGTAGGCTTCACAGTGAGAAAGAAGGCAACCAAAAACAGCCTTTTCTCTCAAAATTGGGCACCCCCAACTAAGGTGTCTTGCAAAATGGCTCACAAGCCGCCAAGCATCCTGTTTGCCTTTTTGAGTTAAATTTCCTAGTACCCACAAACTTATTAAGTGTCGTGTGGGGCCTAAATGACTTTAAACTGAGCCTAGCCAACCTTTCACTCCTCGGACTTCGGTGCCGATTGGCTCGTGGCGACCAGGCCTACGGGTGAAACTCTCAACCGTCGATCGTTTCACACTGGCCATACAATGTCCAGCCATTTGTTCTTCAAAAAGAGGGTCCGAAAAATTAAACAAAAATCAAGAATAAAAATGAGATGGAAAATTAACAACAGAATTTTTAACCCACAAACTACAAATTGAACATTGGAATCATGAAACAACTCATTAAATTCACTTGCTGAAAGCAAATTTACATCATAATCAGTGGTCAAAGAGGAAGGAGTGCCCTCGACCAAATGGCACACACCATCAAGTTTAAAGAAAATTGTATCCGATGCATAATCGATAGACAGAGAAGCTGTCTTATCGTAAAACCATGGCATGCCTAAAATAACATCTACATGCTCAAGGTCCATGATGCAGAAGTCCAAGACTTCGTGGTAGCGTTGGATTCGGAGGTCAAGTTGCGGCACAACCTCAATCCATTGATAGCTCCGACGTTCCGCATAACGGACCACATACGGATGGTTTACGGGTGACGTGTTGAGCTTAAGTGCCTATACCACACGAGAAGAAATGAAATTATGAGTAGAGCCATTGTCGAATAAGACCGTCACAGCATGGCCATTAATTTCTTCTTCAACACAAAAAAGATCGTGCGAGCCAAATACAGCCTTATTAACACGACAACCCAGGCAACTACATGCATTAACATCAAAAATCTCTAAATCAAAACAAGGCAAAATACATGGATTGTCGCCGATGTTTACCAAAGTAGTTGTCGGTGCGGAGGTAGACAGCTTCCTCTTTTACTTCGGACACGACTTGTTGCCATGGAAGTGGCCGGTCTAATCGGTCTAATGGCAATCGAAATAACGGTTCTTCTTCTAATCCTCCATATGAGCTACCTTTGATTTGCCGTCATGCTTTGGTTTCTTCTGCAGAGGGTCCGATGATTGACTTGTGGCTACCGAAGCCTTTGAACGCTTATACTTTGACGTGGAGGGACCACGGCGAGGAGTCTCCCCGTCCGCCGGGCCACCTCCAGAAGCCGCCAAGGTATTATCATAGTTCTTGGCAAACTTGTAGATGTCCTCTAGCGAAGTAACAGGATTTCGCAATACCTCATTCTGGTAAGCCAGTGGCAATCCAAACAGATAAAGCATCTGCAATATGACCTACGGGTCTTCCAAGGCTTTCATCTTATGGACAAAGTCCTTGAATTCCTATGAGTAAGCGTCCAAGGTTTTCTTGCTCATTTCCAACTTGAATAGCTTCTTGAAGCACTCGATCTTATTGACTTGCACAAAGCATTGAAAGTCTGCCCAAGTTGTTGGCTTAGATCGTAACCCAGCCCACCACGCATAAGCCTTGTCCTGGAGCATGATCTATATCTGACTAATGCGTTGGGCATCGGTGATACAATACAAATCAAAGTAGGCCGCCCATTTTGCCAGCCATGAGTCAATGGCAGTCTCTTCACATTCTTTCTTTTCTCCTTTGAAGGGATCGAGATGGGACTCAAGAGGCAAAGTGCTGATGGCCGAGCACAAAAACGGGACCTACGTGTACGCAACTCCCCAAGTTGCCTCTGCATCTCTGCTAATTGTTGCTGCAGTATAGCCACAAGAGATGCGTCGGAGGCGGAAGACGAGGGAGAAAGACCCTCGGGACAAAGCCCGTGTGTGTGTGTGGAATCGGGAGGAGAAAGAGGCGTTTCCTCCATAAGTTGATGTGTGCTAGCGACACCATTCTCATGCGGAGAAGCGTCGTGCAATGCCATGGTGCCTAGAGAATGGACGGGAGTATGTAGTGCCACAAAATGATGATGTGGCAGTACTGATCAGATGGACTAGCTGATGACGTGGCGGAATTGTACGAACCACTGGAAACTGCGTTGGCATGCTGACGTGGCAACAATACGGATTTCCGCGTTTTGCACTGGTTGTGACACGTAGCAGGCGGATTTCCGTGAATTGCGTTGAATGCTTTTTAGGACAGTTTTTGTATCAGATGCTTTTGGGATTGATTGCTTTTGAACTAATTGCTTTTGCGGCTCTTCTTTTGGGGCATCCCTTGTAAGTATAAATAGAGCCCTTCGGACCTAACTCTGTAGAGCATCTAGATCCAGAGTCTGGGAGCAAAGGTCCCTCGGGACTTGTAACTTTGCTCAAGCATTAATATAAAAAGAAATACCCAAAGGGGCGCAAGATTTTGGGGCCAATACCTTTGGGCACAGAACTACGTCGGGCCGAGTCGACTCAATTGAACTATTATTAAAGTGTGAAGTATTTTTAAGTGATTCTCTCATGTGTAGTGCCTGATTTCCGACTTGGGGTGCGCAAGTCTATCACATGTAGCAAAAGGTGAGAGGAAGAGAAAGATGGGGAGCTATGCACGCAAGAGAGGACACACGGTGACTAGAGAATGTCACGTCTTGTTTGTCTACGCGATGAAACAGAGGGTTCAAGTGAAGCAAGCAGAGATAGGGGAGAAGAGCCTCAAAGGAGCAGTGGGGCGACTTAGGAGAGTGCTCGGGATTTGCAAGAGTCGCCAAAAATGGAGGTTTTGCTGGCCTTCTATAGGTGCGTGAACCCCCTTTTAATAAGGGGTGAAGGTCTCACATCCTTTTAAAAAAAGGGTGGTCAGTAAAAAGAGTTCGGTGCTTATTTTAAGGCCTCTCCTAAATTTTTAAAGGGAAGCATTAAGAAAAATCCCTAATGTTAGCCGACTAAAGGTTGCCGCCTACGTGAACCGACCTTCGGATGTGTAACCACCCACTTTGATGCGATGGCGCCGCCATTGGTTGCCGCCTTTGGGCAATGCCCTGCCTACAAGCTGTTGCCGCTACCTCACGTTGCTGCCCCGCAGTTACGGCTTGCTGCTGCCCGCTGCTCTGCTGGTTGCCCCACACTGCCGCCCTACAGCCTCTGCGCTGTGCTAGCACTGCTGTAGAGTGCTATGCTGCCTATGTGCCACCACGGGGCTGCCTACCCACAGCGATGGTGTTTTTCCAAGGCAACACTACATAGTAGTCAAGCACACTCTACAAAACAACAGCTAGAGAGGTGCACGCAGTTCCAACCGCCTGCATAAAGCAATCATTGGCACACACAGTGGCCTTGAAGCAAAAGATTAAAAAATTCTTAGCTTCTGCAGCGCTGCGAAATATACTCCAAAATTGAGAAATTGCTCTCACCAAATGTACACGGAGGGGCTGCCATGTTCTCAGAGTGGCAGCTCTCAAGGACACCCTCATGTAAGAGTCGACAACGGAGAGACAAAAACAAGACATATTGAGCATCCATGTGAATGCCACTGGCAAATCAGCATTCCACACACGAGAGTCCGTGGAAAAAAAAATTACACGAAATTCTCACCATCATCTGGCATGTGCCCTCCTTTCTCGCTAGTAGCGTCCCATACCACCCTATACGAGAGTTGGGAGAACCTGTCAGGCTGACCATCACCGCCCCATAAGCTCTAGTAGGTTTGTGCACGTCGCCATGTCGTGCATACGAGCACGAGGGAGGCTTTGATACCAATGTTAGTCCCTCACCGGATCCGTCCTACGCACATGGCATGACACAAGCCAAACTCCTCCAAGCCGTAGAGCCAATACAGGCTCACCCCCGAGCCTGGGAGCCTGCAACCAAGCGGGCTAGCCTCTACCACAAGGGCCGGTGTCCCATACCACCAAGCCCACACCAATACAAGTGTACGGGCAGAACTGCAGTCCAAGTGTGGTGATCACACCAAATATCTCACAAATGAGGCTCAAGTCCTATTTATAGAACTTCATAACCAAAGGACCATGTTCATTCTCGCCGGACATAACTGCAGGCGCCCATCCTGATGTCTGGGGACGTAACAATTACCGTGGCGACATTCACCATACAAGACAGTGAAGTCTGCACTGAGGGTATTGCATGTGTGTACACTCCATTTACACAATAACAGCAAATACCACATCCGCAACGATGTGAAGGGGCCTTGCAATGGTTGGTTGGGACCCTATCGAGCGTCATTCTCTTCTTCTCTCTCTTTCTCTCCCCCTCTACACATCTCTACTACACTCTCATTCCCTCTCTTCCAGGAAAAGTAAAAGGAACCATCATTCAAGCTAAAAGGAATCACTAACACAAGAAAAGAAAGAAAAGGATTTGTGGAAGTGTAAAACCTTCATCTTCACCATATAAATTCCGTTGCACCTGACATTAATATCAAAGCTTTGAAAATTTTACACTAATCTGCTCATCTGTGAATTTTTTTTTTCTCTCTCTTGTGTTTGAGTGTGTTGAGCATTTCGCCCAAGGAAGCTTCTCTCACTCACGGAACTACAAGACCTTCCATTGTGCGTAGGACCATGCGCCTTGAGCGTAGGTAGTGCAAACACTGTATATCGGGGTTACAATTGTGGTGCGCCTGCAAGAGGGTAGTTGACTTGGTGTGCGCGCCCGACCGCCTCGACATAAAGAAATCCTAGCATGGATATTTGCGGTCATATAATCTTCGACGTGACAGACCGCATCATTGAAGACATGCATTGGAAACGAGAAGATGTGGATTTCTAGCATTAGGAGTTGTTAGCGGCCTATGACGACAAAGGAAGGCACCATCCGCATCAACCTACTAGCTTTGGAGTCTTGGCATTGTTTGAAGAACCATCTCTTCTGTTTACTTGGAGAATTCCATCATCTCAGAAGAGGCATTGCATCGTCATTGATCTATACACGTCGTTGGTAGCACATCGGATCCAGACCATCTGCATCTTCACAATCGGTAGCCATCAATCTAGAGCCAAAGGGTTCCAATCCGAGGCAACTCCCGCGGGAGTTGGCAAGCATCGTGAGCCTACATTCGCAGCCACATCCATTGCAGAGACGAGGATTCATCTACAGCTTCCATCTACTTCATGGTTTCATGAGACATCATACATAGGACTTGCCATGATTCGTGGGCATTCCGAAAGACATATCCATCTTTATCTCTCATTCAGTGTTGCTCTCGCCAATCTTCCCGCGTAGGGGAAGCATAGGTTGGCCGGTAACCTTTATGGACATTGACGTTTGCATATCCAACCATTCGCTATATGAGCATCCATCCGGTTCGTAGTTTGGTTCACACCATCCGAGTTGAAGCAGCAAAGGTTATTGTTTGCCAATAACCATCAAGGGGACCATTGATCTAGAAGGCAATCCAATGTATCATCACCATCCTTGTGTTCCACATCACCCAAGGGAGCCTCTCTTCCAAGTTGCCGTGGAAGACATCATCCAGAAGAAACTTCATCCGAGACCATCTTATGGCGTGCATGGAGTTCGGTACCCGTACCTCACCTTAAGCAGGAGGGGATGTCATGTGCACATGGCTTTGTGTGCCACGTGGTCTTGCTTCATCGACTTCCAAAGCCAATTTTCTCCTCCTTCCTAGATAGAAGTGTGTAGAATCCTAGGAGGATTAGTACAATTTTGTGAGCCTATTCGCAGGACCTACATGTATGGACGTGTCCATTAGATTAGGTTTTCCGGTTTTGGAATCCTCTTGCATAAATGGTTTGTACACACGTTTTGACAGGTGTTCGTACACTACGATGGGTATTTGGCATGGTGTGCATACAGTTTTAGGTTAGAAGAATCCGACAAGCCATTCCCCGCGTCGATCGGATTCCCGGCTGTACAGGGGTACGACAGTTTTACCCAAAACTTAGCCCTAATCAGAAACTTACAAATTAAATCATTTAATGATTTAATTTGTTGGGTTGGAGGGCCATTTGCTCTACCCAGCCCTTACCAGATTTATAACCCAAAATCCAACCCTATAAAGGGAGCACTCAGCCTAGCATTTCATCTCAGATTTTTAGCGCCAACAAAGGAGAGCAATCAACCCAGCCTTTTTTTGCTCAGTTCAGCCAGCGTTTTCAGCAGCCAGCCTTGCGCATTTCCCCACTGCAGATCAGCACCAACGTTTTGCAGTGGCCAGCCCAACGATTTGCAACAGATCAGCCTAGCCCTATCCAAGAGCAGCAGATCAGCCAGCGTTTTCTGTTTTCAGCCCATTACCTTGCCGGAGATGTGCGAAATCCGCCAACGCTAGCCCTCATGGATGCGGTCCGGTCCTTTGGCAGCCCATTGAGCCTCCCCTCGGCAATTCCCATGCCAGCATCGAGTGCTTCATTGTTGTCCATCATTGCTGTCATCGAAAATCTTCCTTATCAACCCTTCATTCCTCTCACATCGCGAGAGCAATTCAGCCCCAGATCCACCCCTTGGTGGCCGTCCGCAATCCCACATTGAGACAGAACCAAAGGTGCATCAAATCAGCCCCAGAGGTGCTTCAACTTGAAGAGTTACTGCAACGTCATTCACCATTCGAGTCAATAGAGTCTGCATTGGAGGTATTGCATGTGTGTACATTCCATTTACGCAATCTAAAAGCAAATACCACATCGGCAATGGTGTGGGGGGCCCTTGAGAGGGTTGGTTGGGACCCCATCGGATGTCATTCTTCTCCCCTCTCTCTCTCTCTCTCTCTCTCTCTCTCTCTCTCTTGGGGGGGGGGGGGGGGGAAATCAGGGCTGTATATTACTGAGTACAATATAATCCCCAACGGATGCCAAAATAGCCTATCACGTGGGGTGTACAAGCTGAATGTAAGGGTGAGAGCCACTATAGTGACAACTCGACTAGAACAATCTCATGATGGTCTGTGTGATGTCTCTCTCTCTCTCTCTCTCTCTCTCTCTCTCTCTCTCTCTCTCTCTCTCTCTCTCTCTCTCTCTCTCTCTCTCTTTTTTGGAAAAATCAGGGCTATATATTACTGAGTACAATATAATCCCCAGCGGATGCCAAAATAGCTTATCACGTGGGGTGTACAATCTGAATGGAAGGGTGAGAGCCACTATAGTGACAACTCGACTATAACAATCTCATGGTGGTCTGTGTGATGAGTGAAGGAGAAACCACTGAGGGGGGGCATAATGCCATGTAATCTGGCCAACTGTAATTGTGAGGAAGAGTGGTGATCTGGCCCAACGCCGTAGGAAGGCAAATCGACGGGCCTCGGCTGCTGTAGAGGTACCTGAGGAAGAATCCCACTGCCAAATGAGGGTGTGAATGATGTCCAGCCAAATGGCCGTGAGGGTATCCTGAAGGAGCTGTGGTGCTGCACTGAGAATGTGAAGACAGCGAGCTCTCCAAATATTCCATAGTGTAATGCTAGTGATGACTGAAAAAACTTCATCACGGGTCTGAGGATCCCCCTGCCAAGCGATCTATGGTAACATAGCCAAAGTCCCTCACCGATAACCAGTCGAGGTATCTCTCTCTCTCTCTCTCTCTCTCTCTCTCTCTCTCTCTCTCTCTCATACCCCTCTCTTCAGGGAAAAGTAAAAGGAACTATCATTCAAGCTAAGAGGAATCACTAACGCAAGGAAAGAAAGAAAAAGATTTGTGGGAGTGTAAAACCTAGATCTTCACCATTTCAATTCCGTTGCACCTGACAGATGGTGTACTGTTGAGGATAATGAGAGACTAGATTCGAGCACTGACACGCTCCGATAGCTTTGCTCTCGCAAGGTCCTTTGGCTTTTGAAAGTTGTTGAAACAATGTCACGTGCACATGGCTCTGTGTGCCACGTGGACATGCTTCATCGACTTCCAGAGCCAATTTTTCCCTTCTTCCTAGATAGAGTGTCTAGAATCCTAGTAGGATTAGTACTGGCAATTTTGTGAGCCTGTTCGCAGGACCTACATGTCCGGACAAGTCCATCAGATTAGGTTTTCCGGTTTTGGAACCCTCTTGTATAAATGGTTTGTATAGGCGTTCTACCAGATGTTATTACAATCCGGTAGGCATTTGGCATGACGTGCATGTAGTTCTAGGTTAGAGGAATCCAACGAGCCATTCCCCGCGTCGATTGGATTCTCACGTGAGCAAATGTGTGACACTTTCACCCAAACTAGACCCCCCCTAGCTCAATTTTTAATAAATCAACTTATTGATTTATTTTGTTGGGTCTGGTGGATAGCTTGCCCTACCCAGGCCTTAAAAAATTCTTAAGGCCTATTCCTCACCCATAAATGGAGCAGTAGATCCCTCACTTGGCATAAGTTGCAGAAGGAACAGATAGCACCAGCCAGAGGGAGCATCCCAGCGTTTTTGCTCCAAATCAGCCGGTGTTTTCAGCCAGCAGCAACAAGAATTGGCGATTTTGCTGGGGATTGTCAAATCAGCCCTAATGCTACTTCTTCCTGCAGATTCAGCCAGTGTTTTTCATTCTCAGCCCTAGCACTGCATTCAGCCAGAAGATCAGCCTAGCGTTTTCAGTTTTCAGCCTTCCGTTGCCGGTTGGTGTGAGATCTGCTAACGTTATCCTTTGCAAATGCAGTCCAGTACTTCAACAACCCATTGAGCCCTCGCCGGCATTGAGTGCTCCATTGTTGTCCATCATCGGCCTCGCCGAGATCTGCATTTTCAGCCCTCTCACATCGGGAGTGCAAATTGAAAGCGCGAAGGAGAGGCTACCTGGAGATGCGCGAGGTGGAAGAGTGCAGGTTTGGGCCAGGTGGAGCCATGCGTGAGTGCAGGAAGCCTGCAGCACTGGAGATCGAGAAAACACACACACACACACACACACAGAGCTCATACGATTTTGGGGAAACCCACTTATATGGTTTTGTGGCCTTCCCATTTTTATTATAAGTGACTTTAACAAATGTGTCCGGGTTCAATGAGAACCTTGACAAAGTATAAAAATATACATAGAGGGGGTCATTTAGGCCTTTAACCCAACAACCTCCCACTTAAAGGCATAAAGGACGCCTTTAATCTAACCAACTCCCACCAGTTGTATGCAATGCTCATGTTGAGCCTTAGCAAGACTACTGGTAAGAACATCTGCAGGGTTATCCTCTGTATTGATCTTAGTCAAGGTGACTAGACCATCCTCCAATACCTGACGTATGAAGTGGTACCACACATCTATGTGTTTGGTACGCGCATGAAACATGGCATTTTTTGCTAAATAGACAGCACTCTGGCTATCACATCCCAACACTGGAGTACTAGCACGCATGCCAAGTTCTTTTGCAAGTCTGCTTAATTAAATGGCTTCCTTTGAAGCTTCTGTGGCTGAAATGTATTCAGCCACAGAATGTATTCTGAAATGTATTCCTTTGAAGCTTCTGTGGCTGAAATGTATTCAGCCTCAGTAGTACTCAGTGCCATAATTTTACTAGAATACCAAGAGACTGCACCACTAGCAATAGCAAATACATATCCATTGGTAGATTTCCTAGTATCCATGTCACCTGCCATGTCTGCATCACAATATCCCTACAACTTTAAGTCACTCTTGCCATAATAAATACGCTTTGATTGTGTACCTTCTTGCAAATATCTCAGAATGCATTTGACAACTTCCCAATGCGCTTTGCTAGGATTCGACATGTATCAACTAATAACTCGCATTGCATAAGCAATGTCGGGACGAGTGGCAACCATAGCATACATAAGAGAACCACAAGCTGATGCATAAGGGATTCCAGTCATTGCTTTCAATGCCACGTCATCCTTTGGGCAATCTGCTTTGGTAAGCTTGGTGTATGGAGGTAAAGGTACTCCAAGAGGCTTAGCATCAACCATATTAAATCTGCCTAGTACTTTTGCAACGTACTTTTCTTGAGATAAAAACAACAATTTCAGCTTTCTATCTCTTTAAATACGCATGCCCAAGATATGCTCTGCATCGCCTAAATCCTTCATAGCAAATGCTGAATTTAGTCTTATGTTTCCCGGTAAGCAACATGTCATCCACATAGAGAACAAGTATAATGGGACTACCATCTTCATCCCTTTTCGTATACAAACAATGATCTGTATGGCTGTGTTTAAAGCCTTGAGACAGCATAAAAGTGTTAAACTTCTTATACCACTGCCGTTACAAAGCCCTTTTTAGTTTGCATACTAGTTCCTCGCGTGTAGGAACTACAAAACCCTCGGGTTGTTTCATGTATATGTCCTCCTCAATATCACCATGCAAAAACGTTGTCTTTACATCCACTTGATTCAATTCCAAATCAAGCACTGCAACAAGAGCAAAAAGGACGCATAACGTTGTAAGCTTTACAACAAGGGAAAAGATTTCTTGAAAATCAATTCCTTCTTTCTGTGCATATCCTTTTGCAACCAATCTTGCCTTGTACTTGGGTTTTTCATCCACGATCTTAATTTTGTACACCCATTTGTTAGGAAGAGCCTTTCTCCCTTTAGGCAATGACACAAGATCCCAAGTATCATTTGCATACAAGGGTTTCATTTCCTCTTGCATTGCAAGCTCCCACCATAAAGAACGGTTGTACCTCTCACCCACACTATTAAAAGACGGATTATAAGGGGTTATCAACTCCCTTTTGATCCCATTATCATCACAAAAACGTTGGAACTCAACAGTTCCATATCTTCCTCCATTGTCCGACCTGGGACATTTAAGCTTAGCACTCTTTTGAGTAGTGACAAAAGCATGAAACTTCTCACTTTTCAACGAATGCACCCATCCTTTCCTAATACAATCATCAATAAATGTAACAAAATACGATGCACCACCAAAAGACTTAACATGCATAGTGCATACATCGGAGTGAATAAGATCAAGAGGATTAGCTTTGCGAGAGACACCAGAGTAATAAGAAGATTTCTTTTTATTTCCATAAAGACAATCGTTACAAAAATCTAAGTTTTTGCCTTTTACATCGACCCTCTTCAAAGAGGAAGCACATCAATACCCTTTTAGCTCATATGGCCAAGTCTCTTATGCCACAATTCCGTATGTGAAGCAACTTCAGCAACAGCAAGAAACTTGTCAGCAAAACTTTGCATCGAAGATAGTACAAAGTACCTCTTTTAGACCCTTTTGCAACAAGCATAGAGCCCTTAAGCAACTTCCATGAACCCCCAACAAAGATGGTAGTAAAACCATGCCCATCTAACGGTCAACCGATAGAAAACTTTTCTTAATGCCTGGTACAAACCTGACATCATTCAATAAAAGCTCTTGACCATTGTTAAGAGCCAAGCGCATTGTCACGTACACATCTAACCCTATGTATACGTGGACAAGCTACTTCATGACAAGGGTTCAGTTCAGTTAGCCTAGCTTAGAAAGTGTTCTGGCACTTTTGTGAGTTTGTTCGCAGACCGTGCATGTCCAGGCACTTAGAGTAGATGCATATCCTCTGGTTGCACATAATATGATCATCAGATTACCATCAGAACCCATCAGGAGCATTTTTACAGTGCATAGACCTATTTTCCTCATTTTAGCCATTTTTTTATTTATTATTATTGACTGACTTTTGTTGGGAAACTGGGTGGGGCAATTTGACAAGCAAGTATTTAAGAAAACCGAGCGCTAGCACTTTCTGGCAAAAGAGGCAGCAGGGACCAAACATCCGACAGTGCACCTTCTCAGCAAGCCCCCCCCCCCCCCCCCCCCCCCCCGCCGCAAATACCATAGCGTTTTTGCTTCAAGACTCAACCCTCGCGTTTTACAGTTGCAGATCAGCCCTCGCGATAGAAGGTTTCCACATTAGATCACTAGCGTTTTTGCATCAAACGCAGATTCAGCCCTAGCGTTTTTGGATCAGCAGAACAACATAGCGCTTTGTAGATTCTCGACGACAGAACCTTCAGTTGCACCAACATTTCAGATTACAGCGTATAGACACCGCAGAACAACCCCCAAACCTCGCAGATCTCACCTTCCCGCAGCAGATCCTCGCCGCACGGTTAGATCAGCCGAAGTTAGCAGATTCAGCCCGGAAAACGCAGATTTCAGCATCTGCGTTTTCAGCACGTCATCGTCGCATTACCGACATCACCGACATAGAGTCAGAATTCAGCAGATACAAGATTTGCAGATTTCAGCCCATCTCGTCGTCGTTGACATCGTCGGCAAGTCCATTGCATTGTATAGATTTGTGCAATCAATAGTAGACCGCTCTCGCCATAGAGAGTGGGAACTTCGTAGGAGGGTTTGACAACATTCTGGTGTCGTATTCTTCTCTCTCTATCTCTCAGTCTCAGCACCATCACTCACAGTGTTTATCCACTTTGTTTGTGATCATTCACTTCCGTTGCACCTTACATTGGTATCAGAGCTTTGGCAGTGTTCTGTATCACTCAAGGAAAGAACCACAAGAATTTTTTTTGCTTGTTGCGGTCGCATGTAACCCAAGTCCTCTTGGGCGTGTCGATTTCTCATCGTGTTTTTGAAAGGTGATAGGAAACCCAAGAAAGAAAGGCTTGTCCAACCTTCCCTTGTGTCTCTTTTCACTCATTCAGGGCCGACCGTGCACTTAGCGGCCGGCCAATCGACGTGAGGTGGGAAAAAGCAACCTTGGTGTGAGCCCAAGGCCACAAAGGGGTGCGCCCACGGAAAAGAGAAGAGCTCGGGTAAGAGAAGATCCTTCTCTAACACAGATTGCAAGCGAAAGAAGCACCTCAAGAACTCAACAACTCAAGAATCCACAAACCCAAGAACCACAAGAACCCAAGTTCCTCGTGAACTTCAGAACCCAAGACTTCAGTGTATGGTCATTCCCCGAAGCGGAATGGATACTTCGCATGGAGGTGACGAGCATGGCCAGTGGCGAAGAAGAATTTTCCCGACCAAGAGGTTTTTCTGACTCCCCCCCCCCCTCTACGCCAAGGATTTGCACCAAGACAGACAAGCATCCTTGGATCATGCAGAGCGCTTGGCGGCCGAGAAACGAAAAGAAAGAAAAGCAAAAAGAAAGGCAGCTATTAAGCGTGAGCGTGAGCAAGCGCACTTGGCGGCCGAAGACAAACGAGCGGCCTTGGAGTCAGAGCATGAGGCACTAAGAGTCCAACGCATGCAAGAGTTGGTCCGACAGGTTCTCACCTCGAAATCCGAGCCAGCCAAAGATATTGGTGGTTCATCAAGTGGCGCAAGCCGAGATTAGGACTCCAACAACCCCGTCATGGAGAAGTTGACATTTCGTAAGTATGACGGTAAGATGGATGCTAGTGTTATTCATTCTTGGTTGCATCAATTTAATGCTTATTTTGCAACAACTAAGAAGACAGGGAATAGCAAGGTTCTTACGACAGCCATGTACCTTGCTGGTGATGCCATTAATTGGTACTACGCATGGCAAGAGGCACAATTGGCCGGGGACCTAGAGGCAGTCGATGAAGACGCGCCCCTTTCCTCCAATTTTCAATTAGCTTGACTTCCAAGACAAGCTCAAGGCGCGGTTTATGCCACCACAGTACCTAGCGCGGTTTAAAGAGGATTGGCGCAATTTCAAGCAGAATGGTATGCCATTCATATCTTTTTCTAACCGTGTTTTGCAGCTCGGCACCCATTTACGCAAATCGAATCATGAGCGCAAAGAGGCTTTTCTTTTTGGATTGGACGAATCTATCAAGTTTGATGTAGAAGTCTTCGACCCCGCGGAGCACAACAAAGGAAAGCCTAAGGAAAACAAGACCTCTCCAACTACCACTCAGACTTCTCAGAACCCGCAGAACGGTAAGAATGGTAACTCTTCTAACCAATTTTCCTCTAGTCGCTCAGAAAAGAACTCTCCAAATGAACCTAAGGGTAAAGCTAACACAATTGCTAAACCTAAGCTCACTCCACGTGAAAAGACAGAAAAAAGAATTTTAGGAGGGTACATCACGTCGGAAGAACAAAGCATTTATTCTAAGGAAGGTCGATGTTATCATTGTCACATTAAGGGTCACATAAAAAGAACATGTCCTAAGCTTGAATCTAATGAATCTAAAGAACCCGCATAACCCACTGTCAATGCAATAAATGAAAACCACGAGTGTGACCCAAGTTTCTCATGATCCTCCCATTGATGAGTCTCTCATTAAGTGTTATGATCATGTGAAGGGTCAGCGTTTTGTCATATTGTTTGACCCAGGCAGTATGCATGATGTGATTAGTGACTCTCTTGTCGAAAGAGCCTCCTTGGAGGTTAGCAAGACATCCCCTTTCGAGGTGTCGGGCTTCGCTCTCGGTATGGACTCTCTCATCACGCAATAATGTTTTGTTCAGTGTTCAACAAGCGTCCTTCCGGAGAAAATTTGTCGTCTCTCCTTTCAGGATGTGATATGCTTTTAGGCATTCGATGGTTTCGTTAGCATAACCCTCTCATTGATTGGGCAGCTAATACTTTCACTTTCAATGCCAAGAGTGACTCTCCCATTGTCATTCGTGGCAAGCAGATTGTTCATTCTTCATCTCTCATTTCTAATGTGCAGGCGAAGATTGAAAAGAATCAGGAGAAGGAGACTCTCTCAATCTTTTCTTCTCCAATCCACGACACACATGTTTTGCTTGATAAAGATGTGATTATTCACAATGATGATGATTTGCATGATAATAATGTACAAGGATGATGGTTTAGTTGATACTTTGTCTAGTGAAGCTAACCTCGTTGCAGATTTGATCAATCACGAAGCATCAATCTTGGCTCTCGAGTCGAGGTCCCAAGAACCCTCTCAGGAAGTATAATGTGTGCGCATCATTAGTCAGCACGCATTGTTCGAGTGTTTTATTCGTGATGCTTTCTTGTATTTTAGTCACCATCCTTACGTGATCTCTTTTCATAGGCATGACATATTGTACGATCACGATTCACTCATGAATGAGCACAGATATATGCGGATTACTCATGAAAAGATGAAATGTTTGCACCCAAGGAATTCACATTCCATGTCTCTTCCTTGGCATGACACAGTATCCGAAAGAGCACAACCTCAAGCATCGGCATTTCCATTGTGATTTGCCACAGTTGATAGATTTAGATCAGAAAGACAAGTTTCGATTCCATTGTTTGTGCGTGTTCGATGAACGATTTGGCACTCCGTCTATATGGTCATCTACATTGCATGCACGGCAAGGAAGGATCCGGACGTACGTACGGTACCGTACGTCCGTAGCGTGTCATACGGTACCGTACGAATATGTAGTGTACGGAATTTTTTTGGCTTTTAAAAAAAAAACCCTACGCGAGTGGCCTCTTATTTTCGCCTGGCTGGGTTTAGTTTAGGCGCCTTATTTTACTGGGGATTGTCTGCAACAGTGACCTGCAACCTGCAAAGTCCCTGCAAAGTCCATCTGCAAAGCCTTTTCGCGCGTGTTTATCGGTAAGAAAGCAAATCTTTTGTCTCTCCCTCGCACATTTCTTTGTGATTCTCTCGCGATAGCACATGCGTTTTAGTCACAATGTCGTGTTCCTACTGCATGTGTAGGTCTACCATGCCTCGCAAACCCAACCCAGTCTGGAGCGCACACACCAATGTCATTGCGGTGGTAAATACAGGAGGGTAAGCAGGATCAGGAACACGCACTTGGACTTGCAAATATTGTGGAAAGCAAAAGACAAGAACGGTGACGTGTGTGTTGAGGCACCTTACCAAGGTGGTAAGGTACGTAAGGTACGGTATGACCTGTAGGTAGTACCGAATGGATAGAGTTGTTAGGTACATAAAATTCGTAGGTTTTTTTTTTAAAATGCCAAAAACCTACAATACGGTTTGTACTTGATAAAAAATCCACAAGTATCACTCAAAGGATGTTAGTTCACTATTCTATAAACCAAGGCAAAGCTTTCATACGAGTTCCTGATCATGCTTGCCCTCCTATATTCACCACCGTAATGACGTTGGTGTGTGCTCTACAAATGCAAGTTGTGTCGAAATGTCTACAAAACTAGGTGTTGGGATAAGGCTAAAGAAGGGCAAACCAAAAATTCCTGCCACAATAGGGTTTATTTCCACACATTACCCACACTGCGCCAGCGGGGGGGGACCGAATCCGTACGGTACGGTATCGTACCGTGCGGACGTACCGTACCGTACATATCCGTACGTACGTACGGATCCTACCTTGCACCTTACTGGCATCGGCACTACTGGCCAATGCGGAGGATGCAAGCTTGTTCGGCGAGAGATCGAGGATGCTTTGATTTTAGAGCACTTCCCAGGAGGGGGTCTTCCCTCGTCCAAGGGTAAGAAAGTAGATGAGGCAACACAGGATGCCTTGCAGGATGCATTGTTTGCAGATTTTCCAGATGCACCGACTCAGCAGGAAAAGGACTCGTTGTTCTCAGGATGTAGATGAGGATACAGATCAAGGGACACGCATGTATACGCAGTCTACTTTGCCTTCACGTGTCCATGCACAGTCCTGGGTAAAAGAGAGGCAAAAAATTGCAGAAACAGAGATTGCTCGCACTCTCATAGAGTGCAACATTGCATTTAATGTCTTGCGGACAGAGCATTGGAAGCGAATGGTCCTAGTCATTGCACAAGTCGATGCCACAGATTCCTGGAGTGGCTTGGATTATCAAAAGATGCGCACAAAAATGTTAGATGAGCAACGAGAGATCATTGACGGAGCATTGGTCCCAGTGAAAGCTGGGTGGCAGCAGTTTGGTTGTACTATCATCTCTGATGGGTGGAGTGATATTCGGAGACGCCACATTATCAACAGCCTTGTTTCCTCTTGCCTTGGTACATACTTCCTACGTGTTGTGGACGCGAGCAAGGCTAGTGAGTGTATTTCGGCAGAGTTTATTTTTGGGCACATTCGGCAAGCCATCAAGGAGGTCGGGAAGGATAATGTCGTACAGGTACTCTATCATTCTCGAGAGTCGAATCTCTTGCGCTTTTTAGTTTGTCGAATCATCTTGGTCGTATAATGGTCACTGGTTTTGCAAGTTGTTACGGACAATGCGTCCAACTGCAACGCGATGGGGGAGATGGTTGAGGCGGAGTTCCCTCGCATAGTTTGGACTCCATGTGCTGCACATTGCCTCGACTTACTCATGGAGGATATTGGCAAGTTGACTTGGGTACAGCTTATTGTCTCTGATGCGTCGAAGATGACTACTTTCTTCCGCAAGAAACATCAAGCACTTGCCATATTCAGGAGTCACAGCACACTAGACATGGTGCGTCCCTCGCAGCCTAGGTTTGCATACATGTACCTAGTACTTCAGAGGCTTTACAGGTTGAGGGATCCACTGTTGCAGACAGTTGTGGACCCTAAGTGGCGGTTGATGCACCATGCGCAGACGGAGCCTACCAAGTACATACAAAGGAAAGTGCTTGATGAGAGCTTTTGGGTAGAGGTGCACTCTTTGACAGTGGCTCTCCAGCCTCTCTATGTTCTCTTGCATGTGACAGACGTGGAGAGGTCGACTCTTGGCCTTGTGTATCATCTATTCATGCAGATGAGGCAGCACATAGCAACATGTACCTCCGTGACATCAGAGCGGTAAGTCAATGCATTTGAAAATTGGTATTGTATTTTGGTTCGGCCTTCTCTTGGAAAGTGGATATTGTATTTGTTTTAAGTCTTGACTGTGAAGTCTTGTGAATTGCAGGCGACGGGATGACATCCTTGCTATTGTGGAGAGTAGATGGACGTATATAAGTCGTCCTATTCATGGGATGGCTGCTATACTCCATCCTCTCTACAAGACTCCAGAGCTTTTTGCAGAGAGCGGTTTGCTCAACTTGTGATCGGAGTACCTAGACATGATGTTCACTGAGGATGAGCAACTGGACCTTGACAACGAGATGAGCAGCTACATGAACAATCTAGGACCGTCTTTCTTGAGGAGTGTGTCTTTGAGGCAGGAAGCTACCAAGCTTCCCCTCACTTGGTGACAACACTATGGCAGAGCCGAGCTTCCAAATTTGTGCAATCTTGCACTACGTATTCTCTCACAAGTATTCTAATTTCTCGCATAAACCAAGCAGTGTGTACAACGCTCAGGGTGTTTCGCGGTTCTCATTTATTCCTTTATCTTGTGTGTATGTCATATGACATATGTCTCTAGAATTGCTCAGCTGGTGCTTGTGAGCGCAATTGGAGCACCTACTCTCTGACACACACGAAGATTCGAAACCACTTGAGCACTATGCAATTGGAGAAGTTGGTCTATTGGCTAGCGAACATGAAGCTCGTGCGTAGTTTTCATGCTTTGGGGTCACCCAAGCAAGTAAGTCTTAATAATAGATCATTGCTACATGAGTCTTGGATATGAGAGACTCGATGTGAAAAATTAATACTTGGCTACTTTTGAGCAGGTAGATCCGACTCAAGTGAAGATGGTTCCAGATCCTACTGCACAAGAGATAGATTGTCGGATCAGAGATGAGCAGGTGTAGATTCTTTGACAGCTTCATAGAGAGCTTGAGAGCGTGGATCGGCGGGTCAATAGATCACGAGCACGAGCCATGGCCATCCCTCTTCGCCAAGAGGTTGCAAATCCAGAGAGAGCACGACTGGAGAGCATTCGCAGAGGCAAGCTGCATGTGAGTGTGAGCAGTAGTTGTGGTCGAGCGAATGAGACAGTGCGTCTCATTCTGACTGAGGAGGAGGATGACCCATTTGAGCTACTGGAGGCAGGTGCTTCAAAAGATCCATTGTTGAGCCAGAGTTTGATGAGGAGGGCAATGACTTGACAAAAGGAGACATGGCCTCCTCATCTTCAGAGTCCGATAGGGATGTTTGAGTATCTTGATTGCTATGTAGTATGTAGTATGTACTTTGTGGCTGCTAGCATCATAGAATGCTTCCTAGTTCACTTTTTTATTAAGTCAGGACTCGTGCTTTGATCCACCTTTGTTTATTGTGGATGAATTATCATTGGATGTACCTTTTGTTTGATGAGATTATGGTTTACCATTTATGAAGTATGTCATGCCAGTACTTTAAACTTTTCGAGTCTCGTCTGTCGTGTAGTGTGCAATCATGCAATGTGTAAATCAAGATCACTATGAAGCTCTTTGTAGTTTGTTATACTTATAAGTTATGATTATACTATCAAGTACAGACTGTATTGTAGGTTTTTGGCTTTCAAAAAAAAACCATACGAATTTTACGTACCTAACAACTCAATCCATTCGGTACTACGTACAAGACGTACCGAATACGTACCGTACCTTACAAACCTTTCCACCTCGATGCACAGTCTTTAGAGAAGACTAGAATTTTTCCAGTCACTTTACATAGAATGGGTATATTCATGTTTTTGTGTTGGAAGTGGTTTCGGGAATTTTCATCCTCGGAGATTCTTGAAGAAGGTAGACGCATGACTATAGACGAAGTTGAAGCATTGAAGGAGCCAAAGATGACTTTGTGTCGCTTTCGACGCGGCCCAAAGAAGCAAGCATTGCAAACCTTTATGAAGTTCAAGTATCGCATGACCCACGCATCAAAGTGGGCCGGCGAAGAGTCCTTTCCAGGATTCCAAACGCTATTGGTGATCTCTCTCGACACCATACAGTTCGGTACCAGTACCTCACTTTAAAAAGGAGAATGTCACGTGCACATCTAACCCTATGTGTACGTGGACAAGCTACTTCATGACAAGGATTCAGTTCCGTTAGCCTAGCTTAGAGAGTGTTCTGGCACTTTTGTGAGTGTTCGCAGACCGTGCATGTCCAGGCACTTAGAGTAGATGCATATCCTCTAGTTGCACACAGCATGATCATCAAATTACCATTAGAACCCATCAAGAGCATTTTTACAATGCATAGCCATTTTTCACTTATTATTATTAAGTGACTTTTGTTGGGAAACTGGGTAGGGCAATTTGGCAAGCAAGTATATAAGGAAAACCAACGTTAGCACTTTCTGGCAGAAGAGACAGCAGGGACCCAATATCCGAAGTGCACCTTCTCATCAAGAACCCCCCCCCCCCCCCCCCCCCCCCCCCCCGGCAGATACCATAGCGTTTTTGCTTCAAGACTCAGCCCTGGCGTTTTGCAATTGCAGATCAGCCCTGGCCATAGCAAGTTTCCACATCAGATCACTAACGTTTTTGCATCAAACATAGATTCAGCCCTAGCGTTTTGGATCAGCAGAACAACATAGCGTTTTGCAGATTCCCGACGACAGAACCTTCAGTTGCACCAGCGTTTCAGTTTCCTCGCAGATCTCACCTTCCCGTAGCAGATCCTCGCCACGCGGTTAGATCAGCCGAAGTTTGCAGATTCAGCCCGGAAAATGCAGATTTCAGCATCTGCGTTTTCAGTGCGTCGTCGTCGCATCGTCGTCATCGCCGTCGTCCCCGACATAAGAGTCAAAATTCAGTAAATACAAGATTTGCAAATTTCAGCCCTTAGCGTTTTTAGATTTCAGCGACCTTTGGAGAAGGGTTTGACAACATTCTGGTGTTGTATTCTTCTCTCTCTATCTCTCAGTCTCAGCACCTTTACTCACAGTGTATATCCACTTTGTTTGTGATCATTTGCACTCTCTCACTAAAGAAACGGAAGGCTCTTCCTTCTGAGGGACATGAAGCCACAACGAAGATTTCCTCAACATTTGACAACTCCTCAATGACCACACTAGAGGATACATTTGCATTTTCAGCATCCTTGCCTGCTGATTTTTCCCCTTTCTTCTCATCTGTCTTCTTCTTCTCTTGCGCTTCCTTCTTCCTATCCTGTTCTTTCTTGAAATACCTGCAGTCGGGTTTCTTGTGACCCTTTCTGCCACATTGATAGCATGTGACATCGATATCCTTTGTCTTGCTCTTACTTCTATTTTGAGTCTTGTTATCCGCATCACGCTTTTGATTTCTACCTCTTGCATTGTAGGCAAAGTTGCCACCTTCCCCAATAGACTTGCATCTAATCTCTTCATCGAGAATAGACCCTCTCACACCGTTATACATGAGGTTGAGATTGTTACTCAGGGAGACAACCAATGTCTCCCAAGTATCTGACAATGTCATAAGCAAGAAAATAGCTTTCAGCTTATCATCAAGTTGTTGAAGCCCACTGTCCTGCAACTAACTCAACACACCTATAAAAGCACTCAAATGCTTAGAAGCTGACTTCGAGTCATCAAGCTGCATATTCACTAACTTTCGCATCAAATGCACCTGGTTCACAGGCGTGGTGTTCTCATAATTGGACTTTAGCTTTTGCCATATAGCATAAGCAGTGTCCAAACGCTTGATGTCTGTCAAAATGTCATCATTGATAGCCATTTTGATGTAGGCCATGGCCTTCTTATTCAACCTGGCCGACTCAAAGTCAAACAAACCTTGCGGCTTATTCTCTTCCAATGCATCTTGACAATCCTTTAAGAAAAGGATACCTTGCATGCGTTCCTACCAAAGGTCGAAACCTTGACCATCAAACCGTTTGATTTCCATCAAACTTTTAGTGTCACATACAGAAGAGGTAGCAGCCATCTTAACTCAACCACAAGTGTGTATACAAGATAGATGCAATAGGCTGAAAATTTCAGCAAATAGGAGCAACCACAAGACTTTGCATACAAAAGACCACAGTTTCTTTACATGAAAGAGTCCAGATCTGAATTTTCAGCTGAATATAGGCTTTAAATCACCTCTTCTCAGTTTTTCACTCAAATCCTCGCACTAAACATCAATACATGTGATCCCATCAATTTGGTACACTCAGTATTGCTGTTATAACCTGTAAATCACCTGTTTTCACCTAAAAACGGGCTGTTTTGGCGGTTTCGGCGACCTTCTAGACCTCGGAAGCAAGACGCTTCGCGATGGAAGTGAAAATCGTCGCGGGAAAGCAATATAGTTTGCTGCCCAGCAGCCTGCGCAGGTCTTGTTTCGGACCCTAGGGCTCTGATACCAATTGAAAGCGCGAAGGAGAGGCTACCGGGCGATGCACAACGTGGAAGAGTGCAGGTTTGGGCCAGGTGGAGCCATGCGTGAGTGCAGGAAACCTATAACGCTAGAGATCGAAAGGGGGAGGGGAAGAGAGAGAGAGAGAGAGAGAGAGAGAGAGAGAGAGAGAGAGACAGAGAGAGAGAGAAATGAAAATGAAATGAAATGTTATATTAACGTCTTCAAAAGGCCAAAGTGACCTATGAGACCAGAAAGTTACAATGTGGTGGATCTGATACAAAGTCAAAGTAACAAAAAATGACAAAATAAAATACTATGGAATCCTAAACTGCTAGGCGTGAGCTAAACAGCTAGGTGGGATAGCTCAATCACAAAAGATCCAACATCGGTCTCGCTGGCGGATCTCATCAATCTCCTCCATGGTCAATAGCCTGACTGGGCGTCGTGCATGTCGGGCCAAAGTGATCCGAATCCTCTGATGCAACCTCCGTCGATGCTATGTAGTCCTCCGTAGTCGTGGGCGTCTGGATCTCCCTAGCTCGGTCGCTCGGTCACTCGATGTGCCTCTGGTGTGAGGCGACGAGCTCTCCTGTGGTAGTAGCTCCTTCGGGTGTCCAATGTCTGCTCTAAAGAAGTCTATGATTCCGTCTCTGAGACTGGCTGGCCTCTCCCCTCATCAGGCTCTCTCTGTGTCTGCGCAGCTCGAGCAAAAACAGACCCAAGCATCTCTAATCCTCATATCGCATGACTCTAGAGAGTGGTCCAAAGCCCTCTCTGAACAAGCAGTGGAAGCAGCCACGTATCTGGTAGTAGACGGGGCAATGGCATGTGTAGTGCAACTCTGTCTCAGGTTCCATGTCACACAGGAGGCATATCCTGGCCTCTGTCGGTACTCCACTATATCTCCCAGTCTCGATCTGCATTTGGTGTGAAGATGTGCATATCTGGCCAATAGCACATCGTATCCAATGAGACAAGTGGGTATCCATGTATCTGGGCCTCGTCACAAAACCATCCTCCGTAAGCTGGAGAAGATGCTCTCTCTAGAAAACCATCTTCGTGCCCAACTCATGTGCTGGCTGTATCCATGTCCTCCTGGTGTCTAGATGAGTCAGGTCTTGGCGGATGCGCCTGGTGATCTCGGACTGAGTAAGAGTCAAAGAGGGTGCATCCGCATCCAGTGAGTACTAGAAGGGGGGCAATCTGTCTATGTTGAATCCATGCGCCCGAAACCATGATGTCATCTCCCCATACCAGCATGTTGTATCTCCCTACATGGCTAACTGTCGAGAGGACTCAAGTGCAAGGCGGGCATATCTGTCTCTGGGAAGTTCCCACATGCGATGTATGAAGGAGACGGATCTGGTGAGCGCCTCCACCACTAGTGGGGGGACAGCTAGCTCTGCCCGGATAATGGCACGTGGTACAGAAGCCTTGCCTCTAATGAGCCGCGAGATCATAGAGACTAGTGGCTTCTCCACGTCCCTCTATCCATCAGCACGACATGTCCTCCCGTGATGGTCCAATGAAGGTCCCTAGATCTCAGCTCCATAGAGCAATGGAGAAGCCACCAAATTGTCAAAGAGCCAGAGCTTCGTCCGAGGCTCTTGAAACTGAACATGTGAGCACATCCTCTCCAATCTACCCAATGCTGCATGGGCTCTGGTCAGTCTAGTCTCTGCTGCTCTCCTCAATGAAAATGCTGGTCCACTGAAAACCACTCCAAGATAAGTGTAAGCATCTGTTTACTCCACCGTCTCCTGGCCATCCTGATCCACTGTGCGGTGGTATTAAATACCATGACCTTGGTTTTACCAAGGTTGATAGACAAACCACTTTCATGGGTGAACCTATGCAAAGCATCCAAGTGACGTTGCAGCATTCAAGTGACGTTGCATCCCCTCAGGAGAGTCGGAGATCAACACAATATCATAGCATATAACAATAGTGGAATCCATGTCCCTACCAGTTGTGCACCTCTATCACCATCTCGCTCAATGTAGTCAGAAAACTCATCCACATACATACCGAATAAGGTAGGAGAGAGCGGGCAACCCTTCTTCACCCCAATAGTGGAGTGAACCGTTGTAGATAGGCCCTCTGACGTGCGTACATGCCCCACTACTGACCTATATAATGCCATGACCCCCCAAATGAGCTCTGTGGGTACTAATCTGCGCATCAATCTAGCTATGGATACTGTCTCAAATACTTTGCGGAAGTCCACAAAGCTATAATAGATCCGTCTCCCATGTGATCTGCCCTCATCAATGATGGCTCTGAGTGTCAAGATATGGTCAAGAGTAGAAAAACCTCTCCTGAACCCTGTCTGCCCGGCTGCGCGTATCCTCTCTCTCTCTCTCTCTCTCTCTCTCTCTCTCTCTCTCTCTCTCTCTCTCTCTCTCTCTCTCTCTCTCTCTCTCTCTCTCTCTCTCTCTCTCTCTCTCTCTCTCTCTCTCTCTCTCTCTCTCTCTCTCTCTCTCTCTCTCTCTCTCTCTCTCTCTCTCTCTCTCTCTCTCTCTCTCTCTCTCTCTCTCTCTCTCTCTCTCTCTCTCTCTCTCTCTCTCTCTCTCTCTCTCTCTGCCCATCTGCTCAGTTGCTGCTCAAGGATGGATACATACAACTGTGTCAATGTGTGTCCGATCATGATGGTGCGATAATTCCCAAGCTCCATAGGGTCTCCTGACTTGAAGGTAGGTACAATAGTAGATAGGCTCCAAAAATCAAGCAAGCCCTCACACATGGCACGGATAAACATAACTGCTAGAAGCTCTGCTATGCATGAAGTGCTCGGCCACTAAGCCCTCATGATCATCTGCTCTCCAAGTCCTCATCCTGTCAATGGCCTTCCTCACCATCTCAACGGAGAAGAAAGCACATGTGTGGGGGCATGGATCGGGGGGGTCAGGAAGGGGCGGCTGTCCAAGAACTGTGTATAGAGATGATGCGTACTAGCCCCACGCCTCTATAGAGGTAATGGCGGGGGGGAGCGGGGGGTGCTCATGAAAGAGCCGCCATGCCTCACGTGAGGCCAAACTCAAGAATAGCTGGTATAGGTCCTGCTCTAGGCGAGCCAAAAATGCCTTGTTCTTCCGCCGCACTAGGCGCCGGAAGTAAATCTATGACTGTCTGTGAGTGATGTCCCCTAAAAGCACCTGCCTCTGAAGTCTATCTCTAGTCTCGCGACATTCCTCATCATACCGGCTGTTCTGGGGCATGCTCCCAGAACGGCGCCTCTACTCAGGCTAGGTGTGTGGGTATGCCTCTGTTGCTGCATCATGCAATGTCTTCGTCAGGATAGTAGTAAGCTCCTCCAGAGGTCGCCTTGGCTCTTCTGTACACAGGCGTCTGTAGATCCCATCTATGTATACACGGTCTGTCTCCCACGTGAAGGTGTAGCGAGTAGGGGCTGCTGCCTGTGGCATGTGTGCTACACTAAACTGGAAAGAGATGGTCAACGACACGAGCATGATCCACTACCACACCAACAGGTCTGGGTCTCCAACCGTGAGATCCTGGATACTAGAGATGAGCAACTGTGCCATGACATAATCCACTGTGCTGGCTCCATGTCTGTGTGGAAAGCATGTAAAACCCCCCACATTGGGAAATCTCTATAGGCCATTCAAGATGAAAAATCCATGTGCAGTCCCCATGTCTATCAAGTGTCGTCCATACTCAGTATGTTCCCCATCCTGTGATAGTCTGGATAGGCCCATCTCTACAACATCCAGCTCTCTCAGCATCTCCTCTGAAGTATCATAAGAAACTGTCTGATGATGGGCAATCCTAGCATTGAAATCCCCTAGAATATATACCTAGATGAATCCAAAAATCCCCTGGAATGATGATGTCACCATCTCTAACGAACTCCCAGATGTCATCATCCAAAATAGAAAAGGGGGACTGTCCTCTGAGTGGTGCATACACTGACATACTCGAGGGGAAGTAGCAAATAGCAATGTAAAGATATCTGTCTGTCTCTGCTCTCAATCTCACCCACATGTACCTAGCTTGCTCATCCCTGTGAGCTATATGTATCAATGGCTGCAACTCCTCCCTGAATAACATTGCCACTCCTCTTGAGCCCTGCCCTCTGTGCTCTGATCGTGTCTTCTGTCTACAGGCGGTCTCCCATCTGTATCCACTACACGCGGTCTCCCAAGGGCCTGATGTGTCTCAGAGTAGAAGATGATGTCTCTCCCAACTAAAACTTTCCTCAAAAGCACCCACATCAAGACGCATAGATCCATTACAATTCCAGGTAGCAACTTTGAGTGTGGTCCCATAGGTCTCACACCGTCATGTGGAGCATGGCTCCAATATCACAACTCTTCCATCTCGATAAAAAGCAATCTTACCTTTTTCCCTTGCCGCTCTAATGTCAAGCATTACCTCCTGCATGTGAGCGATATGTGAGAGGGTAAGATCATCCCCGAGAAAGATGCCCGTTTTCTTAAGAGTTGGTCTCTTCTTCAAAAAGTCCTCCTTCGCTTCCATGGAGGAAAAACGGAGGATGAGAGCCCTTTCTTTCGAGGTTTCCCCCTTGCTCTTATTTTTCTTGTTGCCCACTCTCCAAGCTCTTAAGTGCATCGGCTCATGAACCCCCATCAAAGCCATGAGTTATTTTACCTCTTCGTCCACATTATCTTTGTCTTTAAGGCCGCAAATTCTCACATGTAGAGAGCGCAGGCGCCTTCTTTGCTCCTCTGCTATGTCGGGTTAATTATGGTGGGGGTGTGGACGACGTTGTTTCCTTGCTTTTCCCTTTCTTGGCAACCTCAATCCATTTCTCCGCCTCATCTGCCTTTTGTTGAGTCTTTGTAATAACGTCCACCCAAGAGATCGTCATTTCTTTGTGCTGCTCTTCCCCCTCTTTGATGGCTCGCACTTGCTCTTTTATCGTGTTGAGCTCTTCTATTACTCAAGGTTGCAATTCTCATTCTTCAAGTGTATTTCGTGATCCTGCCTCAGCGAGCTCCCTCTTGAGTGACGCAATCTCTTCATCTTGGGCCGTCATACGATCTCCCAATGTAGTTATCTTGCTTTCTTGGGCCAAGACGCATACATCAAGCATTTTTATTGTGCCCAATAAGTTGCGGTTGATCTTGTCAATGGCTTCGGTCATTTCTTCTTTGCACTTTTGAACTACATTCTCTAAGGGGTTGAGCATATCATTCTGTTTCCTCATGCTTGATCATCGTAAAAAACGAGGAAGATTTGCGACGATAGTAGGAGACCACACTACACGCACCACATTATGCATACATGTTCTCCCACTTTAAGCATACACGGCATATATTTGCACTTCCTGCAGTTTCTGCAAGTCAAGACAGAGTCTCGCTTTCTGCAATTGCCAGTTCTACAATTTCGGTGAATTTTGCATTTTCGAAATTTTTGAATTTTTGAATTTTCTGTAACTTCTGCTTGTAATTTCTTTTTCTTTTGTTTTTCTGCAGGGTTATGTCTTACACATTCGTCTACAGCTCTGCCATGTGCCAATGACTGTAGATTTTTTGCGCCCTGTTGCCCCTGTAATAATTTGTTCTGCTGCGATAGCCCAGTCAGCACTGTTGGACAGCGAGCAATCTCTAATGGCCCTTCGCAACCTGCGAATCTTAGGAGCCCTGCACAGTTGGTCCCCTGCAGGTTACGCGCGAAAAGAGAGGGGGACAGGTGACACGATAGGCAGCTACAGCTTACGCGCTTCGCGATGGGAGGGGGTTACGCGATGGGCGGTTGCAGGTTATGCGATGGACGGCTGCAGGTTACGCGATTTATTTTTCTCTTGATTACGCGATGGGGGACAGGTTACGCGATTTATTTAACGCGATGGGCGGCTGCAGGTTACGCGATGGGGGATTTGGGGGGGGTTTTGAGAGAGAGAGAGAGAGAGAGAGAGAGAGAGAGAGAGAGAGCTCGTACATTTTTTGGGGAAACCCACTTATATGGTTTTGTGGCCTTCCCACTTTTATTATAAGTGACTTTAAAAAATGTGTCCAGGTTCACATTGAACCTGGACAAACTATAAAAATGTACATAAAGGGGGTCATTTAGGCCTTTAACCCAACACAAATCAGCCCCTTGGTGTCCATACGCAATCCCACATCGAGACGGAACCAAAGATGCATCAAATCAACCCCGGAGGTGCCTCGTCTTCAGGAGTTACCGAGGTGATTGTCGTCGTTCGAGTCAATAGAGTTTGCACTTGAAGTATTGCATTGTGTGTACATTTCATTTGCACAATCTAAAGCAAATACCACATCGGCAACGCTATGGGGGGCACTTGATAGGGTTGGTTGGGACCCCATCGGGTGTCGCTCTCTTCTTCTCTCTGTCTCTCTCCCTCTACACATCTCTATTGCATTCTCTCATTCCCTCTCTTCGAGGAAGGTAAAAGGAACCATCATTCAAGCAAAAAGGAATCACAACGCAAGGAAAGAAAGAAAGAATTTGTGGCAGTGTAAAACTAGATCTTCACCATTTCAATTCCGTTGCACCTGACAAACAAAGCCTCCAAGGTCGTAAGAGTCGAAGACTGCCATCATGGTTGCTTTCCAGAATCATTCAATTGCCGATCCGAGAGAAAGGTAGGGAGGGTAGGTATCTTGATTGGTTGATCGCCTACGCCAGAGCAGAACTGGAATCTGGGACCAATCTCCCTACTCCTCGTTGATGGGTGGTTCTCCACCACTGCCGATCTCATCCCCATGATGTACTTGGTTATCACAGACCGAATTCGTGTCATAATTATCACTCCTCTCCATGGTGTTGGAGAGCTTGGGCATGTGACGAGGCCAGGTCGAGATAGAAGAGAGAAAATCTGCAAATCTGTCCACTACAACTGAAATCAGCAGAAAAAACACCAAACCATCACTTTTCGTCGCGGAAATTCAACACCAAAAACTCGCACAAATCACCAATCCGATTCGAGAGCACGCGATACCATGTCAAAGGTGCACCAGAGAAGAGTGAATCTGGATCCACTAGCCGCCTCGAAAGTTGATTTCCAGCCCAACTAACCGTGCTAGCTTGCTTTTCTTCCGAGAGTGCTCGTTGGTTTTCATTATCTCACTGACCTTCTCATCAAGAGCTTCGTCAAACTCTTCTTGCGCGTACAGTTTCTAGTTTTCTACACCCTGCTTTGCTTTGGTCTTCATTGCCGACTTGATAGAAAAGTCGATGACCTCCTATCCTCTAGTGTGAACCTCATCAAGTGGAAGATTCTTCATCGGTCCTTGGAGTACTTGATCATTCGTTTCGCACAGATATCAACCTGAAGTTGACACTTGTACTCCGCTTTGTCAAGATCCCCGTCGAAAACTTCTTGTTGTCCTATTCCGATTCCTCAAAAGAATATTTGCTGAACTTCCGTTGGTTCTTTCCGTTTCTCCAATGGGAATTGAGTGCCCTTCATCCTCGAGCAAATGTGTAGTCAGTGGGATGATGTCCTCTATTGGATTCACTCCTAGAACCAATGTATGCTACCGAAAACGGATTGAATCCTTCATAGGAGAAGAATCGTCTGAGCTCTGATACCACTTTAGCAGGCTTGGGCACCCAAGCGAGGAATCAATAGCAACACACGAACACAAACTGCAACAATTGAACTTGGAGATGAGAGAGAGAGAGAGAGAGAGAGAGGAGTCGACACAGAGGCAGAGTTCCGCTTCCAAAAGCACTCGCCCAGTGGCCTTAAAGACTAGCGCCCCTTTCCGTATTTCTTTCTTTATTGCTTCCTACTATAACACTTGCTAGTAATAACACATGCAAGTAGGTATTAGCAGATCAAAAATTAATAATCATAGTCGATATGTTTATGTTGCCTTTCATCTACATCCATACACCAAATCATGTCTTCAGCACACAAACACATCATGGTCATAAAACCTGTTGACCTTGCTAAACTGCCTAAGTGATGTTTTGTTGCTACTTGGTTGTACACAATCTATACGAATTCATTATAAGATGAGACAAGCTAGATTTTTTTTAATCCTCTCAACAGAAAAAGGGTTTTTTCTATCATGCTTTTTTGTAAAGAGAAATAGACTATTTCAAGGATACTGCCTAGACTTTCTGCATGACATTAGAACTACATCATTAGTCCCTGTTCCACATTTCAAATGCTTTTGTGATTCCAGTCTTTTAATGGCAACATTTACTTCCTACTTCACTGCTCTACCTATAAATGAAGCCCCTCCAGGAAGATAGCTGTGTACCTGAGAAGAAGCTGCAAGGTCTGAACCACTTGGCGAATCTGCCCAGTTGATAGTTGGCGTATTTGTCCCCAGTTTGAAGCCAGGTGCCGATAACATACGCCTTGAATGCTCTGCACATGCATGATTGTAGTACTCAACAAACGCAAACCCACGGTTTTTGTCAGGATTTTGCGGATCCTGAAACCAAAAGACAATCGTCAAAACATCAACACAGACACATTTCCACAGAGATTTGTTCGAAACATCAAAAAAAGTATTTACACCTTGCCTTGGAAAGTAGTTTGCATACATAAAAGACCCCTAGAATGCCAAATACGGTTTGGAACAAAAGAAGGAAAAGCAAAAAGTATGGGTGCACACACTCCTGCCTCTTACTATAGAAAATGTCCAACCACCAAAAAAATGGTTAAAACATGAACGGGTTATGGAGCAAAGCTATAAGCATAAAAAAGGGAGAGTTCAGTAAATACAGGTAAACAGCAGCAGTTTTGTAGAAAGACACTTTAGAACCCATAGACTTAAAACAGGATGAAAGAGACAAGGGTACAAGCATTGAAACTATGCTTGACTGGGAAAACTGTGTGCATATGAGGATTTGACTCTCGCTACCCTACCAAAAAATTATACACGATCGCATTAAATGTATCTCATACGCCAGGGATATTTCAGAGGGACTTCCACCGCATTCTTTCTCAAGGGATTGTAAAAGTCTTCTTTAGGTAAAGGGCACTAATCACCTCAGGAGTATTTCTTTCTCTAGATTATCGAACTTGCAAAATTATGAGCTGAGACTCTTGACAAAGACGAATTAATTGGAGAGCAAGTCACAAACCACTTATTTGCATCAAAAAGTTGGAAGCAAACATCTGAGGAACAAGATCTGAACCTTGCAGCAAGGTTGGCACACGACCAGATCTTTGACCGCTACCACCTCCATTCCCTTTTCCTTTCAACATGTGGGAAAGATGATTAAGCCTGCAGGGGCGTTCAGCTGCTTTCCAAGGTGTTCTTGAATGGCTACTGTCTGGCCTCTAGTATTGCAATTATGATTCAGATGCTTGGGATTTCTAAAGGATAGACTTATGAAGGAATTGAAGCAAACATTGAAAGAAAGAGGGTGTTGAGCTTAAACCAACTGATATTAGGAAGACAAGAATGAACTGAATTGATGAAAATAAGTCACAGAGAAGCTTCTCAAAGAAGATGAAGCCAAGCATTGCAAAGGCATCGAAGGGGCATCAACAATGCTGGGTAAAGATAACGGGTTGAAGAAGGTTTGGAATAAGCAAACAGTGCATGTAAATTTAGGCTTGCTCATATCGCAAAAAGAACGGATAAACCATGTGCAAAAACACCAAGTTTGAAGCGCTAAATGTCTTTGTGGGAAACATTTTTGAAGTAGCAGTCTCGTAGCACCGATGAAGCTGTGAGAAAAGAGAAAGGGACATTAAGGTTAATATCTGAGGATCCAGTACAGCATTTACCTTGGACTGTTAGTCTATAGATCACTGCAGCAACACATTACCAAACAAACTCCACAAACTGACAATACATGACATCATTTCCTGTTATACTACACCAAGGAAGAAAAAGTACTTCCACCTTTTCACATGTGAATTCCAAAGCAAACAACCTTATCAAAGCAGGAGCGCCACCATAAGACAGGCATAAAACATAAACAGTCTTACAATCCTCAGTAACAGCATATCTGAAGTATTCGAAAGGACAACTTCATGGAGGTCAGAAAAAAGTGACCCATTTGCTATTTTCTATCTAACCATATGCATCACAACTCTAGTCAAGAGAATAAATAGATACAGCCCATAATGGGCTTTCTTGGGCATGATGCTAAACTAGAGAAAGGTTAAAATACAAACGCATCCTTAAAACTAGCTTTACATGGTGTTGATGTCACTGAGAAATAGTATTGCAGCACTGAACGCTAGTTTGGTACCAAAACAAGACACTTAAGTGATCTTTTTTCAACGTTTTGAATAAAATGTCAAGTCAATCTTAAGAGGAATCTCTAAAATTCCTTTTTTGGGCCTTTTATTGATAGTCATAGAGTTTTAAAAATTAACAAAACAAGACAGTAAAGCGTTCTAAATTCAAGGTTTTGAAGAAAATATCGTGTCAATTTTAAAAATCTCTAAAATTCTTTTTTAGGACCTTGCAGGGCCCATGCCACGTGACGTAAGGAGAGGAGGAGTGGAGGCCAAGGCAAAGAAAGAAAAAGAGGGAGGCCCTAGCCTAGGGAGAGAGAAGGGACCCTTCTCTCTCTCTCTCTCTCTCTCTCTCTCTCTCTCTCTCTCTCTCTCTCCACCCACGCTAGGGCCTCCCTCTTACCATCCCACCCATACCCATTGGGGCGGACACCACTTACATTTCTTTCTCATTGGATAGCATACCCCAACCACACACATTAGCCACCCACACACACCATTATCTACTTCACACATGCTCTCTCTCTCAGATATATACTCATTGGCATGTTTATAGAGGCAAATACCAGCTTGATCCATATGCACCTATCAACACACTTACTGCACAACTCTCATCTGTCCTACATGACTCAGCACTCACCAGCTTCCCACATCACACACACACACACACACTCGTAGCACCACTAGATCTGGGACCAATGACCATGCCCCAGAACAGATGGTATAATGACGAGGGCAGAGAGCTATACAAATGTCTACACGCGCAGCAGGCCACAGGCGAGATCACAAAGAGGGAGGCTTGCAAACAGATGAGGACCCTCACCTGTCGTAAAAAGCGGGAGTTCGAGGAGGCACAGGAGCTAGATCTTTACCACCTCCTTATGAGCCAAGATTTAGCAGTAGCCTCGCGGCGGGCACCCATTACAAGAACTGTCACGATTGTGACTATGCTACAGTATTACATCTACTCCTAGTTGCAGATATGCAAAGAGAGCTATACAAATGTCTACACATGCAGCACGCCACGGGCGAGATCACAGAAAGGGAGGCTTGCAAACAGATGAGGACCCTCACCTGCCGTAAAAAGCGGGAGTTCAAGGAGGCACAGGAGCTAGATCTTTACCACCTCCTTATGAGCCAAGATTTAGCAGTAGCCTGGCGACGGCCGCCCATTACAGGAACTGTCATGATTGTGACTATGCTACAGTTTTACATCTACTCCTAGTTGCAGATACGCAAAGTGCCATGCCAAGGAATGTCACGATTGTGACTATGTTACAATATTACATCTACTCCTAGTTGCAAATACACAAAGTGCCATGCCAAGGAGAATGCCTACGCTTGGATGGTCACGACCCTTTGCTCAAGAGACATACCTCTTCGTCAAAAGCCACACTCCTTCGACGACCGGTCACACCCCTTCGCTATACAGTTGCTACTCTTCGTCCAATGGTGGAGCTCTTCGCCGAAAGGATGTGTCTTTACGTCTAAAGTCGCGTCTCTTCACCATGAGACTTGTCTTTTCATTTGTGTCTCTTCGTTTCTATATAAGGACCCTATTGTACTCAGTTTTCATTCATTCATTCAATCAATCAAACACACATTCAGTCTCTGGAGTCTCAGTTTGATCTTGAGTATGAAGTTTTAAGTCTTAATTATAGGATTAGCACCACTAATCCTTACAATGGTATCAGAGCAAATATTTTTTTCGGGACCCGAAGGTTGTGAGCCTCTCACCCTCGCCGCTACCCTCTCCCCCCCTCTTCCGGCGTTGTATGGAAGCAAAAGAAAGGTGGTACACACACCCAAACAAGCATGAGGTAACTTAAATTTATTATGGTCCAATTATAGAAATAAAAGACAGCAATATGGCTATGTGTAGCGTACCCAATGAATTTTGGAATCCTGCCTCTTAGCGTGCCCTTTCATTGGGATGTACCCCTTCGTTGATGCCCCTTCGCGTAATAAGATATTGAATCAGCAGGCAACCACCAAGGCTCCGAAGATCGCACCCCTCCCCAAACGATGCGTCTTTTCGTAGCTGTCTGTGCCCCTTCACGCGAACAGACGCACAGCACGTATCCTGCCCCCTTTTCTTCCACGCTCACACCCTTCCCCAGGAGGCATGCCCCTTGGTGCTGGCTATTTTTTCTACACTGCTGGGCTAAAGCTTCCGACTGCAGGCTGAATCATCAAACCTCTTTACCGGTTGCTTCATGCCGTGCCCCTTCAGTTCCCAGAGGTTCACACCCCTTACCAAGGATCGCATCCCTTCACAGACACACTGTAGCAAACTTGGACACTCCAAGTCAAGATTCTACCGCGACACAGCAGAGATTCACTTCAAAACAGTTCACAATTCACAATTGATTCGACACGGCCCAGCGAAGTTCCGTGCCTAGAGATGTTGGACCCAAAGACTGGCGTCCCTTTCGATATTTCTTTTTACATTAATCTGTGTTCAAAGTACAAGAGAGTAGGCACACGTTCACTTGCAGACTCTACGTCCAGATGCTCTAAGAAGTGAGGCCTAGCCCACTTATTTATTGATACAAGGGATGCCCAAAAGCACAGCCCCAAAAGCATTAATTAAAAAGCTTCTCACTCAACAACAGAGTGCCCAAAAGCAACCAGCGCTCTTGGCGGAATTCCGTACAGCTTGCCAGCCCTTTTTGCGCTGCAAATTGCGGAGGTACGGTACAACAGCCACGTCAACACCTTCAACGTGAAACCCGGAAATCTGCCACATCAACCTGCTACCGCAATTTACGGGTGTGTCGGGGTCTGTTGCCACCCTAGCCAAGGGCCATGCCACGTCACCCTTTGTGATATACCCCCCTCTCGAAAGCATTGTAATCGCCCTCGATTACGCCTGCCAAACAGACATAGACCATAAATTGTCTTGGCAGATACTAATTGTTAGTACCGACGCACTAGGAACAATACATCTAGCAGATGTACCAATCGACAATCACATCACAGGACATCGCTTGACATCACAGGACATCACATGACAAATCACATTCAACAATCATTCCAATCTCAAACCATGATTAATCGGTAACGTATTTAGCAACCGCATCTAGATCCAGTTGAGACCTCTCATATGCCCGATTGACTAATCCTTCTTGCAATCATGTCTATAAAGATTTATCAGACCGAGATGTTGCAGTCATTTTGCCTATCATTTCCTGCACTCAAACAAGTCAAGTACAAATCAATCAGTATCATTTTCATTATCGGGAATTCCAGTTCATAAAGCCATACAGTAGAATACTGTCAGCTCATTAGTATACAGCATGCAAATGCTGTGTCCGCGCATATAACTAACAGCCAGTTTGAGCCCACCTACTCTCTTGAGAGCCAGCATTCTCTCCTCCTTCCTATTCACTATAGTGCTCCTATTGAGCTGCAGCAGGTATTCACGAGTTTGTTCATAGCCGGCCGTCTTATAGGGCTCCACCGCCAGGCACGAATGTCTCTCGTCCCACTTGTCCCATGCGTGGTAGCAAACTGAGCTACAAAGCCTTTTGAATTTCAGCCATTTAACAGGCGCTGTCTTGTTTAATACAAGTGGACCACCAAGTTCGAGCATTTCCCTTGAAGTAAAATGCAACTCATCCGAATCTTGGAGTGCTTTGAGTAACGCCCTCCAGAGAAAGTTATGTCAAACTGCTGTATGAAAGACAAAGCCTTCGAAGCATCTCTATAACCAGAAAAAGTGTCAAATTTAATTGATTGTCCACCTTCCTTAAACTCTCGGACTTTCTTGCTTTTATCTTCCAGAAAGTCATACTGGTTGACTTTATAAAAATTCTTCTTCTTTGCATAAAAGCTGTTGTCGTCAGAGTCCGAACTATCCGAAGACAAGTCCACTGTAGTACTGTCAACAACTAGGCGAGATTTAGGCTTCTTTGCCTTTTTCTTGCTCTTTCCGAAGCTTCGCTTTTTGCTTCGCTTTTTGCCCTTTCTGTCTTCTTCATTTGAGTCAGAGGAGCTAGAACAACTCTCAAAAGAAGAAGAAGAAGAAGAAGAATTGGGTACTCCTTCAAATCAAACACGCTTCTTCTGCTTTCTTGCCGATGCAAATGTAGACTAACGACCCAAATAACCCGGAAAGTCAGTTCCTTTCTTCTGCTTTTTGTTGTGCTTTTCTGCTTTGTTCTGCGCGTCAAAAAGCTGAGCAATTCGTGCATCAACCACCTCTTCTAATTCTTGCTCTGTATACATCCTTGGAGTAGGAGGTTTCTTCGGTACCAGTTTGAGGGGTGGTGTCACAAAGTGCAAAAACCCTAAAGTCTGCAAAAACCCTAATTCTGAAAACCCTAACCTAAAACCCGCAAACCCTAATTCTACTGCTAGAAACCCTAACCCTAATTGTTGTTGAAACCCTAACCTTAACCCTAACCCTAACCCTAAAAGGCAGCAGAAAAATGCGCAGACATAATGACGTGCAACCGTACGGCAGAATCCCGGATTTTGCGGCGCATTGTACGACAGCTTTCCTGAAATTGCGGAGATATGCTTTCTGCGCTAGATTTGCTTTATTCCACGCAATTTCAAAGAAGAGAGAGAGAGAGAGAGAGAGAGAGAGAGACAGAGAGACAGAGAGAACTCCTTAGCTTTAATTTTAAAGCTCAAGAGAGAGCTTGTGAGAGAAACGAACCTTTGCTAAGCTTTTGGGGCTCTGCTTTTGGGCATCCCTTGTAAATAACTTAGTGACTTGGTTTTCCCACTCTGCAGAGCATCTGGACGCAGTCTGAGAGTGAGACCAACCACTCTTGTAATTTGAACTTTGATTAATACAAAAAGAAATACCGAAAGGGGCGCCAATCGTTGGGGCCAATAACTCTAGGCACAGGGCACGAAATTCCGTCGGGCCAGTGCAAATCTATTGTGAACTGTGAACTGTTTTGAAGTGGTTATTTGGTGCTGTCGCAATTGATTCTTGACTTGGAGTGTCCAAGTTAGTTAAAGTGGTATCAGAGCACGGCCGATTTCTCTTCTACGGAACATCCGATCCCAATTTTTTTTCCGCGGCACCTATGGCTTCACGCAAGGATCAATCGACTCCCTTTGCATCCGGAGATGCGGGAAGGGATCACAACGAAGATTCCGGCAGAAAGTATGGCCCGTCTCGGCCTACTCAGGCGGAGCAACGAGAGAAAGAGCGTCGTCAATTGATCGGCAATGCAACAAAGATGATGCTCAATTTTGCGAAGGACCCAAAATTGGCAAAATATAGGAGCGAGACTTCTTTTCAGGAAGTGCACGAGCAGTGGCAGAAAACCACAATACCACCCCCGAAACGTGCTCTCAAGACACCTTCTGCTCACAAGAAATATTCAGTGAAGGAATTAGAAGAGGTGGTTGATGCACGGATTGCTCAGCTTTTTGACACACAGAACAAAGCTAAAAAGCACGGCAAAAAGCAGAAGAAAGGCACTGACTTCCCGGGTTATTTGGGTCGTCAGTCGACATTTGATAAGGCAAAGAAACAGAAGAAGCGTGTTCAATTTGAAGGAGTAACCAGTTCTTCTTCTTCTTCTTCTTCTTCTTGTTCTTCTAACAGTTCTTCTAGCTCTTCTGACTCAAGCGAAGAAGACAGAAAAGGCAAAAAGCGAAGCAAGAAACAACGCTTCGGAAAGGGTAAGAAAAAGGCAAAGAAGTCTAAATCTTGCCCAGTGAGTGACAGTTCTACAGAGGACTCGTCTACAAACAATTCAGACTCTGACAACTGCAACTTTTATGCGAACAAGAAGAATTTTTATAAAGCCAACCAGTATGACTTTTTGGAAGATAAAAGCAAGAAAGTCCAAGAATTTAAGGAAGGTGGACAGTCAATTAAATTTGACACGTTTTCGGGATATAAAGATGCTTCGAAGGCTTTGTCTTTTATACAACAGTTTGACATCGCTTTCGCGGGAGGACGCTACTCAGAGCACTCCAAGATTCAGAGAGCTGCCTCTTATTTTAAGTGGAATGCTTGAACTTGGTGGTCCACGCTTCTTTAAAACAAGACTGCGCCAATTAAAAGGCTGAAATTTAAGAAGCTTTTTATTTCTTCTTGGCTAACTCAAGAGTATGAATGCGACATACGAGCGGCTTGGAACCATCTTCGGATGACCAAGAGAGATACAGTGGACGATTATTGCGAGAGATTCTGGAGCTCTTTTCTACCCGCCTCTTCATTCAAGAAGATTTCGTTCAGAGAACAAATTGAGCCGTTTACCTTGGGTCTACCTACAGAGATCCGAGATCATTGCTTGAACAGAAGTCAACTTCTATTCACGAGTTGATGAGTCATGCGAAGCGGGGTTTTGCCATTCACTCTGGCAGTTTGACCTATACCCCACCGATGAGGTCATGACACAACGAGCCGAACAGACTTCAGCGAATGAAAGTAGAAAGAGAGAGAGAGCAACCCAGAAAAGAAGGATGCACGACCCACGATTACTCCTCAGGAGAGAGCTCGCTTCATCAAGGAGGGGAAGTACTTTGGATGCAAGGAACATCGACATATCTCCGCGAAGTGGCCTAAAAAGGCACAAAAAGAACAAAATGACAAGGACGACGAAAGGCCTGAGAGTTCAAGAGCAGCTGAGGAACGTGGAAGAAAAGGCAAGATGAAAACAGGACTAGTTCCAGATTGTGTGGGTTACCGATCCCAACCCCATGGACGAGAGTACACAACTTTGCCGAGCTTGGGGCAAAGTGAAAGACCAAGAGGCCCTAATCTTCTTTGATGGAGGAGCAAAGGCCAACTTCATTTCACCAGAATTGGCGGCGCGGCTCGAGATCACTCCCGATCGGATGGGACTACTTGCGGAGGCTGTTCTAGCGGCACCCGGCAGGGACGTAGCCATTACACCTATCATTGGCAAACTTCGGTTGCATTATCAAGGGTATTTGGGGCATGAGGACTTTTTCATAATGCCTTTGGAAGGTTGTGATGTTCTCTTAGGAATTCCCTGGTACCACAAGAACAACGCCGTGGTCGATTATCGAGCAAGGAAAGCGACATTGACTACAGAGAAGGGCAGAACCATTGTACTTGACATTAAACTCAAGGGCAAGTCTATCCCTATTGTATCGGCTTCGGCCATTTTTAAATTAATGAAATCAAGTCTGTTAGTTTACTCAATCTTTATGAAAGAATTGAGTGATAAGGATAGGACAAATATGTCTAAACTTTACAAAGAATGCCAAGATTTTCTCCACTCTCACGCCAACTGCTTCTCAGAGGGCCTACCAGGCGAGTTACCACCTGCTCGTCCTGAAGATCATACCATTGATCTGATACCTAGAAGCACACCACCGAACCGGCCACCTTACCGCGTGAGCCGAGCACAGAATGAAGAGATTATGAACCAAGTGAAAGACCTCTTGGAAAAGGGTCTTGTCCAGCCTAGTACTTCACCGTATTGCTCTCCAATGTTGTTGGTTTTGAAGAAAGACGGATCTTGGAGAATGTGCATCGATTATAGAGCTCTCAACAAAATCACCATCGAGAACAGGTTTCCGATTCCTAGGATCGATGATATACTCGACAGATTCCAGGGATCCTCGTGCTGTAGCAGGATTGATTTGAAGAGTGGATATCATCATATCAAAATCGCACCGGGAGACGTCTACAAGACAGCTTTTCGGACAACTTTTGGGTTATTTGAGTTTTTGGTGATGCCTTTTGGCTTAACCAATTCTCTTGCAACATTTAACCGGATGATGGACAGGATTTTTCGAGAGTACAAGCTATTTGTTGGCACTTTCTTTGACGATATCATTGTTTTCTCCAAGAATGAGGCAGAACACAGAGATCATCTGCTTCAGGTCTTTCAGGCATTACGAGATCACAAGTTAGTGATTAATGCAAAGAAAAGTGAATTTTTCCTACTAGAGATACATTTTTTGGGACACATTGTCTCAGCAGCGGGAGTGCAAATGGATCCGGCCAAGATAGAGACTATCCATGATTGGCCCGATTTGCAGAATGCCCATGAAGTTGGAAGCTTTTTGGGAATGTGTTCGTACTATAGACGGTTCATTCGAACGTTTGCAGAGGTTGCTTCCCCTTTGCATATCTTGACACAAAAAGGAGTCCCTTTCTCGTGGGGACCCACAGAGGTGACTGCCTTTCATACATTGAAAGAGAAATTGACTACGGGACCAGTTTTGACTTTGTCGGACTTGCAGAAGTCATTTGAAGTATATTGTGATGCTTGTGGTCGTAGTCTGGGTGCGATCTTAGTGCAAGAAGGCCATGTCATTGCTTACGAGAGCCGATTGTTCTCAAGGCCGGAAATGACAGCATAGATTTATGAGAAAGAGCTTTTGGCGGTTATCCATGCTCTTAGTCAGTGGCAACATTACCTACTCGGAGCGGATTTTACTGTCTTTACAGACCCTCAGAGTTTGCGCTACTTCTTGTCACAGAAGCAACTTTCGGAAAAGCAGATGCGGTGGGCTAACATCTTGTCACAGTTTCACTTCCAGATTGTCCATGTGCACGGACAAAAGAATTTGGTGGAAGATGCTTTGTCTCAAAAGTCGTTGGTTCTGGCTATTTCCGCGATACATCATAGGAGCTTCGAGGATATGGTTGACCAGTATTGTCACGTGCCACATCCAACCCTATGTATCTGTGGACAAGCTACAGCATGATCAAGGTTCAGTCGGTCCAGTCAATCTAGATTAGAAGTGATCTGGCACTTTTGTGAGTCTATTCGTAGATCGTGCATGCCCAGTCACTTAGTGTAGATGCATATCCTCTGGTTGCACGCAGCATGATCATCAGTATTCCCATCAGAATCCATCAGATCCCATCAATGGAATTTTCCAGTGCATTTAGCCTATTTTTCCTATTTTTGACATTTTTCACTTATTATTTTTTAAGTGACTTTTGTTGGAAAGTAGGTAGGGCAAATTGAGTAAGTTTATATATAAGCAGACCTAGACTAGCACTAAATGGCAAAAGAGGCAACAGGAGCCAAGCTCAACAGGCAACTTCTCAACAAGACCCCTTGGTGCACTCCCTCCAAGCAAGAACCTCTCCTAGCGTTTTGCATCAGCCCTTGCCCTAGCATTTTCAACAGCTTCACCATCGCCAGCAAGACCCAACCCCTTGGCGTTTTTGCATCAGATCTTCACCGCAAGATCCTCTCATGCCTGGCATTTTTCCCCATGCCTAGCGTTTTTGAAGAGCACCAACAGCTAGCGTTTTTGGTCTGTAGCAGATATGCATCCCTAGCGTTTTGAAGAGATCCCAGAGTTTGCAGATTTTCAACTGTAGAAAGAGTAGCAGATTCAGCCCGGATAGACCATCAGATTCAGCCTTTAAGAACCTCACTTTTCAACCCTAAACCTGCAGATTTTCAGCGACAAAAGACCTTCAAAAACAGCCCCCAAAATCAGCGTTTTTGGCTTAGCCACAGATTTCAGCCCATAGCGTTTTTTGGACAGTAGATAAAAGATTGCAGATTTCAGCCCTTAGGTCGGTCTCGTCATCGCCGACATAGCCTAGACGTGCATCAGTCTCATGCATACCGTTTGTACCAATTTGTGCAATCATAAGTAGACCACTCTCGCTGACAAGAGTGGGGCCTTCGGAGCAGGGTTTTACGACGTCTCTAGTGTCGTATCTCTCTTCTCTCTCTATCTCTCAGTCTCATATACTTGCACGCACAATTTCCATTCACTTTTGTTGTGATCATAGCATTCTCTCATTAAGAACGGAAGGCTCTCCCTTCCATAAGAACAAAAGGAACCTTGAGCACAGTTCGGAGCACCCATCTTGAGCAAAGCACAAACATTCATTCCGCTGCACCTAACATTGGTATCAGAGCTTTGGCAGTGTTCTGATAACTCAAGGAAAGAACCACAAGAACCACATAATTTTTTTTGCTTGTTGAGGTCACACGAACCCAAGTTCGCTTGGGCGTGTCAATTCCTAATCGTGTTTTTGAAGAGTGACAGGAATCCCAAGAAAGAAGGGCTTGTCCAACCTCCCCTTGTGCCTCTTTTCACTCATTGAGAGCGGAATGTGCCCTTAGCGGCCAGCCAATCGACGTGAGGTGGGAAAAAGCAACCTTGGTGTGAGCGCAAGGCCGCCAAGGGGTGCGCCCATGGAGAGGAGTAGAACTCAGGTGGAGAAGATCCTTCTCAAACACAGATAGCAAGCGAAAGAAAACCTCAAGAACCTCAAGACCCTCAAGCACCCAAGAACCCAAGTCCCTCGTGGACTTAAGAACCAAAGATCATAGTGCATGGTCGTCACCCGAAGCGGAATGGATACTTCGCATACAGGTGATGAGCATGAGAGAGGCGACGAAGAATTTTCCCCACCAAGAGATTTTTCCGACCCTCCCCCTTCGCCATCTACGCCACAAAGTGTACCAAACCCTATGGAGGCAATGGTCAAGCAGATGATGGACATGATGGCCAAACAAGAAGAGACTCGCATGAACATGATGGCCAAACAAGAAGAGACTCGCATTGCTTTGGAACGCGAACGCGACGAACGAAAAGAAAGAAAAAGACAAAGAATGGAAGCAGAGGTAGCATGACGCGCAACCTTGGAGGCAGAGCGTGAAGCTCAAAGAGTGGCCTTGGAGGCCGAGCGTGAAGCTCAAAGAGTTGCCTTGGAGGTCGAGCGTGAGGCTCAAAGAGAACTACGCACTCAAGAATTGATTCGACAAGTACTTGCCTCGAAGTCCGAACCAGTCAAAGATCATGGGAGTTCCTCAAGTGGCGCAAGCCACAATGCGGATTCCAACCATCCAGTCACAGAGAAGTTGACTTTCAGTAAGTATGAAAGTAAGATGGATGCTACGATTACTCATTCTTGGTTGCATCAATTTAATGCTTATTTTGCGACAACTAAGAAGACAGGAAATAGCAAAGTTTTGACGGCAACGATGTACTTGCCAGTGATGCCATTAATTGGTACCACGCATGGCAAGAGGCACAGTTAGCCGCGCACCTAGAGGAAGCCGACGAATTCACACCCCTTTCCTTCAATTGGGCTGATTTCCAAGACAAGCTCAAGGCGCGGTTTATGCCACCTCAATACCTCGCACGATTGAAGGATGATTGGCGCGCTCTCAAGCAAAATGGTATGCCGGTTATGTCTTTTTCTAATCGTGTTTTGCAACTAGGTACCCAATTACGCAAGTCGGATGATGAACGCAAAGAGGCATTTCTTTATGGATTGGATGAGTATATCAAGTACGATGTCGATGTGCTCGATCCAATCGATCTCAACAAGGCGGTAGCAATTGCTCTCGCGCAAGAGATGAAGCACAACAAGGGAAAGCCTAAGGAGAACAAGACTTCCACAAGTCCCTCGCAGACTTCTCAGAACCCTCAGAATAGTGAATGGTAACTCTTCTAACCAATCTTCCAACAGTCTCAGAAAGAATTCTTCCAATGAATTTAAGGGTAAAGCTAACACAATTGCTAAACCTAAGCTTACTCCAGATGAAAAGGTAGCACAAGGAATTGTAGGAGGATACATCACGTCGGAAGAGCAAGGCGCAAACATTCATTCCGCTGCCCCACTCTCGTTGGCGGGAGTGGTCTACTTATGATTGCACATTGGTATCAGAGATTTGGCAGTGTTCTGTATCACTCAAGGAAAGAACCACAAGAATCACAAGAATTTTTTTTGCTTGTTGCGATCGCACGAACCCAAGTTCGCTTGGGCGTGTCGATTCCTAATAGTGTTTTTGAAGAGTGTCAGGAATCCCAGGAAAGAAAGGCTTGTCCAGCCTCCCTTTGTGTCTCTTTTCACTCATTGAGAACGGACCGTGCACTTAGCGGCCGGCCAATCGACGTGAGGTGGCAAAAAGCAACCTTGGTGTGAGCACAAGGCCGCCAAGGGGTGCGCCTGCAGAAAGGAGTAGAACTCGGGTGAAGAGAAGATCCTTCTCGAACACAGATTGCAAGCTAAAGAAGAACCTCAAGACCCGCAAGAACCCCAAGACCCGCAACCCCCCAAAAACCCAAGTTCCTCGTGAACTACTTACAAACCCAAGACCACAAGAACCCACGACTTCAGAATGGTCATCACCCGAAGCGGAATGGATACTTCGCTTGGAGGTGATGAGCATGAGAGAGGCGAAGAAGAATTTTCCCCACCAGGAGGTTTTTCTGACCCTTCTCCATCTACGACAAGGATTGCACTAACTCCTATGAAGGAGTTGCTGCAGTTGTTTATGGACAAGAAGTTAGACTACGAAGAAAGAAGGGCAGCCATAGATCGTGACTACGAAGAACGATGGGCAGCCATAGATCGTGAATACAAGAATGGAAGCCATAGACCGTCAGTACGACTTGGAAGAAAAAGAAAGTGAAGCCAAATTTGATCGCGAGAACAAAGCAAGACAAGCAGAATTTGATCGCGAGAACAAAGCCATCAAGGAAAAGAGCGACCAACACATGAAAGCGTTCTTGCGACTCTTTTCTCGAGCTCAGGCACAAATGCAAGAGATTCGGGAAAAGGAGACTCTCTCAGTCTCTTCTTCTCCAAAGCATGACACACAGGATTTGCATGATTATGAGAAGCATGATGATGATTTGGATGACAATGACAAGCACGATCATTTGCATGATCAAGATGTGATTTCTCACAAGCATGATGAGTTGCATGAAGATGATGTGATTGTTCAAAAGGATGATGTGTTAGTGGATGCTTTTTCTAGCGAAGCTAACCTCGTTGTAGATTCGATAAATCACGAAGAACCGATCTTGGCTTTTGAGTCGAGGTCCAAAGAACCCCCACAGGACGATTCGATCATTTAGGAAGAACCGATCTTGGCTCTCGAGCCTGGGTCCAAAGAACCTTCACAGGAAGTATTATGTGTTCACATGATTAGTACGCACACATTGTTCGAGTGCTTCATTCGTGATCGTTTCCTATATTTTAGTCGGCGTCTTTATGTGATCCCTTTTCCTAGGCATGACATATTGTATGTTGAGCACGTTTCACTAATTGATGAGCATGAATGTATGCGGATTTTTCATGAAAAACTGAAAGGTATGCATTCAAGGAAGTCACATTCCATGTCTCTTCCTTGGCACAACACAGTTGTACAAAGAGCACATGAAAGTATGAGCACCAAGCATGGGCATTTCCGTTGTGAATTGCCACAGTTGATTGCTTTAGATCATAAGAGAGAGATTCGATCTCATTGTTTGCGTGTGTGGGGTGAACGGTTTGGCACTCCGTCTCTCTTTGTTCATCCACATTGCATGCACAGTCTTTGAGGAAGACAAGATTTTTTCCACTCAGTTTACATGGAAAATGTCACAAACGGGAGCGCATAACAATATAAAATACATTCGGATATATAGGATTTATCACTTATTACTGAAGCCAGAGGATATAGAGAAATAAATAGAGAGAGAGATAGAGAGTGAGAAGATCGACACAGTACTGGGGACCAGAAGATGGGCTGGTCCCCCCCGTAATAGTATCTTTATTACTGAGGAGAAGTCTATACAAGCACTTGAACCAAACGTATTACCACGTTCGTTCTAGAATAAGACTTGATGGTTCCCGGAAGCCTCAGCTTCCGATTCCTAGGGCAAAACCCTATTCCAAAGAACTTCCGTTCCTTATTCCAATTCCTCGAGAATCAAGGTTCTCGCCTCTGGATCTCGCCTTCCAAACTCAGGGCATGGCATCCCTGCAACTCTTTTCCAACTCTCTTTCCAGAGTCCTCTTCCCGCAGAACAACTCTGCTTTCCCGGACACGAAGTCCTTACTTGGGAATCCCAACTTCTGGATCACAACTTGAGAGACTACCTCTCTCCGATCCGTGGATCTACTTCCCAAACTCGGGTACGAAACCCTTGGGCTGATCTGGCTCTAGTTCCTCAGAGCGCTTTTCTCCTGCAGAGGCTCATAGCTTCCTCTGCCCCTACTCCCTCACGAAGAGGAAGTACACCTGCAATCAAATACTCAAAGATCATAACATAAAAATCGTTACCTTCAAAGTCTCGACGCTCGAAACGCAACTCGATTCTCCAAAAGCAATTCCTCGGAAGAGATCTCTCCATAGAAAATCCTCTCTTCCAATCCTACACACAAAAGAGGTGTGTTCTCGAGTTCCTTCTCGTAAATCAGCCCCGTCTACGACGTTTATGGGCTGAAAACAGAGAAAAACAGCAACTTGTCGCGATGGAAACACGCTTCGTAGGCACTTCTTCGCGAGGGAACTCGCGCACTGGGTCTTGGCGACATCTGGTACACTTGGGGCAGCCATGGGCATCACCGGCAACGTCTTCTTTACGGCTGAAATCTGCAGCAGCATCTCCTCCTTGCAAAGATTGGTCCTCCCCTCTGAGTGAGGGCATGTGATGCTTTTATAGCTCCTAGCCACGAACACGAAAAGCTGCTCGCGTAGAGATCGCGGCCGTTCTTTTTTTTTTTTTTTTTCTGTTCTGCCAAAAAAAGAGAGAGAGAAAACGCTGGCTGATCTATTGCCTTATTTATCAGATGGTTGCCCACTTATTAAGTGGGCGGCCGGCGTATTTTAAAAGTAGTCTGAACCTGCCCAAAAACTCAATAAAACCTTATAAGTTAAAAACAATGCTTTCACGGCACTTCCCAGGTGTCCCTGGATGCAATCACACGCACAGTTGCAATGCAGACATAGACTTCCTCGCGGGAAAGCATCTGCTTTCCCGAAAAGCAATCCCGCTTTCTCAGAAAGCATCTGTTTTTCCTCAAAGTTTCCTCTGAACCCATCTTCATTCAAGAGCTTGCTTTTTCCTTGTGCACAATTCTAACATAGTTCGGAATTTCCTCTCGACTATGGATATTCCTTTTCGGATGCACCCGTCACCCACCTTGTGACGCATCAGGAAAACCCATCACCTAGTCCTTTCCTACCGAACTTACGGTACAATCTCCTTCACGATGCTCTATGTCACCCATCCTATGACGCATCAGAGATGTCCGTTCCCGGATGGTCGAATACTTCTTTCCGATGCTCCCTGTCACCCATCCGATGTGACGCATCAGAAGTACCCGTTCTTGGTGGCCTTACACATATTCCCGTTCTCAGTGCTCCCGTCATTACTTTGAATGACGCACTTAGGAATACTCTGTACTCGGATGTGTCCAGTGAGAAAAGCCCTCTCACTTACAATTCCAATAATTCATTTAGAATTATTTTTCCTTGGTGTTCCAAGCGAGCAAACCCTCTCACTTATAAATCCAATAATTCATTTAGAATTATTTTTCTGTAAGATAAAGCCAATTTAGCAACATCCCTCTCACTTATAAATAGTTGTCCTCAACTGTAGAGGTCCAACTGAACTGTCGGGGAGAAACTGGAAAAATTCCAAATCTTGCTCAATGGTGAATTGAGCTAGTCCTTCTCAAAAGAGAACTTAAAAATTAAATTAAACAAAAATTCAAAAATTTAATAATTCAATACTTAGCTTACCAATTCATGTCCTTCCTCTTAAGGATATCCTTCACCAATCATCAAACTTACGAGCCGTGGAAAAACTCGTCATTCGCGTCTTTCCAACAGATCGAACGTTTCCTCATTCGAGAGTCTGTTAACTCAAATCCACCTTCTCAATCCGAGAAGAATAATCCTCCTAAAAATCAATCTAGGTATCTGTCCTTGCGCATAATCCTGCACTGTTAGTCTAGAGGGTATTAAACCTCTTGTGTCCTCCCACATAGGGAATGCTAAAGTCATGGAGCATTAAGCTCGATGTCTTTCTTTCACAAACAAAGTTTGCGATCACCTTAAAGAAGGTTCTTGTTTCGGGCCGTCACTCAATGTAGGCGGACGGTTCCAATCCGAAGATTCTTTGTGCACCGCGGCACTTCCTTCCAATCTTTTCCTCCTGCAAGTTATTACCACCAGCAGTGATTTCCCGACGCCCATTAGAGTCTCTTCCTTACAAAATCATAAAAAATGATTCACCTTGCGAGCATCAATAACGATTTGCAAAATCTTAGGCAGATAGGATTCTAGCCATAGCATTTTCTAAACGTACATTCAAACCAGGTTCACAATAGAGCGAACCCTCTTTGATTCTCAGGGATGTTCTCCCATATGTAATTCTTACCATTTTGAAACGGTTGGCGAACTATATTCTTACAAACATAATAGTTCGAATTTATTCCAGCAGCGTGTAAATGCTACTTGACCTGCTCATGGAGAAACATATACCGCAACCAAAAGTTGCTACTATAATGGTAAAAGCACTTCTCCGTAGAGAATCCTTCTACCGAACACATCTCAAATAGAGATTCTCGTGTCGGAATATCCTTGCGCATAAAAAGGCACTCAAGAGAGTATACCAAACTCCCGTCGAGTTCCTGAAAAGGAAGTTGGTTCATCTCATTCCGTTTAGCAGAAAAAAAATTCAACTGGTAGATGACCCACCTTGGCATAGGTCTGTATCTTTGTGTGTTATCCATGTACCCAAAGGTGTACATAATTCTTAAGCTGTGTTAGAGTTTTGGTGAACCTAGGAAATTACCTTCCCTTCGTAAGATCCTTAGAGCGAAGACGCTCAACTTGACGTTCACTTGGCTCGATCTTAGAGCAAAACCCGCTCATCAAATAATCTAGGATTTTAATCCTTGGATTCCTCAAGCACACGCCGTAGTCGTCGCTTGTTCCTTCCCTCGTAAAGAGAGTGTTCATTCACTTGTGCAAAAAGCACTACCATATCTTCCCTTACCGGGTAGGGGGTGTGGGCTTAAAGAGTACTCAAGCTTCATGAAAGCTTTTCTTTGCTTGAAAACTCAGAATGGTTCCTTCATAATTTCCTACCCGCAATAGCAGGTAATTTGTTGGAGAACTACCGGATACCAAATCAATCATGGATCTTCCGGATGGTTAAGCAAAGCAGTTCATCGTATAAACAATGTTCTGACTCAACCTTACTCTCATAAACACTCGAGAGTGATTGTCCTGGTTAGACACAACCATACCTCGTGCAAAAGAGCAAACAAGCATAATGCACTTTATGATTTCCTCAAAGATGTAACTTTGATTAAAAACCTGCCCTCTCACTTAAAGTTCAAGGGTCTTCTATTCAAAAAACTCAGGAGTTAGATAGAATTCCCTTACTCCAAACTTTCTTCGGATAGCAACGTATCCTTCGAGGAGAGGTAACAAAAATTCATTGTTTCTGTGTTCAATGGTTCCCGTCCCACTGTGGGGATTAGATTCTATGTACACTGAGGTGTACACTTTTAGCCATAGTTTTTTCTAAGGTCAACCATGCGGCATACGTGGGCGGGTATGGAAGCTCGCCACAAGCCCGGTTCAGACCCCCTAAAGATTCCATACGTGGGATACCATACGGCACCCTAGAAAAGACTAGAGACTAGCACAAAAACCACAGAATACAATAAACCACTCCTTGGTCTATTGTAATAGCACTATAGGGCAAAGGGTTCGCACATGGGTGAAATGCCCATCCGGCTCAAAAACGTCCAAAATCTGGCCAGTTTTTAAAATCGCTGCCCCACGTATGGAAACCCCAATCATACTTCAATCGGGCTCGTACGCGTCCGGAAGCATGGTTGGCCAATCATGCGCGTGAGAAAAAAACTATGCTTTCAGCTTGTATTGTTGTCTCCACCATCTACTGCAAAGTATTTTGCAGATGGGTTTACAAAATTTGGACAAAAGTTTCGTTAAATTTGTTCATCTTTCCTTCCTTAGAGAGGATCAAGAATGGAGCTACCTTGGCAAGAGTGAACCACTGCTTGCTTTGACTCGCTCGTGTTCCTATTGGGCAAACAGATCCCAATCTTCTTAGATGCCTTCCTCAAAGTGTAGAGGAAAAAAAAATTTGTCTGAAAATTTAGCCTTGAATTGAATCCAAGTCTTGTTGTAAGTTCCTTGCAGAGCTTTGGTATACCACCAAGTACTTGCAATCCCCTTGAGGTGTTTAATCACATGCCTCATCTTCGACGCTTCTCAGAAATTGCCGTTTTGCAAAGGCAACTCAAACTGTCGAATAAAAGCGGTAGCTTTGGGGGCATCTTCCGTTCCGTCAAAAGTATCAAACTTAACCGGAGAGTTCTGAGGTCTAAAGACCTCCTTCATATCCTTCCCGGAATGATGGGATTTCATGGCTATAGTTCTGGATTGATGTTCATGGATATCTTCTCGGTTTTGAAGTATCTTGAGCATTCCGCTCCTCAGATTCTCTAGGTTCTTGAGCATCATCCTCTTGTCACCTTCTCAGAGATACCCAAGTCTTGTGTCGCCTTCTTGCAGAGAGAAAAAAAAAATTCCAACTATGCGAGCTTTTCCTGCAGGACTTAGGTTTCCGCCTACTTACTTCTCTCTTGGCTTGTCATGGCTTCTTCCCGTATCTTCCCAGAGTCGTCCTCCTTTACAGAGAAAGAGAGGAGACCATGCTCTGATACCACTTTCACAAATAACAATATAAAATACATTCGGATAAATAGGATTTATCACTTATTACTGAAGCCAGAGGATATAGAGAAATAAATAGAGAGTGAGAAGATCGACACAGTACTGAGGACCAGAAGATGGGCTGGTCCCCCCCCCCCCCTAATAGTATCTTTATTACTGAGTAGAAGTATATACAAGCACTTGAACCGAACGTATTACCACGTTCGTTCTAGAATAAGACTTGATGGTTCCCGGAAGCCTCAGCTTCCGATTCCTAGGGCAAAACCCTATTCCAAAGAACTTCCGTTCCTTATTCCAATTCCTCGAGAATCAAGGTTCTCGCCTCTGGATCTCGCCTTCCAAACTCAGGGCATGGCATCCCTGCAACTCTTTTCCAACTCTCTTTCCAGAGTCCTCTTCCCGCAGAACAACTCTGCTTTCCCGGACACGAAGTCCTTACTTGGGAATCCCAACTTCTGGATCACAACTTGAGAGACTACCTCTCTCCGATCCGTGGATCTACTTCCCAAACTCGGGTACGAAACCCTTGGGCTGATCTGGCTCTAGTTCCTCAGAGCGCTTTTCTCCTGCAGAGGCTCATAGCTTCCTCTGTCCCTACTCCCTCACGAAGAGGAAGTACACCTGCAATCAAATACTCAAAGATCATAACATAAAAATCGTTACCTTCAAAGTCTCGACGCTCGAAACGCAACTCGATTCTCCAAAAGCAATTCCTCGGAAGAGATCTCTCCATAGAAAATCCTCTCTTCCAATCCTACACACAAAAGAGGTGTGTTCTCGAGTTCCTTCTCGTAAATCAGCCCCGTCTACGACGTTTATGGGCTGAAAACAGAGAAAAACAGCAACTTGTCGCGATGGAAACACGCTTCGTAGGCACTTCTTCGCGAGGGAACTCGCGCACTGGGTCTTGGCGACATCTGGTACACTTGGGGCAGCCATGGGCATCACCGGCAACGTCTTCTTTACGGCTGAAATCTGCAGCAGCATCTCCTCCTTGCAAAGATTGGTCCTCCCCTCTGAGTGAGGGCATGTGATGCTTTTATAGCTCCTAGCCACGGACACGAAAAGCTGCTCGCGTAGAGATCGCGGCCGTTCTTTTTTCTTTTTTTTTTCTTGTTCTGCCAGAAAAAGAGAGAGAGAAAACGCTGGCTGATCTGTTGCCTTATTTATCAGATGGCTGCCCACTTATTAAGTGGGCGGCCGGCGTATTTTAAAAGTAGTCTGAACCTGCCCAAAAACTCAATAAAACCTTATAAGTTAAAAACAATGCTTTCACAGCACTTCCCAAGCGTCCCTGGATGCAATCACACGCACAGTTGCAATGCAGACATAGACTTCCTCGCGGGAAAGCATCTGCTTTCCCGAAAAGCAATCCCGCTTTCTCAGAAAGCATCTGTTTTTCCTCAAAGTTTCCTCTGAACCCATCTTCATTCAAGAGCTTGCTTTTTCCTTGTGCACAATTCTAACATAGTTCGGAATTTCCTCTCGACTATGGATATTCCTTTTCGGATGCACCCGTCACCCACCTTGTGACGCATCAGGAAAACCCATCACCTAGTCCTTTCCTACCGAACTTACGGTACAATCTCCTTCACGATGCTCTATGTCACCCATCCTATGACGCATCAGAGATGTCCGTTCCCGGATGGTCAGATACTTCTTTCCGATGCTCCCTGTCACCCATCCGATGTGACGCATCAGAAGTACTCGTTCTTGGTGGCCTTACACATATTCCCGTTCTCAGTGCTCCCGTCATTACTTTGAATGACGCACTTAGGAATACTCTATACTCGGATGTGTCCAATGAGAAAAGCCCTCTCACTTAAAATTCCAATAATTGATTTAGAATTATTTTTCCTTGGTGTTCCAAGCGAGCAAACCCTCTCACTTATAAATCCAATAATTCATTGAGAACTATTTTTCTGTAAGATAAAGCCAATTTAGCAACAGAATAGGTATGTTCATGTTTTTGTGTTGGAAGTGGTTTCAAGAATTTTCAGCCATAGAGATTCTTGAAGAACAAAGAAGCATGACTCTAGACGAAGTTGAAGCATTGAATACTCTGTACTCGGATGTGTCCAATGAGAAAAGCCCTCTCACTTAAAATTCCAATAATTCATTTAGAATTATTTTTCCTTGGTGTTCCAAGCGAGCAAACCCTCTCACTTATAAATCCAATAATTCATTTAGAACTATTTTTCTGTAAGATAAAGCCAATTTAGCAACAGAATAGGTATGTTCATGTTTTTGTGTTGGAAGTGGTTTCAAGAATTTTCAGCCATAGAGATTCTTGAAGAACAAAGAAGCATGACTCTAGACGAAGTTGAAGCATTGAAGGAGCCACACAAGACTTTGTGTCGCTTTCGGCACGGCCCAAAGAAGCAAGCGTTGCAGATCTTTATGAAGTTCAAGTACCGAACGACCCACACATCATGTGGGCCGGCGAAGGGTCCCTTCCAGGATTCCGGATGCTATTGGCAATCTCCCTCAACGACATACAATTCGGTACCAGTACCTCACTTTGAAAAGGAGGAGATGTCACGTGACACATCCAACCCTATGTGTCCATGGACAAGCTACAGCATGATCAAGGTTCAGTCAGTCCAGTCAGTCTAGATTTAGAAGTGATCTGGCACTTTTGTGAGTCTATTCGCAGACCGTGCATGTCTAGTCACTTAGTGTAGATGCATATCCTCTGGTTGCACACAGCATGATCATCACTATTCCCATCAGAATCCATCAGATTCCATCAGGGGAATTTTCCGTGCATTTAGCCTATTTTACCCATTTTTAGCATTTTTCACTTATTAATTTAAGTGACTTTTCAACAAAAGTAGGTAGAGCAATTTGGGTAAGAAAATATATAAGCAAACCAAAGTTAGCACTAAATGGCAGAAGAGGCAACAAGAGCCAAGCTCAGCAGGCAACTTCTCAGAAAGACCAAGCCTTGGTGAATTCCCTCCAAGCAGCAGATTCCCCTTCCACTAGCGTTTTTGCATCAGATCTCCCCGCAGCATCCCACAGCACCTGGCATTTTTGTCATCAGCATACCTAGCGTTTTTGGGAGCCCATGACTAGCGTTTTCAGCAGATACCACCCACAGCAAAGCAGCGATTTTCAGCAATGAAATAGTTGCAGATTCAGCCCTCGAAGAGTAGCAGATTCAGCCCCGGAAAAACCATCACTTTTAAGCCTTAAGAACCTATGTTCTCAGCCCTAAACCTGCAGATTTTCAGCGTCAAAGACCCACAGAAACAGTCCCCCAAATCAATGTTTTTGGACTAGACACAGATTTCAGCCCATAGCGTTTTTGGACAGCAGTAGAAAGATTGCAGATTTCAGCCCTTAAATCGACTTCGTCATCGCCGTCGTCATCTTCGACATACCCTAGACTTGCATCAATCGCATGCATTCAATTTGTACCAGTTTGTGCAATCATAAGTAGACCACTCTCGCCGACGAGAGTGGGGCCTTCGGAGGAATCATAAGTAGACCACTCCCGCCGACGAGAAGAGATTCTCGAAGAACAAAGAAGCATGACTCTAGACGAAGTTGAAGCATTGAAGGAGCCACACAAGACTTTGTGTTGCTTTCGGCACGGCCCAAAGAAGCAAGCGTTGCAGACCTTTATGAAGTTCAAGTACCGCACGACCCACACATTAAAGTGGGCCGGCGAAGAGTCCCTTCCAGGATTCCGGATGCTATTGGCGATCTCCATCGACGCCATACAGTTCGGTACCAATACCTCGCTTTAAAAAGGAGGGGATGTCACGTGCCACATCTAACCCTATGTGTCCGTGGACAAGCTACAACACGATCAGGGTTCAATCAGTCCAATCAGTCTGGATTAGAAGTGATCTGGCACTTTTGTGAGTCTATTCGTAGACCGTGCATGCCCAGTCACTTAGTGTAGATGCATATCCTCTGGTTGCACACAGCATGATCATCAAAATCCATCAGATCCCATCAAGGGAATTTTCCAGTGCATTTAGCCTATTTTCCCTATTTTTGACATTTTTCACTTATTATTTTTAAGTGACTTTTGTTGGAAAGTAGGTAGGGCAAATTGAGTAAGTTTGTACAGTCAGTGTCTGCTAAGACGGTTTATGGCCTCTGTCTGATTTGCATGCGTAATCGAGGGCGATTACAATGCTTTCAAGAGGAGGGTATGTCACAAAGTGATGACGTGGCTACCCGTATGCAGAAACCCTAAAGTCTGCAAAAACCCTAATTTTGAAAACCCTAACCCTAAAACCTGCAAACCCTAATTCTGCTGCCAAAAACCCTAACCCTAACTACTGTTGAAACCCTAACTCTAACCCTAAAAGGCAGGAGGGAAAATGCGCAAACATGATGATGTGGCACCGTACGACAGAATCCCGGATTTTGCGGCGCACTATACAGCAGCTTTTCGGAAATTGCGGAGATATGCTTTCTGCGGCAGATTTGCTTTACTCCACGCAATTTCAAAGAAGAGAGAGAGAGAGAGAGAGAGAGAGAGAGAGAGAGAGAGAGAACTCCTTAGCCTTAATTTTAAAAGCTCAAGAGAGAGAAAAGAACCTTTGCTTTTGACTTTAAGCTTTTGGGGCTCTGCTTTTGGGCATCCCTTGTAAATAACTAAGTGATTTGGGCTCCCACTCTGCAGAGCATCTGGACACAAAGTCTGAAAGTGAGACCCAACCACTCTTGTACTTTGAACTTTGATTAATACAAAAAGAAATACCGAAAGGGGCGCCAGTCTTTGGGGCCAATATCTCTAGGCACGGAGCTCCGCCGGGCCAGTGCAAATCTATTGTAAACTGTGAATTGTTTTGAAGTGGTTATTTGGTGCTTTCGCGATTGATTCTTGACTTGGAGTGTCCAAGTCTGTTACAAGTGGTTCTGTGGTCTGCCGCCACTATGAATGCACCTCGTCGAAGGAGGTCTGGCTCATAAATTTTGCAAATTTTGGGTCCTTCGCAAAATTTAGCATCATTTTTGTAGCATCGTCGATCAATCGTCGACGCTCCATCTCTTCGCGCTCCTCGCATAAATCTTCGTCGTGATCTTTTCCCGCATCTCCGGATGAAGAGGAAGTCGCTTGATCTCTGCTTTAGGCCATAGGTGCCGCGTAAAAAGGATCGAATTTCCCGTAGAAGAGAAATCCGCCGTGCTCTGATACCACTGTAACAGACTTGGACACTCCAAGTCGAGATTCTACCGCTACACCACAAGAATTCACTTCAAAACAGTTCACAATTCACAATTGATTCGACACTGGCCCGGCGGAGTTTCGTGCCTAGAGATATTGGCCCCAAAGACTGGCACCCCTTTCGGAATTTCTTTTTGTATTAATCTGTAACTCAAAAGTACAAGGGAGTGGTCAGGACTCAACTCTCAGACTCTGCGTCCAAATGCTCTGAGAAGTGAGAGCCCAAACCAATACTAAGTAGGTTTACAAGGGATGCTAAAAGCAAAGCCCAAAAGCTTCAAAATCAAAATCTGTCCCAAAATAAAGCACTTTCAATTTTCCTCTCACAAGCCCTCTTAGGGAAATAAAGCAAGGCTTAAAATTAAAAGCTCTCCCTCTCTCTTGCTCTTGCAAATTGCGTAGCCAGAAAAGCAGCCCCAAAACTGTTGCAAAGCATGCTTTTCCGTACGCTGCTGCCACGTCAGCATTTTCGTGATTCGTGTTGGATTTTGCGGGCATGTCTGTACGACAGTGCCACGTCAGCATTTTCAACCGGAATCTGCGGGATTGTCCATGCCAAAGGGGTGGATGTGTGTGTTGCACTGGGCGACCACGTCATCAGTATGTGACAGATTGCCTTTCACAAATTGAAGAAGAATTTGACTGCAGGACTTGTTTTGACTTTGCCGGATTTGCAGAAGTCGCTTGAAATTTATTGTGATACTTGTGGTCGTAGTCTGAATGCGGTCTTAATGCATGAAGGCCATGTCATTGCCTATGAGAGCCGATTGTTTTAAAGGCCGGAATTGACAGTACAAATTTGTGAGAAAGAGCTTTTGGCGGTTATCCATGCTCTTACTTAGTGGCGACATTACCTAGTTGTAGCCAATTTTACAGTTTTTACAAATGGTTGGAGTTAACGCTACTTCTTGTCACAGAAGCAGCTATAGATGCGGTGGGCAAACATTTGGTCACACTTTTACTTCCGGATTGTCCATGTACAGGGACGGAAGAAATTGGTGGCAGATACTTTGTCCAAGAAGCCGTTGGTTCTCGCTATTTTCGCGCTTTGAGGATGTGGTCGGTCAGTACGCCACAAATACAAATTTTGCAAATGTATTCAGTTGAATACAGAATGGGGAAGTAGTAGCGAAATATTCCATTGGGGATGGCTACTTGATGAAGAAAACGATGTTGTGCGTGACACAACCGTTGAGGGAAAAGGTTCCAACCGAATGCTACTGTCCACCTTGTACGGGTCACCGCGGCATTGTTACCACCTTGAAAGGTGTGGAGAGATACTTCTTTTGGCCGAGACTCAAGGACGTGGACGATTTTGTACGCAGTTGCTTGATATGCCAGAAGCTCAAGTTTTGACAGGCATAAAGCACAAGGATTGTTACAGCCTTTACCCAGACCCACCAACCCCTGGAAAAGTATTGCAATGAATTTTATTTTTGATCTCCCGAAAACATAGCGTGGGCACGATTGTTTATTGCCCAGATATTCAGATTACATGGCATGCCTGAGACGATTGTCTCCGACAGAGACCCCAGATCCACGAGTTGTTTTGGAAGGTTATTTGGGAGAACATTGGCACGCGGTTGCAGTTCTTGTCATCAATCCACCCACAGACTGATGGGCAATCAGAGATTGCTAATTCAATGGTACTGGATTTGTTGAAGTCTTCTTCTTTGAATCTGAAGACTTCATGGAAAAAGGGTTTTTACCTTTGGTGGAATATGCCTACAGAAACACGATTAACTCTTTGATGGGGAAGGTGCCATTTGAGATTATTGAATTTGCTACGAAGGTTCCACCCTTCCTTAGCACGACAGATGAGATATTTCTTTGAAGCCGACCAATTCACGAGGGACTTGGACTTGGTCCGGAAGGCTTTGCAGAAATTACAAAAAAAGGAAGCAGATCGACATCGTTGCGATTTGAAATTGAAGGAGAACGATTGGATGCTCTTAGATTTTGAGAAGGCACGCCTGAGAAAGAAAAAGGAAACGGAGCGGCTTTCTCGAAAGCTTAGCATGAGATACTATAGACCTTTCCAAATTTTCCGAAAAGATAAATGACGTCTCCTTTAGACTGAAGCTGACCAACACTTGGAGACTTCACAATGTTTTCATGTGAGTCTCTTGAAGCCTTTTAAAGGCGGAGGAGGAGGACCTAGCAGATACTCCTCCTCAGATTGTGAATCTTCACCTTGAAGCATTTGGATTAGCATAGTCTATTCTAAATGGAACCCCGAACTCAGCTTGGGCGGAATCTGGTGTAGCGGGTATGCACAAGAGGGAAGTCACTCCGCTGCTTTGTCAACAGATTGCCTCTATTTTTGATACTAAAGTCACTGATGTCTCTTTGAGTTTCAGGGATACTGTGAGCTGACAGTATTCTGCTGTATGACTTTATGAACTGGAATTCCCGATAATGATACTGACTTGTTCTTGACTTGTTTAAGTGCAAGAACTGATAGACAAAATGACTGTAGCAATTCGGTTTGAAAGATCTCGAAAGACGTGATTGCAATATGGATTAGTTAAGCGAGCATCTATGAGGTCCCGAGTGGATCTAGATGAGATTGCTAAATATGTTGCCGATTAATCATGGTGTGAGATCCGAATGAATTTTGAATGTGATTTGTCATGTGATGTCCTGTGGTGTGACTGTCGATTGGTACATGTGCTAGATGTGAGTTCCTAGTGCGTCTGTACTAACAGTCAGTGTCTGCTAAGACAGTTTATGGCCTCTGTCTATTTTGCAAGCGTAATCGAGGGCGATTACAATGCTTTCAAGAGGGGGGTATGTCACAAACCGATGACGTGGCATGACCCCTAGAATGGGCAGCAGGAGATGATGCAACAAGGCAACCCCGGACAAAACCTGAAATGCTGATGTGATTGCTACAGATTTCCGAAATGACTGTACGGCAACCTTCGCGTTTTGCAAGCAGCTGTACGGCAATTCCTTCTACGCAAAAAGCTGGCTTGCTTTAATTTCCACGTAATTAGTAAGAGAGAGAGGGCTTAATTTGAATTGCTTTATGTTTTAGAAGTTGCTCTATTTGGGAATGCTTTTAACGGGCAGCTTTTGGGACAACTTTTGGGGCTCTGCTTTTGGCATCCCTTGTAAACCATTCTAAGTGTGGTTTGGGCTCTCACTTCTCAGAGCATCTGGACGCAGAGTCTGAGTGAGACCCTCCCACTCCCTTGTACTTTGAGTTGCAAATTAATACAAAAAGAAATACCGAAAGGGATGCCAGTCTTTCGGGCAAATATCTCTAGGCGTGGAACTCCGTCGGGCCGTGTCGAGGTAGAATCTTGACTTTGAGTGTCCAAGTTTGTTACAACGCGTATGGAAACCCGTCTTAGGAACATCTTCCAGTTTAATCCGTATCTGATGATAGCCTAATCGCAGATCTATCTTCGTAAGATACAACGCTCCATGGAGCCGATCTATTAGATTGTCTATACGAGGGAGCGGATACTTATTCTTGACACTGAACTTATTCAAGCCCTTGTAATCCACGCAAAAGCGCATAGTGTTATCCTTTCGAGAAAGCAACACAGGCGCTCCCAACAGGGATTTACTTGGCCGAACAAAACCTCTGTCGAGAACATCTTTCAGCTGCCGCTGAATCTCGTCCTTCTCGATTTTACTAAACCGATAGGGATGTTTGAGAAGGGTTGACTACCCGCCACCAGCTCAATGCCATGCTCTACTCCTCTCGTATCTTTATACATTTCCAAAGCAGTAACAATTGGTGTTGCAAAACCATTATTTACAAAAATCTGATTACAAAGCGACACAGATACATGAGGCATGTCCTTTTTAACAAAAACAAGAGTGATGTACATGGTCTATATACAATGAGTCTTGTTTATCATAAAACCAATTCTTAAAATAACATCTGCTCTATCCAGGCGCATGATGTGGAAATCCAGGTTCTCTTTGTAATCAGCTAGCTTGAGCGACAAATCTGGAACCATCTGATTCCATACATCCGTATCCTCGCCACGAGTCATCTTCACACGATACTCAGTCACTGTTCCACGTCCGTAGGCCCAGTTTCTGCACCAATTTTGCATCCACAAAATTGTGTGAGCTTCCATTATCAAGGAGTATGGTCACGTCATGACCATTGATCTTCCCGAGGAAACGGAGAAGATCGTGCTTATCAAACACTTTGGTGCTAAAAGTAGAATTAGTGTATGAACTGTGCGCAAAGTGGTGGATTTCAACTTGAACAACATCAGAGTTACCTGAGATCTCGTGAATTTGAACCGAAGGACCGCCCTGCGGTTTCTTCTTTTTGGGATAGTCTTTGATTTGGTGACTTGTCTGGCCGCATCCAAAGCAAGCCCCCTTCTTCACTACATCACCAACTAAAGCATTTTATACTTTCTTCTCCTAAGAGGGTCTCGACGGTAATTTAGACTTTTGTTGGCATCGAGGTCGCTTCCTCGAAGCGCCATCATCGGATTGGTGGTCTAAAGTTCTTTTCTTCTCATAGTTCGCTCCATTTATCAAATGGGACGTCCCAGCCTTTGCCACTACATCCTCGACGTCAGTCGGGGCTTTGTCCTTGATTAAGGCCCAACGGTAATCTTCATGTAATCCCAGCAAGTACATGTGCACAACGTGCATGGAATCCACCTTGCAGAAGGTGAGCGCTTCTTTGAAAGCCGTAGTGTACTTATCAAAAGAAAGAGCTTTCATCGAAAGACTCCGCAATTTGATATAAGCTTTCAAAGGATCCATTTTGGCACAGAAGTTAGCCCACATCGTAGGCTTCTCTGTCATGTCGCGCCACCAAGTAAGCGCCTTGCTGCGCACATAAAGAGGAATTGTCTGAATCCTCCGTTCATCATGCTCTCCATGGAGGTCAAAGTACGTGGTCCACTGGTGAAGCCATTTAGTTACAACCAATTCCGTACATTCCTTCTCTTCTCCTGGGAAATTTGTGGTTTTGTACGGAATCATGTCAGTTGGACCACCCTGTGAACGCCCAAAAAGCAGCAACCTACGTTCGCAATTGCTGGAGATGGGTTTCGCCCTCGGAAATACGCGCAGTCATCGACTGAGGTGTATTTTCCAGAGCAATAAGGAGAGCGTTAAATCCCTACATGGTCCCTTCGACAGAGATCAAGCGAATGTTTGTCTGAACGTTCGCATTTTCCAAAGCGGTAACACACTAGTCGAAGCTTTGGAAGGCGCCTATAATCCATGTGTATAGGAGCATGCATGAACGAAATCTGAATGTTACCTGGCGCTCATCACACTACGCATCCAAGTTGGAGGAATCCATGGCAAAATGCGTGAAAAACTAAAAATTTCACATGAGGACATGTCTTTGTGCACTTTTCGTTCGCGAAAAGTTGGATTGAGGAGCTCTACGCGTCGACATGTGCGTATGGGGATGAGCAGGTGATGACGGGAGGGAGCACGTAGCGCGAGCAAGTGAGAAAGGAGCGGTGAAAGAGAAGCAGCACAGCCAAAAACTGAATTCTCTGCAAACTTTCAAGTCTCTCTGAGTGATTTTTAATAGCCTGCAGGTTTCATACTTAGCTTTTTAAAAAAATAAAAGTGACCATGCCACACTTAAAAACTCACTTGGCCAAGTTTTAAACTAAGGCCACTCAATAAAATTTAACGAATAGAGAGGGGTAGCGTAAAAATCAACGCTGGCTATCCGTACAGGTGCCGCGTGGGATCAAGGAGAGGGCGCACGCGCATCAACTTAGATTGCTTGTGCTCGCACGTGCCGAACACATGACGGGCTGCCAGTTGAGCGCCACGCGGGAAAAAAAACAAACCCACGTTGGAAGCCAGAGCGAGCTCTCTCTCTCTCTCTTTTATTGTTCTCTGCATATTCAGACAAGCACACAAAGAGAGGTAACTCTCTCTCTCTCTCTCTCTCTCTCTCTCTCTCTCTCTCTCTCTCTCTCTCTCTCTCTCTCTCTCTCTCTCTCTCTCTCTCTCTCTCTCTCTGCGCGCGCGCTTCGCACGGAGAAGAACATAATAGAGAATGATAAAATAATGTACTATGTGCTGATTTTACTCTTAAATCAGCAAATTAATGAAGACTTTACTGATTTTCATCGGAAAAAAAAAATTAGCAAGAAGCTCGTAATTGTCGGCGCTTCCATGAATCAAATTGCTGTTTTTTTTATCAAAAATCAGCAAAAGGGCGCTAATTTTCACCTGTAAACATGCTCGTGGGAAGGAAAAAAAACCAATTTCAGCAATTAATCATTAAAATTACTCATAATTGGGGTTATCTGACTCGGACCCGGCTCTGATACCATGAAACGAACATGCGGAGTGGATCTCCCGGCTACACAGACCGCCTACAGACAGGAGTCGACGAACCACCCGACCACAACCACCATCCAGCAGCTCCCCTTGCTAGGTAAGCTTCCGAGGACAAAGGCGTGCACTTGTAAGACCAAGCGTCCCATACCACCCTGCCTCACCTCCTCGAGGTGACCTCCCCCACTCCTAACCTCACGAGCTAACCACTGGCACTCTGTCAGTGGGGGTCGATAACTGCAAATGAGGCCTTGGCCTCCCTTTTATAGTAATGGCCGGCCACACTGCCCGAGTTCACACTACGTCTGCCCAAACACTAGATGTCCATCTTGACGGCGTCTAGGCTAGATTTCCTCTCCTGTAAGCGGGAAATAACAAATTACATACGAAGTGAAATATTTTATTTATATAATTTAAAGAGTCTTCATGTTATATAGACATGTACGCTACCCAAGTTATAAGTAGGATATATTTTTGTGTCTCAAAACTCCACTCATTAAAAAATTTATCTTTCACCTCAGAGAGATAAACTACAATAATGAATTAACTTTGAAGCTTCTTGTCTATTTCAATAAAGCATAGCCAATTACTCCACTAACACAGAGAGAAAGAGCATCTACAATTTCATTTACATGGTTTTTTGTGACAAGTACATATTCTTGATAGATTAAGCATAGCAAAATGAAAGTCAACTTGATTTATGAAATTTATATAAGATTGGATATCCAAAAATTATGTGCATTCTTGGTGTTAACCCATAGATTCACTTTGGATCACAGCTTTGTACTAAGCTTGCATCTATTCTTTAATACATGCTTTGAATTTGCCCCCTTGTCAATATTTTCAAGATTACATTTTTTTATGTAAGTAGCATCAAAACTAGGCTTTTAAGGTCAGTTTTCATTTTTTCATAGCAATTATCTATTACCAAGGATTTAGTTTTATTCAAAAAGTTATAATCCTTTTATGAATTTTTTTAAAGATCAGCTTAAATTTTTGGGGAAAATTTCAACTCCAAACTTGTGATCAATCTCTTAGTATAGTGCTCATTTAGAGATAAGATTCATAAGCTAACTCCTTAATGAGGAACACTTCAAGAATTAGTTTCTAGCTTCACAAATCAAATCCAAAAAGTTGGAAGGAAAACAGGACACTTTATCACTTCAGTGTCTCAGAACACATGGGTGTCCGATTAGAGCACATGAGAAATAGACTTGACATACACAATCAATTTATGCACCTCGCAGATGAGTTACAATTTCAACATACTCAATTACTCTTGCTGGGTTAACTGAAATGGGTCATCTTAGGAAATCAAATAAAACTGGGACAGCCAAAAAAGAAAACAAACAGAATTTAATTCTTCAAAATTCTGATGCTCAGAGCATTGCATAGGCATAGTAAGACTCTCACACCCAATTAATATCAAGCTGTGGCAGAATGTACCTTGAGTAGCTCAATGTTTTGAATTCCTGGCCCCTTCTCAGACAATGTCTTCTCAAGCTCTTCCTTGTCCCAACTTTTAGGAATGTTCCCTATAAACAACTTATTTTTGAGCTGTGAGGAAGAAAATCGAAGCTTCCTACCCTGCATCAATGAACCAAACATAAAGGTCTATTTTTTCTCTTGGCACTTATTGAGATTTAAACTTCTCATTCAGCACTTTACCTTCAGCTCACAGTCATTTAATGTTTCAATGGCTCTTTGGGCATATTCTTTGTTTGTGAAGGTCACAAACGCAAAACCTTTATTGACACTGTCCCCCCTGTCTTTGTCCCTCATCACACGCACCTGACCAGTCAGATGTGCCTGATTGGTATTTGGATACAAGTTGCACAACGCAACCAAGTAAGTAAAAAGAAAAGTCAAGAAAAGATACTTCAAATATATCTCCACAAGGTGTGCAAAGTTCCCTTAAATCCTCTTCCATCGTATCCTTGCTGATATTTCCCACAAACACCTCCGAGCCATGTTCAGGGCGAGAAAGGGGATCATCCTTGCTCTCATCTAGCTTTCTCTCCATCTGAGGGGTCTCCAGGGGAGATGCCCCTCCCTCTTCTTTTCTAGCGGCAACTGCATCCATAGCAATAACCTTCTCTCTCATATCACCTTCGTCTCCATTGCATACTTCCGCGACTGCTGATTCTGATGGCACCCTTGCATTTACATCTTCATGTGATTGAGCAGCAGCAGTGTCATGCTCGTGAAGCTCATTTTGGTATCCCATACCATCAATCTCATCCTGATCTTGGTATCCATCACCATCTTCATCTGCCATGTCCAAATCCAGACCTTCAAGCTTCTCATCCTCTTCCACATCCCCTTCACCTTCCACATCCTCATCAATGACATCTTCAGGTTCTTCTCCTACATTGAAATGTTCTTCCTCATTGCCCTCATACTCATCTTCCACCTCTTCCTCTTCCTCCACCTCCTCTACTTCTTCGATCTCGGGTGATGATCCAGGGTCTGACATACTTTAGAATCCTACAGCAATAACCTGTGTACCCTGTTTAACTGCAAATATCACAGCAAAAAACAAGAGTACTATCATGTCAATACAAACTTCCAATCAGACATTGAATCGATGAAAGAAACTGGATGCTCCCATTGACAACTTGTTACTGCAATCCTCCTTTACAACTGCTGAGACTATTTCAAGCCAATTAGGCAATTCCCTGAAGGCCATGTGTGCACATAGCATGGAGCTATGTTCTTCCCTGGCGCACAAAAACAGAGCACATCCTTCTAGCAGCATCATACACGTTTTAAGACAAGTCTGCAGTTTGTGAGACTGTCTGCATGCATCCCATGTCGAATTTATATAAAATCCCTCTCTCTCTCTCTCTCTCTCTCTCTCTCTCTCTCTCTAAATTAATAATTCATTTATGTGCCGCATCCACTTTGGTAGCTTACCTGGAAGAGAACTGCAATTAGGGATCGACGAAAGCGCAGCTTGGAAGAGACGAGAAAGCAAGAAAATCTTCTGTATGACAGCCGATGAACAGGCGGGAAGATGGTGATGGAATGGCGAGTGCTAAACAATCGAGGAATTGGCACGAGAGATTTACCTGCTAATGCTGCTGCTGGCTTGTGACGAGAAGAGTGAACTCTGATCACGTCTATAAAGACACCCTTTGCACAACTAAGAGCGTTTCCACACGATGATTCACTCTTTTTAGTATGAGCTCACGCGACCCTCCTTCGACAAGTCTCGTTCGCTCTTCATATAAATGTGTTCGTGTACGTATATATATATATATGTGTGTGTCTGTTTATATATCTCCTCACAACGCACATCACATTCTCTCTATCTCTTCTTTGCTCTCATCCCTCACCAGCCCACTTCTTTCTCTCTCTTCTCTTTGAGTGGCCTCCGTAGAGAGAGAGAGAGAGAGAGAGAGAGAGAGAGAGAGACTATACAAGATCAAAGTAATAAAAACTTTGTGCTATTGTTTACAGTGGTGGTGTGTATGAGGGAGAGTTAGATTTGAGCCACCCCACAATCTCTCTCTCTCTCTCTCTCATGGACATGGCAAATCCAGAGTATACCAAGATTCACTTGCAAAAAATAGAACTTGATGAAGTCAACTTCAAGTAATTTATGTACTCTATAACATCTTGCACTATAACATAATTTACTTAATTATACCATAATTACATCAAGCAAGGAGTTTGTCTGTAGAGAGAGAGAGGGAGAGAGGAGTACATTCTAAGATGTGTGTCAAGCTACATAAATTCCAACAGTCAATGTATGTCAAGCTACATAAATGACCATCACCATCAATAACATAGGGTCCTGGAAGCATCACTTGTGTTTACACTATCCAAGGTCCAATGTAACGCACGCTTCACTCAAGGCATCGAAGAGGGTGACCCAACACATACATCGTTATTCTCCATCCGGACAACTGTCACCATATGAATAAGGTGTATTAAGTAGGAGTTGGTCCCCACCTCCTAAATAATCAAATAGGCATGGCCATTTTCATTATCAATATTAACTTTAATGTTATAATATCCCTGCAATCCATCAATATAATGGTAAACACTCAGCAAAATATAATGTTGATAGTAATGGTTTTTGTTTAACATACTCAAAGTTAAATCGTAAACTACATAACAAAAAATATGAACCATTTTTAATAAGTCTCGTTTTGTCGTACCGAACAACTTCAAATTCTTCAATGATGTGACAACATCATCAGCATGTAAGACCCTCTCCAAAAACGTGGATCTATAACACAATTGTGTGACTTAATTTGTAAAATAGTTGATTATCATAAACAAAATAGTTAATTATCATAGATAAATGTTGCTGGTTGCATGTGCATCCATGTCACTGTATAGTAGTAATTAAACAAAGACAAATAAAATAAGATATTCAACTCTTTAAAAAGCAAACTTATATTCTTCAAAAAATGATAAAGTGACATACAGTTATCCAATAAACTTACCATAGACTTCTTAACACATCATAAGCCTTCAAATTCCCATTGTTTCATTTTGATGTGCAAGGGAGTCAAAAGTGCTAGGACCACTATTCTTGGGAATAACATTACAACTCCATATTATCATAAAAACACGCTTATTTATTAAACACCAATCTCATTTAACAAAAAAAGTAGTTTTGAAGAAAAAAGGAAGAGAGAGAATCATGTCACCCAGCCTACATAAAATTACCTTGCCTCTGATGGATGTTGATCCAAAAAACATTGTGTTGAAGTCAAATGCAAAGAAAAGTAGCTATTATCTGTTCGAGAGTAATTGTAGCTTAGCTTCATTCCCAGTAAACAATTAATTAAGACATCACGTGCAACCATGTATTAATACCTCTACCCATCTGCAATCTATCATATATAAAAATCCAATAGAGACATTTTTTTACCTCTAAGGCATGGGTAACCCAATGACTTAGATTGCAATTGCTTTAAGTCAATGCAACAAAACATTGCAGTTCCACTTTGAGATTTTTTAAAGCCTAGAGATAGCCTTATATCATTTTGAGGAGAAATGATGTAAGAGAGGATGTCTTGTATATACAATTTCAATATTCCATCTGAGAATGCATGCTTACCCCCTGCATTTGCATCCTGCAGTACTTCTTTGAATACAATGCTTGGAGTTTGAGTCAACTTTGCTTCATTATCATCCTTGACCACAACCTTTACAGAAACTGAGGCTCGTATACATGACATTTCCACATATAACTGACCAATTGAAAAAATGGGTGCTACCAAATATAATTCCCAAGAGGCCCAATGTATGTCCTTGTGCTTTATTTATGGTCATTTTAGATACCATCCTTATAGGAAACTATATGCGCCTTGTTTAAAAAGGTAGTCCTTGAGAATTTCTAGCAATGAAATCTATCCTTGGAAGAAATACTCGATCTCCAAAGTTAGAACCTGTGATTATCTCTGCTTCTATGACTCTCCGATGAAACTGCTTGCATATTATCCTCGTGCCATTACAAAGTCCCCTTATTTGATCCAAGTTGTGCAATAGCATGAGAGTTTCTTCAAACACGATACATGTGGTTGATAGCCTCCACCTAAATCTAAGCTATTAAAAAATTCAACTATATACAAAGCATTGCTCTCTTCTGATCCACATAGTGAGTTCGCAATCAAATACTCCCTGTAATGTCCACACATCTTGCATAGATCTTAATCATTGACCACAACAACATCCTTGTTGCAAGGTGCAAGAACTCCTATCTTTGTGGAAACGTGCACGATCCTTGCCTCTCTATATATCTCCACAGATGCTCTCAATAAGATCTTACAAATGGTTTCTTTGAATTAACATACTCACAAGCAAAGTGACATTGTCGACAATTCCCCCATCATGTATATTCCCATTACCAATACCAAGAACCCAATGTGAAAATTGTTTCTCAATTGCATCTGTCATACAATTTTGCACTTGCATATTCTGAGTGAATGTTAATATTGTCGTGTGTCTCTAAATGTACGAATGACACAATGCCTAATTCACAATATCTGCTCAGCTACCTTTACGTACAATTGGTAAATTTGCCTAAAGTCACCTCCAAGCAAAACTACCTCTCCACCAAACATGCTATTTGTTTGTAAAACATCTCTGAGTATTCTATTTACTGCTCAAAAGCATGGCAATGGGTCATGGGTGCTTCATCCCATATAATCAAAATTGCTCTTCTCATTAATTCGACAAGCTGGCTATTCAATTTTATGTTGCATGTTGACTCATAATTCAATTCTAGAGGAATCTTAAATCTTGAATGTGCAGTTCTAGAAGCAAAGATGCTGTTAGCGGGTTGTCGCAATGATCGAACATCTGTAGTATAGTTGTTTGGCACTAACATAATGTCAATATCCAGCAGGGAATCGACTCGGATTGGGCACAGAGACTCTTTGAGGGTGTCAACCTCAAGAAGTGAACCTATGGAATGAAGCCATCTCCAGCACTATAAAATCTATCACTCTCTATTCATGCAATCTGCCTATGTCATGTATCACCGCTCTCGATTATCACACCATTTTGGCACTCAAACAAAGTCCAAATGCAATGAAACTTTAGGAGGAGGTCTAAGACACCTAGGGGCACTATCCTAACAAATTTGACAAGGTAGAAAAATCACAATCCATCATGATCAAGGTCTTAGAAACTGCAATAGGACAGTCCAGAATGGTCGCCTATGTTCTAGGAACACTCTCCTATGGTCAAAACGTTAAAAAAAAAACCATTAACGCGCTCAAAATAGCAGATTTAGCTCACAGAGAGGTCATCGCGAATCACTGGATTACAATGCGCAAGAGGGTAGCCGCTCTAAATCGTAGGCTTCAAACTCCAAAAACTTTGATAATGATAATTCAAACTTACATAATTGGGTTTTATACCTAAGGCTTCTTTCGGCCAATGGCCTGCTTATAAGGCTCAAACTCAGAATCCATTTTTTACAAAACTTTAGGGGAAGCTTCTGGACATGTTTCCTAAGCTAGCTATCCACTTTTTTCTGAGTTTTGGTCAAATTTTCCCATTATGAGTCAAAATGAGCATTTGGGAAGTAATTTTCCAATTTCCCTTGGTTTTTGGTGGTTCCAAGGTCCAATTCACTCCAAACTTGCAGGGTATCTATATGGATAAAAATTTCTTTGTTTTGGCATGTTGAGGGACATGGATCGCGATCCATGCTCAATAACATTTTTCAAGTGTAATCACAACAGTGTACTGACACTTTCACGGGGAACATTTTGCACTACTCATCTTCGATTTTTGAGGTGGGATGACATGGATCGCGATCCATGTTCCACCCCATCTGGCAATTGTGCTTACATGGCCACATTCTATTAGGTGAGGGGAGCATTCCCATGAACTTATTTTTGAACTTGAACTTTGTCTGATAGTTTTCCCAAATCTCGCCTTTGATTTGATTGATTCTGTTTTTTGTGTACTTTTTGGTGTTTTTGACAGTCCATACGTGTGCTAGATCTGAAGAGGATCATATGTGTCCAATCTAGTGAAGTGTGGGTGCTCGGTGCGACTGCAGTAGGCAAGATCATAGTGGAGTGCTCTGGGTCACAAAAGGCTCTTTAACTCTCTCTCTCTCTCTCTCTCTCTCTCTCTCTCTCTCTCTCTCTCTCTCTCTCTCTCTCTCTCTCTCTCTCTCTCTTTGAACTGACTGAATGCAAATGAGGTCTAACTTGCCCAACTGGACTATATGTGCCCGGCTTATCCCAAATGCAATGTGCATACTTACCTTGCTTAGTCACATTTCTCATGACATACCACATGCGGCTCAACAGCTCATCATTTGGACACTTGATCGTAAATCGCTCGATTTTGCAATTCTAGTACGTTGTAAGTTAGCCTGAATTTTGACATGTGTCAAATCCTTCTATATTTAACATGCTCAAAGCTCTTACTTTATAGATTTGATGTTTGCTTTCAGAACTTGAATCCAACTTTCTTGGCTTTGTTTACTAATTTTTTTATCATTTTAGGTTAAAAATAAATAAAATTACTTAAAATTATTATTACTTGGCCAAAAATTTAGCCAAAATTATTCCTCACACTCTTATGTACACTCTCTCACTCTAGGCATCTCAACTATCAAAATTTGTCAATATGGCTCATTATTATGCCTGATAAGAGTCAAATTCTATTAAAATTTGATAAAAAAGTAAAAATTTAAGCAATAAAACATGCTTTATACACTATACACATGATCTTTCATCATCTTGCAACTTAGAATCTTGCAATATGTTACTCCAACTACTGTTACTCTCTCCTTCTCATTTTGAGTCGTCCCTGATGAAGGTTTGTGCAATGCGCATGGGCATGAACAACCTGTCTATGCAAGGCCATGGAATGTGGCCCTATAGCACGTATGGAAGAGATGCAATGGGAAACACTATGCTATGCAAGATGCGGGTACTGAACAAATTGTTAAGTGGTTTCTGTTGGCAAGGTTTTATCTAAACTGCATTTTCCAAACAAAAGTCTTTGAAGACGAATTGCCCATTCTTTGATGGTTGGTTTAGTGAGTACTATTCGCATGTTGTTGATTTGGTTTGGGATTTTTTTGGGTACCCACTTGAAGATTGGTGTTAGAGACTATGAAGAGGTTGTTGGTTTGATTGTTTGGTTTAGTGAGTACTATTCGCATGTTGTTGATTTGGTTTGGGATTTTTTTGCGTACCCACTTGAAGATTGGTGTTAGAGACTGTGAAGAGGTTGTTGGTTTGATTGTTTGGTTCTCCATTGCCATGTTGGTTGGTGTACATTTGTTGGATTTTTCGATGTGAATTTGGGAATCCATTTGTACTTGGGTGAGCTTGATAAAGCATTTGGGTGTTGTTTGAATCTGATCCATCATTTTGGCTTGTTTTGAGGGTCTTGGGCTCCTTGAAAGCTTGGAGTAGCTGATATGAAAGTCGGATTTGAAAGTAATGTTTTGGGTAGCCATATTTTCTTTGGCTTGGTTTCCAATATGGATTTCTTGACCCAAACTTGTTTGACCTATCACCCATGAATGGTTAGAGATTGTTGTGGCTTGTTGGTTGGCTTTGGCTCGTCTGGCTCGGACTGTACATTCTAAATGTGATCTGTTTGTGCGAAGGATGTGACAAATGATGTGCTCTTAAGGTAAGACTTCAGAGTGTCACCATGCAAATATAGAACTGCTTTGTAAGTGCACATCCATGAAACTCCCAAGATAATTTCTTCGTTCAGATCCGTATCTGCCATGATGTGGAATTGATGCGAGCAATGATTTCCATCGATGTTGATTGAGATGTTGGCTTGTCTCAAACTGAGCATTTTTCGTCTATTAGCTGCCCATAGCTCAATTTTTGTTGGTGCTATTATGGACTTTGATAGTTTGAGCTATGTAGAATACCGCATTTCATTAACGCGCACTCCAATATCCACAAAGTGCTCTTTTTGTTGTGCCATCAACAAGTTGAACATTGATACATATATCCATACCTCCAAGTCAACTCTGCTCAATATTGACTGTTTTCATAGAAGGAGATGGTGTTTCTAGTTGCCAAATTTAAGCATTGTTTGGTCATTCTTTGTGCCTCAGAATCCGCAACTTTGCTTCCTCTCTCGCTTGGTCTTTAATGGCTTTTTCCCACTTCCTTTGCTTCATGAATCTTATCCAACATGTCCTCGGTGAGAGGTAGATAGTATTTCTTTAATATACAACCATTGATCCAACTAGGCATCTCCTCTCCCTCTAATGTCACAAGTTGCATGACACCACTAGGTGATATGTCATTGATCACATATGGGCCATTACCTCACTTTTTAAATTTCCCGGAGTGTTGCTTCAAGGTATAGTCTAATATATAGTCTCCCTTCTGAAACTCCTTGTTTATCACGTGTTGGAATGAAATTTCTTCATATGTCGTTTTTGTGCATAGATTGTTGCAGCAACCTTTAGTCTTCATCTAACTTGGTTAGTTGCTTAAGTCTTCCAGACAATTTGTGTCCAATCCATCCTAAGTTCTTTGCAACTTTCAGTGTGGATATCAAGAATTTTGTGGACAATATGGCATTAATCCCAAACACTAAATTGAAAGGTGACATATTCAGTGTCGTTTTGTATGCTACCCTATACGCCCATAGAGTTGAATGTAATTTTTGATCCCAATCGGCTCTTGATTCGTTTACAATTTTTGCGAGCATGGTGCATAAAATCGTGTTTTTGCTCTCAACCTGTTCGTTTGCTTAAGGGTGATATGGTCCTGACTTGAATGAAGAACCATAAATTCTTGCAATAGATGATCAATCATATCGTTGATGAAGTGATTCCTTCGGTCACTCACTATCTCAATCGAAAATTCATATTTAGTTAAAATATTCTATACAAGAATTTCATGGTCGTTCTGCCATCATTCTGTTGTGTCACTTTGGCCTCTACCCATTTGGTCAAATAATTTGTTGCCATTATGATGGACTGCATCCGATATGTCGGTGGCGAGATAGGTCCAACTAAGTCTATTCCCAGTTTAGCAATAGCTCTTGCACCCATCATTGATCTTAATGGCATTTTATCATGTCGCATATGTACCTTTCTTTGGTAGCAATCATTACATCATTTGACATATTGCTCCGCATCCATGTACAGAGAGTAGGCCATCGAATTCCTATAAGAGGTGTTGTTTTTGCGGTTTTGTCGGCCAAAAAGTGACCATCTGCTGGTCCGGCATGTGCTTGCTCAAGAATCGGTAACTACTCATTCTTCACAACATAGATTCTCAAGTTGTTATTGATCCCTCTTTGATAAAGGTAATTTTCAATGATTTTTATGTAGTTTTCTACTTCCCTCTGGATTGAACGTAGTCTGGATCTGCTCATTTCTATTGGCAAGACTCCTTTTTCTAGGTAATCCACAATATTCTTACTCCATTTTGATGCTTTTGCTACTTTGAAGAGCATAGCATGTTTGATTGGCTTGTGAATGGCATAAGTATCACATGAACTAACATAGTCGTGGACAATTTGCTGCATATGAGGCCAATATACCCCAAGTCACATCATTCTCTGTAATGTCTGCGTTTTTGTGTTGTGAATCCCAATGTTTGTACGTGAGCTTGTCTCAAGTACAATTATTTCTCGGATGGCTCTATACATAGCCTCAATATTCCATCCTTCCCCTTCTTATATAGCCATTTGGCTATTAGCACAAGTGAGTGTGTTTGCTCAATGATTGATAATTGTGTTTCAATCTGCAGAGAACAAGCAATGGTATTACATGTTCTCTTCACTTAGGTACCATCTATATGTTGAAGAGATATAAATATGGCAAGTCATCATCAACTTTGAGAGGTGCTTCCCCATAAATCAATGAAGATAAATGTTTGCCCTCTGATGAGTCGTCCCTTTCTTGACTACTTCTGTGACTAGCAATATAATGAACCCTCGAACTATTCGGCCTGTATTGTATGGTTGTTCACTAAGTACAATAGTGCCTAGTGATCCACAAAGAATACAAATTTGTTTACGAGAAGGTAATTTCTAAACTTTTTGACAACATAGATAATTCCCAATCCCTTTCTTTTGTGGTTGTGTAATTTTTCTCTGCGCTATTGAGTTGTCTACTGGAGTAACAAATTGGAAAATTCATATTGTTTTCTCCAAGTTGAGTTAAGATGCATCCACTTTCATATGCTCTACGTGGACATGGAAGATCTTGTTCCAATCAAGAGCTTTCAAAATTGGAGAAAAAATCAATCTCTGCTTCAATTGTTGAAGTGCTTTGTCGTATTCTTCAGTCCACTCGATTTTTGTGATGAGAGCATAGAGAGGTTTCACAATGATTGCATACATGTAGATAAACCTTCCGTAATATCCGCAATGGCCTATAAAGGCTTGTATCTCCCTAACTTTGGTGGCTCTTGGAAGAAAAAAAATTAACTTGTATCTTCTCAAGATCTGTGGAAATACCATTTTTAGATAGAATGTGTCCTAAAATCTTCCTTTGTCTTACCATGAAAACACATTTTTTTGGGTTCAAGCAAATACGATAAGTTTTTTGGGTTCAAGCAAATACGACAAGTACTCAACATGTTCATCTCTTCGTAGAGAATGCACACAAATGTCATCCATATAATTTTCTAAGAATTGTCTTAGATATTTTTTGAATGCATGACTCATCGGCCTATGGAATGTGGCAAGTGTATTGGTTAAACTGAATTGCATCACCTTATAAGAAAATATACCCCATTCTATTGCAAAGGCCGTTTTGTGTCGATCCTCCGACTTTATTGTGAGCTAATTTTAGCCCAAAAATCTATCAAGAAAGCTGTAAACTTCCTTACCTACAACTCTCTCAATCACATGATCTGTGATGGGTAAGGGATAGTTATCTCTTATCGTGGCAGTGTTTACCTGCTTGAGATTTACACACACTCGTAATTTGTTTTTCTTTTTGGGAACTACCACGATCGGCGACACCCACTCCTTGTGCTCAATCTCGTAGATAAACTTTGCTTCCTTAAGTTTGTCTATCTTCTCTTTGATTTTCTTTGCAAATGTTTCATTGTACGTATATGGACATTGTTGATGCAAAAACTAACAAAATAATTGATTGCAACAAACGAATAGTGGACGAAGTTTTTGTTTAGGATCTTAGTGACGAGGAAGAGTTCCACGATTTGCGGAGTGATGACTTAGGGAATGATGTTGAAGACGATCTCTCAAGAAGCTCAAAAAACGAAGATGCACCGAAGCAAGAAGAACCTACCTTCTACAAGTTTCCTAACCAAAAATTGAGGAGACAAAAGAGATATCAAATGAGACGAGCGAGAAAACAATGAAACCAACTTGTGAGGCCAATGCTGAGACTAGTGAGAAAAGCGTATAATTTCATGCTCATGGGAGCAAATGACTGTGTCTGAGGTAAAATCACCAAAAACCCATTGAAATTAACGACTTTTTGTGCAAATCCAAAGAAGGAAAGCAAAAAGAAACCCAAGGACACAATCGAAACATCAACAAAAAATATCCAAAACTGAAAGAAAAAGCGAATATCGAAAGTTGAAACGGACACTAAAAGGGGTTTGGACATTTCAGATGGAGAGTGAAGAGTCCACTACGGAGAAATTTGATGCAACCTCTCACTATAAAAAGTACACCATCCAGGACAGACGGATTGTGGTTTAGAAACCAATGCAGGAACTTAAAGAACTGGGTACATCGTATGATGGACCTGAAAACGCGAAGAAAAATGACCTAGCTGAACCAGGAGAAGAACCAAGACCGGCGTACATAGCCACAGATCTCACGAAAAAGAAAGAGAAGCTTTTGATAGCTACTCTCAAACAGTAAAGAGATTGTTTTCTTGGTCGTACAACATCTTAACACTAGGTTGGTAACGTAACATGACATAAAAGTGTCCTTTCAGGGTTTTGAAAAAAACACCATAGTAGATCCACTCATTTTGGAGAATCCTTTCATGAGGTTATAGTTCAAGGACTACTACATATGACAATGGGTTGCTAATAAAAAACTATAGTTGATTTTGCCTTACTGTTTTGTTTTTTGAAAAAATAATTAGGTACAAAGAAGTTGCATTTTTGCCATTTTGCGAACCTATTATCGAAGTTTTTATAGTCATGCTCAATGCAAATACTATATACATGTTTTCTTAGTTTCTTTTTGGCCTTTGGATTCAAAAGGAGCCATGAAGCATCTCAAAATAAAAATACATATCTTACTAAGTGGAATTATGGGGACAATGATGAAGTGCTAACTACAACAAACATGAAAAAATTGGGTTTAGCATTATGACCTCTAGAATCCCATTGAAATCACTATTAGCCAAATTTAAAGTTTATGATTAGATATGGCTACTACCTACAAAATGCACACAATTGGCCTAAGAAACTAGCACATTGAGAAAGTTATATTTACTACACTAGAATGTCTCATATTGTTCTGCAATTGAAAAACTCAACCATTGTCGTATACTATGCTATATAGGGTATTAGGTGCCCCAAAACATTAGCTTTATGTTATCCATACCACTTATAAAATCAAAATTGCATTTGGAAATCAAGAAAGTCACCCAAAAAATCATAAAAGTTTAAATTTGGCCAAAAAACAGGATTACGTAATTCTTGTAATTTAGTCATAACTTTCAACTTTAACACTCAATTCTCCCTAGAAGCATCAAAACATGTTGAGAACTACTATGGCTAATCTGCCAACAATCTAAACCTCACAAACATGAATTTTAGAGTGGTATAGTTTCAAAACTTTTAGAAAAGGCCAAAATAAGACTCATTTTTTTACACGATTTAGATTGAGAAATGTTGTGCAAGAGTAAGGTTAATGGTGAGGTCAATATACCAAAAAAATGTCAAGTTCTTTTCAACTCATAAGGAAACTGTGGATATATAGCACCTAAAAAATCATTTTCAAACTCTTCAAATAATTCAAGAAAAATGGTGAATTAATAGGACATAAAAGTGTCCCATTACCAACCTAGTGTTAATTAATCAAGGGAGTGCACCCGAACATATGTCAACATACGATAGTGAATTAATAGGACATAAAAGTGTCCCATTACCAACCTAGTGTTAATTAATCAAGGGAGTGCACCCGAACATATGTCAACATACGATACCCCTTAAGAGTGATGCTAAACCTGAAGAAGTGAACCTATAGAATGAAGCCATCTCTAGCACTAGCAAATCTATCACTATCTACTCAGACATTTGCCTATGTCGTGTCTCCCCGCTCTCGATCGTCACACCATTTCGGCACTCAAACAAAGTCCAAATGCAACAAAACTTTAGGAGGAGGTCTAAGACACCTAGGGACACTATCCTACCAAGTCAGTTCGTAATCCAACAAGGTACCAAAATCACAATCCATCATGATCAAGGTCTTGGAAACTGCAATAGAACAGTCCCGAATGGTCGCCCAATGGTCTAGTAGCACCCTCCTATGGTCAAAACGTCAAAAACAATCATTAACGCACACAAAATAGCAGATTTAGCTCGAAGATAGGTCGTCACGAACCACCACAAACTAGACAATGGTTACGCTTACTTAAAGAGCACAAGACAAGAAACACAATGCAATTTTTGTAAATGAATTTGGATTACCAGAGCTCAAAAAAATGGATTACAATGCGCGATAGAGTAGCCGCTCTCAGTTGTATGCTTCAAACTCCAAAACCTTTGATAATGATAATGATGATCTCAAACTTACAAAATTGGGTTTTATATCTAGGGCTTCTTTTGGCCAATGGTTGGCTTACAAGGTTTAGACTCAGAATTTGGACTTTACAACTCAAATTTTACAAAAATTGGCTCAGAGTTCTTTTGGATAAAATCAAAATATTTACAAATATTTCTTGGAAAAATAATAATGGGACTAAAAAATGGGCGGCTTTATGATGAGGTGGTCGCCTAGGAGGGTACCCATATGGTCCAGTTGGTAACAACTACAATATTTGATGATGCACATGCCAATGCTACCTTTCATTAACCTTAGACATGTGCAAGCAATGCATTGTAAAGATAGGCCTTTTGAGACCCTCTTGGACCATCTAGAAAGAAAATATCCCCTCCATTATGCACAACTGCTTGTAGCACACAATTGTAAGCATCATGTTGGCCACTATTTAAAGATCTTTCCATTTGTTATGCCATACTAAATTGTTCGGTATTATCCATACATTGTCTCTTTTGTTAAAGCACTACTACTTAAAGATATAAAACTTGGAACGATTGGAGGCATCCTGGGATAGTGAGAGAGCCTCGTACCATCTTATTGTAGCAAGGAATGTAGATTGCAAAGTGCACAACTTTTGACAAGTTCTTCTTGAGCTCTTGAAGCAAGTACATGTATGTTTAAAGCATATGCATAGTCTCAAAAAAGCTGAACAAAAAACCTTTCCCACAATGTCTATGGACATAATGGCTCACATTGTACCAATAAAATAGCAATTGCAATCTGATGTGAAAAGAAGAAGCTCTTCCAAGTATGTAATCCACTTCTCATCACTTTTGAATAAACCTCTAGCATTGCAAGCCTCTTTGAACGTAGCATAAACATGTCCTTTATATGTTCGCAAGTCATCATAACTTGCATCCCTTACATATGGTTAGCAAAATCCATAAATATTAAACGTCTTCAACAATGGGGATGATGTTGTACATTCTTCCAATGACATCCCCCAACTATCTTTGTGTCCATTGTTTTTGAGTCTTGTTCTAGACCCACCTAAACCCTATGGGCAAGGCCATCGGCCCCCGATCGGACAATGTGTATGCTAGGGGGAGGCTATAAGATTGCATGGTTGGGTGGAGACTAGCACACTGCATTACTCTCCTACTTCCGGTGGTATTAGAGCTACAAATTCCGCAAGGCGAGGATCGAATGCAACGCAAATGTCATCGAGCATAAAAACACGTCTTCAAGCTTTACAAGGTACAAGTTGACATTTTTTTCTCTCTATATATTAGCGTGTGTTTACCATTGCCGGCAAGGATATCCCACAAACACACACTTTTGATTTTGAGCACGCACATCAAAATCCGGTAACCACCGGCACTGTCGATACTAATATGCATGACCATGATGGTCTAGGAGATCATGGACTTGTAGATATAGCTGCTTTCAAGACTTTGGAAAATTGCCAAAACGTACTTAAACGCAACCTCTCATTAAATGCAAATGTTACAAAACTTACTGAGCTACTTATGACATTTATGAATTCACAGATGGCTCAAGGAGCCCAAGCTGGCATGGTTCAAGGAACCCAAGCTCGCACGGTTCAAGGAACCCACATTCGAACGACCCCAAGGAGTCCATGAGGCAAGTGCTTCAGAAGATGCAGAAGGTAGCAATGCATTACTTAAGAATATCACCATTCCTAAGTTTCACAATGAAGAGCGTGATCGCAACAAGGATGCGGTCAATACGTTCTTACACAAATGGAGTAATATTCATAGTCTGAGACACACCCCATATATAAAGACAACTGTGGAAACAAGTCTATCTCTTAAAGGCAAGGCCTATAAGTGGTGGATGACATTTCCAATAGATGCTCGTCCTCGGTCTTGGGCTACATTTCAAGCTTCTTTCTCCAAAGAGTTTTTGGACTCCAATGAAGAAGACAAGAATTGGTTAGCATGGGATGCATGCCGCATGTCTGGCCTCTCTCTCACTCAGTATCTTTCTAAGTATTAAGAAATCATATTAAAACTAGAAGGTCTAGATGAATTCTCAAACATACGGGGTTTCAATAGGGGTCTTGACAAAGACTATCATCTTTATGCACCTCTTATATGTACAACCAAGCTTTCTATTTTATAAAAAGAAGATTTAATAGATGAAGTCTTTTTGTGTGTTACTGCTTGTCTCCAAGTCTTGTGAATTCTCAAGAGCAAAGTGCTGTGGATTCTAGTTATGGTATGAAAAGTGCAACGAATTTTAATGAAAAGCAAAATGCTAACAATTCTAAAGAGCAAATTGCTCTCAATTCTAATTACATTGAGCAACGTGCAACTGTTGTAAAACAAACATTGAAGGGTAGAGTATGTGTGCCAAAGGACTCATACACTAGGCGCCATATATTATTTGAGTGTCACGATAGTCCAAGTGTTGGTCACCCAGGTATTTGTAAGACGTATGCCTTAGTTCGACGGTAATTTTATTGGCCAGGCTTACATCATGATGTTCAAGAGTACATTCTAAACTGCCAATAGTGCCAAGTTAATAAGGCAGATCACCTGAAGGTAGGTGGCCTTTTACATCCTTTAGAGGTTCCACAAGGTAAGTGGAAGAGTATCTCTATGGATTTTGTAGTAGGAATACTTAATACAAATCGTGGCCATGATGCCCTATGGGTAATTATAGACCGTCTAACAAAGATGTGTTGATTCATTCTCACTAAGACTACGATTAAGACACCAAAATTAGCACAACTATTTATAGAGCATATATATAGACTCTATGGTCTTTCAGCTAGTATCATTAGTGACAAAGATCGAAAGTTCGATAATCACTTCTGAAGAGCTGTGTTCCAAAAGTTGGAAACTACACTTAATCTTAGTACGATTGATCACCCACAGACAGATGGTCAAATCGAAGGGATTAATCAAGTGCTAGAGGATATGCTACGAGCATATGTTAGCAAGAAGCAAACCAATTGGGAAGACTACTTGCCTATATTGGAATTTGCTTATAAAAACAACTTAACTCTTTTTCCTGCAATAGGCACCTTGAGCTCAGTGCCATCAAGCTCACATAACTTATAGGTCACATTATCATAAACATGAAGTACTACATATGGTCCAAACCATTGTTTAACCATCTTCCGCATTGCAGTGTACTAGTTCTCCAGGCTACTGTCATATACAAGGACCCAATCCCCATCTTTAATAGCATGAGGTCATAGTCTGCTTACCATCAAATGTTGCTTTATTCTTCAACCTTGCTTCCTTAAGCATTACTTTAGCCTGTTCGATATCTTCCTGGCGCCTTTCAAGTTGGCAAATGCGCAAAGCAAGCAAATCTTCTGTACACATACCTTCTTTCCATGGCATTATGGCCCAAGAAATAACCGCTTCCTCTGTTTATACTCTTGATTTATCCACCCTTCATGCTTACTAAGAGTGCTAAGGTAGCGACCGATCAGAAACCATTCTCCATCATAGAACTCCTCAAAAAATACCTCAAAATATGAGCAATATTACCACAAATTGCATGTAGATAAGAAGACGTAAAGAACTTCAAGCCAACATATCACTTGTGGTTAGCATCTCTTCTTCATCTTCAAACCTAGCTCTTGATAACATATCTGCAACAAGATTATCTCTACTTGCAATATGATAAAATTAAGGGTTAAGAGACTTAATATAGGCTATCCATCGCATCATAGCAATATCTAGAGTAGATCAAAATGCAATCATCCCTATTAGTGGCAAGCAACCTGTCTCTACACAACTGAAACTCCAATAAAGTATTCTTTATTAGACCTTAGAGCAGTAGCAACGCCCCAAAGTTCTCTCTTAACCTGTGGGTAGCCTCTTTGGCGAGCATTGAGTACTTTTTCTCCAAATCGAATCGCATACCTGTGCCCTTCTTCATCATCTTGACCTATAGCCCACCCAATACCTGTCGAGCTAGTGTCAACTGTTAAAATTATTGGCCTTTCGCATTTGTAGTCGACTTTCCTCAAGGTCCGAGCCTCAAGAAGCATCTTCTTTAATTTCCTGATAGTCTGTGTGTGAACTTCTTCCCAAACAAATCTTTTACCTTTTCTCAGCAGTTGATAAAGCACTTCTACAACATGAGCAAAATGTGGCAGCCAAATAAAATAGAATACACATGCACCCAGAAACTGACGAAATTCAGTAATCGAAGAGCATGTTTCCTTCATCTTTTAAATAGCTCCAACTTTAGCCGGACTTGGCCTTCTACCTTCTGGACTACACATATGCCCTATAATTAGAACCTCTTTAGCACCAAAAGTTGATTGTTGCCCTGAAAGTGTTAAAGTAACTTCTTCAAGCCTGTATAAAATAGGATCACGATCACCAATATGTTGAGTAACAAACTATTGGCACCTCCTCTGATCTTTTACCTCATCTTTTGAGCCTTCCTCATAGCCTTTAATTGTTAGATCATCAATGAAAGGCATAGTAACATGAGGGATAAAGTCCCTTAATACCTTATTCATGTCGTTCATCATATGAGCTACAAAATTAGTAGCACCATGTGGCAGAGTGCACATCCTTACCAACCCGAAGGTGTACACATCGTAGTAAGATCCCTGCTCTCCAAAGCTAACTGAAAGTAAAGAGCACCCATAGAGTAAATCGATCTACCTACAAAGGCTTCAACAAATTCATCCACACTTGGGCCAGTATATTGCGAATTGTTACCTTGTTAACTGTCTGCATATCCTGTATGAACCTTAAAGTACCATTTTTCTTTGGAATAGTGAACCATCAATTGGAGTATGGCACACACGATGGCTCCAAAATTCCCATTTGTATCTTCTCATTAAGCAAATTGATAAGCTTTGGCAAGTGAGCTTTAGGAACTGGAATGGGATGTAAGCTCCATGGCATGTGAGGATCAGTGAATATAACCATAGGTGAAACAACACTTGGATCTACACACCCAATCTCACTTGGCTCAAAAGCAAAAGCTTTACCGTGTTTTTCAAGCATACCTTGAAAGCACTTGATTTCGTCTTCGTTGAGAAAAGCATCTTCTCCAACTTCAGCTGGCTACATTGTCTCCTTGGTAAATTTATGCCCAATGTTCTTTGGATTCCTGAGCATAGGCTGTCGAGAATCTTCTTTAATTACCCCATCACTTCCTTCTGGTAGAGGTGTAGCCACTGGTCTCACTTTCTTTGCAATTGTCTTGTATTTTGTCTCTACCTGTGATTCAACTGCTTTACCCAAGTCATCCTCAACATGCATAAGTCTCTCGTATATGTCCAGCTCTTCATACATGTCCATTGAGTGCAGCTTAACAACTTCAGTTCCACTTTCTAACCTGTTTTGCTTGATCTCCTCAAGTTTTGACATAGTGTCAACATAAGAAATCTCTTCGAAGATTCCCAAAATCACATCATCTGGTTCCAGCACATCACATCCCTGCAATTTACTTTGAATACTTAAAACATATTGTTTCTCCCACTTAGGTAAATCATTAAAATTTTTGTCAGATACTGAACCCTCATATGTGAATCCCAAAAACCCTGAAGAGAAGGTTTCTCTTTGCGATAACTTCTCCTCACTTGTACCACCATAGTCTCTCTTTATAGTGGCACCCCAAGAAAATCCTGAGCAAATCTTTGTTCTTTGAACTCTTTGCGTATCTTTGGCATTGGACGATCACGTAAACTCTCTTTATTCTTGGCATGGTCAACACATACAATTAAAAATTGAACCGCTTTCTTACCATCTCGGCTCCGAACCCTAGCATAGGCCGAGCCATCATCTAGCACCTTCATTTCCATATGCACAGATGTAATGTAAGGCTGTCCCAGAACCAATGGGTAGGAGGAATGCTCGTGTATAAAAAAGCTTTGCTCATCACAAACATCCCCAATAGTTACCTTGACATTTGCACATGCTGTTATAGAGTTGACATTTTATTACTTATTGCAGCTGACAGGTGGAAAAGACTAGACCCAGCTTGGCCTATGCAAATGTATTTGTATATCATGTACATTTTATTATTCAAGTGCTCTTTTATGAGCTTTGGTCAATTATGACTGGCCGGCCAATTTGTACTCAATTTGACCATTCAAGAAATCTATAAATGAAATACGTGCAAGAGGGAAATGGTCACTCTTGCACGGGGGGAGATTGCACCCAGTGTCTCTGTTATTCTCCTCTCCTCTCTTCTCTCTCGCCGTGCCGGCGTAGCACTCCGCTCTAGGAGGTGCGCCTACATGCGTTCTTTTACTCTCCCCCGCTCTCTATCTCTCTTTGTTCGCGTATATCGTCGATTATGTGCTCGTGGATTCGCCAGGTATGGAGATTAGTCTGTTTTATGCTTTGTAGTATGCTATTTCGAGTATTTTGCAGGGAATTCCACGCTCCCAGTTGTAGCAGTGGTATCAGAGCCAAGATTACGCTCTTGGTAACAACCAGTCATTGAAGTTTTGAATACGGTATCCAAGTAATTATACAGCTCTAATTAGCTTCATTTGATTTTATTTTGATTGACATGTTTTTTGGAAGATCTTTGATATTTTTGGGTACATTAAGGATAATCTTTTATCAAATTGCGATGAGGAAAAGCAAATAGGGTAATTTGCATCATGATATTCTAAGCATTAGAGTGCATATGTAGTTGCATGGCATGGTGATCAGTTGAGGGTTTAATTTAAAGTAATCACGATAAACCGTTTGTGAGAGTGAAGTGAAGATGAGTGCAAGGGAGCCCGATATGATCATGGCAAAATAGGAAATAGAATTTTATTGAATATAGCACTAGAAGAAGTAGAAGAAGAAGAGAAATTTTCAATACTGTATAGAATCCATGTTGAGAGAGCTCACAGAACTATCCGCCGAGTGTTAACATCAAGCTCAATTATACACAAGGGGATATCAGGATACATGTAGAATATTACTGCCATTAAGGTAGTGATTACCGTTGTCAACACGATAGTGATTACTGTTCGCAATCAAAATTAGTAAAGCACCATGGAAAACACCCCCAAGGTTATTGATCTTGATTCTAAATTGTGTATAGCAACTGCAAATAAATCGAGCCAGACTGGCGACCAAAGCCTGCGAAATCAGTAGCACGACGGAAGCAACAACCTTGCACGACGGAAGGCTTGATACGACGGAAGGCTTGATGAATGGCAGTAGCACCATCAGAAGCAGGTGAAGGCGTAGCTGCAGGCCCGGCAGTTCATTTGACACCAACCAACTTCTCTCTCTCTCTCTCTCTCTCTCTCTCTCTCTCTCTCTCTCTCTCTTTCTCTACCAGCCACCTTTTGCTTGCGGCTGACAACTTCTCGTTTTTCTTTCACTAATCATTGGCGGCGTCCACATTTTTGTCCTGGCATCGCCATGTAGCCATCGATTATCTCATCCCAACCATAAACTCCAGTCATCTCTCTCTCTCTCTCTCTCTCTCTCTCTCTCTCTCTCGTGGCCAACCAAATCTTACTCCCTGAATCCTCCAACTCCATGCAGCGCTTCTCTTTCTCTCTCTCTTTGGCTCACTGGCGGTCTCTCTAAACTCTCCCATGCCCATGCAAATCATGATCCATCAAAAACCCTTCTCTCCCTCTCTCTCTCTCAGTCACCCGTCGATGACGGTGCCTACCAGAGCCGCACCATTTACTGGTTGCATGCCAAAGAGTTCTACATGGCCGTTCGCGAACTGCACCACCCAGCCCTCATGCAAACTCTCTTTCTCTTTTTCTCTCTCACTCACACACACACACGCACACAAACAGTCATCGGCTTTTGGCTCTCCAGTTCCGACTCCACCACCTCAATTCCCAGTCAGCGTGCATGCACTGGCTGCTGCCGTAACCTCTCTCTCACCTCATCCACAAACAACCCGTCGTGCACCAAACTCTTCGCCCCACCCCTAGCCGCAGCCTTTTTCGACTCCCAGTATATTCATGCAATCAACGTCGAGCGGCCAACCTTCAAACCTTCTCTCTCTCCCTGAAGCCGCCGACCTCGCAAACTCTCTCATTCTCTCTCCTCAACCTGTATCTTTATCTCTCATAGCACATGAACATGGCAACCAGCTGCATGATGTAGTTTGACGCACGCCACAGGAGAGGAAGGCGAAAAGGAAAAGAGTCCGGGAGGTGGGGTTTGTTTTGGTGAAGCCAGGATCAATGTGCATCCCTGCAGTGAGAGCCTGAAGAGGTTGGAGCACTAATGGCTTGACGAGTCCTGCCGCGTGTGGCGGGCTGCTAACCGATGAGAGAGTGGTTGGTCCCGCTGCCAAACCTTCCCCTCAAGCACATGAACCATCCCTCCCTCCTTGTCGCGACTAGCTCTCTCGCTCTAGGTTGCCAACCCCTGATGAGCAAGCTTCACAGCAGCCTTCGAATACCGACTCTCTCTCTCTCTCTCTCTCTCTCTCTCTCTCTCTCTCTCTCTCTCTCTCTCTCTCTCTCTCTCTCTCTCTCTCTCTCTCTCTCTCTCGATCACCACAAGGCGGACACTATCGAAGCTCCTCAACGACTGATAAATACAGCGTTAGCAACTGCTTGTACTGCTTCATCTTGCCCTACCACTCGTTGATGCAAACGATCAGCAAAACCTATCAATTGCTCCTTCTCGTTTTGGCCCAGATGACTCACAGGAATGCCTGTCCATTTGCCCACGACCTCAGCTATTTGATCAGGACCCATTGTTTCTATAAGTATAGTATTATCAATAGTATTTTATTTTATTGATTGTTACGTAGTACTCACATTTACACATGCTTGATCAACACAGTCAATCGCTTTTTGAGGAAGGTGTCAATAACATATGGACTTGAAAATTGAGTAGCTATAGCCAAGGCCTTATCCATTATGCGAAAACCTTGGTGTAATTGATACTCCCTTTTGACACCATCAAGGATGCTTAGTGTGTCGGCTACATTGGGTTTAGTAACATGCACCTGCTGAAAGAGCCTTTCTAAAGCTGCTTCTCATTAAACATATTTCATGTAATGTTTTGCGATTGTTGCCCCAATACATCTAAAATTACCTTCAGCAAGCAATGACTTGCACAAGTCTGTTGTAATCATAAATCCATGTGTGCAACTTGCTCCTAGCACAAGATGTATTTTATTGATAAACAGAAGAAGTTTTCTGCCAGTTTGCTTTGAATCCTTTGAAAGAGCCCCGAAGCGTGTTTCCATATCTCCATGCCCGGTTGCATCGGTAATTAAAGCACCCACGTCCAAAGCTTTTACTTTCATGTCGAAGAGAATACTTGGCGCCTCTCTCCTGGCTATTTTCAGAGCAAGGCCTCTGACTACTGTAACCTTTCCAACTCCTGAATTCCCAACAAGCATCACATTCATGCAGGATCTCTCAATAAGGATGCAAATGATGCTACCAATCTCATCATCTCTGCCATAGGAATTAATTTTGCGTTGGTATTTATTTGTTGGCCCAATCTACTGTCTTTCCTCTGGCCTTTACATGATATACAAGATGTACCCTCGTGATATTATGACTAAAACTAGTCAATGCCCTTTACACAATTTAGTTTTTTACAAAAAGGTAAACTAAATAAATCAAGAGGATTGAATGTTAGAGACAATAGTTTGCAATATCAAGAGGACTGCTACATCTATTCAAAACAAAACAATCGGCAATATATGGATTTCATCTCACTTTTTGCTCAATCCAAGGCTAATCATAGTAGATGCCTGTAACTAATCAGTAAAATTATGGCTCTTACATTCAGCTAGACACTCAAATCAAATTTGGTTCCTACATTTTTTTGTTTGTTTAACATTCTACTTTATCTATGCTATTAACTGCAAAAATTTTCTTTCAGCTCGATTGTCTCGCATTTTTCTCAGTTGTATACGAATCCCCTCAATAGTTGTCATTGCAAGTTTATGACTAATTATTAACCCCACACTAACACATTTTGAATTTGTTAGCTAAACGTTGGTGTAAGTTTGCTAGTTGCAGCACTTGTACCTCTCCCCATATGCCAACAATGGTATATATAAATTCAAATACAGTATACTCTCCTGGTATATACATCAAATATGTCATTCCTCTTTTCATATTTCATTTCTCTGCATTGTGTTCTAACATGAATACTCAAACATGCTAAGGTTATCACTTCTCGTTATATTGAAAGGAATTTTTATTGAGATGATTTGTCTATAAGCTATGCAGCTACTCATGTAAGCTAAGGTGCTCTGGGATATTGAACAACAATTTGTAAGTACTTGGTTATATTGCACAATGGTGTCCAGCATATAGTACATATTCTTTTCTCCTTTATGACTTGTCTAGTCCATTGGTCACATGCACACAGATTCACCGATTCAAGCAGTGTGTAGATACTCATCTTGGTGCAGATCCGCCGATTTAGGCAGCACATTGATAAATTGCAGATTCATGAATATTTTTAAACTTATACCAAATGCAGATTCGCCGATTTAGGCAGCACGTCTTATTGGTGTAGATTCACTGATTTAGACAACACCGATCACAAACTCATGTTGTAGTGGCTGGCCACCACTGTAACTGGTATGATTTTGTTACCCGGGTACATAATAAAAGTGATTTGGATTTGGACTTATACTGTGGAATTGGAATTGGATTGGGATTTGGTATCTGAAGATTATTATGGTAGTGTTTATGCGATGAGATTGATGATGAGTGTGACCAATGATATCCTGATTCATCAGGGTATGACATATACTGCTTATTCTAGTGGTATGGGACACTAGAATAGGTAGTATGTGGATGACTGCAGGCATAACCATTGTGTCTAATTTTATGGATTTTTCTTTTATTATTTGATACAGATTTCTAATCATTGTTTGTACAAGTATTGTTTGCAGATTTTTATCTTCGCAACTGAGGACAGTTGCTTTCCAACGGAGAGGTATGTTATAGAGTTGACATTTTATTACTTATTGCAGCTGAAAGGTGGAAAAGACTAGACCCAGCTTGGCCTATGCAAATGTATTTGTATATCATGTACATTTTATTATTCAAGTGCTCTTTTATGAGCTTTGGTCAATTATGATCGGCCGGCCAATTTGTACTCAATTTGACCATTCAAGAAATCTATAAATGAAATACGTGCAAGAGGGAAATGGTCACTCTTGCACGGGGGGAGATTGCACCCAGTGTCTGTGTTATTCTCCTCTCCTCTCTTCTCTCTTGCCGTGCCGGCGTAGCACTCCGCTCTAGGAGGTGCACCTACACGCGTTCTTTTACTCTCCCCCACTCTCTATCTCTCTTTGTTCGTGTATATCGTCGATTATGTGCTCGTGGATTCGCCAGGTATGGAGATTAGTCTGTTTTATGCTTTGTAGTATCCTATTTCGAGTATTTTGCAGGGAATTCCACGCTCCCGTTTGTAGCACATGCACCGTAAAGATCACTTGGAATCATGTTGGTAGCTCGAATCCACCACCTGTGGTCCACATCAATAGGCCACTCCCCCTTTTGGTGCAAATTCTTCGCCATAAGATTGATTTTTGAACCATGGTCTATAAGGCCGGCTAAGACCGGCTCCTCAATGTCGCCAAGCTTTACCACAGTTTCTGTCGTTACTCTTGTCCAATGAGTCCTTGAAAAGTGCTCTTGGGTATAGTTTCTTCATCTTCCCCGTCATTAAAACACATGTTTCTTACCTCGGGTACAATCGGGTTTGAAACCACCCCAGGCTTTGAATTTTTGTCTTCAAGATTTGCTAAATATTTTTCATAATCATCCAAAATTGCTTCAATGTGACAAACCACTTGGCTCTTAACTAATTCTGGCTCTTGCTCACTCGGTTCTGTCGCTTCCTTTTTATAATGTCGATGATCTCCTCATGGAACTCGTGCTTGGCAATTCCCAGAATATCCCCCAATGTGAGCTCCACTTTACTATTCAGGATACACTCTTCAAAAACCTTCTTCATATCTGTAGCCAATTCAATTTCAAATTTGAGTTTATATGAGGGCCCTTTAGGCTTACCTTGCTTTTTGTCCTTCGGAGCCTCCTCCATAACCACTTTAGGAGCAGGCCCTTCTTCTTTCTTGCTACTGGATGTCCTTGACCTTTTCGACGTCCCAACAACCTCTTCATCCCTTTTCCGCTTCTCTTCCACCATAGCTTCATTGGCTTGAGCTTTAGCAATATATGCATACATTGAAAGAGAATCTACTGAATTGGTCCACCCAATAGTTTTTTGAATTGAATTCCCTACCTGGCGTAACTTCCCATACGTTACCTTACCTGCTTCTACTGTCTTTAAATCATACGACCACAACTGGACCTTTGCATCTGTACCTTCATCATCTCCCTTACCACAAACCTGCAGCCCATATGTAGCTGCTTCTACAAGAGCAACATTATGCTGTATTTCTTCCACTAGCTTCTTCATACCGCCCCTGCCAAAGTTTAACGGAGCATCTCACCTATTGCCCTAAGATGAATCTTCCTATTTTTCCAAAAAACCACATTCTTCTTGTAAGCTTCATCAAACTCATCACACTCTTTCACATACCTATGGTCTTCACTATTGCACCACATGCATCGATTATCCCAGTTTTTATGTGGTGGCTGCTGCTGCTTAGGTTCAAAAGTAGACGCGTTTGCAACTAACCCTTCAAACTTAACAGTTTTGAAATTTAAATTTAGCTCTTGAATACCTTTTACCAGATCATCGAGAACATACCTCTCCACCTTGGGTAATGTCGAGGGTAATTTCTCTTTAATCTCTTCTTCAACATCATCTATTACCTGGACCACTATCTGCTTATCAACTTCTTTCTGTCGTTTTACAATCATATTCACCACTTTAGAGACTATTCTTCAATCTGATGTCAACCCCAGTTCTCCTGTCGGGTCCTCCAATAATTACACCAAATTATTTTGAAGTCGTGGATCAGTAGCTTGAATAAACAATTCCACCTTTTGATCCTTCAAAGAACGTTGTTCTGCTGATGAAAACTGATCAAACTTCTTTTCAAACTCTCGTAACAGTTCTCATGCAGATAAATTTTTACTCTTCTTCTGCACCCACTTCATAAAACTCTGTCTGGCCACCCTCTGAGAATCTTCCAAAAAATATTCCTCTTGTAGTGCCTTCTTGAAGTCCTGGCAATTTGGTCCTTGAGCTGCCTGAATTTCTTTAATCCGGGCCCTAAGTTCCGGCACTGCAATCAAATAAAATCCTTCCACTGAGTCCTGGTCTTCATTTCCATTATCTTCCATAGACTACTCATAAAAATTGCAAAATTTTGAAATTTCTCGGCCTTCAAACCACTGCAACTTCTCTGTAACACTTTGCCCAGCTTTACGAATCCGCTCTTGCAGATTATGTTGCTATTGGGCAACCTGTTTGCTATTGCATGTATGTTGCAAATTGCTGCATCATCTGCTGCATGGCTGCCTCTTGCGGTGTAGACATAGGCTTGATTTATTTTCCCACCCGGCTCTGGTTTTGCGTCGGTTCACCAAGTGTCAGGGGATATGCGCTCAAAATGTGAGTCGGGTCCTCGCTGAGCTGCTAGCTGTGGAAGAAGAGAGAAGTAAAAGATGCACCACACCCCAAAATTGTCAAGTAACCTCTTCGAAACAGGAACTAAGTGCTAAAATAATTGAATTTTATGATGTCGACAAAGTCCGACGCACAATAGCCAAGGCGGTGCTGTTAATAGCACCATCAACTTAATTAATTGCAAATTAAGGAGTTTAAGCTCCCGTTTACAAAATCTAGGCCAAATTAGTTTAGCCTGCTTTGATTCAGAATGTCCACCGGTGATCGGTGTTGATAAACGTAAGACTAAACATGTTGAACTGTTGCAAAAAGTTTCCATGTGTTACTAATTCTGCTTCTTTCTACTTATTTTCTCGATCAGGAATGGCTTCCTCTCCGTAAGAGAGAGAAAGAATCCCGCTTTGCTGAACTTTAACCCTTTTTCTTACTGCCTTCAGATCCTTGCTTGTCTCTTCCTTCAAGAGCTTTACTCGTCAAGCACGAGAGAGATAGAGCGAGAGAGAGAACCCTTTGGTTTGCCTTATTCTTTCCTTCTTTGCCTTGCTGAGAACGAGAGGAAGAGAATCTCCCTTTGTTTTGCTAGCCGAGGAGGGGAGAGAGAGAGAGAGAGAGAGAGAGAGAGAGAGAGAGAGAGAGAGAGAGAGAGAGAGAGAGAGAGAGAGAGAGAGAGAGAGAGAGAGAGAGAGAGAGAGAGAGACAGAGCTTTGCCTTCGTTCTCCCTTTCGAGCTCCCCCCTGGTCTCCCTTCCTCCTTCGCCGTCCACAACATAACTCCTCAACAAACTCCTCATGTCTCTTTTTTCCTCCCCTTGCATGCCCTAAAAAAGAATTCTCTATTAATAGCCTTTTTGCCTCCCTTAGCAACAATGACGGCGCCATCATTGTTAGGGGGCATAAAAGTCACCTCTTGCTGACGTGGCAACGCCGGATGTCGAGGTGCACAAAATTCTGCAAGGCCAGTACCGACCAAGGTCACCATGGCGTGATGAACATTTTACACTTCATCGACCTGCTCGTTCCAGTTTTTTGTCGCGTGCTATGAGTGCATCTTCTCTCCCCTGCGCTCTCCTTCACAGCCTGCTTTGCCATGCTCTTCCCCCCATCCACACTCAAGCCCTTACTTAATTATTTGGGAGGCCTTTAACTTGGTGAGCGATCACTAGCCCCCTTAGCTTTGGAAGGCGGGCTATTAACTTAATTGAGTGGCATAGCCACTTTGTAATGGCACCACATTCGGCGTACATATTGGCAAAGCATTGCCAAGCACAACATCTTTCTCGAGCAACCCTTGTCTAACATGATCATATCCCACAATCAATACGCTCCATGAGACGTCATTTGGACAAAGAGCTCAGCAAGAACTTTTTGTGCTTTCATAATGCCACCACAATTGGCATATAATTCACCAAAACATTCCTGGACTCCATATGTCCTCCTAAAGCCCTCCTCTGGCATATCATCATGAATTTAGTTGCTCATTTCAATTTCTTGGGTACGGTGCCACTCGCCTTCATGATGCAAGTATAAATGATTGGATTTGATGAAAGACCTTCCCTTCGCATCCGGCTATGGACACCATCATGGAAACGAGGAGCAACAGATTGGCACAAAATAATCTGCTAACACGCAGTCAACAACTGGCACACACTTTAACTTGTTATATCTTTTTGCCCCGGGTTCCGATTGATAGTCACTTTCTGCTAAACCCATATATCGAGTACTACCCTCTCAAATTGTGTCAAGATCCAAAAAACACCAGATAGCATACCAACCGAGCGGTCCGGACTGGCACAGAACTGGCCCCCGGTGAATCTTTAAAGGCCAATATCCTGGCAATTGGAACTTCGATCACTGATATGAAAAGACCGACGTGCTCCACAAAGTGAGCACTTCAAGCCCGTGCATTTATTTCATTTTTGTCCCCTCAGCTGTAGTTGCCCAATCCGGTACGGATCTACATCAACTTAAACTTCAACGTACCATAACTTTTGCACCGTAGCTCCAATCGACGAGCTGTAAAGATAGGCCAATAGAGCACTTCAAGCACTACAATTCTAGATCACAATCTCCCATCTATGCTCACTTCAAGCATACGACTTTTTAGCATCATCAAGGCATCTGTTGGCCCTTTAAAGCCGCATCTGGCATACATTAACTGTAAAAATAGCTTGTTACCAAGCCCTGAACACTGAGCATTGATCAAGTATGCTTCAAATAAGCTTGGCGTGCATTTTTCTGGTTTCTTTCTTAGCATGGGAGCGGAGCTGCATGACAATGTGATCTATCTTTGTTGATTGACATGCTTTATGGCGAAGCATTGCACAAGAACAAATAACTTTCTTGAAATCTTCCCTTTAATTTTCCCCCATTGTGTTTACTACATGTAAATTCATCGGTTCCACTCCACAAAGATATACCATTGGCAATGAGCATACCCGTGCTATTGCACATTGTTACCATATACATGTGGTAGTGATGTGTGTGAACACACTTACGACCGTCGGGGCATTTTTTCCCTCTTTGGGAGGTTTTTCCCCCCATGCATTTTGTATATACGCCCATTCATTCTAGGGCTATCTATCTTTCCATTGCACACTAAGTAATACACTCTCTGTTGTGTGCCTTGAGCTTCCTTCATCTTCTCCAAGCTATGTGTGTTTTCCTGCAACCCTAATTCCAACAATTGGTATCAGAGCAGGTAAGCGTCCTCTTGAGCTTAGTCGCCAAGCATCTCCAACACATGCCTGCTCACTTTCTCCGATTTTTGTGAGCTTTGGTGAGTGTTCGCAGGTCGAAAAAAATTTCAGGATTGCTCGTAGAGCTTAGTCTGCGCAGATTTCTAATTCGGGCTCATTTCAGCCTCCGTTTCCACTACAGGCAATACTGCAGAAGCTATTTTGTCATTTTGTGTAAAATTTTTGTCAGTGCCTTTTTTTGCATAACAGATCCTTAGAGTCTTCTATGGTTTGTGCTATATAGCATGTGTTGTTCTTGCTTTGTTTCTCCTATTTTTGGGTAGTTTTCACATCAGGTGCAATATTTTTACCACGGTTGACAACAACACAGATGTGTTCAAGATGTTTGCTGCTGAGGACAGATTGGATGGGGACAATTACCCTATGTGGGCTTACATGATGCAACATGTTCTTGTGTCAAAGGGCGTCTAAAATATTGTGTAGGGCATTGATGTACGTCCTGGTTCTGAGGATGTAGGGCGATGTTGAGGATGTTGCAGGTCTTACTGCAAGGATTGCTGCTGTTAGAGTTGTTTTGCCTATGGCAGAACAAGCTCGTTGGAATGTAAAGGATGCGCACGCTGGTGTGTTTATTGCATTGTCTGTGAAGCACACCATTACTCCTCACATTTGTTCAACAAAATCTCCAAAACAGGCTCATTATGGCTGGACTTTATGCAAGCCGCAGTGAGGCTAAAATTGCTTTGCTGCGTAAAGAGTTGGAGTCAAAGATTATGCATGAGGAAGATGATATGGACACTTTCCTTGCTGGTGTCAGGGATATCAATGAGCAACATATTTCTGCAGGTGAAGTCATTTCAGACAGTTCCCTTGTGCAGATTGTTCTTGATGCCTTACCAGATTCTTACCAGACTTTTGCTAGTACTTGGAGACTTATGACCCAAGGAAATCCTGAAGTTGTCAAGGTTGATGCATTATGCACATTGCTATTGCAAGAGTCACTTTCTAGAAAAAACAGAACTAGACAGAGTGCAGTTGAACAGACTTTTATTGCTGCTCAAAGAAAGGGTGGTAACAGCAATGCAGCCACTTCTTATGGTTCTTCTGCGAGTGGAAAATCACCTGTTCCTAATGCTTCTACTGGCAGTAATTCGTATGGAAATTTTGGTGATAAGGGCAAAAAGAAGATGCGTTGCCATTATTGTAAAGCTAATGATCACTTGATCAAGCACTATCCTAAGTTGAAGGCCAAAGAGGCTAAGAAGAAAGAGGGTGGCTCCACTGCAAATGCTGGTTCCACTACAAATGCAGCCATTGTTGAGTAGGAGACTGTGATGCTGATGTTGATGTAGAATGGGCTTTTAGTGCAGAGTGCACTTACAATCCTGCTGTCCATGATGCATGCATGTTAGTTGATACAAATTCACACATGTGGTACTTCGATAGTGGTGCTACAAAGCACATTCCCTCACATTGTGAATTGTTCACCTCTCTCAAGTTTGTCCCTCATGGGAATTCAGTCACTTGTGCCAACAATGACTCTTATCCGATTCAGGGAGTTGGAACTATTGTGCTTACTACTGCAAACGCCACACTTGTTGATGCACTTTATGTACCTGGGATCAAGAAGAATCTTTTGTTTGTATCTGCACTTGCTAGACTTAGACTTGTAGTCAAATTTGTGGATGACAGATGTACAGTTCATGATCTTACCTTTGGTGATGAAATTGTTGCATCTGGCCTTTTGTGGCATGGGCTGTATAAGCTCACTTTGTATGACAAGTGTAGACAAAATTTTGCAAATGCAGTTGCAGATTTAAGGGCTGTTTCAAATGCAAAACTATGGCATGCACGTTTTGGGCATCTAAAATTTTCCACTTTTCTGCGTTTGCAAAGATCTGATATGGTTGCTTCTTTGCCGCCTCATGAAGCACATGTCAAACATGTTTGTGAAGGTTGTATTTTGGGTAAAATGAAGCATTCTAAGTTTCCAAAGAATGGTTCAGTTAGGGCCACATGCAGATTGCATCTTTTGCATAGTGATGTTTGTGGGCCCATGCAAACTCCGTCCTTGGGAAATTACCTTTACTTTCATTGACGATTCCTCCAGGCATGCATGGGTTTATATGTGCTTCAAACAATTTCTGGCTATGGCTGAAAATGTCTCGAAATGTACTATGGGCACCCACCATTCCGATCGAGGGGGGGAGTATATGTCTCATGAATTTAATGCATTTCTGGCTAGTCATGGGATAAAACACCAATGTACAATGCCTTATACACCTCAGCAAAATGGTGTTGCTGTGAGGAAAAACATGTCACTTATGAAAATGGCACGATGTATGGTCAAAAGTCAAGCTTTTTCGCATTCTTTTTGGCTTGAGGACATCATGTGTGCCACTTATGTACTAAATAGGTGTCATACAAAAGCTTTGCAATCTATTAGTCCATATGAAGCATGGCATGATAGAAAGCCTTCTGTACATGCGTGTTTTTGGCTGTTTGCCACATGCTTTGGTGCCACAAACACAACACAGAAAAGTGGATGATAAGGCTGTCAAATGTATTTTTGTTGGTTATAGTGCTGAAAGCAAAGGTTATAGGTTGTATCATCCACAAAAAAAGCATATTTTGGTTTCACGGGATGTTGTGTTTGTGGAAGATTTTGTTCACCCCTTGTTGTCATGTACTAGAGACAATAATGTAAGCTCACAAGACATTTATGACACTTTGTTGCCCCTTTTCAGTGGTGGAAATACGGATGTAAATTCCAATGAGGCAAATGTACAGCCTATGGGGTTCCTGAAAATGTTACAGATCAGCCTATTACTGATGCAAATGTACATGATGTACTTGATGAGGAAAGGGCTGAAAATGAGCAGGCTAGAGGTATGCCAAAATGGCCGGTGCATACTTTGCGTGATAGTAAATTGGATGCACCTTTGTCTAGTCGTACTCATTCAGGTTCTCGCCATGCATCTTATGCATTAGATTGTGATGCTTTGGCTGTGTCTAGCCTACATGATCTTGAGGAACCTATGTCTTTTGAGAAGCATAGAATTCAGAAAATTGGATGGTTGCCATGCAATGAGAATATGATGCCCTTATAGAAAATGACACATGGACTTTATGTGATTTGCCTCGTGGAAAAAAGGCCATTGGTACAAAGTGGGTTTACAAGTTAAAGTGCAAGCGAGATGGTGAGGTTGATCGCCATAAGGCTCGACTCGTTGCAAAAGGCTATGTGTAGCAAAATGGCATAGATTATGAGTAAACTTTTTCTCCCACTTGTCATATGACTACTGTTCGTTTTCTATGTGCATTGTCAGCTCATTTTGGTTGGGATGTACATCAATCATACATTGTTACTACTTTCTTGAATGGTGACATATTGAGGAAGTTTATGTAATGCATCCGCGGTTTTGTCAAGAAAGGACAAGAGGAGAAAGTGTGGAAATGTAAGAAGGCTTTGTATGGGTTGAAGCAATCTCCTCGTGCTTGGTATGAGAAGGTTGACACTCATTTGGTCAAATGAGGCTTTCGTAACAATCCAACAGAAAGCACATTGTATGTAAAGCGCGAGGGCGATGTACTTCTCATTGTTGTTATTTATATGGATGATTTGCTGATCACTGGTCCCAATGAGGTACATATTGCTGGCTGATTTGAATGCTACTTTCAAGATGAAAGATTTGGGGCTGTTGCATCATTACTTGGGCATACAGTGTAAGCAGTGTGATGGTGGTATTGCCTTGTGTCAGGAAAGTTACATAGAGATATTGCTAAGTTTGGACTTGAGGATTTTAAACCTATTGCCACTCCCATGGAAACAGGTTTGAAGTTAAGTCTACATGATGATGGTGATCCTCTTGATGTCACTCTTTATCAAAATGTTGTTGGCTGTCTCATTTATGTATGCAACACGAGGCCAGATATTCAGTTTGCAGTCTCACAGGTCAGTAGATTTATGCTTAGCCCAGGGTCTAAGCATTCGCAGGTTGTCAAGAGGATTTTTTACTACTTGAGTGGCACTTTACATCTTGGCTTGTTTTAGCCCAAGGGGGGAGCATTGTTGCCAGACTTACATGCTTTTTTGGACTCAGATTGGGCTGGTTGTTTTGACACACAAGTGTCCACAAGTGGTTTTTGTTTCATGCTTGGCAGTTCATGTATATCATGGTTGAGCAAGAAGCAACCTACTGTGGCCACCTCTAGTTGTGAGGCTGAGTACATGGCAATATTCATAGCTACGATTAAGTGTGTATGGCTCAGACGCCTTATGGCTGATTTGGGTGTTGGACATGACACTACCAACACTATCTACACTGACAGTCAGAGCGCATTGACAGTTGTGAGGAACCCAATTTTTCATGCTTGCACAAAGCACATTGAGGTGCATTACGACTATGTCAGGGAGAGGCTCTCAACAGAAGAGATCAACTTGTCTTATGTGCCAACACAGGACAACCTTGCAGATCTTTTCACAAAGGCATTGTCTCGTGAGAAGTTTGAATCTTTCCGCAAAGCTTTGGGCTTACTCCCCTTTGTGGACTGATCGTGTCCTTAGGGCATGGCACTTCCCTTTACTCATGTGCCAGCTCTCGTTCACCGCATCACTCCAAGGGGGATTTGTTACTATATACATGTGGTACTGATGTGTGTGAACACGCTTAGGACTGCTGGGGTATTTTTCCCCTCTTTAGGAGGTTTTTCCCCTCGTGCATTGTATATACACCCATTCATTCTAGGGCTATCTATCTTTCCATTGCACACTAAGTAATACACTCTCTTGTGTGCCTTGAGCTTCCTTCGTCTTCTCCAAGCCGTGTGTGTTTTTTTGCAACCCGAATTCCAACACACATGTGTAAAAGTAACTTTCCATATTGATTTGTCTCTTTCTCATCCATTGAAGTTCGATCATGCAAGTGACTTTCCTCCAACTTCCTTGAAACGTATGCCATATCAAATTGTTGAGTATCATGTCGCTATGTTTTTGTGTGAGCATTCATATCCCAAAGACAATAACATCACCTTTGCCTTTAAAATAAGCAATGTCCTCCTTTAATTAAAAAATAGCTGATCTCTATCCATGCAAGCATAAAAGGGGGAATCATGATGAGGAATGTAGCAACTGGTTTTTCAGCCACGCATAATGTTTATGCTTGTTATGTTTCACAATCGATACAAAATCTTCCAGCCCTTTCTTAACCATACATGCTATCCCTCCTTGTCCTCTTCATTGCTTGAGATTATTTGACCACATCAATGAATATACATTGTAATCCTCCAACCTGTTAATCCTTTGTGTATCATGCTCCCAAGTTTCAACAAGAAGTACAACATCGGCTTTGCTTGTTAGTTCATCTATGCCAACCTCCCCCATCCCATGGGTATCCATTGCAATTCCAAAATCATATTTTCAATTGTAGCTTAGCCTCATAGGTTGAGCATTCCTATTTTCTCAAGGGAATTGCCTCCTCCTTGGCCTCATTTTCTTCATGAGAGATCTCCGTGTTTCTCTTATTCCTCTCGTCATATGTCTTGCGACACATATTTTGTTGCTTAATAGTGCAATCTTCACATACAAAACATTTTGTATCCCTCAAACAAATCCAACTATTATCAAGGGTAATCTTTCATTTGGGCGCATCCAACATGGTGCTTACAATTGACAATTCTCTCGAGCAAGGAGCTCCTTGCTTGCCCACTCTATGTGCTCTTTAAACCATAACTCTTGACATGCCAAAATGGATTTTGAAGAAATATTTGATAACAATGGAAAGAGAAGGAGGTGTCTCCAACTTCTCTTTGGGAATTCCATGAATAACAATGTTCTTGGAATGTTTGTTGGAATTAGGGTTGCAGAGAAACGCACACAGCTTGGAGAAGATGAAGGAAGCTCAAGGCACACAATAGAGAGTGTGTTACTTAGTGTGCAATGGAAAGATAGATAGCCCTAGAGTGATGGGCATCTGTACAATGCTCGGGGGAAAAAACCTCTTAAAGAGGGAAAAAATGTCCCAACGTTCCTAGTGTGTTCACACACATCACTACCACATGTATATGGTAACAAATCCCCCCTGGAGTGATGCGGTGAATGAGAGCTGGCACATAAGTAAAGGGAAGTGCCATGCCCCGAGGACATGATCAGTCCACAAAGGGGAGTAAGTGCAAAGCTTTGCGAAAATCTTCAAGCTTCTCATGAGACAATGCCTTTGTGAAAAGATCTACAAGGTTGTCCTGTGTTGGCACATAAGCCAAGCTGATCTCTCCTGCTGAGAGCCTCTCCCTGACATAGTGGTAATGCACCTCAATGTGCTTTGTGCGAGCATGAAAAACTGGGTTCCTCACAATTGCCAATGCGCTCTGATTGTCAGTGTAGATAGTGTTGGCAATGTCTTGTCCAACACCCAAATCAGCCACAAGGCGTCTGAGCCATACACACTCAACCGTAGCTGTGAAAACTGCCCTGTACTCGGCCTCACAACTCGAAGTGGCCACAGTAGGTTGCTTTTTGCTCAACCATGATATACATGAACTGCCAAGCATGAAACAAAGACCACTTGTGGACACTTGCGTGTCAAAACAACCAGCCCAATCTGAGTCCGAAAAAGCATGTAAGTCTGGCGGCAATGATGCCCCCTTGGGATAAAACAAGCCAAGATGTAAAGTGCCACTAAGGTAGCAGAAAATCCTCTTGACAGCCTACCACTACTTAAACCCTGGGCTATGCATAAATCTGCTGACCTGTGAGACTGCAAACTGAATATCTGGCCTCGTGTTGCATACATAAATGAGGCAACCAACAACAGTTTGGTAAAGAGTGACATCAGCAGGATCACCAGCATCATGTAGCCACAGCTGCCCCATGTTTCCATGGGAGTGGCAATAGGTTTGCAATCTTCAAGTCCAGACTCATATAGCAATGTCTCTATGTAACTTTTTGACACAAGGCATTACCACCATCCCACTGCTTAAACTGTATACCCAAGTAATGATGCTACTGTCCCAAATCTTTCATCTTGAAAGTAGCATTCAAATCAGCCTTAAATTCAGCAATATGTCTCTCATTTGGTCCAATGATCAGCAAAACATCGACATAAAAAACCACAATGAGAAGTACATCACCCTCACGCTTTACATACAATGTGCTTTCTGTTGGACTGTTACAAAAGCCTCGTTTAACCAAATGAGTGTCAGCTTTCTCATAGCAAGCACGAGGAGATTGCTTCAACCCATACAAAGCCTTCTTACATCTACACACTTTGTCCTCTTGTCCTTTTATGACAAAACCGCGAGGCTGCGTTACATAAACTTCCTCAAATATGTCACCATTCAAGGAAGCAGTAACAATGACTGATTGATATACATCCCAACTAAAATGAGTTGCCAATGCACATAGAAAACTCACAATAGTAATACGACAAGTAGGAGCAAAAGTTTCTTCATAATCTATGCCTTTTTACCGTGCATAACCCTTTGCAACAAGTCGAGCCTTATGGCGATTGATCTCACCATCCAGCTTGCATTTCAACTTGTAAACCCACTTCGTACCAATGGCCTTTTTGCCAGGAGACAAATCACATAAATTTCATGTGTCATTTTCTATAAGTGCATCATATTCTGATTGCATGGCAGCCATCCAAATTTTTGAATTCTGTGCTTCATAAAAAGACAACCGCTCCTCAACATCATGTAAGCTAGACACAGCCAAAGCATAACAATCTGATGCATATGATGCATGGTGAGAACTTGAACGAGTACGAATAGACAAAGGTGCATCTAATTTACTGTCACGCAAAGTGTGCACCAACCATTTTGGCATACCTCTAGCCTGCTCATTTTCAGCCCTTTCCTCATCAAGTACATCATGTACATCTGCATCAGTAATAGGCTGATCTATAACATTTTCAGAAACCCCCATAGGCTGTACATTTGCCTCATTGGAAATTACATTCGTATTTCCACCACTAAAAAGAGGAAACAAAGTGTTATAAATGTCCTGTGAGCTTACATTAGTGTCTCTAGTACATGACAACAAGGGCTGAATAGAATCTTCCACAAACACTACATCCCGTGAAACCAGAATACGCTTTATTTGTGGATGATATAACCTGTAAACTTTGCTTTCAGCACTATAACCAACAAAAATACATTTGAAAGCCTTATCATCCAATTTTCTGCGCTGTGTTTGTGGCACCAAAGCATATGCCAAACAACCAAAAACATGCATGTGCTCAATAGAAGGCTTTCTATCATGCCATGATTCATATGGAGTAATAGACTGCAAAGCTTTCATAGGACACCTGTTAAGTACATAAGTGGCACACATGATGGCCTCAAGCCAAAAAAAATGCAGCAAAGCTTGACTTTTGACCATACATCATGCCATTTCCGTCAGTGACCTATTTTTCCTCTCAACAACACCATTTTACTGAGGTGTATAAGGCATTGTACATTGGTGTTTAATCCCATGACTAGCTAGAAATGCATTAAATTCATGAGACATATACTCCCCCTGTCGATCAGAACGGAGGGTGCCCATAGTACATTTCGAGACATTTTCAGCCATAGCCAGAAAGTGTTTGAAGCACATACAAACTTTGGACTTTGCTTTAAGTGGAAATACCCATGCATACCTGGAGTAATTATCAATGAAAGTCACGAAGTAAAGGTAACTGCCCAAGGACGGAGTTTGCATGGGCCCACAAAAATCACTATGCACAAGCTGCAACCTGCATGTGAACCGAACTGAACCATCCTTTGGAAACTTAGAACGCTGCATCTTACCCAAAATACAACCTTCACAAACATGTTTGACAGGTGCTTCAAGAGGTGGCAAAGAAGCAACCATATCAGATTTCTGCAAACGCAGCAAACTTGCAAAATTCAAATGACCAAAATGTGCATGCCAAAGTTTTGCATCTGAAATAGCCCTTGAATCTGCAACAGCATTTGCAAAATTTTGTCCACACTTGTCATACAAAGTGAGCTTATACAACCCACAACACAAAAGGACTGATGCAACAATTTCATCACCAAAACTGAGATCATAAACTGTACATTTGTCATCCACAAGTTTGACTACAAGTACAAGTCTAGCAAGTGCGGATACAGACAAGAGATTCTTCTTGATCCCAGGAACATAAAGTGCATCAACAAGTGTGAAGGAACTGCCATTTGCAGCAGTAAGCATGATCTTTCCAACTCCCTGAACTGGATAAGAGGCATTGTTGGCACAAGTGACTGAATTCCCATGAGGGTTAGACTCGAGAGAGGTAAACAATTCATGATGTGAGGTAATGTGCTTTGTAGCACCACTGTCGAAATACCACACATGTGAATCTGTAGCAATTGAAAAGCATGCATCATGGAAAGCAGGATTGTAAGTGCACTATGCGCTAAAAGCCGAGTCTGCATCAACATCAGCAACACAACCCATTTTTATCGACCTACGAACTCTTGCCAAAGCTTACTGAACTTGGAGAAAGTGAGCAGGCGTGTGTTGGAGCAGTTGACAAATAAGCCCGGGAGGACGCAACTTGCTTTGATACCAATTGTTGGAATTAGGGTTGCGGAGAAACACACACAACTTGGAGAAGACGAAGGAAGCTCAAGGCACACAATAGAGAGTGTGTTACTTAGTGTGCAATGGAAAGATAGATACCCCTAGAGTGATGGGCGTATATACAATTCTCGGGGAAAAAACCTCCTAAAGGGGGAAAAAATGCCCCGGAGGTCCTAGTGTGTTCACACACATCACTACCACATATGGTAACATTGTTGCTCCTATTTCTTCAACTCCTCTATATCCACATTCTCAACATTCTTTGTTTGAGCCATTGCTTGCATGAGGGGGAAATTGGAAACCGCATTGTGAACACATACATCATCCCAGGGCTTGTTTGTCTATACATTTTTCATGTCGCATACTTCCTAGCTCATGGTGTCAAATTTCTCCTCTTTCAGTATATGGTCATTCTCCACTTTTCTCATGCACTCCTTCAAAGCATGCAAGTCCACAAGAGAGCATTTACATTCCTTGACTTCCTTTTCAAGTTGCATCAAACGTGTTGTTTGCATCTCTTGAGGTTATCATTCTCAACCATAAGAACCCTTTGCATGCCATTCTACATTGCAAGTGCCTGCAAGTCTTCACCTTGCTTGTTTACGATCTCTTGCAACGATACCAAGTATGCCATAATCATAGTTTTTGATGTCGTTGGTTGAGTGCTTCTGTTGTGATCTCCACTTTTAGGAGATTTTGGATCATTTTCTACAATGGTTGTGGAACTTGTTAAAGGGAAGAACCCTTCGAAGTACCGGAAGACATTATATGTAAAATAAGAGATGAGTCAACTTTTCTAATCTCGTTCACTTCATAAATAATGCTATAAAAAAGTCTTCCATAACTCTTTAATTTTTTGTTTTTTCATCAAAGCATAGAGGGTTTCATGCTCTTCAATTGAGGCTAGAGATCACCCAAATCAAAGTTCGAATGAAGAAGTTATGGTCAAAAGAGTGAATTACTGTTTACTAGGTCAAAAACGGTTGTGTGTGTGTGTGTGTGTGTGTGTGTGTGTGAGAGAGAGAGAGAGAGAGAGAGAGAGAGAGAGAGAGAGAGAGAGAGAGATTTTATTATCATCCTCAAAGGTCAAATATAAAGGTGCCGCCTCCACACGTAGCGGAGGAGATAGGATACTTGAGTCCTATGGCAAGAATAGGGATGTGACTGGAGAAGTATATGTGACTGCTTGAAAGATAACTAGATAACTTTACTAATACTAAAAAAAAAAACGGTAAAGTATTCTAAAAAGAGAAAAACGTGAGAACGACCTAATAAATGCACACTTGCAAGGTTATGCAACAATTTTCATGCTGCTTTCAAATGCTTGAAATGTATTCTTGGTTTGACATGTTATGAATATTGTTTTCCTAATATCATAGAGCTACCTTGGAAAGGTGCATTTACCAAACTGTTCGGTGGGAGGGTGAATTTTAGAGGGTTAATTTGTTGGCCGAAAAGTTGAACCCAATTTTTTGTTGTTCATTAAGTTGATTGAATAATGAGGAAATGGATTTTGATCTACGGAGTGGGAATCAAACTTGGGAATGAGGGATTTGTAAAGTTAGTAAATACACTCATCTTAGGGGAATGCACTGACAATTGTCCTCAACCATAACTGAGAAAAAAACGTCAATGTCCTTGAACCAAGGGTGAATTAGAGAACTCTCACCACTTGACTCTGAAAAGTTTGAGTTCAATTAGTTTGATGACTTTGATTGGAAGGTGTGAATTGATAGGGAAAGATATTTCGGGGTTAAGGGTTCCATATGAGAAGAAGTGAATGTTATTACTCCCCTTGAGTTGGCATCAAAGAGCATGAAGAGTCCTGTCTTGGTGTCCGTCTCAAGGAGGAGGGATGTTAGGAATCATGGTGTATCCATTTGGAGATGGTGCAACCAACGATCCTTGGAATGGCCCTCACATATAGGTAGCCTAACCATAAATGCTCCTATAGGTACCCCGTAAGGAACCTGGTGGGGTAGCACTTGCTATGTCATAGGAAGGGTACTCCCCAAATCTAACTTTCTTCCTCATGTACATTCTTGGGTCCTCATCAACATATAAGGGTCCAGTATCAAACAGGTTCAAAGGTACATGTGGTAGCTCAAGGGTGTCTAGGCGATAGTCATGAAGGTATAATGTGACATGCTATGGAATCTCCTCCTTCATGTGTGTATAAGATGTACCAAAACCATCAAGAAGGTGATCTCGCAAGGTCGGGTGTGCTTGGACTCTAAGCATCTAGAAACTATGTGTTTGAGAGTCTGTGAGGTGAAGCTGGATATGCCTCTGCTGGGTGTCTACGTGTATGTATATAGGCAATCCATCTAACTCACCATGAACCCACAATAGCCTATCAAATAGGGCCTTAGGATCCATGATAGCCAAAATTTGTCAATAAAGATCAAATCTGGTGTCAAGGAGGTCTATATGCAAGTGCACTAGCTACGATGCATAATCTAGCAATCTAAGGCTAGCCAAGAGCTAAGTTGGGGTCACTGCATGTGAGCAAGCTCTAACAATTGTCTCTAGGCCTAAGTTGCGATCAGAAATCAGTCAACATACCAAATCGGGCTCTAATAATGTGCTAGCGTGTGTCCAATGGCTAAAATCAATCCATATCGAGATCTCCCGTGTGAATGGGCTCTAACTAGCATACTTTGGTCAATATCAAGGCCACAAAAAAATCTCTATAGCAAATCATGGGAAAATGTGGTTAAGCATGGAATTTATTGTCAAATTAAGCGAAAATGAAAGAATGCACGTGAATTGGGTCTAAAGCTTGCGAACTCATCGAATGTAGAGCAAAATCAAAATCCATGTAAGAACAGGGTCTATGCACGCAATCTTGCTCAAATCGGGTGTAATTGGTCAAAATCTGACAAAATCTAACTCTTTGGATGTATCTTGTCTAAATATGCATAATCGTGCGTAAGCGCATGGGACGTGTACGAGGCGCGTGATGCATGTGGAAAGCAAGGAGTAGGATCAAGAGAGAGAAATACATTATTTTTGTTTTATTTGTAAACATTTTTTGGGTTTTTAATGTATTTTTTGGATTGTTTATGAAGTTTTAAAAAATGATTCTTGATTTTTTAAAAAAGATTTTTTGGGTGATTTATTATTAATTTTTTGGTCAATTGTTGGTGATTTTTGGTGCTTTCTATAGTTTTACTATATTTTCCTTTCTTTTAATAAATATTTTTATTCTGTATTTGTTGTTTTTTGTTTTTTGTTTTTTTTCTCGATGAATTTTTAAGCCTCTTTTTTGGTGTTTTTTTGGGGGGGATTTTTTGTTTTGTTTTAAATAAATAAATGTTAGATGAACAAAACCTAAAATAAATTTAAATGGAATCAAAATGGAATAAAAAATAAATTAAAGAGAAACAAATGATATTAAAAGGAACTTTAAAATAAAATAAAAAAGAAAGCAAAAGTTGGCATAGGTTGGCAGCAGGTGTGCAGAGAAAGGGGAGGCCAGCTGAGACTCACTCCCATCCAATCCGAATTCCAGGGCATTGAATAAACTTGAGCTCAAAATATAGACCAACGATTATCACTCCTAGCAAAAAAGGACCATCCCTCATTGCATCCCACAAGTAAACACCTACGCCGACCTTTTTCCAAGCATGTAAGACAAATTTCATGCTTAAAACATCTATGTTATGCTAGAGCTATTTACGTCAAATCTTCTCAGTGAAATTTTTAATACTAGTTGAAATTTGCATTACGTTCATTGAGTTCTAATCCCTTAGTTCCCATTTCCTTTTAATGTATTCTCAAAGCAAGACCTTAAGAAAACAATGAGTCTCTTGGGAGTTAAGGTTTTGTCTCGACGTAAATTTCAAGTTAACCCCGTCTTGAATGATTCCCATTTGTTTCTTTTGCATCACTTGCCATCCATGGGGAATCTCCATGGAAGCGATGAGAGTTTTATGTTCAAGCAACACGGTCGTCACTTTTGTGAGGCTATCCCCTTACTCCCCCCCCCTTTGTAGTTGCAAAACAAGCTTGAAAGTAAACAAACTTGAAATGAACAATGCATATTTTCTCTACAATGACCCTTGCCTAAGTGTGAACCATGAGTAGTAAACACTAACATTTTGAATGCATCAACCTGTGATCTTAAGAAATATAATCTAAAACTTCCTTTAATTGATTATGCAAGATTAAATGATGGTTTATGCAAGATTAGAATCCTTCGATGAGTGATACTGTGAGAGTAATTTGTAAAATTCCTAAAAGTGTACATACTAATGCCGTGCAAAATGCTCATGCAATGGAGTATGAATGACTAACAAACTCTTTTTTAAGATCGTAATTAGGCTTACCTCTTGCTCCCGTGGAGAGGATTAATCACGTAGCTAGGAGAGGCTCAGAGTTTTGAGATTTTTCCAATTGAAAAGAGGAGAGATAACGAGGAGATAACCTTATTTGGAATGAGAAAATACTTTGATTATGATAAAATTGCCCTTCAAAACTCAACTTCCTCTTGAGAGAATTAGGTCTTAACTTAATAATATCACTAAAAATCTTACATACATAATTATGCAAACTCAAGAAAAAGTTGTGAACATTTCATGAGAGCATTTTTTTTGGAGAAATTATAATTTCTCATTTTGGAAAATAAGGTTGGCTCCAAAAAATTCCAATACTTAGTTGCCTTTGATTTATGGCATTTACCTTTATAAGAGTAATTTAGGTAAGATAATAGAAGTAACTTAAAAATCAATAAAAAGGGATAATTAAGGATATTAGTAACCTTTTATCATGCATACTATTTAGGTAAATATAATCTTTAGTCACCTATTGTTAAAGAGCGTGCTTTCTACTCTCTCTATGTCATAGTACTTTAAAGAAGCTTGAAATAACATCATGGCTAGTTGTTAGCAATGTGGTTAGTTATGATTAGTAATGAACCATAATTAAAAATAAACAACAAAATTAAGAAGTCATTTTTCTTCTCAAGCAAGTAAGGGAAAGACTTGCTTATGGAAACATAAGAGCTTAAGAATGAATTTAAGTAAGCATGAAAGGTAAATCACTTTCAAACATACAAATGCAATAGCATAAAGAGAACAAGAAAACATTACCTTTGTGTGTGTATGGTAGGATATTATTGGAGAATCTTGGTGGTGTAGTCGTCTCTCTCTCTAAAGCTTGAGGATTAGGAGAAAGAAGAGGGAGAGTGTAATGTGAAGAAGAAGAAAGTTTTGACAAATTTGATTAGGGTTTTGATCATGGATTCTCTTGGATAGGGTGTGTGTGTGTAGGAGGTGTGTGTGAAGGCTTAGCTATGGATTTCTCAAGCTTACTATCAAGTTTGCACCTTGAGAAATGAAGGAGATAAGTGTAAAATAAGAAGGAGGCCCTCTTTTTATGCACATTTTAGCTAAGTGCCTTCACTTATCTTGATAGCTTATTTTCCTTATCAATATGTTCTTTTTACTTATCTTGATAACTTTTCTTGATTTTCAAACCTTCTTCAACAAGTTACTTACTCATTTTATCCTTGTCTTCTCTTTTCCTTTTTTCTTATCTTTTTCTTTTCCTTTTTTCTTATCTTTTATTTAGGCTAATTTTCTCAAAATGAAAAGGTAATTTTTCATGCATTGGTTATGCCCATGTTCCCATGGCGCGTACAAACCAAAAGTGTATCGTGAGTAAACTTTGGTGCTTGGATTTAGCATGAATTTACTCGAGCATTCCCCCCCCCCCCCCCCCCCCCCCCTTCCCCGAGTTGATGGTTTAGATGTGTTAGCTAAAAGTAAGGGCTAGAAGGAGGCCCTTACAAACTCCCCAACAAAAAGAAAGAGTTGTCTTCAGCTTGAAACAATAAAGAAAAGGTGGTAAATTTTCAACCGCAAGTTACACCTTTAACTTCTAGGTTACACTAATTCATTCTTCACTAGTTGGCTCATCTATGTAAGGTGCAATGTATTCTCACCTCTCACAATAAGCTGAACTCCAATTTCTCTTTTCTTTCCATCTTCTTGCCAAGAGCTTCTTAGGATTATTTCTTTGCTCATTATCTTACTTATGGATTAGTGACAAGAGCTGGTTTTATCTGTAGCCATCCCTCATCTTCAATAAGCAAGTGAATCTATAAGAAGAGATTTTGTAGAGCGTTATGAGCACCTGCTCTTCCTTCACTTGGGAACTTTAGGTGCACAAACCAAATGGTGGATGTTTTGAGCCATAACAAGGGTGACACTTTGGGCCGGGATCTCTTTTGCAACAATGTTCGCTTGGCTATGGTTCTCGAAGCTATGGGTTTGGGCCCTCAATATTACTTATTGCGTACTGAGGTCAATGCATCGTGGGTTCTCTATACGAGTTTTTTGCTTGCACATCTCCTTCCTCACCACAAGATTTGCCTTTATCCCCATTTTGACTTGCCTCTTAGAGTTGCTTTTGACATACGACCTCATGCTAATGAGGTGGGTGTTATGATAACACGTCGAAGTATTTCAATAAATGAGTTACCTAATATGTGTCCTACTTTTGATATTTGATTTTGTGATCATGTGATGGATGGGCTTATTGAATTGTAAAAATCTATTTTGTTGTGTCTCTAAACAAGTTTATTGTATTTTAAGATCTGGGTTCTTGTCTTGAGTCCTTACTTCTTTGATTTCTGTAAACAGATACAATTAAATTCGTTCTTAGTTTCCTATATCTGGTATTTTGTAGAAGTCTATGACTAAATTTATTTATATATTTATTTTGCAATTCCATACCATGACCTGAGTTAAAAGGATGACACTAATCTTGCTATTATTTACAAAAAATAGTCGTATTACAAAAGGTTGTATTACTTGAGACATGACAAGGGTGACACTTTGGGGTTGGGATCTCTTTTGTAACAATGTTTGCTTGGATATGGTTATCGAAGCTATGGGTTTGGGCCCTCGATATTACTGCGTACTGAGGTCAATGCATCGTGGGTTCTTTGAACGCGTCTTTTTGCTTGCAGAGTTCCTTTCCCACCACAAGATTTGCCTTTATCCCCGTTTTGACTTGCCTCTCAGGTTCTTTCTAATTATGGTTCATCACTAATCATAACTAGCCATGTTGCTAACAACTAACCATGATGTTATTTCAAATTTTGTTATTTCAAGTTTCTTTAGATTACGAGACTAATATGGCATAGAGAGAGTAGAGAACAATCTCTTTAACCATAGGTGATTGGAGATCATATTTACCTAAATAGTATGCATGATGAATGGTGACTAATATCCTTAAGTATCCCTTAATCTCCCATATAAACCTTTTTATAGATTTGTAAGTTACTTTTATTCTCTTACCTAAAGTACTCTTGTAAAGCTAAATGCCATAAGTCAAAGGTAACTAACTATTGGAATTTTTTGGAACTAACCTTATCTTTAAAAATGAGAAATTATAATTTCTCCAAAAGAAATGCTCCCATGAAATGTTCACAACTTTTTCTTGATTTTGCATAATTATGTATATAAGTTTTTTAGTGATATTACTATGTTAATATCTAATTCTCTAAAGAGGAAGTTGAGTTTTAAAGGGCAATTTTATCATAATCAAGTAGTTTCCCATTCCAAATAAGGTTATCTCTCCTCTTGTCAATTGGAAAAATCCCAAAACTCTAAGCCTCTCCTAGCTACGTCATTAATCCTCTCTATGTGAGGAAGAGGTAAGGCTAAAATCAATCTTAAAGAAGAGTTTGTTAATCATTCAGACTCCATTGCATGAGCATTTTGCACGGCACTTGTATAACCACTCTTAGGGATTACACAAATTACTCTTACACTATCACTCATTAAAGGATTCTAATCTTGCATAAACCATCATTTAATCTCGCATAATCAAATAAAAGAAGTTTTAGATTTTTTTAAAAAAAGATCATAAGTTGATGCATTTGAAATGTTAGTGTTACTACTCGTGGTTCACAATTAGGCAAGGGTCATTGTAGAGAACATATGCATTGTTCATTTTAAGTTTGTCTACTTTTAAGTTTGTTTTGCATCTATGAGGGGAGGGGGGGGGGGGGGGGGGGAAGGGGGTAGCTACACGAAAGTGACGACTGTGTTTCTTGAATATAAAACTCCCATTTCTTTCGTGGGGATGCCCCATGGATGGCAAGTGATGCAAAAAAAACAAATGGAAATTGTTCAAGACGAGGTTAACTTGAAACTTATGTCGAGACAAAACCTGAACTCCCAAGAGGCTTGTTGTTTTCTTAAGGTTTTGCTTTGAGAATACATTGAAAGGCAATAGGAACTAAGGAATTATAACTCAATGAACCTAATGCAAATTTCAACTTGCATTAAACACTTTACTGAGAAGATTTGACGCAGATAGCTCTGAATAAGCCTTACATGCTTGAAAAAAGACATGTGTTTACTTGTGGGATGCAAAAGGGGATGGTCCTTTTTGACTAGAAGTGATAATTGTTGGTCTATATTTTGAGCTCGAGTTCATTCAATGCCCTAGAATTGGGATTGGATGGGAGTGAGTCCGGACCGGGTGGTGAGACCCGCAGATACATCTGGAAATCGGCCTAGTCCAGGTAGGTCTAATGCCAATGGGAATGGAGGAAGGAAAATGGATCTAGGGTGGGATCGAACAAGGGAGGAGGATGTGATTTTTTTACCATATACATGTGGTAGTGATGTGTGTGAACACACTTAGGACCTCCGAGGTATTTTTTTCCTCACTAGGAGGTTTTTCCCCCTGTGCATTGTATATACGCCATCATTCTAGGGTTATCTATCTTTTCTATTGCACACTAAGTAATACACTATCTGTTGTGTGCCTTGAACTTCCTTCATCTTCTCCAAGCTATGTGCATTTCCCTGCAGCCCTAATTCCAACAATTGGTATCAGAGCAGGTTGCATCCTCCCAGGCTTAGTCACCAACAGCTCCAACACATGCCTGCTCATGTTCTCTGATTTCTGTGAGCTTTGGTGAGCGTTCACAAGTAAATTTTTTTTTGAGCAAGCTCGTAGAGCTTAGTCTTCTTAGATTTTTGATTTGGGCTCATTTCGGCCTCTGTTTCCACTACAGGTAGTACTGCACAAGCTATTTCATCATTTTGTGGAGAATTTCTTTCAATGCTGTTTTTTGCATAACAGGTCCCTTATAGTCTTCTACGGTCTGTGCTATATATCACGTGTTGTTCCCGTTTTGTTTCTCCTCTTTTCAACAGTTTTCACATCAGGTGCAACATTTACCATGGCTGATAACAACACATATGTGTTCAAGATGTTTGTTACTGAGGACAGATTGGATGAGGACAATTCCCCTATGTGGGCTTACATGATGCAACATGTTCTTGTGTCAAACGGCATCTAGAATATTGTGCAGAGCATTGATGTACATCCCGGTTCTGAGGATGTAGGCGATGTTGAGAATGTTGTAGGTCTTGCTGCAAGAATTGCTGATGTTAGAGTTGTTTTACCTACGACAAAACAAGCTCATTGGGATGTAAAGGATGCACAGGCTCATGTGTTGATTGCATTGCCGATGAAGCGCACCATTAGTCCTCACATTCGTTCAACGAAATCTGCAAAACAAGCTTGGGATATTCTGGCTGGTCTTTATGCAAGTCCCAATGAGGTAAAATTGCATTGCTGCTTAAAGAGCTGGAGTCAAAGATTATGCATGAGGAAGATGATATGGACACTTTCCTTGCTCGTGTCAAGGATATCAATGAGCAACTTATTTTTGCAGGTGAAGTCATTTCGGATAGTTTCCTTGTGCAGACTGTTCTTGATGCCATGTCAGTTTTTTACCAGACTTTTGCTAGTACTTGGAGACTTATGACCCAAGGAAATCCTGAAGCTGTTAGGTTTGATGCAATGTGCACATTGCTGTTACAAGCGTCACTTTCTTAAAAAAAACAGGACTAGACAGCATGCAGTTAAATAGGCTTTTATTATTGCTCAAAGAAAGGGTGGTAACAGCAATGCAGCCACTTCGTATGGTTCTTCTATGAGTGGAAAAAATCATGTTCCTAATGCTTCTATTGGCAGCAATTCGTCTGGAAATTTTGGTGATAAGGACAAAAAGAAGACGCGTTGCCATTATTGTCAACCTAATGATCACTTGATCAAGCACTATCCTAAGTTGAAGGCCAAAGAGGCAAAGAAGAAAGAGGGTGGCTCCACTGCAAATGTTGGTTCCACTACAAATGCAACTATTGTTGAGTCTTCTGTGAAAATAGATTGTGATCCTGATGTTGATGCAGGATGGGTTTTTAGTGGAGAGTGTACCTATAATCCTGCTGTCCATGATGCATGCATGTCATTTGCTACAGATTCACATGTGTGATATTTTGACAGTAGTGCTACAAAGCACATTACCTCACATCGTGATTTGTTCACCTCTCTGGAGTCTGACCCTCATGGGAATTCAGTTACTTGTGCCAACAATGCCTATTATCCGGTTCAGGGAGTTAGAAAGATTGTGTTTACTGGTGCAAAATGGCAATTTTTTCACACTTGTTGATGCACTTTATGTACATGGGGTCAAGAAGAATATTTTGTTTGTATCTGCAGTTGCTAGACTTGGTTTTGTAGTCAAATTTGTGGATGAAAGATGTACAGTACATGATCTCAATTTCTGTGATGAGATTGTTGCATATGGCATTTTTGGCGTGGGCTGTATGAGCTCACTTTGTATGACAAGTGTGGCAAAATTTTGCAAATGCAATTGTGGATTCAAAGGCTATTTCAAATGCAAAACTTTGGCATGCACGTTTTGGTCATCTGAATTTTCCCAGTTTGCTGCGTTTGTAGAAATCTGATATGGTTGCTTCTTTGCTGCCTCTTGAAGCACTTGTCAAACATGTTTGTGAAGGCTATATTTTGGGTAAGATGTAGTGTTCAAAGTTTCCAAAGGATGGTTCAGTTAGGGCCACATGCAGGTTCCAGCTTGTGCATAGTGATGTTTGTGAGCCCATGCAAACTCTGTTCTTGGGCAATTACCTTTACTTCGTGACTTTCATTGATGATTACTCCAAGCATGCATGGGTATTTCCTTTTAAAGTGAAGTTCAAAGTTTTTATGACTCTTACCTCCCTTCTCTCTATCTCTACCTTCTCTCCCTCTCTAGCTCTCGCAATAGAGAGGCATCTAGACTCTCTGCTGTGACCAGTGGGCATTTGCAAGGACCACCTCTCAGGCCTATATAAAGAGGACTCCCATATCCATGGGATGATTCTTCCCTTGTATATAACTATGTTTGTATTTTATCAGGTGCGCCATCACCAGTTAGTCATGCTCCATTCTGATCTTTGTCACATACCTCTCTCGTGCAGACACTCCTGACTATTGACTAGGCATTCTCTCTATCCGGACGTGGCCATCACATCATTTTATGTTGGCTACCTAGATGGAATCTCACTCCTGCCACTTTAGGCCATCTATGTCTACGTCCTAGCCACATACACGCTAGGTGGTGCCCCTTAGAGTTATAGGATAACATACCTTAGGTGCTACCCCCCCCCTGAGATGATGCTTGGGAATTTCAGGTTATGTGTGGTGTAGAGGTCACCCCACCTGGCACGTCATTTTCGACAATTATTTTCATGGAACCCTTCAGTTTACAAGACTAAAAACCCTAACCTTCTGGGGATGGATGAATGGTTAGAAGGGTTTGCTAACTGGATGACAGAAGAAGAAGAGCTCCAAGAACAGCTGGATGAACTTGGCATCTCCATCGAGGCTTGAGTGCCAGGCATAACGATGATAGATTTACAGTGGAAAAGACAACTAGCATGTCAGAGTCAGTGGATATACATAGCCCGTGTGCCAAGGAGAAGGAGGAGGAGGACGAGACCATGTTCGCAACCTATGACCAACCCGCAACAACAAGATGGAGGGAGCTCTGCACAATAGAGAGTCAACACTATTCTACTTTGAGAATCGAGTAACTCAAGTCACCGAGGTAATTATCATAGTCAGTTTCCAAGTCGCACCTGATGCTGCAACATAGTGAATGGCATAAAATGGTAACCATCTTTTTGCAACATTTTTCAGCCTACTCAACGTCCTCTTCCTCATATGTGTATATATTTTTCTACGCTATTAAGTTATCTAGAGTAAATTCCCCCTCTTCGTTTAACCTTTGTGGGGACACATACATTGTACTCTTCCCAAAAATGTCACCTTAGTCATATATTTATATTACCACCCTTTTCTTTTTTGCTTTGTAAATAAAATTAAGCATACAATAACCAACTATCTACCCCCAAACTTTCTTACCTCTTGTGAATTAGTAGTAGAAAAATAATATATCCATCTTCCATTCCATATAGATAAATCACCATGGAAAATCAACTCTCCACTTGTCTTTACCAAAGATTATGGTCCATCTCTACAAGTCTTCTATGCCCCCTACATAGGTGGCCCAATATCTCTTAAGAATATACATATAGTTTTTCTCCTTTCAAAAAGACTCAAATTGTATATTATTTTCACAAGAAAATAATATTGGGCCCTCCTCTATTTTTTTAAGCATCATACCCTTTTGAAAAAGCATGATTCCCCTTGGATGCATACAAGCAAAGGGCCCATACAAGAAGACTTGGAAGCAAAAGGTTCCCTAGCCTAGTGTGGACCTTCCAAACCAAATTCCTTGGTGCATGGGCATGAAGAATAGTCCAAATTCATATCAAACATGTTGAGAAGGTCAAATTTGCCTTTTGAAGCATGTCATTCCGAGCTATAGGTAAAAAGTTATGGTCAAAATAGTGTAAATCTATCAGATTCGCAGCAAAAGGGAACTGTAAATCAAGTAAATCAAGAGGGTGAGATCTTATTTTTCCCCTACTCATCTTCTAGAAGAGCAATGAGTGTTCAAGGTCACTTGCATGTGATGGGACCAACCTAAAGATGCTTTCTAAATGCCAAGACAGACAAGTTGAGATACCCCGCAGGAGCCACCCGTAGGGCCTGGGGCCCACCTACATTATGCACCCCTATGGAGCCTTCACGGTCTAAAATGATATTTTTGGTGAATAAATAGTCCCTTTTATGTCCAATATTCAATGAGTGGTCAAAGGACACTTAATCAGGGCTAATCACTCACCCTAATTAAGTGTAGCATAATCCCACTCCTACACAACTATAAATAGCCCCCCTTGGAGAGACTCAAGGACACACAATTATATTTTCAACTTCATGTTGTTCTTGATCAATAGTAGAGAAACCCCCAACTCTCCCTCTTTCACATCCTCCCTCCTAACCCTCCTCTTTGGAGGAAGTGCAACTCTATCCTCCACTCTTTCTATTCTACAATCTCTTACTCCATCAACCCAATAAATCATTGTAGCACCTCAATAACTTGTAAATATATCATGATCTCTCTCATGGTTATGTTAATGATCATTAAATCATCTTCAAACAATCAAGTGTTGTAATTCGTGATGGTTAGCCAGCGTCTATCTACCCCTTAAAAGGTGTGCGAGAAATCAAGTAAGTGTTCTACTCTCAATTTACCATTGGTTTGTTTCTCCACACTTATTCAATTAGTCTAAAGAAAATTCTCACTCCAACTCTCTTTTGCTTCATTACATATGCATGTGGCTACCTCTCATGGTGATTTTATTTGTCACGGCATTGCATAGATGGAGATGAGCTCTCTATGCAAAGTGTGTTAGTTCGATGTAGGTGATTCTCTTGTGTGTTTGAGAGGCAGGTCTTGTGCGCATGATTTTTTGATGAGTGCTTGAGAGAGGAGGAGTTTGGATGTATCATGGGTATTCTTATGGGGAGAAGGTGAATGCTATTCCACAAATTGCATATTTACATTTGATACACGGCATTGGGTTTCATAATCGTTGATGGTGTCAAGTGTCCAAAGTGTACATAGAGTAAGGGTTCTCAAAGTGTGTTGCTTGAGTGGGTGAGTGCAAATGTTATTTTGATTGGTTTCCTTCTCTACTCCCAAAAGAAGGTGGTGCCCCGAGTAGTGTGCGTACCTCTTTACAAACATTTTGTGAGGGTAGGCCCATTGGTTTGGGTTTAGAGGCCCCATTTCAAAAAGCTCGCTCTCAATAGATAACGGAAGCACATGCTCTCACTCTCACTAGAGAGACTAGGGATCTACTAAGTCTGTTTTAGGAAAGGACACCAGTCTCTCCTACAAGTTTGGACAACGACTATGTACCTCTAAGTTTCACATGAGTCAGTACAACCTACCTCAAGGCAAATCACACATTTCGATACAAGTACGTTCAAAATCAAGGTAATACTGGAATGGCAGGCTCACTACCAGCACATCATCAACACTATGTTGGGAGGGGAGTGCTTCTTTGCGGTTCTGGCATCAGATCAGCCATTTGTCCTACCTTTGGTACAAGAGGCAATGTACCATTTGAGATTTTAATCTATGTTCTAGTATAGAAAGGGTATACACGCATTCTTGTAAAGAAAAAATCTTTTGGTTGTAAGCTAAGCAGTGTATCTTGCTAGCTCTCTCTCTCTCTCTCTCTCTCTCTCTCTCTCTCTCTCTCTCTCTCTCTCTCTCTCATTAATCATGGCAAGTGTAGCATTTCCAACATTTAAGGGTAAGAAGGGGGAGGATTTGGTAGTAGATTTCTTAGATGACTTTGAAGTAACATGTGTAGTAAGCAACAAAGACACATATGAGTCCCGGGTTAGAATATTTAAGCATCTCATGAAGCTAGAAGCTAGGTCATGGTACAACGCACTCCCACAAGCAAAATTGGAAAGTCCTAAAAACTGCTTTTAAGAGGCGTTTTGGGGGAAGTACCACTTCAGAGAAGCTATGGGACAAGTTGAGAGACTTGAAGCAGGAGGGTCTTTTAGAGTATGCTACCTATGAGTTGACGTTCATGGATTTGTGGGAATGGTAGGTTGAGTCACTGGCAAGAGGAGAAGCTGCACCCGAAAAGGGACAGGTTCACGCATGGCTTATGGCCACCGCTCAAGGAGAAGGTGAAGGGTAGATTCTCGGCTACGTATGAGCTAGCCATGTAGATTGCTCGCCTTAAGGACAAGAAGCTACGGATGAAAGTCAAAGAAACCGACTCAACAGAAGTAAGAACATCACGTCAACCACCAACCATGACAACCACCACGCTACCTCCACCACCACTGGCTCCTGGGGTAAAAAACGACCAACAAGATATGCTGGCCCACATTACTGATTAACTGTAGAATTCGTCTGTCCACTTGATACAGCAAGGAAGGAATCAGGAGAGCGATCAGGACCCGGGAAGGGCATGACAATAAAAGATGGAGTATCACTACTACAACTGTGGAGAAGATGGTCATGCTATGTACTACTTCCCTCAACCGTGACAACCCTATAACAGAGGAGGTAGGAGAAATCAACTGTCACCCCCTAGAGAGAGAGCACTTCCACCTCGAGCCCTAGCCCCACCAACACAAATTCTACGTCCACCCTAGACACCATCACAAGCACCTATTCCACCTCTTCCACCGGCACCACCATCTGATCGCACTGTAAGCATCATAAGCTTAGAGGAGAAGGGAAAGGTTGTAGTAGGGGATCCACCCAGAGTAAAGGAGAAAGGCAAGGATAAGGTGAAGGCAACCTTTGTGGAACCATTTGAAACCATGACTATAAAGAGAGCTAGGAGGGAGAAAACTGCACAAGCTGATAATGAGAGAAGCATGAAGGGAGAGACTAGCAAAAGGCTGTCAACGCCACGACGCAAAATAGGCATCACTGATTTTAGTTAGGGGAGAGTTCAGGCCCTATGATCTAACATTGGATATGGTAGAGCAAGGATCAAAGATTACATGACCACAATTGCTACATCTCGCACCAAAGGTAAGGTGGCAATGGTCTAAAATGGTAAGTACAAGGTGCTCCAAAGCAAAGGTAGCCGGAGCGGTTTCGGGTTGCAACATGGTTGACATCCTTCTAGTTGTCGACGTCAACATAAAGGGCAAGAGGGTTGGAAACACCTACATTGATGGTGGCACACAAATCTGTGTGATGAGTGAAGCTATGATGCTTCGGCTAGGGCTACCGGCCTTCTCCATGCAAGGCAAAGATGACAAAAAAAACAAAGGTGAAATGTGCGGGCATAGTAAGTGCCGTGAAGGTAAAAGCCTTCAACACTGAAGTAGAAGTAGATATTTTCGTGATGCCAACTAAGGGGGAAGGCTATCCATTGATCTTGGGAAGGCCATGGTTGATGGCCACGAAGGCAAAGCAGGACTAGGACACTGGTCTTCTACGCATGACTGGTAAGAAGGGGGAGGCAATCTACTGCGACATGAAGACCGACAAGCATAAATAGATGGACCTAGAGACATCAGTAGATGAAACCACTAGTGAGTCTTCCACTTTTGAGGATGAGAACATTTCCACCGATGAGAGTGATAGTTCCATCGGTGTGATGGGCATTATCATGAAGGGTCTACAAAGGGCAAGCACGACTGGCGATCCATCACAAGAAGGTCAAAGCAGCAAAGAGGAAAATAAATCACCTGGCTAGGAGAGGGTAGGTTGAAAATTATGCTATCTATGGAATTGACAAGTGAAGAAAAGGATAAATCTTTGCAAATGTTGATGAGATTCCCTGACCTTTTCATTGACAACTATAAAAGAATCACATGTATTACAGCGGTGGAGCATCACATTAAGTTGAAGGAAGGGGCAAAGCCAGTCGTGCAGAAACTACAACAGTTGGGGGTCATACAAGAAAAGGCACTCCTTGTCGAGGTAAGGAAACTATTCGAAGCGCGGTTCATTTACCCTATGGAAAGCTCGGAGTGGGTGTCACCCGTAGTGGTGACGCCTAAGAAGAATGGTAAGTGGAGGGTCTGCGTCGACTACAAACCACTAAATGCAGCCACAAAGAGGGACCATTTCCCTCTTCCTTCTTGGATGAAATTCTGAATGAAGTAAGAAGGAAGAGGGAAGAGGGATTTTAATTTACACAATGTGTGACGGGTATTTTGGCTATTTTCAAATACGCATATCCTTTGAAGATCAACTAAAAACCACTTTTATTACACCATGGGGTTGATTTGCTTATAGAGTTATGCCATTTGGTCTCACAAATGCACCTGCCACATTCCAGAGATATGTCATATATGTATTGCAACCTTTCTTTGAAACATCTATAAGAGTGTTCATTGATGGTTTTTGTATATATAGCCCTCGCATCTCACACTTAGAAAAAGTGACTGAGGGTCTAGCAAGGATGCAAAGCCTAGGAGGGCAGTTAAAATTAGACAAGTGCCACATAGGGGAAAGTAGAGTCATTCTCTTAGGCCATGAAATTTCAGCTATAGGTATGAATGCCGATCCAAGTAAGGTGTCCGCACTCGTCGCACTACCTTCACCAACAACCAACGTCAACTAGTCTCTTTTATACAAAAAGTGAGGTACTTGAATAGATTCATACATCTACTATCACAACTTGTTCTACCACTGCAATAGCTCACACAACGATCGACTTTCACATGGGACGAGGACAACGAGCATCACTACAACAAGGTAAAGGAGGTCTTAGCCACCCTACCAACTATTTCACCGCCTAAGTGGGATGAAAAGTTCTATGTCACCTCAAGTGTGGGTGATGACTCCTTGGGCAGTACTACTCCAAAAGGATGCAACGACATCTTTCATGAGGCCAATCTACTTCTCTAGCTGCATGATGATAGCGGCAGAGAAAGGTTTTACCCTTGTGGAGCACCTAATCCTGGCTCTTAGTTTTGCAACTACAAAGTTTCGATCATATTTGTTGCCTAGGCAATTTGTAATCTTAACCATGGATGAAATGTTTCCTATGTGGTACAACACATGGATGTTTTTGCTAGGATTACTAAATGGCTAGTTCGTCTGCAAGAGTTTGAGTATACGGTCAGGTGGAAAGCATGACAAGGGCAAGCTTGGGGGGACTCATGACCTACCAACACTTTGAGAAGAAGGTAAAGAAATCTAAAGGGGAGGGAATTCAACCACTTCCAGAGCCACCGGTGATAGAAAGAGCACACTCTCTCTACTTTGATGGAGCCTACAAGCGAGCATCTGACAAAGCAGTTGCAGGCATAGTGGTCTTTGATGACAAAGGTATCAAGGTATTTTTGCTTGGCCATTTGTTAGAATCACATTCTAACAATGAAGCTGAGTATGCAACACTGACAAAGGGATTACAATGGTGCATCTCACAAGGGGTAAAACGCCTTAATGTATTTGGGGATGCTCTACTTTTGGTAAAGCAAGTAAATGGAGCATGGACATGTAAGAATCCTAGCTTGAGGACTCACTTAAGCTATGTAAAAACTTTGTCGAGTAAGTTTGAAGCAGTTCAATTACACCACATTCCAAGGGCTCACAACCATGAAGCCGACGCCTTAGCAAGTGAAAGACTGCAGGAAATGTTAGTTGGGGCCATAAAGCTAAAGCTCCCTCTATTTCAAGGTAGTGACGCCTTACCCGACATAATGCATTTCTTGGAAATAGGGGAATGTCCACCAGAGCTGACAAAAGGGCAAAAGCAATGGCTCACCAGGAAGGCCACAATGTATCGACTTATCAATGACGGTTTGTACTATAAGGCTAAGGACCAAGTACTCAGGAAGGTCCCTCTCTCTAATGAAATTACTGGGATAATTACCAATTGTCATGATGGTGTTTGTGGCGGTCACTTTGCCCTAGATATAACAAGCAAGAAAATCTTGCAGGCTGGTTTTGTATGGCCTAGCCTCAATCGTGATGTACACCACTGGTGTAAGACATGTAAGTTGTGTCAAAAGGCCGGCACAAGGTCACTCATGCCTGAACCACAAACAGGCTATTCTTTCATATGGGCCATTTGAGAAATGGGGTATAGATGCCATAGGCTCATTGCCTAGGGCCAACTCCGGGAAGTTCTATATCATCATGGGAGTCGAGTATATTACTAGACGGGTAGAAGCTACAACCACAACTAGGATCACAGCTGTGGAGGTAGCCAAGTTTGTCTACGAGCACATCTGTTTGCAGGTTTGGCACACCATTGATAGCATCTCTGATAGAGGGCCAGGTTTCAGAGCAGACTTGGCAGGGGAGTTAATGCAAAAACTAGGCATTACAAGGAGGCTCTCCACACCATATTACCCTCAATGTAATGGCCTAGTTGAAAAAGTGAATGGAATGATTTGTAAAATTATCACCAAGCAGGTTAACAATCATCTTGGGGATTGGGATAAGTATCTACTCCTAGCTTTGTGGGCCTACAGAACCTCATTCTGAACATCTTTGGGGTTCACCCCATATCATTTGGTATTTGGTAAGGAGGCAATCTTACCTATTGAGGTGCAACTAGCAAGTCTCAGAATAATGGCAAGCCAGTTTCAACGACCCAACATGCATTTAAAAGATCACATCCATGACTTGGAACGACTACAACTAGATAGAGAAGAAGAAATCAATCATTATGCGACACAGGCAGAACACAGATGGCTTAGTTTCATTCAATATCTTTGGCACAAAGATTTAAAGAAGGGCATGTTAGTGCTCCGCTATGACAATTGCTTCGACACACTCAAGGATAAGAAGTTCCTACTCCAATGGGAAGGTCCTTTCATCATTAGGAAGAAATATGCCAATGGGAGTTACCAACTCATGGAAGCGGATGGTAAGCTTCATAAGATGAGAGTCAATGAATGGAGACTTAAACCCTATTTTCTACGATTTAATCAAGCTCCACCTATCGACATTCCAGATGAGGATACACCATCAACCTCCACCTCCGATGACAACGACCAAACGAATGAGTTAGAGGCATAAATGCCCTAACCTTTAGGGGAAGGCCTAATGACACGGGGTTAGCTGCACCGCACTATAAGCTCACCGAAAGACTGTTGATCATAGCTAAGGCCGCGGGAACCAATCCCATGCGGGGAGCATAAAACAAAAACAAAATAAAAAAATGTTTTTTTCTTTTTGCCTGTTGCCCTTACCCCACCTTCCCCCCTTGCTCACGCATGCACCCATAGGGGCTACCCCACCTCCCCCCCTTGGCATCACCTCCCTTCCCCCCTCTCCTCCATTATTCACTCTCTCCCTCTCTCTCGTTCCCTCAGCCAGCGCCACCCTTTCTCTCTCTCTCTCTCTCTCTCTCTCTCCTCCATTATCACGGCAAGCCAAACTCTCTCTCTCTCTCTCTCTCTCTCTCTCTCTCTCTCTCTCTCTCTCTCTCTCTCTCCCTTGATCGTCACCAACCCATGCAGGGCGTAGTTCTTTCTCTCTCTCATTCACACCCAAACAAACACCACACACCCGCTCTCCCCATCTCTCTCTCACCCTCATTGACCCATGCTCTCCCAATCTCTCTCCTCTTCCCTGTGTCGGTAGCCGCAGGCCATTAGAAAAAGCTTCTCTCTCTCTCCCTCATTTACACACCCAGACACACACACACACACACACACACACACACACACACACACACACACACACACACACACACACACACACACACACACACACACACACACACACACACACTCACCCTTTCCCTCAGCCTCTCTCCTCCATTATCCACTCCCTCACCCTCTCCCTCCCTCTCGTTCTGTGTCGGCTCAGCCATAAAAAATCTCTCTTTCTCTCTCATTCCCACACACTTACCGACTCACCCACATACATCACACACACACGTTTGCTCGTAGCTAGCTTATGAGACACACACACCAGCACTCGGTGAATGGACATGCACACATGCACACCCACCATCACAGAGGTAAATACACCCAAGCACGCACACACAACGCACATGTACAAACAAGATCAACCAACTAAGGCATTATCAGAAGGCCACTGGAACAAGAATGACCCCAACGCACCCACATCGTCGCACCCAGCGCATGCAGGTGTAGAGTAACATAAAGGAAATGCGACGAGAAGGTGCCCCAAAATACAACATGGTGGCATCACGCAACAAAGGACCAGTTTTCAGCAGCATAAACCTCACACCAGCCACCCGAACCATCAACAACACCCATTGTAAATGCCCCCATCTCCAGTCTTCTCTACCCAGCCAACGGCTAGTGAATTGTAAAAAACTCCCCACCCCACTCTTACCTCCCTTCTCTCTATCTCTACCTTCTCTCCCTCTCTAGCTCTCTCACTAGAGAGGCATCTAGACTCTCTGCAGTGACCAATGGGTATTTGCAAGGACCATTGGTAAGGACCACCTCTCATGTCTATATAAAGAGACTTGCACTAAGCACAAGGAGACACAGAGAAATAACACACTCCACACACCACTAAGCACATAATGCACCTCACAAGCTAGGGAGCTCACGGTGTCATGCTTGTTGCAAGCATGGGTGTTCCAGTATTGGCAACATCACCACCACCACCAGCCTCCACCCACACCACGGTTGACTTACTAGTCATGTCCACCCCATGCACATAAGGCACTCATTATCACCCCGCAGGGCAGCATGACCACACTAGGATTGAGTGCATCAACACCATGCTACCCTGGGCCACTCTCGATGCCAGTGATCGATGTCGCTGGCGGCTGCATTGTCTTGGTGTTTCCCTCAACTAGCCTCCCGATAACATGCTAACAGTGCTAACTCCAAAGTTTGCCATGCACCATATGGTGCTCGCACTCCATCATGCATCCCGAGTGTCAGGAGCAAGGTTGGTATCAGCCAAGATCACCGTTTATAAGTATCATCATCATCAATAAAGTGTGCAATTCTATCATGATCTTTGAGTCCATTCTCTCTTCTCCTTAGCTTTGTTCTCCCCATATCCATGGGATGATTCTTCTCTTGTATATCACTCTGTTTGTATTTCATCAAGTGCACCATCACTAGTTAGTCATGCTCCATTCTGACCTTTGTCACATACCTCTCTCGTGCACACTCCTGACTGTTGATTAATCATTCTCTCTATCTTGACGTGGCCATCTCATCGTTTTATGTTGGCTACCTAGATGGCATCTCACTCCTACTACTAGGTGGTGCCCTTTAGAGTTATAAGATAACATAACTTAGGTGCTACCCCCCCCCCTGAGATGATGCTTGAGGATTTCAAGCTATGTGTGGTATAGAGGCCACACCACCTGGCACGTCATTTTCAACAATCAGTATGAAGTGGGTTCACAAGTTGAAACTCAATCCGGTGTGCATAATGTGAAAACTAAAATATCTACCTCACTCTCAATGCTTTTGTTATGTGGGACCGAATGCTATAAAGAATATATGCCACGGTTGCAGTCGTGTACATACCTTGCCGGGCGGGCGAGGCCCTAGACGTGGCACTATGGCATGATTTTTCACATAAATATATGTCCATTTTTCTTTAGAAATGTACAAATTTCAAGTGTATCGAAGCGGCACGCTCGTTTTGCCTAGAAAGTTCAATGCGGGCCATTTCGGCCAAAAATAACAGGTTTCGTGCACATGCATAAAAGACGTGTCCAAAGTGCTTACCAAGTGGGAAAATGAGGTTCAACATGAAATTTTAGCCCAATGGGATTTTCCACAAATTTAAGGATTTTTTCTAGTTCGTTTGGGCTTTTTACGGACAAAAAGAGGCATTTTTGGGCTACAAATGGTCATAAAATGGTCAAAATTACCCTAAAAAAAGCTCACAAACTCTCAAAGTGTCACATCAACGATGGTGCCGTCTTTGCTCAAGTTGTGTGAGAAATTTTAGAGCCAAGAATGAGCTCATTTGGGCACATGAGCAAGGAGATACAACCATTCCTTTACAGGGTGCTAGTGCAGTCCCATGCTGCTTCCACTACATAGTTGAGGCTATGAGGCCTCCAATTAGAGTTTCCCCACCTCAAATAACTACTTGAGCTTCTCCAATGAAGTACTGAAGCTTCCATGAAATGGTCACAATGAATAATCAAAGTGTAAATTTAGGGTTCTTAACAGGTTGAATGAGCACTGCATCTGTGCAATTGGGAGCGAGGCTACACCTAATCTTCACACACGCAAGAGTTTTGAGTTGATCTTGGTTCATTTTCAAAGTGAAGCTTTCATGGCTGGAGTTTTTTTATTTTTTTGTGTGTTTTTAGCTTCAAATCATCTACACCTTGCTTGATTTTGCTACGAATCCTCACAGTCGGAGGCCCGGTGCTTTCCTAGTCGCACTGTGTACTTCTTGACACCGGATGGTGAGATTGATCGCTATAAGGCTTGACTTGTTGCAAAGGGTTATGCACAATAGAAAGGCATAGATTATGAAGAGACTTTTACTCCCACTTGTCATATATGACTACTGTGCGTTTTCTATGCGCATTGGTAGCTCATTTTGGTTGGGATGTACATCAATAAGAGATTGTTACTGCTTTCTTGAATGGTGACATTTTTGAGGAAGTTTATGTAACGCAGCCTCGTGGTTCTGTCAAGAAAGACAAGAGGACAAGGTGTAAAAATGTAACAAAGCTTTGTATGGGTAGAAGCAATCTCCTCGTGCTTGGTATGAGAAGGGTGACCAAATAACTTATTTGGTCAAACGAGGCTTTTGTAACAGTACAACAGAAAGCACTTTGTATGTAAAGAGTGAGGGTGATGTACTTCTCATTATGGTTGTTTATGTTGATGATTTGCTGATCACTGGACTAAATGACAAATTTAAGGCTGATTTGAATGCTACTTGCAAGATGAAAGATTTGGGGCTGTTGCATCATTACTTGGGTATACAGTTTAAGCAATGTGATGGTGGTATTGCCTTGTGTCAGAAAAGTTACATAGAGACATTTCTATGTAAGTTTGGACTTGAGGATTGCAAACCTATTGCCACTCCTACGGAAACAGGTTAAACACGAGGATGGATATGTAGTTTGAAGTCTCACAGGTCAGCAGATTTATGCATAGCCTAGGGTCTAAGCATTGGCAGGTTGACAAGAGGATTTTCTGCTACTTGAGTGGCACTTTACATCTTGGCTTGTTTTATCCCAAGGGGGATCATTGTCGCCATAGTTACATGCTTTTTTGGGCTCAGATTGGGCTGGTTGTTTTGACACACGAGTGTCCACAAGTGTTTTTTGTTTCATGCTTGGCAGTTTATGTATATCATGGTTGAGCAAGAAGCAACCTACTGTTGCCACTTCTAGTTGTGAGGGTAAGTACAGGGCAATCTTCATAGCTACGATTGAGTGTGTATGGCTCAGATGCCTTATGGATGATTTGGGTGTTGGACGGGACATTGCCAACACTATCTACACTGACTGTCAGAGCGCATTGGTAGTTGTGAGGAACCCAATTTTTCATGCTCGCACAAAGCACATTGAGGTGCATTACCACTATGTCAGGGAGAGGCTCTTAGCAGGAGAGATCAACTTGGATTATGTTCCAACATAGGACAACCTTGCATATATTTTCACAAAGGCATTACCTCATGAGAAATTCGCAGCTTTCCGCAAAGCTTTGGGCTTACTCCCCTTTGTGGACTGATCATGTCCTCAGGGCATGGCACTTCCCTTTACTCATGTGCCAGCTCTTGTTCACCACATCACTCGAGGTGGTATTTGTTACCATTTACATGTGGTAGTGATGTGTGTGAACACACTTAGGACGGCCAGGGTATTTTTTCCCTCACTAGGAGGTTTTTCCCCCCGTTCATTGTATATATGCCCATCATTCTAGGGCTATCTATCTTTTCTATTGCACACTAAGTAATACACTCTCTGTTGTGTGCCTTGAGCTTCCTTTGTCTTCTCCAAGCTGTGTGGTTTCCCTGCAACCCTAATTCCAACAGATTTAATTAAGGAACTCTTCTAGTTGTTTGGTAAAGAGGGACCTTGGAAAGGCTTGGAACCTAAATGGGATTTCCTACAATTTTCCTCACTAGTCGGACCTTTGCTTTGCTTCTTGGACATTGATCTAAAATAAAATTAAGGTAGATTGATTGCAATCCTTTCCCAAACAAAATTAAAAAAATAAGAATTGAAAATTGTGTAAAGGTTCCACCTCCACATGTGGCAGAGGAGATATGATACCCAAGTCCTGGAATAAGGATAGGGATATGCCTAGAAAAGTAAATGTGATTGCTTGAAAGATAACTAGATAACTTTACTAATACTAAAGAAAAAAGGAGATAAAATATTTTAAAAAGGGAAAAAGCTGGGAATGACATGATTAATGCACACTTGCAAGGGTATGCAACAATTTGCATGCTGCTTTCATAAGCTTGAAATGTATTCTTGGTTCTACATATTTGGAAAATTGTTTTCCTAGTGTCATAGTACTACCTTGGAAAGATGCATTTACCAAACGGTTCCATTGAAGGGTGGATTCTGGAGGGTTAATTTGTTGGCCAAAAAGTTGAACCCAGTTTTATGTTGTCCATTAGGTTAAGTCAATAACGAGGAAAAAGATTTCAATCTATGGAGTGGGAATCAAACTTGGGAATGAGAGATTTGTGTAGTTAGTAAATACACTCATCTAAGGGGAACACACTGATGATTTTGCTCAACCATAACTGATTAAAAAGCGTTAGTGTCCTTGAACCAAGGGTGAATTAGAGAACTCTCAGTAGTTGACCCTGGAAAGTTTGAGTTCAATTAGTCTCATGTCTTTGATTGGATTTGAATCGATAAGGAAAGAGGGTTTAAGGGTTCCATATGAGAAAAAGTGAATCTCATCACCCACCTTGAGTTGCCATTGAAGAGACGGAGGAGTCTTGTCTTTGTGTCGGTCTCAAACAGGAGGGATGTAAGGAATCATGGTGCAGCTTGCAATCCTTGGCACGGTCTTCACAAGTGGTATTAGAGCAAAGTTTCTATCCTTGGCCGGATAAAGATTTTTAGTATGAATTTTTCTAGGAAGAGAGTGAGGTATTAACAAAAATAGAATGGGACTATTGAGAAGAGAAAGTTCTCCGGTTTGTTCAAGAAAAAATGGAGATAGCAAGTCTAGAAAAGAAAGAGGCCATGATAAAGAACTTTGTTTACCTCATCTTTCCTACCAAAGGGAGAATTGGAAATATACAAAGATAGGAGACCCAGTACAATATAAGTTGAACATTGCCTTGGGGCCTATGACTATGATTTGGATAATCTCCGTCTAGAAATGGTGAAAGAAAAATTGGAGTAGGTCCCAAGTGCTATTGTACTGTCAGGTCTTATGACCCAACCATTGAAGAAAGATTCAATTACTAATAACCAATCTTTCTTACGAGGAAATGTTTACCTAACCACAAACGGATGTGCTTGTTGGATCCGTGTTGCCATGCCCTTGGGAAGCAATTGGCATTGTATTTTGGCTCGCAAGTCATTTTTCATCCAAGTCTATACTATTATATTTTGCACTACTATTAACCGTAGGGATTTAAGGGAAATCCTCTCAAAAACATGAAATTGAAGAATTTAGCATTTCCAAAATGGTAAAGATGTGCTTTCCTTGAGTGTTAGTTATCTCCCAAATGAAAATTTTGGATGAGCTAAAGAGAATCCATCCTTTGACATGTCTGCCTTTTACAAAAATTTAAATCTAGCTTTGAGTATTTATGAACATATCGCTAAGAGAAAGCATATTTTTTTTGCCACATCCATAAAATATGCCACATAAACTCCCAAGAGATAGAGCCACTTAGTACTCACACATAGCTAACACTTCAACTTCTACTTCTTGATACACGAGCACCACCAAACCCTCAAGTTGTCCCTATACCAAATCAGATGCCACTTCCTGTAGCACTTGTAGAGGATTTTGGGTGGGACAAGGCTCTAAAGACCCTACTTACATTTGTGCAACCACATCCATTTTTAGGCACAGACGATTATGTGTCTACTCAACTAGAAGAAAGGGATGCCATATATTTCTCCAACATTGATCTCATATTTGGCTACCACGAATTTGGGATCAAAAATGAAAATACCCCTAGAATAGATTTCAATACAAGGCTTGGGTAATATAAGTTCATAGTCATGCCTTTTGGCTTGGGTAATGTGTTAGCCGCTTGCCAAGCCTCACCATATCGATGCTAGCAACGCGAGAACCACAGACATAAAAATTATCAATCCGTGGGATGTAGGTGACTTGATTAGTGCATGGAGGCTACAAGAGATAGCTAATCTCTTCAAAAACCCAAGTCTAAGTGGTTTCTACCTAACTTGGTCTGAAATATGTGTCAGACATCAAAAGCTACTTTCCTTAACGCAAGCTCATCTGGACAAATTTGTGTATCCACGAGACTCCGAATGCAATAAAACTGAATGCCTAGCAAGAATAGAGTATCATCAACACTCTCATGTGCTCAAATGTCATTTCCAACACTAAAACAAAATCGCACATAAGATAACCATCCTATTTTAGGTTAGTTGGTTTCCGCCTCTGAAGCACTCTATGACTTCCTCTATACGCGATTTATCTAATCCTAAGGTCAAAAACAAGTTTTTGTGGGTGTACTGTGCATAGAAAGCAAAAGCAACTCGTAGACACGCACGACTAAAATCACATTTTCATCGCAAGAAACCTTCGAACATGTAAGTATGAGAGAGACACAAAGAGTTGAAGGAAACAATAGACTCACAATAAGCTTCTGTAGCATACACTCACTTCATTATTCAAAAACGTCGGTCAATAGTTACAAAAATTGGCTTTTATATTTTAGCCAAGGTTTAAGAATGGATTCCTAGCTAATGGGACTCAATGAGAAAGGTTAAGAACTGCATAAAGTTACAAATTTGAAAGACCTCAACCCCTTTACATTCATTGGCAATCAATAATATTACAATGGCTTTGGACTTTGCGAGATTCCTTATTAATACAAAGGGTTTTAATACAATCAATCGGAATAAAAACTAAGAGTGGTGTCCCTTTGATGCTCTTTTTTTGGCTTTATTAGTTGAGTAGCTAACATTCCCTCCCTCCTTGCCTGTGTCGTCCGCGACACAGCTACTTAGGGTGCTAAGTAGTGATCAGGCTTTCTTGCTTCACTCCTCCTAGCATGCTACTTGAGACCTTGTTGGTACTTGACACAAAGTTCTTTGTCCTTTATTGACATGAGCTGCATGGTTATTTTGCTCCTTTGCTCGAGTGCTGAGTAGCTAACAAACCTGGCTCTCAAGCTGGGCCAAAGATTTCAAATATGTAAATGAAGAAGCCTGTATAGAAGGCTTCTTCAAAGTTTTGCATGTACTATGATGGCAAAAACATCACCTGAGCATAGAATCCATGGAGCACTTCCTCCGAAGGTTGGCATGATATATCATAACACAATCCCTTGTTAACTTTGAGGAATGACATCCATGTTGCATCTATTTGCTCCGCGCGGTGAAAAGTTTGTAAACAGGTGAGGAGCATTTTGGATATCTTGACCAACATAGTGCAGGTCAAGTCAGGTATCCCTCGAACAGTTAGATGGTAGAAGATGTTGGGTATTCAAGCCCTGGTCCGATCAGTCGTGTCAGCCCGTGGAAACATGCTTTTATGAAGCATGCAGGAAAGATTAGTTTAGATCTAGTTTGCATGGCCAATTGCTTTATATATGTGTAAAGGCCTCTTTTTTTATACATTAACACAAGCGTGCTTTTTTATTTCGTGTGTCGAATCTCTCTCTCTCCTTCTCTCGTTAAATCTCCTCTGTGCTCCCTCAAGCCGTCATGTCATGTTCAAGGTGGCACCCACCATAGCTCCGACACCCAACACTGGTATAAGAACCTAGGTAGGCCAGAGCAAGGTGCTCTTAGTGCTGGCAAGCAAGCATGGGAAAGTGTAGCTTAACTGCATCTCAACATGCTGTTGAAAATATGTAGGTGACACGCGCTCCATGCAGGAAACTTTGCATGCATATCAAAAGGCGAGGAGTAGGCACTACAGGCGGGGAGCACCAGCAACATCTCAAGATGCTGTGTAGCAAATCCTAGGCAGGTAGGAGCACTGTTAGCATCTCAAGATGCTAACTACATGTTGAGGGTGTTGATTGTAGGATCTTCACACTGCATTGTAGAGCCATGCCGCAGTTTGGAGCATCTCAAAACGCTGCTTGCTACAGCCAGTCAACAAGGACGAGGTGGTCTCTCCTGCACCTATTTTCCCAAAACTCTTCTACAAAAAGCATTGCTTGTAAATGAGCAGTATTTTAGACACCTCCTACAACAACGCATTAGATATTCAACAATTTGCCTAATTATAATTTGACTTCAAATTGTACAAATCACAAAGTTTTGAGTTCAACTTCAAAGTATTTGAATTATTGTGATCCACGTTCGGATTTGTGATGATGTTCCAAGTACTTGTATGTAGACTATTTACCATAAAGCATTTGAAGTTGAAGATTCACGCATGGCATCAAAGATTGACAAGTTTGACAGAGGTGACCAATTTCAATTTACATCATCAGGTAGAGAGTTTTTTGTTGTCAAGCCTCCAGAAGCTTTTGGCATTCCAAAGAATTTGCAATCTGGATCTTCTCGAGTGCAACCACAAATCATCTCGTAGACTTTAATTTTTTTTTTCCTGTTAAATGTCATAGATTTGTTCAAAGTTTGTCTGTTGTCAACACAATCACATATTTTCACTCAAAGCCTTCTTTTAGCTTGTCTGTTGTCAGTTATTGCCATGATAAAAACTTCTACGGGTTAGACACTGCCACACATACATAAGTGGTAAGACCTCCCAAAAACATTCGCTCTCAGCCCATTTTTGTCTTGCTTCTTGTGAGGTTACTGGGTACACCTTAAACCCAAGGTTTGGTAGCCAATTTTTCAACCTACACCCTATTTGTTCAAGGGGGGGTTCACTATCATAGCACCGGGTTATGGATACACCAAAATCCCGCACTGTGAGAGAATCTAAAACTCACCGTTGACGAGTACACCAAAAACTCGAGGTATCATGAAAGTTGTTTGTCTAGTTTGGGCTTGAGGGGGGGATTGTTAGGTAATCAAGCCTTGGTCCGATCAATCGTGTCAGCCTGTGGAAACATGCTCTTATGAAGCATGACAGAAAGATTAGTTTAGATCTAGTTTGCATAGCCTATTGATTTATATATATGTAAAGGCCTCTTTTTTGCAAAATAAAGTATGCTTTTTTATTTCCTGTGTCGAATCTCTCTCTCTCTCTCTCTCTCTCTCTCTCTCTCTCTCTCTCTCTCTCTCTCCTTCTCTCGTTAAATCTCCTCTACGCTCCCTCAAGCTGTCATGGCGTGTTCAAGGTGGCACCCACCATAGCTCCAACACCCAATAGAAGATAGTGTGTCCACCATATAAGTCTTTGTGGATGGGCCATTCTGTGGTGGTGAGAACCTTGGATAGATGAGCCAAGTTGGACTCCTTTGCTGGATGATTGAGTGTTTTTGCTGGCTTCTGAATCTTGGTATCGGGCATTGCGCAGGATCTTGCTTGATATTTGATGGAGTATTTGTATACAAGATAAGATACTTGGGGTGCCAATTTAGCCAAATCTCTTGCCATTTTGAATGTGTCATTGTTGGGTTGACCTGGGAGTCCTTTAACAGTCTTCTTTGATCTGTAGTTCTTCAAACTTGATGAGTGGGAAGGGAAGAGTCCGCTGATTCCATGCTTCATTGATATTGGCCGGTGTAAGAAGGTTGACATTGACTGAGTGCAGGATCCGCTCTTCCCACTGCATCGCTTCTTTCCATATGGTCTCTGTCTCCTCTTACACTTGCTTCTTTAATGCATCTTCCTCCTTGGTAGTTAGGATTTTTGGTTGAGCTGAGAGTCTAGCTTCTTTGTGAGGAATCTCTAGCTCTAGGAGATTGCCCTCTTGAGTGGTGTCTGCTTCAAAGTCCATGAACTATAGGGCATATTTATCTCCCATTACCGAGTCAGCTTGTTCTTCTCCTGATGTGGATATGTGTGCTTTGGCAGCCTCTTGTGCTTTATGTAGTTCATCTTTGAGTTGTTCAATCTCTTTTTGGTACCTTTCCTCCCTCTATGTAAAATCTATCTCTTCTCTGCATTTACTCTAGCTTTAGCTCCATTTTTAGGTCTTGAACCTTCTATTCCATAGCTTTATAGGCCTCATCTATTCCTTGTAGTGTGTCCACTGTTGGGTTGTCCTTGAGTTGATTCAGTAGTGTATTTTGCTCTTAGCAATGAGCTTCTGACTGTGCCAAATGAGTATTTTGCAATATTTAGCTAGATCTGTAGCCTTTGTATTGTGGAAGCTGATCCTTGTATTTTCTTTGAAATATTGCCCTTGCTAACTGATTCTTTGCTTTGGGGAGCTTCCAAGTCCATTGCGGACTTTGCAGTTAGTTTGGCCAGTTCCTTCTCTTTGAATTCCATGGATTCTTTGTATGCTTCATTACAAGTGTTTTCCATATCGAGGCTATTATTAGAGTACTAGAGTCATTGATACAAATTGTGGAGATGTTGGTGGTGGCAAGCATAGATATCATCTTTCATTTTATCCACCACATCATGCGCAAATTGTGCGTACTCATCAATGCCATCTAGACTTTTCAAGTTTCTTGAGTGGTTCGCTTTAGGCTGATCCATTTGTGTGTCTAGAGCCTCGGTGGTAAGGGATTCATCCAGCTTATCTTCTTGTTCCTTTTCAGTCTCTTTGACAGTCTTTGTCTGTGCTTCTTCATTTCCAGCATTTGGAGCACTTTCCTCTTGTTGTGGTTGCTCTCTTGGAGGAGTAAAGGGTGGATCTTCTTTAGTGTCAACTTTTCTGGTGGGGAGTCCTCTCTAGGGGGAATTTAACATTTGCGAGTTTTTCATTTCAAGTTTTTTTGACAATTTTAGCAATCTTTAGAGTTTTTTTAACCAAATATGTGTCATAGCATAAAGTATCTATTTAATGCAATTTTCAATTGTCATAAGACTCCATATATGTGTGGTTGACGAAGAGAGAAAGTATAAATTCTAGAGAGATAGTATTTATGCGAGTTACTATTGGAAGAAGAGATCATAAATCCTTGAGAGAGAGAGAGAGTGACTTCTCTTCTAGAGAGAGAAAGTAAAATCATAGAGTTGTATATCACTACGCAGAGAAAGAGAGAGAGAGAGAGAGAGAGAGAGAGAGAGAGAGAGAGAGAGAGAGAGAGAGAGAGAGAGGGCATAAAGACGGAAAAAATGTAAACAAATAAAATCACCATTTCACAACTCATGCCATTAGAGTCAAATATGCTCGCAACGCATGTGATCAGAGTCAAATAATCCACAACATATAAACATGCGATAAAGTAAAAAATCATGCAGAATAGAGACAACACTAATTTCAGAGTTAAATATAATCCACAACATATATAAATGTGATGAAGTCAAAAATAATGCCAGATAGAGACAATACTATTTTTCCCAAGCAATTGCTTTTTGAAACAACATAAGTTTGAGGATGTAAGTACATTCGCAAAACTACCACAGGATAAGATCAAAATTAGAGTACAAAAAAGGATAGTCGCCATAAATGTAATGGTCACTCTAAAAGGCAAGTAATTTGCTCCCAAATAGCTTGCAAGATGCTTCATATCTTTTGCTTGAAATTTGAAATCCTTTGCTACATAAACAATGTTTTTTCAAGATAAATAATCACAAGTATAATAAACCAAAATAAATACAGAAAAACACTTTCATATCATAGATCAATATTATAGTTGAGTGAAAGAAGCATACCAAACCAATTGTAATTAAATGGAGGGAGAAATCATCCTTGGTTGTCCAAGAATAAAAGCGATGTCCATTGGTGAGAGGGTTGGCTGATGAATAATCATGTGCTCCTTAGGTTCAAGTCCGAGCACTTTTGTGTACACATAGTACATATGTTTGCATGCCAAAAAGGATTTGTTGGTATTCTCTCGCTTCTGAAAATCCGGACACGTGCATGCTGGACTCTGTTTTATATGAATCTCATAACTATTTTCAGTGAGAACTCGGAAAATTACATTCTCTTGAGACCTTTTCACTTCATCCAAAAATATAATTGTCATACTATTACATGCTTCCAATTTCTTCATGGCCTCTTTAGAGATTCCATGCTTCCACTTTTTCTTCCTCGAGCTGCCACCACCTTCTTTGCAGTCGCCAGCAAGAGGTTGTGGATTTACCATTGAATTCTCTGTCCGAAATCCACTCTGATGCAGCGCGGCAAGTTCCTGTGTGGAGATATCTGTCCCTCTTGCTACTGGCCAAACATTTGGAGCAGGAGGTAAATCTTTGACTTGTCTTTTGATTGATTGGGTATGCAAAATATCATGATTACAAAACCATAACCATTGCTCGATTGTTTTACCCTCGAACATTCTTTCGGACCATATACATGGAGCAACAAGACCAATTGAGCGACTATGCAAGATATTGTCACAATTTTTTCTCCCTACTGTTCCAAAACATTTTCTTTGACTTTGAATGGGCATTCTCCTGAGGGCCCACTGAGTGCGTGGCACATCACTCTCAAACACATTGTTTGTTTTAGATGACAAAGGTGTGGTTGTTTCTTTTTGAGATCCAATATCATCATCACTGTCACTAATTTGCAGCGGAATGTTAGAAATACCTGGTCCTTGGGTATCAAACTTGATTTTTTTGGGTCGACCGCGATGGTTTCGTTGCTTAGATTCCATGACATATTCCGGTCGATGGGAGCTACTTGTTCCTGTTTTTCCCCTCTTTTTGCATTGTACTGTTTCTTTGTCTCCATGCAAAATTGGCTGCGCATACATGGGAGTCCCTGCAACAGCCTCATGTAATAGATGGGCCACGTTGGTTGGAGTTGGAGTTTGCTGAGATTCAACTCGAGAAAGCAAGGTCTCCATTGTGGGACCCGTTCCTATATAACGCCCAGTAGTATATCCCAAACGCTTTGCACATTGAATATATGAGTTTATAACATCTGTTACACATGCATCATACAAGGATATTTTTCCCTTTCCACCTTCACCTGCTAACCAACTGGCATGTACACTTTCTGATAAATTAACATTGGGAATTTGTGCCCGCTCCCACGGACTTAGACCACCCTATGGAATGCAAAAAAACATGAATTAAAATTTATAAATTTCATGTATGAAAAGAAATTTTTCTAAAAATATAGATTGTCATAAAGGTACTTACATCTGTTCCAATTCCTCCCATGTGTGAAATTCGTTGCTCCCACCATTTAAACCATCTGCTCACTCTTGTGATGCTCTCTGTAGATAGATGTTGTCTCCACCACTTTTGAATTGAAAGCGCCTTTTGAGATGCAAGCACAATGGTCTTACAAGCTCTCCAGTCCTCACACATATCAATGTGTTGATTTGTTAGATGTTGAGGTATCCACTTTTTAGCATATTTGTGGAGACTCTGCTCCCAATGAAATAGGCATGATCGTTCACGTCCCTCCATGATATTATCTGGCCCGCCATTGAAGACTGTTCGAATAGCATTCCAATTTGCACCAGCTTCATCAGACATAAAACCTGCAAAGTCAGCTGCACCATGTCCGTACTTTTCCATTGTTGAATTAAGGCTCTCCCAAAAAATAACTTGAGTCTTTGCATCCTCCTCTTTAGTTTCACATATAGCAATTATTTGTAGTTATCGTATGCTGCAAGATATTCAACATAAACATTTTCACACATCTTCTTTTATTTAATGATAAAAAAATGGAGCTTCCATTGGACCTCCTCCGGTGGATCGGGCGAGCGTGTCCAGGTAAGCGCGCGCGCACACACACACACACACACACACACTCACACACACACAGTGATACACACACATCAAAACACTTGCACACATAGCACAAACACACACACAGTCATGTATACGCACACACATTACACTTGCATACACACACATACATACATACATACACCCACATATATAAACACTTGCATTCACAACATCAACACACTTGCATACATACACACATACACATATAGACACTTGCATTCACAACATCAACACACTTGCATACATAGCACAAACACACACACAATCATGCATACAGACACACACATATTACACTTACATTCACACACACACACAATCATGCATACATCCACACACACACACATATAAACACTTGCATTCACACACATCAACACACTTGCATACACACATATTAAACACACTTAGAGTAACAATTACAATGATGTAAGAACAGGTCGTTGTAAAGAAGAGGTATACAAATGTCAAAGTGGATTTGTATTTTTCCTTGCCATGAGCAAGTTGAGAATGGTTTTTTTTGTAATTTGCATTTTATGCCGTTATGCTACCGAAATTTAGAATTTTATATTTGTATTGTCAAGCATATACACACATACACATATATAAACACTTTTATTCACAACATCAACACACTTGCATACACACACATATTACACTTACATTCACACACACATAATCATGCACACATCCACTTGCATACACACGCATACATACATACATACACCCACTTGCATACACACACATACATACATACATACACCCACATATATAAACACTTGCATTCACAACATCAACACACTTGCATACATACACACATATAAACACTTGCATTCACAACATCAACACACTTGCATACATACACACATACACATATATAAACACTTGCATTCACAACATCAACACACTTGCATACATAGCACAAACACATACACAATCATGCATAAAGACACACACATATTACACCTACATTCACACACACAATCATGCATACATCCACACACACACACATATAAACACTTGCATTCACACACTTTAACACACTTGCATACACACTTACAGTAACAATTACAATGATGTAAGAACAGGTCGTTGTAGAGAAGAGGTATACAAATGTCAAAGTGGATTTGTATTTTTCCTTGCCATGAGCAAGTTGAGAATGGTTTTTTTTTTTAGTTTGCATTTTACGCCGTTATGCTGCCGAAATTTAGAATTTTATATTTGTATTGTCATTGCTAAGAAGATTTTTGTTGTTTGTGGTTAATAGATTATGGCTCGTACACCATCTAAACGTGGCAGGAAAGGTATCTCTCAAAGTAAGTTCAAATACATTAAGCTATTTGTTTTCTTTTCTTTTGTCTCATCATACTCACTAAACTATTTGTGTTCTTATTGTTTTTTGCTTGTAGGAGTAGGATACACATTAAGGTCTGGCACTACAGGGCATAGGGCCAATGCACGATCTTCCATTGCTTCTTCCAATGTCCATCGAAAGGAGGATATTTTGGGTGATGTGCATGAAGAAGAGGATATATTGAGTGATGTGCATGAAGAAGAGGTGTTCATAGATATTCATGCTACACAAGGTGAATTGGTGGCTCACAGCGTGTCTAAAGCAACAACAATTGTTGCTAAACCTCCCGATCATCCAACAATATTTGGAAAGGATGTTCATGGTCGAATATTAGAGGAGATTGTAGAGGGTTTTATTGTAAAGAGAGGTGGGGAACCTCCTCGAATTCCTCTTTGTAGATTGATGGAAAATGAAGCCATTAGAGCGGTGGGTCCAGGCACTGAAGGCTTGGTGAAAAGGTTTGAGATGTCTGGATACAGTGTGCTTGGAGCTCCATTTCTTGTGTCATTTAAGAAGCCAGGCCATGATCAACATTATGTTTCCGACTTAGACAAAGATGAATGGGGGCCTATTTGGCGAGAAATAAGCGATGATTTTGATAATTCCCTTCCCCTTGAGTGGGAAGACTTAAGGGGAAAAAAATTTATCGTTTGGGATGGTAATCACCATTTGAAAACTTGGATGCGCTTAATAAAAACACGTAAGTGATTTCTTTTTTTGTTTAATGTAAAGTTGACTTGTATTACTCTATGCTTTCTAATTTTCTTTTTTGTTGTTGTAGAATTTTCAATGATAAAGTGGAGACATTATTCTGTGAAATGTCAATTTGTCTTTGTTGATAGAAGTGCAGAGGGGGAGCTTATGCTAACTTTGCGCTCTCAAAATGAGTAAGCACATTTGTTGTTTTGAACGTTATTGCTATTACTTTATCGATGTCATTCTACTGCCATTTAATTTAAGATATTGTGGTTTAGGATTGGTAGAACCACTGTGAGCACAAATTTTGGGCAGGAGATCTTCTTGTTCCAAAAACTGGCTGTGGCAAGCAAAGATTCTTTAATGAAAGACTTTCCCCAAGATTGGATTCGATGGATAGAGGTAGAGCTTGCTTGTGAGAAGAAGGCATCTAAAGGGAGTTGGTACAACGCTCCTGCTCTTTTATTAGCAATGCTCATATGGAAGGTATATTTTTTTGCCTTAAAGTACACTTTTTATGTAATTTCTAAAGCTTGACATTATTTTGTAAAATCTTACTTTTTTTTTCATTTGCTCTACAAAAGGAAGACTTTGACTCGTCTCTTATCAAAGAGATGCAAGAGATCAATGATCCCACGATTTCACTGCTAGAAAAAGAAATGGTTGCTCGAGGAAGAGTATAAAAAATATTCAAAGAAAGAGCTTATAAGGTAAACACTTTCTCTTCTCCCCGTTTATGTTTGAATTTCTACAAAATTGTAAGTTGACATGTCATTTGAATTTGATATATTTGATTGAAAAATTGATTTGATTTGATCTCGTGCTAATGTAACATAGATGTTGGCCATTGCCAACCCCGCCAATGGCCAAGTGTTCTTCTCTTTATTATTTAACTTCAATTGGATAAGAGAAAAGGATCAAGTGGGCCTTACAAGAGACAAAGTCCACTCTTTGGCAACTTCTAAAATATCACCAGAGAGGTAATAATTTTTGGATTAAAAAAACACATGAAATCATCAAATGAATCAATGCATTTATGGTTTGTTTATTGTTTGCTCTATAGGAAAAAGGAAATATTGCACTCTTTGATGCATTGCCGTGTAGATGATGTTACTTCTGAGCGTTATATTAGTGCAATGAAATTTAGAATGTACTTACGTAAAGAGTGGTATTGGGGAAGTATCTTGAAGCAATGCTTGAGGATCAAAGGGAAAATGATTGAAGAAATGCCGAAGGGCTTTGAAGCATGGTTTGATCACCAATTGAGGGACCACATTGATAAAGCTTTTGTGGAGCTTTGGAGTAATCTCAACACAAAAGAGTCGGATGAAAAAATTCCAGAGCTTATGGAATCTTCAAGGAGAGTATTATTCAGGTAATACAATTGATATCTTTATGGTTGTTATTCTATTTTTTACTTAGATTTTGTATAATAAATAAGTCACTTAGGAAAGGAGCTCAAATAAAGTTAACTGCATTTTATGTAGATGGCTAATTCAGCTTTACGATCAAACTTTGTTGGAGAAGTTGCCAATTGCTGGTGAAAGTTGGAGGGACCTCTCTTGTGAGGAGTGTATGTATCCACTATGGATGAGAGATTATGGTTTGATTGCTTGGAAAATTGAGTATTGCCCTTGGTGGTTAGATTACACTCGAGGCACCTACCCACGTGATGAAGGGAACTTATATAAAGGTTATTTTTGGCATTTATAAAAACTACAAAATTGTTAAAGTGCTCATACTATTTAGATTATGTTTGTGAGAAATATATTTTTGTTTGCTTTAGAGCACGTTCTTGAAAGAAATGAAAATGGTATTGAGGAGATTGGCTCAGCTTCCAAGAAAGCCACCTCTTCGAAAAGAGTAAACAATAGTTGTGCGCTCCTTGCCGCACTGTCGACGCAAGGGACTTGCCAATACACTGTATGCGAGCCACAAACGGCTCCAAGCACACAACAAGCCTAAACTAGCAAGCTCAAGAAAACAAAGGGTGTGTCACTCACCGCTCTACGCTCGCCTTCGTGGTGGATTCCTCGCCGCGATGAAGAAGAAGCTGCAGTCGTGCCGCGCTCAACCGCTTCGCCGCCGTCGTGCCTTCGTAATGCTCGATCGCACACACACTCTCCCTCTCTCTCTCTCTCTCTCACACACACACACACACACAAGGAGGTGAAGAAGAAGAAGATGGAGATGGAGCAAGAGCACTCTTCAATTGCACAAATGAGAGAATGAGTAAAAATTAGGTTTAGTTGGCTTTTATAGGAGCTCACCCCATTCACACTTGGGCGCCCATGCTTAGCCAACTAATCCCTTGAATGTCCAAGTTAAAGTGCGCCTCTCATCGACGATCACTCTACCTTTTCCTATTGGACCGACAAGCCCGGTACCTGACTCTACCAAATACATAAGACGCGTCCATCGTAGGTGATGGGTGTCCGTGAGCCGTGAGGGTTAACATGTCCCCCTTCCTGATGTAGATTCCGTCCTCAGAAGCTATTGAGTTGAAGCTGGGTCGTCGAGGTGGAAGAGCATTTGAGATGAATGTCCTTAGCCTTCTTCAGTCACTGCAAAATCAAACAACATTGGCACAGTAATTGCATTCTCTTAAAAAGCATATGCATTTTAGATAGAAAAATTGATTGGTCAAAGAATTTCAAACAATTTGTTAGCAATTAACATTAAATTGCAATGTAATCAAATGCATAAACAGATGTAAAGGTAAAAAATTAAACAAGTCTGGGGTTGCTAATTTGACGGTCGAAAAGCACTAGAGATCAAGTATTAATACCATGGGTAAGCTTCTTAATTTTCTGTGGTCAATTAAGTTGTTTAATCGCGAGAGCCAAGTATTCATGTTCGAGGGCTGACTAGAGGCTATACCTAGAAGACTTTGTAGTTAAGCTACCATAAAAGGAATTTCTCATGAAATCATCGCCTGACTGATTACTTTTTCTTTGACCCCCCAAAGTCTTTTCACATTGATTCAATTATGATGTGTGTGCTTATTTTGTATGCCTTGGGTTTTTTGCTTTTCAAGGAAAAGCGCCCACACTGGGAACCTCTAGGGCTCTAGTACCATAGGCTATACATGTGAGTGAAGTACCAAATCAAGCCGAGATTTCTCTTCCAGCTTAAAATTTTACATTGTGGCACTTTGATTTTTTGCTTGTTCATTTTCAACATTTAAATTTTGTAACTTTGGGGGGTCATATAACACTGTTACCCTCCCCAGGCTCATCACATTAGTAAACTCCCTTTATAATACTTAAGCTAAAGGTCAATAGGTTTAAGCCCACTAGAAAGCCCTAGTACATTTCATACAATGCTGCCTAAATCGGATTAAGAACCTAAGTAACCATTGCTTATTAGGAAGGCATTCCCCATGGTATTAAGAGAAGATTTCTAATACCTAGCTTGGTCAAACTAGCTTAGTCGGACTGCTTGATTTTTACCCCTAAACAAGTGACTATGACAAAACACTACATTGAATTAAATGTTTGATACTAACCAATGCGCTGAATATTATGCTACCAATCACAATCAAAGCAGATAATCATAGATGCAAAAAGATAACGGCAATGCTAATGGACAAGAAACACCTATTTGTGTTGATGGTCGCGCTTGATCTGAAGGTTCCATGAAGGTCCAAATCCTATCAATAGCAACACGTTCCTGTACACACTATGAAACACAAACAATACCTCTAGGAGGCACATCAGTGGGAAAAGAGAACTTTGCTAATCACTCAACTCTAAAACAGAAACACTCCTATCGTACTAATCTTACCTACCCTCCATCACTCAAGTGATGAGGATCAAAGGTGTTTTATGGCATAGGTTTCTGTTTCACTGTACCAGATGTGACATGTGTAGGTCTGAGTCAATGTTTTGAATTTTATTGTGCATACTCGTTTGCTAATTGCTCTTGCTCTTTTTTTTTCTTTTTTTTTTTGGTGAGTATAAAGCTTTATATGTACATTCCCTAAGATCGGAGATTGAGAGGTCAGGGAAAAAGGTTGAGAGGGAAACAAGTGAATAATGACTGTCAGCAAACACTCCCCCCTTCCTTGGGTACATCATACCGTTTGAAATGAGCTTGTCACCCTTTGAAACCAATTGTTCCAGTTGGTAATAGGTGAGGATTTTTGCCAGTAGTTTTCTATTACCCTAGGTGCCTTGTCAAGTTGCAAGGGTGGTAAGGTACTCTCCCAGGATTGAACTTGAAGTGGTTCATCAGGTGATTCTTGAACACTGAGAGGTGTGGATTCTTTTGTAGCTTCATGGAGGTCCACTACTATAGATGGAGGCTGTGTAGAAGCTTTTACCTCTATGGATGTATTACATGAGGAGCTAGAATCTTCATGGGACTCCCCCCTTCCTGAGCTAGGTGGAACAAATCGTTCTTTCTTTGGTACCCAAACTAGCTCGAGAGCGGGTGTGTAGCATTCTGTGATTTTTTTCTTTTCACGATCATTGATTCGTTTTGGATCTACGGGATTGGGCTCACTTGGGTCAGGTGATAGGTAAGAGCACAATCTACGTTTTGGCACCCAGATTTGATCATTTCCTTGATAGTAGCCTTGGGCTTCCAATAGTCGTTTAGGGATCCATCGCAACATTTTCTTACTTTTCTTGGAGCGAGTGGTACGTTTCTTACAAGGCTTCTGTTTTTTTGCACTAGCTATGGTCACTAAAGAAGCTTTAGGGACCCACTTGTATGTTTTCTTCGTTACATTAGGATGAGTCTTGTCAGAAGCGATATGCATTGCTTGTAGCATATTTAAGGGTATACGCATTTCATCCCCCTCAGGTGTTACCCAGGTCGTCCCCCTATTTCCCCAAGTGTCTATGGTTGATGCTAGGTGGACCCAATCCACATTGTCTGACTCAGTCATCCCAGGTAGGATATCCATATAAGGAGAATCTTGGCCAATGTCTGTATCCTTCTTACAAGTGTAACAATATTGTAGTGGGGCCGAGTGAACTGTGGTGTCAGAGCGATGATCAATAATGGTTTTACTCCCTAAGGGGTGTACCTTACCAGTCACCAAATCCACTCTAAGGACAGAGTCTTGGAATTGCAAATAGACATGATTTTTAGACCAATCGTGAACCATTTGTGCTTCCCTCATGAATGGTCGTCCTAAAATCATTTCATATGACATAAGGTGTTTAGAGAAATCCATTACAATGAACGTATGTCGTACCTTGTGTCCTAGAACTTTGATCTTAAGATCCTTGAGCATCCCCATAGGTTTGGCTATGGTACCATTTGCCATCTTTACCACAATGTTAGTAACACTGAGGCAGGGTTTTCCCATGGATTCCCAACAATCTTTTGTAACGATGCTAACTCCCGCACCACCATCAAGAATTCCCTTTATAGTTAATCCCTTGGTAGTGATGGGTAGGGTCGCATTAGACTCGTCGCCTTCAAAATACTGCCCTAATTCGTTAATGGGTACCTCGATCACAGACTCGTGTCCATCTAAGTCAAGTGATTGCACATGATTTTCCTCATCAATCATAATCGAGTCAGGCCTATTTGGTTGCGCAAACTGCGGTAATCCTGTTCGTAGCTCTCCGTTAAGGAATGCTCGAAGTGCAAGGAATAACTCAGGATCTCCATACAACTTTGCTATGATCGTGGTTCGGACCTCAGAAGACATGAAGTCCACTAGTTTGGCAACATTCATTGGCGTTTTGCAGGGTGTAGGTCCTTGACTAGGAACTGGTGAGGATGGAATCTCATATGCCTCAATGGGATCAGGTATTCCTTCGTTAAACATCCTTTCCAACAAGAAGGGTGTATGCTCACTTTCTGATGTCCCGTCCTCACTCCCTTCTTGGATGATACTAGATATGGCTAACGGTCTATGGTTCATGTGGGGTGGATGAACTTGCGTGGGAAACACTGTGTCATGAATTTTGACATGCATGGGTTCTGGTTCTAGTTTCCTTTGAGTCTCCTCCACTAAACCTTTTAGATGTTTCACCTGCTCAATCTCGTCTACTGGGTTTGGGTACGTCCCAATCTTCTTTTTACGATTCTTTCCTTTTTGCCCCTGCGGTTTATCTTGGGGGTCTTGTATTGGATTTGGAAACACTTGTGGTGTTTTCAGAGGCTCTTTATGGTTTTCTCTTATTCGGTTTTCATTTGGTTCCATGTTACGGTTTTCTTTGTCGGTCTTTCCCTTTGTGGTATTGGTTCTAGTCTCCATTGTCTCGACTGAATCTGAATCATCCTCGAGGTCATTCATATACACGGGGTCATCTCCTGTTCCTATGTTTGTTTTGGAACTTGGCTTTGAATTTTCCGTATTCTGCGACTTCTTCCTTCGTGTCTTCTTTTTCTTTGCTTGGATAACTGACGCGGTATCTCTCTCTTCGAGGATATGGCCTGGCCCTTGAAGCATGGACCGTGTAATCGCATAAGCAGGTGCGACGGGTGGTATTGGCGATGTCACACTAGCAATTTCGACCAAATTCAGGGGTGTGATTTTAGGCGCATTTGGGTTATAGGGGCATTGGGCAATCAAGTGATCTATGCCACAACGATTACATGTGAGTATTGGCATTGCAGACGTGCTCCCTTGATTCATTTGCATCCTAATAGGGCACTCCGCTGCTCGATGTGGTCCACCACACTCGTAGCATTGAAGAGGTGGCCTCCTAGCCTGGGTGTTGATATTTTGACCTCTGGATGCGAGAGCAGCAGCTTGATAAACCGGCTTGACTTGTCCCCAACAATCTTCCATGTAGTATATAGGACACTCTTCCAATGTATCAAGTCCGTAGGCAATACTAGTGTCTATTTCCTCCTCACAGCCATCTGCATAAGCATTTGATGGCTCGCAACCCACTTGGTTCATAGGGGCGAATCTTGGATGCGGGGGCTGCGGTCCTAGCACAGGAGGTGGTAGCGGTGTAGCTTGTACAACATTTTGAGATCTAGGGACCATGTGTTGCGGTAGTTGCTCAACAGGTGGAGTAGGCATCAATACAGGAGCTCGAGGCACATCCGTCCAGGCTACAGGTGGTCTATTTGCCATCATACGTTTGATCATTAAACAATCCTTAGCTTGGTGACCATACCTACCACATGCGTTGCAAGTTCCATTAAATTTTACTCTAAACGTAGGGCACTCACTAGTGCTATGTGGACCTAAGCAAATGGAACACCATTGTTGCTCCCTTCTTGGATACATGTGACTATTTTGAGGGGGTCGATTATCCTTAAGAGACTCTTGGATTGCCTTGGTGAGGTCTGTCAAGAATGTCTCAAATACCTTTGGCTCATTGGCAATGGGCTTTGCAGTCATGGGTTCATACTCAATGGCTTGTGAGCTAGTGGATCTCGTGTCAGTAGACACCCTCATGCCTGCTATCATCAAGTTGTCCTCTAATTGGATTGCATTGGCAGTGACATCTTCCCAGGTTGTGATACCTCTAATCACTAGTCCATTATAGATTCCTTCATTCCTCAACCCTCGAATGAATCGATCAAGCAGTTGGTTATTATTGAAGCGCTCATTTACAGGGCAGCGAGAGTTTAAGTGCTTTAGACGACTAATGAAGTCCCTTACTGACTCTCCTTCCTTACGTTCGGCCTTCTGTAGCTGAGATGCTACACCCCAAAGCACACCTTCTCGTATGTACTCCTTTAGAAACAACCTTCGAAGGGTAGGGTAGATTGTTTTCTCGTCCACCCTTAGGGTCCTATACCAATCTCCAGCCTTCCCACTTAATGTCAAGCTTAAGGCATTGCACTTATGTAGTTCGTTGCGTTCCCCTAAGGAATCACATACTTGTTCAAACACTTCAATGTGTTTTCTAGCATCTTCGTCCCCATTGAATTTTGGCGTGAGTTTGGCAATTTGTACTGCCTTACTTCTAGGCTCTCTATCAGATGCGTGACGCATATTTTCCGCGATAGATCGACCTATGGTTTGAGCAAACGCTGCCAAGTCACCTATGTGAGGAGGCAGGGCCGGTGGAGGTACTCTTGGAATCATATGTGGGAGAGGAACGGGTACCGGTCTTGGCATATGTGTGGATGATGCAGGATATGGAACATAACCGGGCATAGGTCCACTCGGATAAGAGCTAGGGAGCGGCACTCGAGGAGCATAAGCAAGTGGTACTATTGGAGGTGTGGGGGCCATGTGTGCATAAGGGGCTAGAGGCACATATGGTCGAGGCCCCATATTAGGTACTACGACACTAGGTAGTGGCACTGCGCTAACCGTAGATGTCATCGGTACATTCTCTGTCAGGCTTATCCCTGGAGTGAGCACTAAGTTTTCCTTGATAGAGGGTTGAGCCAAGTTAGGGAAGCTAAAGTTTTCGCTCGGAGGCTCAGATTGCATAGAGACCCCAGGTGAAATGATGTAAGATGGGTCCATGGGGCTCATTAGAGGAGTCTCCATTTGTGATAGAGTAGGCTGTTGAGCCTTGCTCGTATCCAGAAATCTCATGGGGCCATTAGAGAGTATATTTACCCCTCGGTTTTGCCTTTCTGATTGAATAATGCCATGGATAACATTACATATCATTTTCTGTTGATCTTCGATGCTCGTGGCACTAGAAGTGGATTGTACAATCTCTATCCATCCTACATGGTAGGCGTGGCCAGAGTGTAGATCCGTCAACACCTCAGTGTGGAGGTCGTATGTCCAATGATCATTAATGAACAATCCTTCTAGAGTCGACGTGTTAACGGTTTCTTGTGAGGTAGAAGCAATGTTGCTCCCCGTGGTTTTACTTGTCACCAACGGTACTCTAGAGGGAACTTCTGAAGGAGGCAGCTCAACAGGGCCTTCTTGGTAAGAAGTTGGCAGGATATCCACATGGACACTCTTTGGGGGTGTGGGGTCCACGTGCGATGTGAAAGGAGAGTCCACTTTCCCACCCCCTTCGTGTGCTTCATTTGCATCAGGTTCCGAGCGAGTAGCTCTACCTAATGTTTCCATGAAACGGCTAAACATACTAGTACTAGGTTGTGGAGCTTCGGGAGGTGCATGGCCTTCTCTCTCAGTGTTTTGGGTAGGGTATGCTTCCATGATTTCTGAGTCGGAGGAGGAATCACTAGCGGCTATTTTAGGGTCTTGGGTGGTGCTACCTTGTGTCCCCGCTAAGGGTCTAGAGCTTATCGTGGATGGGTAATGGGTGTCCGTATGAACAGAGGCACTCCCAATATGCTCGTGTTCTAGCACCCGCCCAGAGCGTAAGTGCATGTGCTTTTGATACCCTAAGGTGTCAAAAAGCTGCTCTAGGAGGCCTTGTGACTAGTTTTTAGCGTGTTTTTTGTTTGTTTTTTTGCTAGATTTTTTAGAGCGTGTCGTGGAATGGGCCGTGTGATGGCTCGAAACGAGCGTATCGGTCAGAGGGTCGTGCCGTGCTTTACAGCCCTCCGTTTGGTCACTCTATGCCCTCGGAATCCCTAAAACTGTCAATTTCCAGTAGGGAACTAGGCCCAAACTAGAAAGTCTAAGGGTGCAAGTGGGAAGAGAAAGGAGGAGAGTGGAGGACTTGTCCCACATGCTCTCATTCTCTCTTGAGGGAGTAGGGTATATATATAAGAGTGAGTCTAGTATATATCATAAGACTGAGGACTGAGGCCTGGGCCTGGGCCTTGGCTTGGGCTTGGGAAAATGATCCCGATCTATCTTTTATACAAACCAACCCGTCCGTTTTAAGAGTCACGTTTTTTATTTTCGAAAAATTTCGCCGCCCGCTCACTCGCGTTTTTAATTTCCAGAATTTATTTTTTTTTCTTTTTTTTGAGAAACAATAATTTTTTTTTAGTGTTAATTTTTTTTTATTTGGGTGCAGAAAATACAGAAATTGAAAACGCAGATATGCAGAAATTGCAGAAAACGCAGATATGCAGAAATTTCAGAAAACGCAAAAATTGAAAAAACGCAGAAATTCAAAAATTGCAGAAATTGCAGAAAGAACGCAGAAAATGCAGAAAATGCAGAAATTGCAGAAAATTGAAAAAACGCAGAAATGCAGAAAATTGCAGAAATTGAAAACGCCGAACTTGAAAATGCAGAAATTGCAGAAATTGAAAAAACGCAGACAATAGCAGAAATTGAAACTTGACAGCAAATGCAGAAAACGCAAAAAACAGAAATCTCCACACACCCCTTCCCTGCCTTTCCTATGATAGAAATTGCACCACAAGGAAGCGTAAAGTGCTAACCGAGCTTAGTGTAGGGCATATCCCCGGCAGCGGCGCCAAAAATGTGCGCTCCTTGCCGCACTGTCGAAGCAAGGGACTTGCCAATACACCGTATGCGAGCCACAAACGGCTCCAAGCACACAACAAGCCTAAACTAGCAAGCTCAAGAGAACAAAGGGTGTGTCACTCACCGCTCTACGCTCGCCTTCGTGGTGGATTCCTCGCCGCGATGAAGAAGAAGCTGCAGTCGTGCCGCGCTCAACCGCTTCGCCGCCGTCGTGCCTTCGTAATGCTCGATCGCACACACACTCTCCCTCTCTCTCTCTCTCTCTCTCACATACACACAAGGAGGTGAAGAAGAAGAAGATGGAGATGGAGCAAGAGCACTCTTCAATTGCACAAATGAGAGAATGAGTAAAAATTAGGTTTAGTTGGCTTTTATAGGAGCTCACCCCATTCACACTTGGGCGCCCATGCTTAGCCAACTAATCCCTTGAATGTCCAAGTTAAAGTGCGCCTCTCATCGACGATCACTCTACCTTTCCCTATTGGACCGACAAGCCTGGTACCTGACTCTACCAAATACATAAGACGCGTCCATCGTAGGTGATGGGTGTCCGTGAGCCGTGAGGGTTAACAATAGTACAATCTCCTCTATAAAGAAACGATTGGATTTTGTTAGATCCAAGAAGCCCAAGAAGTCTCCCAAAAAGAACAAAAAAGGTGCTCAAGGCTCCACAGGTAAACTTGCTTGTATAGATATCTAGCTGTCACTTTCTTTCTACTCAACAATTCTTGATGAAATATTTTATTTTCTGATTATGCAGTGCCTTCCATAGATTGTGATGTGAACGTTATTGGGAACATGCTAGATGTTTACAAAATTTCTCTCGATGATGAGAAATGGTAAACACATGTGAAAAGAAAGACTAACTATGTGTGGTGTGTGTTGTGAATGTTTGAAATACATTTATTTGATCGTATGCAGGATCTTGGATTTTCTTCATTCAGCCCATGTTGATGGGGAAAAGAGCAATGAAGTGGCCTCTCTGTTGTTTGCGGATTTTCCAACAAACTTTAAAGTTGAAAATTTTTCAGAAAACGAGGTATGCATCCTTCAAAACCACAATGGACAGTCTATGATAGTTTTGGAACTTTAATTAAATTAACAATGCGTATTATGCAGGTCCCTCCATGGAATCAATTCTCTCGAAAATTAAGTAAGAAAGTGGCCGTAATAGCTTCAAAGTATGTGGCAGACAATGGGTGGTACATCACCCTAAGCTCCACTGATCACTTTGGCATTGTGTCTAGCCATGCCATCGAGATGGGATTGAAAATGATGCACACCATCCTTATTTTGATCCCCGATGGTTATGTGCGAAAGACCATTGAGATTGAGAGAGTAAGTAAATTTATTTGTTGATTGAAAAGCATGCTTGTAGTTTTCTTCAATTAGATCACATTCTAGTTGTAATTTGTAGGTGGAAACACTATTGCTAGGATTGTTTTATCGTAAGGGTCAACGTCCTATCTACGATCGACGAGATGGAGAGAGCGTGGACAACAACTCTTTTGATGCCAAGTCCGGAATACTGGTGGAGCGCGTCGACGGAGAGTACATTGGAGGACACGCTCTTAGAGGTGCCGCCGAGCGTAGCCTTGACTTCTTTCGGTAAGAATATATGCTTCCTACTATGCGTTATTGGACTATGTTACATAAAGTAAAAATACGCATATTTTTTGCTTTTTTTAGCTGGCTTGTGCGGACATTTACTGCGGAGCACACCTACATTGTTGATATGTTTTCTGGATGTGGTGGCTTGGGCAATGTTTGCGTTGAGTTGTTTAGACAGTGTCTCTGCATAGATAGTGATCCAGAGGTCTTCCATCAACATCTTTCACGCTTCAAGGCTCCATGTGTACGTGCTATTTCAGCAGTTGATGCAAATAGTGATGAGGAGACTGATTGGCAACAATATGAGCCCGGATCACATTGCCCTTGATTGACATCAACATTGGTATTATCTATCATATTTTCTAGTTTGTGATTTTTATGGAACGACGTGTGACCATGGTGTTTGGGTGCCACTTTTTTGGTATTACTGAAGACATGTTGTTGGTGTTGATCGTCCTTATCAATTCAGCCATGATTTCATATTTATTATACTAGATAGAAGTTTGTTGAGAGCTTTGGATTTACCAAAGTAATATACCAACATATGTTTTTTTGCTTATGTAATTTCTTCTTCCCGTGAGCATTTGCTGCTGCACGGAAGCAAGTATGGAATGGGATTTTTTTTAGTTTGAATTTTCATACTGTTATGCTACCGAAATTTTGATTGCTTATCAATATCATCATGCTTTTTGTTCATGTTTGAAAACATAATCATGATTTCACGTATACAGAAAAGTTAGTCAAGCTTCACGGAAGCAAGTATGGAATGGAAAATTTTTTTGTTTGTATTTTCGTGCCGTTATGCTGTCGAAATTTTGATTGCTTGTGAATATAATCATGCTTTTTGTTCATGTTTAGAAACATAATCATGGTTTCATGTATACACAAAAGTTAGGCAAGCTTCACGGAAGCAAGTATAGAATAGGAAAGCTTAACAAAAGTTAGGCAAGCTTTCACAGAAGCAAGTATGGAATGGTTTTATTTTTATTTTTCACGTTGTTATGCTGTCAAAATTTCATTTGCTTGTCAGTATTTCTTTACACTGTCGGTCTAAGAATATATATAGTTTTATATATAATATTTATATTATATATATAATATCTTTTTATTTATTTATTTATATGTGTGTGTTTATGTATGTAAGGAGATCTTCAACTCGGTAAAGTGTTTTTAAGTACTTGTTTATACAATATATATAGTTATTTATACGTGTGTGTTTATGTACGTATGCAGTTCTTCAACTCAGTAAAGTGTTCTTAATTACTATTTTATATGCAAGAGTCTATGCGTGTTTCATTACTTTGAGGTCTTCGCCCAAACAAGTACAACCATCAATATTTTTTAGATTCCTAGTTTCAAATTGGCTTATTAGGCATTCATCCTTGTTTGCAACAACACCTACATGGACATGAAAGTATATTCTACTAAAAGTAGGGTAAATACTAAAGACATGCTCATCTTTTTCTTGCATTATATAAAAAAATCACATAGATTTTCTTTACATTTTTGGCTTTCAAACAGCTTGTAGTTACATTTGATGGTTCAGTTTAGCTACAAGATATCAACAATACCCTAAATTATGACAGATCTTGAAGATGTGTTAGTAGACCAGGCCGATTAAAAGTATCACAGCTACTTCAATAATAATAAGTCATACAGAGACATATGAATTATTCTCGCCAAGGCACTGAAGAGTGAAACACCATCATATAGTTAAAATAAGCATCATATAATTAAAATAAGTTGTTTACATGATTACGTAGGGAATCAAACCTGCACACACACACACACACACACACACACACACACACACACACAGTACAACTTGCAGCACACTAGTACAATTTATCATGTGCTACTGTATATTTATTTAACTATATTATTTAGTGCATAATTATTTAAATCTTGCCTCAATCTTCTACCACATTAGAGCCAGAGATGTCGACCAGTTTGATTGTGCGTTTGCAGACAAGCAAATGGTCAATCTCTGCCTGTAAAGCGGCCCTTCGAGAGCTATCTATGTACCCCCATGTCTCCCACTTGCCCAGAGCTTCTTGCATTGTCTCAAAGACATCATTGAGTTCCTGGTCTCCGGTGTTGCGAGCGCGATTAAGGTGGTTGAACATCCGGATCGCCTTGTTTGTGTCACGCTCTCTTTGTGTAAACGTCTTCTTTTCTTCAAGGGGTGCGTTGGGGGGGAGTTTGTGAAGCTCTTCATGGATTTTTGCAACTACCTCATTACCAGTACTAGCATATCCTATAGGCATTGTATAAGTATAGGGAAAATGAAAAAATCTCTCTTGATTAGCACCTCCGATTCACTTGTGCAGCATATGGTGCTTGCCTTGTAACATTTATATAGGCTAAAGCACCATGCTCTCAAAAAGCATTGATAGTGATGGAAGAGTGGCATGTGTTAGTGACATGAGGGGTCCCACGCAGCATATGCTAACTGCTAAATTGGAGCGTCCAATAATATATGCATGATTTGTCAATATGAATATTATAATCGTCTACTACTCCACCACTAACTTTTAAAGTGGGGTGTGCAATAAAATATGCATGATTTGTCACTACGATTATTATTCCCCTATAAGATTTATAAGCATCTAAAAGTGCAATGAGTAACCACCACAAACTGCCTCTCTAAGGGCTCGGGAAACACTATGATTATTCTTCTTCTATGAATACTATAGGCATATAATAGTGCAATGAGTAACCACCACAAACTGCCTCTCTAAGGGCTCGGAAAACATTATTTGTGGACCCGGCTTTGGAACCTTTTCACACGCATATGAACAGGAAAACTCTCTCTCTCTCTCTCTCTCTCTCTCTCACACACACACACACACACACACACACACACACACACACACACACACACACACACACACACACACACACACACACACACACACACACACACACACACACACACACACACACACACATGTGAGTAGAAAACGTGCACACAACCTCCTTCTTCACAATAAAACTCCACTTTCATCTCAATTAAAATGTGGGATATTTATAAAATATATAAATTAAACCAACACATAAACAATTCTATACCAAGATACTAAATGAAATAATTTGAACCGGCTTGAGAACCTTCTTGCCCAAACTTGAGCCGGACTTTTTTCATTTTGAACCTATCTTTCCTCTCTCCCCCTCATCTCCCTCTCTCTCTCTCTCACACACACACACACACACACACACACACACACACACACACACACACACACACACACACACACATGTGAGTAGAAAACGTGCACACAACCTCCTTCTTCACAACAAAACTCCACTTTTACTTAACTCCACTTTCATCTCAATTAAAATGTAGGATATTTATAAAATATATACATTAAACCAACACATAAACAATTCTATACCAAGTTACTAAATGAAATAATTTGAACCGGCTTGAGAACCTTCTTGCCCAAACTTTAGCCGGACTTTTTTCATTTTGAACCTATCTTTGCTCTCTCCCCCTCATCTCCCACTCTCAGGCTCTCTCTCTCTCTCTCTCTCTCTCTCTCTCTCTCTCTCTCTCTCTCTCTCTCTCTCTCTCTCTCTCTCTCTCTCTCTCTCTCTCTCTCTCGTTGTCGGTACTCTCACACCCCGATCCTATCTCTATTTCACAAGTATGTTTTTCTCTCTCCGTCTAATCCTTCTTCTCTCTCCTTCCCTCGGTACTTATTTAACATACCACAACGCCACCTTAGAGAGCATACATATGAGTGGAATCCATGCTTCTATAAACTCGAAAAAGCATCACCTGTAGCAAAAAAACACGAATTGATTAACTCGCAAATAAAATTAACCCCTCTCTAGAGGTAGTGTTTTCTCTTTGTCTTATGCTTTTGCTTGCTCTCTTTGATGTTCTTCTTGTCGGTAGAGATGTTCTAACCCCACCATAGGATCATCATTGAGATTGTACATGGGGTTCTTGGATCAAACTTTGAATTTTTGGGTGCGGGTTTCCATTTCTCTTCAAAGTCACCGTTGAGCCCTCTCTCAAGCTCAAAAGCAACAGCTTTCCTCTCAACCCTTGTCTCTTTCTAGATTGGTTCCTCTGTTGGTGTTGTAGGTCTTGGCCGCTTTTTGGGTTCTTCATCATCTATCTTAGCTTTTCCCTTTTCTCTTTTCTTCCTTTCGAGCGGAGTGTCCTCCTCCTCCTCTTCCTTTTTCTTTATCACTTTCAATGGCCTTGCTACGCTAGTGGTCTCTTAAATTGGGACATTGACCAACCTTTTCCTTAATCTTGTGGCCACTGGAGGAGCTCTAGTTTGTACTTCCTCTTCATCATCATTCTTGCATAGTAACCATAAAATTTTCTCCGGGGTAGGTGGTAGATGCTCTGCCTGGCCGATAGCATGATAGGCTATCCATGTTAGTACTTCTAGAGATCCTAGATTGGTTATGCTCTCTGGATTTTTTACATAGGTGAGGGTTGTAAAAACATATTGGGCATGGTTCAGTTACTCCCTCTTTCTTTGATGCGTGGGTGAATGTGGAAGCCACGACATGATTTGGAACCATGTATATGGGAGGCAACTTTTCCATGAAATGAAAATGCTGGTAGTAGAGCCAGAGTGTCACCTCTATCTCTTTTTGCTTTAAATGAAGTAGATCTACTAGTGAAAATGCCGGTTGTGGGTAGCTGTTGGTCTCTCATTGGTTTCCTCGTTTTTGCAGCTTTAGGACATCTACGACTTGATCCTTTGTGATGTTTACTTCTATTGGGGAGTCAATCAAATCTAAAATGGTTGCCCTCCCTTCTTCTGTGATGCTGTGTAAGAGCTAATAGGCCGTATTGTAATCCACACCGGGGCTCTGGCTCTATGTAGTCCTTGAGGCCAATCTTCTCCCAAAGTGGCATGATTGCATCTTCTTTGGCAAGGATTTGAGCTTCTTTTGGCAACATTTGGACTTCTACTTTGGATCTTTGTACACTTTTGAAGGTGTCATGGTAGACAATGACATGTTGACTCTCTAGTTGCTCCTTGGAAAGTCATAGGAGCAAAGTCATGTGACATTTGCTTCTTTTGGTGATTCTTCCTCTATTTAATATGGAGGAAGCTTGGTCAACTTTTCTTTCATGGTATTCTCTTTGGAACTCCTGAAGGGGATGAGATTAGTCTGATAGAATATTATCAAATTTGATGGTCGAACCAGTTTTAGCAAATCCCAACAGGTAAAAAAGCTAATAAAGTAAAGAAGAGCACTAACAAATACAATTTTGGAAAAGTTTCTCGTAGGGGCGCCTAAGATGTAGATGTGTGTAAATGTATGTAAATTGGTGCCAGATAACAATTTTGTGTTTGCTTTTTCCACTTTCAGAGGTTTTGGTGAATGGTGTGCCAAACTGGATGAAACTTGGCAAGGTACTTTATTGAGCCCTATGAACAATTATGTGTCCACAAATGACTAGTCAGGTCCTCTTGGTGACATTTCTATCTTAGGCATGCCTAAGATAGATATGGATGATTTTGGGTCAATTTGACCTCATGTCAACTTGATTGGCTTTGTAGAGTTGAATCTTAGTGCTTGCTGAAGTTTGGGAATATTTGACAAGCTAAAAGTCAGTTATGGAAATTTTTAGTCTCTTTGGTGCGATAAAGTATATCTTAGGGTAATCTATGCATGCAAAAAGTGTACTAGTGTGATGTACGCTTTGTGATGGGCAAGGGGATCATGCTCATGTGAGAATATGTGCAAAAAGTGCTTCCAACCAAGCAGATAATCTTTGACGCGCCTAAGAGAAACTTTACATCTTATTGTCACTTAGGCCCTAATCTTGCCCTATCTAGCTTCTAATATGTTAGATATGATGGGTGATGGCCTGAGTTGTGTTTCTTGTACTTGGTGTTGCCTCCGATGAAGTTGATGGTCTCTTTTGTATCCAAGATTGACTTTGAGTGATTAGCAAGTAGCTATCTACCCACTAAAGGTTGGTGAAGGTCCAATGTAATGTATAGTGTGCCCCCCTTGAGTTTGAGGTCAAACGGATCAATATTTTGCATTGTGATGTAAAATGTTGCTCTATTGTGAAGATATGGTCATTTTGCCCTATCATGATGATTGGGACTCCAATGCACCCCTAATTTTCCATAGTTCCCCAACATGATGCCCTCAACACGTATGTCAAATTTGGTCCAGAACTGGCCCCTTTATCTTTGGCACACCGAAGATACTATGTCATCTTTTTTGGCATATTTTGCATCTTTGAGCCTACCAATGTGTTCTTCCACTAGTGATGAGCCTATGGTTCAAGTTTGGTACAATTTGGATGTTTTGCTACAAATGGAGGTGCGGAAGGCCCTACAAATACCAAGAATAATATACTGCAAACCATAAAATAGACTAATCAACATACCTAGAAATTCCATAAGTGCATAATCACTTGATACATGAATAGAGAGAGATAGAGAGACTAAGGTAAGTGAGGGAGAACATGCAGATGCGCCTCCTAGAGCGGAGTGCCATACCGACACGGCAAGAGAGAAGAGAGGAGGAGAGAGAAGAAACACACAAGCACTGGGTACAATCTCCCCCCATGCAAGAGTGACCATTTCCCTCTTGCACGTATTTGATTTATAGATTTCTTGAACGGTCAAAGTGATAAAAAACTAGCCGGCCGTCATAAATGGCCAAAGCTCATAAAGAGCACTTGAATAATAAAATGTACATAAAATGTATATCTATTTGCATAGGCATAGATCGGTCAAGCCTTTTCCACTTGTTAGCTGCAAATGAATAGTAGAATATCAATTCCATAGCATACCTCTCTGTTAGAAAGCAAATGTCCTCAGTTGCGAAGATAAAAATTTGCAAACAATACTTGTCAAAAACAATGATTAGTATACTGTGTCAAAAACAACACATAGTAAAAATAAAAAAATTATGAAATGAAAAACATTGCTTATGCATGTCGTCATCCACATACTACCTATTCTAGTGTCCCATACCACTAGAATAAGCAGTATATGTCATACCCTGATGAATCAGGATATCATTGGTCACACTCATCATTCAATAATATATTCTCATCAATCTCAAGTTCACTTTCATAAATATTGTCGTGATAGAAAAGCATCATATACCATTTCCCAATTCAAGTCTAAATCCAAATCCAAATATCTGCCAACATATACCCATTTCAAATCCAAAATCTAAATATCCTTCATTTTGTATACCGGGGTAACAAAATCATACCAATTATAGGGGTGGCTAGCCACTACAGCATGATTTCATGATTGGTGTTGCCTAAATCAGCGAATCTACACCCGATGTGCTGCCTAAATTGGTGAATCGGCACTTGTGCTGTCTAAACCGGGAAATTTGTACTGATATTATGTAAACTTCTAAATCTGTTGTATGTTGTGCGCTGCCTAAATTGGCAAATCTGCATGGTCAGTTGGTGCTGCCTAAATTGACAAATCTACACCAGGATGAGCATTTACACACTGCCTAAATCGCATGGACCAATGGACTAGACAAGACATAAAGGATAAAAATATTTACTATGTGTTTGACACCATTGTGTAGTATAACAAAGTACTTACAAATTGTTGTTCAGTATCTGTGGGATGCGTGTCTAACCTCACCATCCTATCTTATTGCAGTATTAGCGAGAACCACAATTAAATTGTCAATCCATGGGATGAAGCTGACTCGACTAGTGCATAGAGGCTACAAGAGGTTGCCAATCTCTCGAAAAACAACTAACAACTCGCATCTAACTCAAGCTACACTCAAGTGACTGAAATCACCAAAAGCCAATCGCTCATCGGCAAACAATCAACATCTATTACAGCATCAAATGACATCCAAACGTAACGAAACTTCTAGGACATGTTTATAAGACCTAAGCACACATGCTTATGGTCTCAAACCCCACTTTAGGTCAAGTTCCAAAATCGTGATTATTAACAGCCAGTGGATATTTGACCTAGTCGTTTTCGACCTAGAAATGCATCTAGATGCTTAGCAATGATGCCCCAATACCCCGCCTATGCTTAGTTTTTGATTTGAAAGTGTAAATTCCTAGTTATGATGAAATTAGGCCGTAGGTCGGCGACGCCAAAATCTACGAATTACTGTGAACTGCTTACGTCAATGCGTAGAGCTCTTACCTGCGGTTGCAATGCAACAAATGCGACTGCAATGTGACAATTGGGGAGGCAGTAGGAAGTGCAAGAAGGAGAGGAGTGAGTGTCATTAGCTCACGCTGCATTTCTATTATCCAAAAACTTAATAAAATCTTTACAAAGTTGGCTTTTATACCTTAGCCAAGGTCTAAAATGTGTATTGTCTGGCGCCCAAGACCTTTGAGGCTCCACACTTATTGTATCTGCAACCCAGGTACACTAAGTGACCTATGCTTTACATCTTGGAACTCTCATTGAGCTCGTAACACATTAAAATATTACAATGGCTTGAAATAAATCGAGAATTTACAATACATGACCATTTTGGAAAAACGTGTGATAAATGTGTAACTCCAATCTTTATTGCTTCTTCACTTTGATCTTCGATGTGCATCTGTACGTCTTTGGTCTTTAGCAGCTTCTGTTAATTGACGTCGGCTAATTTAACATTCCCCCCTTCCGATTTTAGTGCCCGTCCTCGAGCACTATTGAAAAGTGTCCGTGGAGGCTGTGGAAGGTTTTGATTGGTTATTGAGGGGTTGATCGTTTGCATTTGTCTTTGAATTTGTTGATGAGGTTCAATTTGCTGCAACATCTTCATTGGTCTGAATAGTCGATTTTGAGAGATGATGTTGCATTTTTCCATTGTAATAGCATAATGACAAGGCTGCTGTTTATTGATAAAAGTATGTACAAGGGAAGTAGAATGATGAGGTTCTAAATTAGGGTCTAATACCTGGATGACCAAAGGGAAAAACCCAAGGGGGAAAAAAGTGCCTTTTGGATAAGCGCATTATTGGAGTACTTACTAGCATGGGAGATATTAATAAAGTACTGAAGGGATTATTCACTGATAGATATGGAATAAAAAAATGTGATATCTGTGGAAGTGTACTAGGCCGACGTCAATTTTCCAAGATCAACACCAAGCGATGGGGAGCGTTGGGCAGTCACCAAGCCCCCTATTCGCTTAATGCTGATTCCACTATTGCATGAAACGATTTTAACCTTAAGGTCAATACCAAGCGATAGGAAATGTTGGGCAGTCCCCAAGCGTCCTATTTGCCCCGTATCAACTCAATTGTCGTATGTAATGACTTTAAGAGCAAGGTCAACACCAAGAAAATATGGAACGTTGGGCAGTCCCCAAGCTTGCTATTCGCCCACTCAGCTGTATTTTTGTAATCACATCACCATGATCTTCATTGTCAGTTACACCAAGGTCAGCACAATGCGATAGGGAGCGTTGGGCCATCCCCAAGCTTCCTATTCGCCCAGTAGTGACCCCACTTTATGGCTTTGTTGGTTAGTATGACATTGGTTTGTTGCCTGTTGTAGTCCACTCAAGGTGCATAGGTGGAAGCAAAAAGAGTGTCTGATGCATATGTCCAATGATGGGACATCCTACTTATGCATACACAGAAATGCATGGAAAACAATATGCTGCACAAGAAAGACTTTGAGGGGTTATTCATAAAGATGGTGTAGCTATAAAAGCATATGACATGGCTTTGCAATGTGGCCCCCCTTTAAGAATGGTTTTTATTGACGAGGATATGTGATCTCATCTTACTGTGCACTATGCATGAGTGTTGGACTCTACGACACTCCACCACTTGTAAGTTAATAGACTTCGACTCTTATGCTCATCTCATCCAACATGAGCAACATGACTTTAGATATGCTCAACCCTTCTAGCTTGAGCGTAAGCCTAATAAGTGTGATTCTTCGCACAAAGTTTAATATGAATTGAAGCTTTGAGACTAATGCTTTGCTCATTTTATGGCTCAGCAGCCCGACTTTGACTATGCCAAAGAGTGTTTTTTGCACCCTGGCGACTTGACTTTTTACATTCTTGTGGTTACTACGAACATTTCTTCAGGTAAAAGTAAGCTTGAATCCTCAAAAAGAGGATTAGGAAAGGACTAAGTTGACATTGAAGGTTTCTTTTGCCATACCTGTTTTAGCTTCTTCAAATCTGCATTCTCGTTGTTGTTGGGATTAAAGCCCAAGTGGCCTCTTATGCGGATATGGCCGGCCGCCCGCCTAACTCACTTACCTCTAACTCTTTGTATATACTAACATATTCTTTGTGAATACTAAGGAATTTTGGAGATAACCCTTCTAACAGTTCTCTGCGTACTGTGTATTGTGTAAGCTCACTGTGTGTGTGTGTGTGTGAGAGAGAGTCGACCCACGCTCCGCTCCGCGACTTCAATTGGTATCAGAGCCTTGGTTCAGTGCGGATTTGCGCAATCGCGCGCGCGCGCACTTTTCCGGCAGATTCTGGATCCGGAGTTCGAAAATTCACACTCGGCGTTCCGGGAGCGTTTCCACCAGGCGACCTGGCGTTTTACCCCCCTTTCGAAGCCGTTTATGCCCTCAGAATTTCGTTCTGAGCACTACAGCAGAAGATAGATTTCAGCCACAAAGAAATCCGTCTTGTGTAGATTGGCAAGCAGGAGGTGGTCGACATCAATATCGACATCGACATACATCACTTATTCGTCTTCAGAGCATCATCTATAGACCAGGTACACATATATATCATCAGATATATATATTGCAGTCTGCATTGCTACTTCTTGTGCTTGCCAGGTTCCAGGGGAGGTGTGGCCATACGACGGCTTGACACCACTGGCATGTATTGCAGATTGATGTACTGTGATTGTGGGTCTGCTAGTTGTGAGTCACGCTAGCAGACAGACCGCCGCAGCGGTCATAGGACAGTGATTGGTCTATTATAGGATGTATGCTAGTTCTGGGCAGTTTGCTGAGCCATCTGAGAGGGTCGTGTGTGAGGTTTTTTGAAGCCAAGCACTGGGGGCTGGGTTACCCAGTGTGAGGTGGATTAGGTTGCTGGAGTTCCCCTCTACACGCATCCTCTTCAGCGACTTTTATCCCTTAGGATGTATGACTTTGTGTAGACACTGGATTGCATCTTATGCGTCAGGCCGTTGAGGCATTGTTCAGAGTTCAGTCTTGAGACAGATACAGGTTCTGTCATCGCCCAGAGAGGAGACAGTGTATGCTTACAGGATTTGTCACTGGTCAGCTATTTATGATTGTTTTTTGAGCTATCTTTTGGTTCCCAGAGCTCAGTTTACAGGGGAGACTCTGTCAAAAATTTTCAAAATACTGACAGTTCCTGAGGAGAGGTGTTCAGCTTGTTGATTATAGCTTGTTTACTGTGTACAGAGGCCAGTTTACAGGGGAAACTCTGCCGGATTTTTCTCAGGAGTAAACAGTTTGGCAGATATGGCATCTTCTCACAGTGAGACTCTTTACAACATAAAGAAGCTGGATGGCACAAACTTTCCATTCTGGAAGAAGCAGATTTGGCAGGTTTTGGTGCAGAAAAAACAAGTGAAGCCACTGAAGCTCAAAGGGGAGAGACCAGAATTTATGGCTGAAGATGAGTGGGAAGAGCTTGACGAGTTAGCTTGTTCCACAATCATGCTGACACTGGCAGAAAATGTTTACTTCAACGTAGCAGAAGAGACTACAGCGTATGGAGTATGGCAAAAGCTATGTGATATGTACGAGAAACAAAGTGCTGCTTCTCAGATTTACTGGCTCAAGAAATTGGTGGATTTGAAGATGAAGGAAGGGACAGCCATGTCAAATCATCTGAATGAATTTCACTCAATTTTCAGCCAGTTAACAGCACAGGAGATAGTCTTTCCAGATCCAGTGAAGGCTATGTTTCTCTTAATCACTTTGTCAGACAGTTGGGATACTTTTCGTACAGCGTTAAGTAATTCTGTCGCGCCAGAAGGTCTTACAAGTGCCAATGTAGAAGGCAGCTTGCTCACAGAGGAAGTGAACAGGAAGAACATTGACAAAGGCAAAGGCAATAGTGCTTTGGTCGTTCGAGGGAGACAACAGTTTAAAGAGAAGAAGGGTAAGAAGGCACAAAACCGAAGTAAGTCTCGTGATTCGAAGTCAAAGGATGACATAGAATGCTTCCATTGTGGCAAGAAGGGTCACATGAAGCGAGACTGTACGAAGTGGAAACAAGAAAAAGGCAAAACAAAGAGTTCTGAGCAAGATGAAAAGAAGAGTTCAGTGAAGATTGAAGAGGTGAATGTCACAGGATCTGGTTCAGACAGTGATTCTGGTATAGCAGCTGGTGACATCTTCCTTACAAGCAATCTTGATTCTGTTTTCTTGACTGCAGAGGATGGACATGCTATGAGTGATTGGATTATCGACTCAGGGGCATCTTTACATGTTTCTCCGCACAAAGAGTGGTTTACATCATATGTGGCTACTAAAGATTATGTCAGACTTGGCAATGAGCAGGTTTGTGACATACTTGGAGTGGGAGATGTGCAGTTGAAGTTTCAGAATGGCTCTTCTTTATGGCTCAAGAATGTCAGACATGTTCCAGCAATCCGAAAGAGCTTGATTAGTACAGGGAAGTTGGATGATGCGGGTTATGTGACAGTTTTTGGGAACAACGCTTGGAAGATCTCCAAAGGTTCGATGACTGTAGCACATGGCAGCAAGTCAGGAACTCTGTACACTTTACATGTTTCAGAGGTTAAAAACCATGTAATTAATGTGATTGAGCAGCCAAGTGTGTCACTGTGGCATCGTAGGTTGGGACATATGTCAAAAAGAGGAATGGAAATACTTTCTCATTATGGTTATTTGCCTGGATTTTCATTTCAAGATTTCGAGTTTTGTGAGCATTGTGTTTATGGTAAGCAAACACAGGAACCGCACAGATCAAAGAGGAATCGTAGGGACGAACGGTTAGCTCTTGTACACAGTGATCTATGCGGACCAATGCCTAGTTTGTCACTAGGGGGAGCAGCGTACTTTTGTACATTCATAGATGACTATTCTCGCAAAGTATGGGTTTACTTCTTGAAGCACAAGGATGAGGTGCTCAAGGTCTTTAAGACATTCTTGCAGCTGGTGGAGAATCAGAGTGGTCAGAAGCTGAAGTGCTTGAGAACTGACAATGGTGGAGAGTACGTTTCCAAAGCTTTTCAAGACTTTTGTGAAGAAAAAGGGATTAAGCGGGAACTTACTGCACCATATAATCCTTCACAGAATGGGGTTGCAGAACGTATGAATAGGACCATACAAGAGAAGGTCAGAAGCATGTTGTCAAATGCTGAGTTGCCTGATGGATTTTGGGCGGAAGCAGTGGCTACAGCAGTCCATTTGATCAACAGGTCTCCTAGTAGGGTTCTGGATAAGAGTGCAGTGGCCGAGATGCTATGGACAGGCAAGGCACCTTCGTATAAGCATCTCAGAGTCTTTGGTTGTGAAGCTTATAGCCATATTCCTAAGGAGTTCAGAAATAAGTTAGAACCAAAGAGCAAGAAGTGTATATTTCTTGGCTACGGAGAATCGGGCGAGATGGGTTACCGGCTTTGGGATCCTGAGTCCAGAAAGCTTATTCGTAGCAATGATGTGCATTTCAATGAAGCCAAGTTTCACGCTAAGCCAGAGAAGACAGAGGAGATCAGAAGAGTTGTCTTCAGGGAAGATGGACCTAGTGCTAGCACATCAAGACAGCATAGTCAGGCTCAGGAACAGCCTATAGTGGCTAGAGAGGCAGAATCAGTTGTGGTGAGACGTTCTGAGCGTGTCTCCAAACCACCTGATCATTATGTGCCATCTCTAAATTATGTCATGCTCACAGATTGCGGAGAACCATCTTGTTACAAGGAAGCATTACAAGTGGTTGACTCGAAAAAATGGCAGTTGGCCATGCAGTCAGAGATGACAGCTCTGCATAAAAACCAGACATGGAAGTTGGTTAAATTACCACAGGGCAAAAAGGCTCTACCTTGTAAATGGGTTTACAGGTATAAGATCACCGCTCATGATAGTCAGCCAAAGTACAAAGCAAGGCTTGTTGCCAAGGGCTTTAAGCAAGAACAAGGCATTGACTTTGATGAAGTCTTCTCTCCAGTGGTTAAGATGACTACATTGAGATGCTTTCTTGCATTGGTTGCTATATTGGATTTGGTGTTGCACCAAATGGATGTCAAGACAGCGTTCTTGCATGGTGATTTAGATGTGGAAATTTACATGCAGCAGCCAGAAGGGTTTGTTGAGAAAGGCATGGAACATTTGGTATGCCAGTTGTTAAAGAGTCTTTATGGCTTAAAACAATCACCGAGGGCATGGTACCATAAGTTCCACCAGTTTATGCTTTCTCAAGGCTACAAACGTAGTGAGTTCGATCACTGTCTATATACAAAGAAGGCTAAGGATGGCAGTTGGCTGATCCTTATTTTGTATGTGGATGACATGTTGATTGCTGGCAAACACTTGGAAGAAATTTCAGCTTTGAAGTCAAAGATGGCAAAATCGTTTGACATGAAAGACATGGGTGAGGCAAGTCATATACTTGGTATGCGCATTGAGAGAGACAGATCAACGAAGTTGATTTGGTTATCTCAAACAGAGTATATTGACAAGGTTTTGCAACGTTTCAATATGGAGAAGGGAAAGGCATTGAGTGTTCCATTGCCACCATATGTGAAACTTAGCAAACAAGATTGTCCTGTGTCTGAGGAAGAAAAGGCTGAAATGGATAAGATTCCATATGCGTCTGCAGTGGGTAGTTTGATGTATGCAATGATTGCTACACGTCCGGATATTGCATTTGCAGTGGGAGTGGTTAGCATATATATGTCAAATCCCGGCAAGAAACATTGGGAGGCAGTGAAAGGTATCATGAGATACTTAAAACATACAAAGAGTATGCGCATATGCTATGGTAGTCAGGATTTGAGTGTCAGAGGATACACTGACTCAGATTATGCAGGAGACTTGGATAAGAGGAGATCTACATCAGGCTATGTCTTTACATTGGCTGGAGGTGCCATATCATGGCGATCTCGATTACAAGATTGTGTTACGCAGTCTACTACAGAAGCTGAGTATGTTGCAGCAAATGAGGCATGCAAAGAAGCTATTTGGCTTGGTAGATTGGTTGCAGACTTGGGAATCAATGCAGATATGCCAGAGTTATATTGTGATAGTCAAAGTGCTATACAATTGGCAAAGAATCCAGTGTTCCATTCGAAGACTAAGCATATTGATGTGAAGTATCACTTCATTAGGGAAGTACTTGAAGACAAGCAGATACAACTGCTGAAGATCCACACCAAGGACAATCCTGCTGATCTACTCACAAAGGGACTTCCAGGAGAGGGCTTTGTGCATTGTCGTGAGTTATTGGGCATTGGATAGATGGCAGCCATGTAAATCTTTGTACATTTATGTTCATAGATTTACAGTTACTTAAAGTGCCACATTGGACTTTAAGTGGGAGGTTGTTGGGATTAAAGCCCAAGTGGCCTCTTATGCGGATATGGCCGGCCGCCCGCCTAACTCACTTACCTCTAACTCTTTGTATATACTAACATATTCTTTGTGAATACTAAGGAATTTTGGAGATAACCCTTCTAACAGTTCTCTGCGTACTGTGTACTGTGTAAGCTCACTGTGTGTGTGTGTGAGAGAGAGAGTCGACCCACGCTCCGCTCCGCGACTTCAGTTGTTTGGGTTGTCCTTCTTTGACTGTGAAGACTCCATTATCTGTTTGATTCTCTAATTGGGAGTCTTTGATGTTGTTGTAGGCCTCTGTTCACTGTCGTCATCTGGATTTTGACTTGGAGCATTGGAAGACTTAAAAATACAAATCTCTTGAGGATCTTTGTATCTCCATTGTTGACTTTGCTTTGCTCTAGGTCTTGTTGAGTTCCTGAGATCTTTATGCAGGTCTGGTGTAGTTGTATTTGGCTTGTGGTTGACTGGTAGCCAAATCTTTGTTAACCCTGTATAGAATCCTTGTCCAAGAGGAATATTCTTTCAGATCCCTCTTTGTTATGTATCCTCTTGAGAGTTGTGGTAGAATTTAGCATCTCGCGATGTTATTTTTTTCTTTACCTGCTTCTTAGGTATCCTAGGATATTGTTGAGGTTGATACCTTGTGGGCCTTCTTTCTTAGGAGGGACTTGACGTTACTTCATATGCTCTAACCTGCGGTTTTGGTACCCATATTTGTTTGTTACCTCTATAGTACTCTTGTTCCTTTAAGCTCCAGTGTGATGCTATCCATTCTATGTGTTTGTCTTTTTGTGTTGATTTCCCATCTTTAACCCAAATTGGATCATTGACTTTGACTAAACGCCTCGGAACAAACACTTGCTTAAATTTTCTTTGCTTGCTTGAGTACTTTGGCTGATATACCTTTGCTTTTGAGGGTGTCTCCATTGAGGTTTTAGTTGGGTTAGCAATTGACATGAAGTTTTGAAATCCTGTCTTGCTTGAAGAAGCTGATCTATGAGGGTTCTTTGGTATAGAGGCATACGTTGTCACCTCTTCTTTGCTAATCAATGGAAGGTCCACTATAGCTTTACCTTTGTCTGCAAGTTCTATCTTTGATTCTTGTGGCTTTTGCAACTGTGAATCTAGCATTAATGGTACCTGTAAATGTTACTTGCTTCCTCTTGGAAAAGAGAGTGTTAACATTTTATCTTCTTTGTAGGCCTTGTGTTGGTCTAACCACTGATGTCCAAGTATGACATCTGCAAGCATTTCCTTTGAAGGCTTCACCTGAAACTTTACCTGCTCTTCATGATTTTGGATGCTAAGGATAGCAACCATTTCTTGTTAACCTGTATGCAAACTTAGCATTGTTTTGCTATCATGTTTGCATGGAGTAATCTCTAGAATGCTCTGAATGGTGTTTACAACCATATTGCACTTTGCTTCTTTATCCAGTAGAGCATTGCTATGACACTTGCTCCTTTTGTACTGCTGAGAACTACAACTATTCTCATTGGAGGTTCTATTGAAGATCTTTGTCCTGCCTTTGTCACAATCTCATCTTGATCTAACGGTGTCTCTATGCAAGTTGAATTTAGACTTTTTGTTGCAATCTGACTTACAACAGCTGATTTTGTTGGCAATGAGTGATTGAGCTTTGGACTTCCTGTTGCTTCTTGGTTGTCTGCAACTTTGTTCTTCTTAACTTCTGGCTCTGGTGGCATTCTTTGCTCAATAGCTATCATGGTTGCTTTTTGTTCTGTTTGATCTGCACTTGCTATTTCCTGATTTACTTTAAGCTCTTTTGAAGTTCTAAATGATGGAGATGAATCATCTTCAATAAGCTTTGCTTTGGCATCAGTCTCCATTTTAACTGTGCTTGAGGACTTTGTGCTGTCGTCCGTGGGTGACCAGTCTTGGTCTTTATTCTTTGTTTTCTGTGATGACTCCGTCATGTTTGCATTTTAATTTGTATCTCTAACATATTCTGAGCCATTGGCATTCCCATTATGATATCTTTTGGCATATCTCTTGTTGTGATCACATGAAATTGAGCTATGATGATCTGTGAACTTACTTCAATGGTGGTGGAGATGATTCCCTAGCATTTTGCTCGTTTTTTTCCTAATATGCTCACAAATTTAGGAGCATCTTCCAGCTATGGTTGTTTTCCAAGTGCGAAAAGACATGAGGTTCTTATCTAGCTAAAAATATAGCTTTACTTCTTTTGACAGCTTTTCTTCATTCTCGCCAACAATGTTGCACTTGATCGTCTCAGGATTTCTTTCTTTATTGACTGCTTTTGTTGTGGCAGTGTCCTTTGGTTGAGTTTTATTTGCATCTTCTTTGCTTTGATCACCTGCTTCAATTGATGTTGGCTTGTTTTGTTGTATTATCGCACCTTTTTCTTGCAATTTGTTGAGCATTGTGTGCCTGCATTTGAGTAACTTTTGATCTTAAAAGTTCCATTGTATTGTCTGGCAGAATCTGTTTCTTCAGAGGAGATTTTGGTGGTGACCTTTGCGTATCTTTTTGGACTTTAGCTTTCGTTGATCTTGATTTTTTTGTCACCTGTTCTAGTAACTTGAGGGTTTGCATAATCATCAGATAGTCTTTGACTTCAGACATACCATCCACATCGGTTTGTACAAGGTCAGGATCTTGCTGATATTCGTTACCATGTGCATCTTGATATGCATATGCGAGCTTGGTCACATTTAACTGTTTGAACACTATGGAATTTCTCGGCTTTTGACTTTGACTTGTGTGGATCAACTAAAACTTTTGTCCTTGATGATATTCATAGAAGAATTTTTCTGCAGATTTTGATGGTTTTTGGGTCAATGGAAAACTTCCAACAACCATATGATCTTGCGATGGTTTCTGCTTTGAAGGGGTCTGCTGGCTAGAAGTTCTCAGGCTTCTAACTGGTGTAGCATTTTCTGGTACTAGTGTTGAGCTTAATGAATTTGCAGCTCCCCCCTTCCTAGGGTGATCACTATAGCCTACTTCATTGTGAGAGCTCAAAACTGTTTGGCTCTGGTTGAGTCTCACCTTTTGGGATTGTGAAGGTACACTTTGGGTAGCACTATTGATGTTTGGTATCTGTAAACATTTTGCATAGTTTCCTATGTATCTCTGTGAAACATGACAAATTATTCCTCAAGTCAAGCTGTAGATAGCAATATCTTTGCCCTGATATTGTCTATCCCATGGGTCTTCTATGATATGAGCTTCTGTTGTTTCAGGACTCAAGGCATCATACATGCTAGACTCTCGTCTATATCTACGACTATTTTGGTCAAAGTATATGCTCGTTTGGTCACAACATTGAAGCTTGATTTCCAATGGAGGAGAGTTTGGCTCTGAATAGATTTTTGGGTTCACTAGGGTAATATCCTTCAAATCTAGAGAGGATGGGCTATATACGATTCTTTCCTCTGAAATGAACCATCCTTTCTGATCTATCATTGGACATACTTCTATGAGTTGGTATATGGGAGGTTCAAACACTGGTTGATCCTTTTTGTATAGTTGCCCTTTTTGGTCTACATAGTGTGCATATGAATTATGTGTACCATACAAAGCTAACATCATTTTGTCTGATGTGTCCCTTAGACTCGTGAATGATTGCACACTTGTGGCAGTGGATGCAGAATCATTTGCAAACCTAACAGTCTTTTCACCCTTTGGTGATATCTCGACACCTTTACTAAATTCATGCAACAATTTGTTGTTCAAAGAATCAATTTTAAGCTTTTCAGGTGCCTGCGCATCTTTATGCTGATTTTGTATTGCAATGTTTTTACTGATGCTTCTAATGGTGATGTAGAATCATCTGATTGCATTAAAAGTGACGAGTTAAATGCACTTACATCGAGATTCAGATTTCCAATTTTCTTTGTACCTTGCTTGGCGGTTGATATGTACCTGTTGTCAAGATTTCTTGGACAATCTTCAGAAAAATGTCCAGTCTGAGCAATAGGCCATGACTGGTGGTATTTCATTTGGTTTTGTCACGTCAAGCTCTTGCTGAGAAGTTTCAGCTTGTATGATGACCAAGTTGTCCGCATCTTGTTTTAAAACACTAAGCATCAAGTTGTAGAATGCTCCATCTTTACCTTTGTACCATCTTTGGCTTGGTTCTCCAACTAGACTGGCTTCAATTGGTTGATCTGTTGGATATTTCATTTCTAATTCTCGATTATAGATTTGACCACTGTAGTCCATGTACAATGACCTTGATTGCATATGCACTAACTGTATGTTTTGCTGGCTTGTGCAGATTTCTGGATAAACACTCGGGTTGACTATCTGAACTTCTATTTGCACTTCATCTTTGAGCTTGTAATACCTGGCTCCACTGAAGTCTGTGAACATCTGGGAGTTCTCTAAATTTGGCTTTACTTTGATCAATAAGATCTTGGCTCCTGTGCTGCTTTTGTTGCTCATTAGATATCTATGGCCTTTTGAATCTGCATATAAGACTTTATCTCCGTTGTAGCCATATAATTGTAAAATTTGTTCTGTTGCACTTGTACATGTGTTACCACTGCTACTGGCTTGCTCTATTGAAGTCTCAACTCGAGATGAGTCCATGTCGACTGGTTCTGTAAAAATAATCTCCTAGCAGATTTTGGTATTGATTAGCAAAAACTTTTCTGCTCAGGTTTGATAAGACTGCTTTTGCCAAAGTACTTTTGGCAGCTGATTTCTCTTAGACTCACAAGAGTTGATTAACTCTAGCTCGAAAGTGTCAGAATTGATTGCAACCTTTGGAATGATGAAAATCTTGGCCTTGAATAACCTAACTTGCAGATTAGATTGTTATCCGTTTTTTCCATTTGACTTGATTTCAGCTCTTGTCAAGCTCCCAATTCTTTGCTTGCAGCCCGGTTCTTCAATTTGAGCTAAGTGAGTCAGCAATTGAGATTTCCAAATTCTATCCTTGCAAGGAGCTAAAGGACTAATCTGCAACTTGAAAACTGAGTTATCATGTATTAATTTTGATCCGATGGAACCCAAAATTGACCAGTAGCCTTGTATTATGTTGTTCTAGCACTGTACAAGCTCAAAAGTCCAAAATCTTGTTTCTGGGGCTCAAAAGTAAATAATCTTGATTATTTAATTTTCTTAGTTTCTACACTTTTTAGGCTTGTTTTGCCAAGTAATTACCTTGTTGTGGTCTCTGGACAAGTTTGGTTGAGTTTGATCAAGATTTGTCCAAGTTATCAACTGTTTAGTGTCTGCAGACTCCGATTCCAAGAATCTGGCTTAAGTCTCAATTCTGTGATCCAAATTTCACCAAATTTGATTTGTGGAGTCTATTTGATGTGCTTGACCCTGTGGTATACTCAGTTGTGCAAAATTTCTCAATTCTGGATCAAATGTAAATAATCGCGATTATTTACTTTTGGTAATTTTTTGCATAGTTTTGGTCATCTGAGCATGTAAACTTGTTGAACACATCAATATAAGTCTATGAGTGAAGTTTCACTGAATTTGAACAAGATTTACCAAATCAGACTCAATTTCTCGACAATCAGTATAGATTTCAATTTTTATCAAGGTATGTTTTGTGATCCAAACTTTATGAGCCTTCACAAAAGATGTTTGCAATCATGCATAGAGTCTCTGGTATCAAACTTGATCAGTTTTGAGCCAAAAGTAAATAATCACGATTATTAACTTTTGACCTAAAATGAACAATTTTTTCAACTTTTTCACTAGATAGTCTTTTTATGATCTGTGTCCGGAACGGCCCAAAACCCCAGTCTACTCCGACATCGAATGAGCAGTTACGGCCAAAACAGGCTCCAAAAACCCCAAAAAACACACCTGCGGCTATTCCTCCTCTCTTCTCCACATTTTTTCTAGTCTTCCCTCAGTTTTTTCAGTTCCCACACTTAGCTTTATTAGTTGGGCACCCAAAAACTGACCTCGCAGTGCATAGTTGTCACCCTGCTGCATCCATGCGCACACCTGGCACTCAAATTTTTCTAATAATGCATCCCGCCACCACGTGAAGTGGACCCAAAATATGGTCCTCATGATGACCTTTTTGCATAATTATCACAAGAAAACATCCACGTTGTGTCCGTACTCATCCATGTGCAAGTATTGACCCCATTCGACCTCCTGACGCCACTAGATGCCATCTGACGCATCTGCTTACCTCATGTCGTCGGCCCGTGGATAGCTTCCTTGAGAAGTTTTGCTGCTACCAACTCCTCATTATTGTAGAAAAAACACAATGGTACTGGTAATAGTGAAAATCGATGCACTATGTACATGTTGTCCTACCTGTACACATGCGGGCCCCACGTAACCACCTGGCTCTGGAAAATGGGCAATCCTTTATTTGATGCACCATGCATGTGTATGTACATATGTGCAATCCCTTGCCTTAAAAAACTCCTGACAACGTTTTAGCATCATTAAAGCATGTTTTGGCCCTTTTAGCCGCATTTGACATACATTCAACATTGAACTCGGCCTACAACCAGCCCTTAATCACTGTTCATTAAACATATAAGCTGCAAACAAACTTAATGTGCATTTTCCTGGCATCTTTCTTTGCATGGGAGCGGAGCTGCACGACATTCACCCCCTCTGAACCTGCACAGCCTCCGGTCTATGCCAATTGCACTTAATCAGCTTCATTAAAATCATCATCAGACATATCATCTGATGTATACATAACATGATCCTCCAGAGGCGGATCTGAATGAGAATTTTCAAGAACAATCTTGCCTTCTCGCTTCTTGAACAGCTTGATCCTTTTTCCTGCAAGGCACTTTAAGCATAGTACTATCTAGTTCATATAATTGATATGTCGCATTATCAAAAACATGTTGCACCACATATGGTCCAAACCACCGTTTCACCATTTTCCGCATAGCAGTGTATTGGTTCTCCAAGCTACTGTCATAGACAAGTACCCAGTCTCCTTGATAGCATGTGGTCGTAGTCTATGATTTCCATCAAATGCTGCCTTGTTCTTCAATCTTGCCTCCTTAAGCTTATCTTTAGCCTGCTCAATATCCTCTTGACGCCTCTCAAGCTTCCGAATACGTAGAGCAAGCAAGTCTTTAGTAGACATACCTTTCTCCCATGGCATTATGGTCCAAGTTATAACTACTTCCTCCGTAGGCATAATGGGTTTCTGCCCATGCATCAATTCGAATGGCATAAATCCTGTAAGTGAACTATGAGTAGTGCGATCAACCCACAAAGAAAATGGCAAGAGTTTAGGCCAATCACCAATATATCCTTCACACACCTTTGCTAAAGCTTTAACAATAGGCGGATGTCCTCTTTCGCTCTTCCCATTACCTTCTGGATTATATGCTGTGGTGAGGGCGAGTTTAATGCCCATATGAGCCAAAAACTCTCGAGCTTCATCTGCATCTAGCTCTCCTCTATCTGCAGTAATTTTGCCAACACATCCATACCTAGAGATAACATCTTCAAGCAAGAACTTGCATACTGAACTGGTAGCTTTGGTACACAAAGTTCTGCTTCCACTTGATTAGTAAGATCTTCCCTGGCAAGAACAATATATCTCATCTGCCACACTCCTACTGGCATTGTAATAAGATGCACCACCCACTTGTAGTGCATAGGCAGTGGATAGGTGGGATGCAACCCATCTCTATGTCTCACATTAGAGTACTGTTGACATATTAAGCATGATTCCACAAATTGAACCACATCTTTATACATACCTCTCCACCGATATCGGTCTTTAATTTTGACAAAGGTTGCCGAGGCTCCTCTATGTCCAGCCCATAGACTTTCATGAAACTCTTTAATCACTTGCTGTTGGGTCGCTTTGTCGCAAATAATTCGTTGTGGTACCCCTTCTGGGCGCTTCGGTTGCTTCCATAAATGTCCCTCTTTCAGGAAATAGCCATAGGCCTTTTTCCTAATCTTCTTGAATTCTTGATCACTCCATCCTTCTTGTTTAGTGAGAGTACTTAGGTAGCGGCCAATCATAAGCCACTGTCCATCATAAAACTCTTCACAAAAGAGTTCAAAAACATGAGCAATACTACTACAGTTGGCATTTAGATAAGAAGACGTGTAGAACTTCAAGCCAACATCATCATTCGTGGTCAGCATCTCTTCTTCATTTCAAACCTGGCTCTTGAGAGCATATCTGCAACAGGGTTATCTCTACCTTCAATATGAAAAAATTCAGGGTTAAGAGACTTGATATACGCTATCCATCGTAGCATGGCAATGTCCGGAGTAGAGCAATTTGCAATCATCCCTATCAGTGGTGGCAAGCAATCTGCCTCTACCACAACGGAAGCTCCAATAAAGTATTCTTTATCGGTCCTTAGAGCAGTAGCAACGCCCCAAAGTTCCCTCTTAACCTGCGGATATCCTCATTGACGAGCATTGAGCACCTTGGCTCCAAATCTCACTGCATACCTATGTCCTTCAGCATCATCTTCACCTATAGCCCATCCAATACCTGTCGGGCTAGTGTCAACTGTTAAAATAACTGGCCTGTGACATTTATAATCAACTTTCCTCAAGGTCGGAGCCTCAAGAATCATCTTCTTTAATTTCTTAATAGCTTTTGTGTGAACTTCTTTCCAAAAAAACCTCTTACCTTTTCGTAGCAATTGATAAAATACCTCTGCAACATGGGCAAAGTGTGGCAGCCAAATACGATAGAACACACACGTGCCTAAGAATCTACGAACCTCAGTAATTGAAGAACATGTGTCCTTCATCTTTTGGATTGCTTCAACTTTTGCAGGACTTGGCCTTCTTCCTTCAGAACTGCACGTGTCCCACAATTAAGACCTACTTAGCTCCAAAAGTCGATTTTTGACTTGAAAGTGTTAAGTTAACTTCTTCAAGCCTTGATAATATAGCATCACAGTTAGCAATATGTTGAGAAACAAACTGCCTGCACCCCCTCTGGTCTTTTGCTTCATCTTTTGAGCCTTCTTCACAGCCCTTAATTGGTAGATCATCAATGAAAGGCATGGTAGCATGTGGGATAAAGTCCCTTAATACCTTATTCATGCCATTCATCATATGAGCTACTGAATTAGTAGCACCCTGTGGCATAGTGCACATCCTTACCAAACCAAGAGGAGTACGCATTGTAGTAAGATCCTTGCTCTCCAAAGCTAATTGGAATTGATCATATCCTGAATAAAGATCGCCCATGGAGTAAATAGACCTACCTACAAAGGCCCCAGCAAATTCATCCACAATTGGGCCAGTACCCACATTGCGGATTGTTACCTTATTAATCGGTTGCATATCCTGAATGAATCTTAATTTACCATTTTTCTTAGAAACAGTAAACCATCGTTTAGAATACGGAGCACATGAAGGCTCCAAAATTCCCATTTGAATCTTTTCATTAAGCAAATTGATAAGTTTTGGTAAATGAGCTTTAGGAACTGGAATAGGACGCAAGCTCTATGGCATGTGTGGAACAGTGAAAATAACCATTGGTGAAACAACACTCGGATCCACACACCCAATCTCACTGGGCTCAAAAGCGAAAGCTTTACCATGTTTTTCGAGCATATCTTGAAAACATTTGATCTCCTCTTCATTGAGGAAACCGTCTTCACCAACCTTCAGCTGCTGCAATGTATCCTTAGTAAACTTATGCCCTATGTTATTCGGATCTCTGAGTATAGGCTGTCGAGAAGCCTCCTTGATCATCCCATCACTTCCTTCTGGCAGCGGTGTAGCCACTGGCCTCACTTTCTTTGCAACAGTCTTGTATTTGGTCTCTACCTGTGCTTCAACAGTTTCACCTGAATCATCTTCAATATGCATAAGTGCTTCATATGAACTTAACTCATCATACATGTCCATTGAATGAACCTTGACTACTTTAGTTCCACTTTGTAACCTGTTTTGCTTGATCTCTTCAAGCACCGACATAGTATTTCATAAGATACCTCTTCAAAGACTCCTGAAATCACATCATCAGATTCAAGCACATCACCACCCTGCAATTCACTTTGAATATCTAAAACATACTGTTTTTCCCACTTGGCAGATCATTAAATTTTTTGAAAGAGATTAAACCTTCAGATGTTAATCCCAAAAACCCCCGAAGAGAAAGCTTCTCTTTGTGAGAACTTCTCCTCACTTGTACCACCATAGTCCCGCTTTATAATGGCACTCCGAGAAAATCCTGTGCAAACCTGTGTTCTCTAAACTCCTTGTGTATCTTCGGCATTGGATGATCTCTTAGACTGTCCTTATTCCTAGCATGGTCAACACATACAGTCAAGAATTGCACTGCTTTCTTACCATCACGGCTGCGAACCCTGGCATAGGCTGAGCCATCGTCTAGCACTTTGATTTCCATTCGCACAGCCGTAATGTATGGTTGCCCCAGAATTAAAGGATAAGAGGAATTCTCCTCTATAAAGAAATTTTGCTCATCACAGACATCCCCTACAGTTACCTTAACATTGGCACATGCACCAAAGAGGTCGCCTGGATGCATATTGGCGGCTCGAATCCACCAACCATGGTCCACATCAATAGGCCATTTCCCCTTTTTGTGAAATATTTTAGCCATTAAATTGATCTCCGATCCATGATCTATGAGTGCTAAGACCGGTTCTTCGATGTCGCCAAGCTTTACAACAGTTTCGGTTGTTGCTCTTGCCCAATGAGTCCTTGAAAAGTGACTCCTTGGTATGCTTTCACTATCTTCATCTTCATTGAAATGAACATGCCTTACCTCAAGTACGGCTGGATTTGACACTACCATAGACCTCGACTCTTCTTCTTCTTCAAGATTCGCCAAATACTCTTCATAGTCGTCTAGAATTGCTTCAATGTGGCGAACCGCCTGGCTCTTTACTGACTCTGGCTCCTGTTCACTTGGTATCTTCCGCTTCCTTTTGATGATATCTATTATCTCCTCATGAAACTCACGTTTGACAATCCCCAATATATCACCCAATCTGAGCTCCACCTTGCTATTCAGAATTCTCTCTTTAAAGACTTTCTTTAAATCTGTAGCTAATTCAATGTTAGACTTGAGCTTATAAGAGGGTCCCCTGGGTTTACCTTGCTTCTTGTCCTTAGGTGCATCCTCCATTACCACTTTAGGAGCGGGCTTAGGAGTAGGACTTTCTTCTTTCTTGCTGTTGAACCTCGTTGTCCTCTTCGATGTCCCAGGAGCTTCTTCATCTCTTTTCCTCTTTTCCTCCACCATAGCCTCATTAGCTTGAGACTTCGCAATGAATGCATACATTGAGAGGGAATCCATTGGATCAGTCCACCTTGTGGTTTCTCGAATTGAATTCCCTACTTTCCGCAGCTTCCCATAAGTTACCTGTCCAGTTTCTGCTGTCTTCAAAGCATAAAGCCATAATTGACCCTTGGTACCTGCACCATCTTTATCACCCTTCCCACAGACTTGCAGCCCATAAGTAGCTGCCTCCACAAGAGCAACATTATGCTGAATCTCATCAACTATCTTCTTCATATCCTACCGAAGTTCAGGCATAGTATCTCACCTGTTGCCCTAAGGTGTATCTTCTTGTCCTTCCAGAACACCACATTCTTTTTATATGCTTCGTCAAATTCATCACATTCCTTAACATACTTGTGGTCTTCACTGTCACACCACATGCATCGGTCCCAGCCTTTGCGTGGTGGCTGCTGCCTAGGCTCTGATGTAGACCCCTTTGCAGCTAGACCATCAAATTTAACAGATTTAAAATTCAAATTCAATTCTTGAATACCTTTTACTAGTTCGTCAAGAACTGGCTCCTCCACTTTGGGTATTGCCGAGGTTGTTTTATCTGTAGGTTCCTCCTCCGCAACATCCATGATGTCAGCCACGATCATCTTGTCGACTCTCATCTGTCGTTTCACAATCATGTTGACTGCTTCGGTGACTACCTTCCAGTCGGATGTTAAGCCCAATTCTCCACTTGGATCCTCTAGTAACTGCACTAAACTCTTCTGAAGTCGAGGATCATCCGACTGAATGAACAACTCAACCTTCTGATCCCTCATTGAACGTTGCTCTGTCGAAGACAGTTGCTCAAATTTCTTCTCAAATTCCCGCATTAACTCTCGTGCAAACAGATTTTTGTTCTTCTTCTGCACCCACTTCATGAAACTTTGCCTGGTTACTCTTTGAGAATCCTCCAGGAAGTATTCCTCCTGAAGCGCCTTCTTGAAATCCTGCCAATTCGGGCCTTGAAGCACCTGAATTTGTTTAATTAGACTCCTAAGTTCCGGCTCAACAATCAAATGGAACCCTTCTACTGCATTCTGATCATCAATTCCATTCTCTTCCATTGCCTGTTCATAGATATTGCAAAATTTTCTAATATCCCGGCCTTCAAATCGATGCAATTTCTTGGTAACTGTGTGCCGAGATTTACAGATCCTCTCCTGCAAATTATACTGCTGTTGGGCAGCTTGCTGTTGTTGCATGTAAGCAGCAAACTGCTGCATCATTTGCTGCATGGCAGCCTCTTGCGGCGTCGACATCCTTCTTCACCACACTGCTCACCCCGGCTCGTTTTGCGTCGAGTTCACCAAGAATGTCGGGGGATAATTGTGCGAAAGGTGAGCCGGGAAGGCACCGGGCCCCTGGCTGTGAGAGGTGCGGAAAACAAGGTGTAGCATATACAATTTACCGACAGCAGTATTTAAATCAAGCATTCCATTTAATTCCTAGTTAATCGACAAAATCCATGGTTAATCAATCACTAATGGAGCTTAAATGCTCTTTACAAGAAGAAATCCTGGCTTAATCCAGGTGCTAACCAAAAACATTGATAGAATTCTGCTTATTCTGCCTTTTGCTTCCTGATTCAAGTGGTCACTGCTAACGGTTTAAGATTAGGCTTAGTTTTGGCTTACGGCTTGGCTTGAGGGCTTAAGCTTGAAGATTAAGCAAGCTTAAGAGCTTAAAGATATTAATAGGAATCCCAAGCTTAAAGATATGAGGAGCTTAAGAATATTAAGAGCTTAACACTTAATGATTACCGAGATTAAGAGCTTCCACGCTTTTGCTTATGATGCCGAGAAGAATTTCCGATGACGAGGTGAAGGACTCCGAGCTTAATGAGCTTAAGATTAGGAGGAGGATATTAGGTACTTCGGGATTATCAAGAGCTTAAGAATTCCGGATTAATATTAAGAGCTTCCGGCTATGGAGGTTCGAAGATGGTGTTTTCGAGGATTATCAAGAGGTTAAGGACCTTCTTCGGCGGAGAGAAGAGCTCAAAGAAGATGGAGCTTAAGAGATTTCTACTATGGAGGTTCGAAGATGGTGTTTAAGAGTATGTATTAAGAGCTTAAGGATTCATGTTTGAGAAGGGGGCTTCCAAGTCTAAGGAGAGGAGAGAACTCACAATGATTTCTTGAACAAGATGTTCTTCCCTTTTTATAGCTGCATGGGACTTCCCTTTTGCTAAAAAATGCGAGGCACCCATTAGCGATGTCGCTAATGGGTCCTCCATCTTGTGACATGGCAAGGCCGTGTTCGACCTGCACCGTTTGCGGCGGGACTAGGACCAAAATGATGCGCGATTGGGAGATGATGCTTTTTCGCTTCTTGGTCAGCGACGTCTGAGCCTCCCCTGGCTCGCTGCGAGCTCTTGTACTTGCTCTGTGCTACCTGCGCGCTGGCTTCCGGCTTCGCCCTCCCTGGCTTCACACCCTTAAGGGTTTTTTTTCCCCGTTATTGATGGGTGCCCTTTGTTTAAGTTGGGCGGCCGGTTGACTTGGGTGGGCTAACCCTTTTAGGGTGTGGGCGGCCTTCAAAGGGCACACCATATGGCATGCATGGCTTCCAAAGCACTGCCAAGATTATCCATTGGGCGGTCGGCCTTCATAAAGGGCATCACATTTGGCATACAAATCGGCCAATCAATTTGGGCGGCCACTTAACCGGCAGGCAGCCACTTTATTACTCATGTGGGTGGCCATTGGCCATGGGTAGACCTTGAGTATGGGCGGCATCCGGCCTTGTTGCCTTTTCTTTTGGGCGGGCTTATGCCTTGTAAGAGCACCACATTTGACATACATATCGGCAAAAGCATTATCAAGCACAACATTTCTTCCCCGGCCAAAGCTTCCTTCATTGGCGGCATTCGGACACACTTACCAGCCATGCAGTGTTGTACACATTCGGCCAAAACTTTGCCAGGCTTATTCATTGGCGTACATAAGCATCGGAAGGGAATCACATTTGGCATATATATCGGTTAAGGCATTGCCTCCTTGACTTAATTTTCCGCATCATCGATCTGAAAAGACCGACGCGCTCCACAAAGTGAGCACTTCAGGTCGATGCATTTATTTCATTTTTATCCTCTCAGCTGCTGTTGCCCAACCGGGCACAGATCTGGAATCGACTTAAACTTCGAACTGCCATAACTTCTTTACCGTAGCTCTAATCGATGAGCCGTAAAGACAGGCCGGTAGAGCACATCAAGCACTACAATTCTATGGCACAATACCCCATCCGTGTTCACATGAATCATAACACGTTTTAGCATCATTAAAGCATGTTTTGGCCCTTTCAGCCGCATTTGACATACATTCAACATTGAACTCGGCCTCCAACCAACCCTTAATCACTGTTCATTAAACATATAAGCTGCAAACAAACTTAATGTGCATTTTCCTAGCATCTTTCTTTGCATGGGAGTGGAGCTGCACGACAACGTGACCATTTTGGAAAAACGTGTGATAAATGTGTGACTCCAATCTTTATTGCTTCTTCACTATGATCTTCGATATGCATCCGTAGGACTGTATAGCTCGATGTAAGAGGCAAAATTACACAAATTACTTACAAAAATGAAGCAGTCCTCTTGATATGGTAAACTGTTGTCTCTAAAATGCTTAATATATTAAAAGAAATTATCATTAACATGATTATGATTATTTTTATTGTTTAAAGGGTGTTGATTAGTGTTTAGTCATCATGTAAAGGCTATACTATAAACAGTAGATAAAAAACACAAAATTTAATTCGATCGTAGCTGCTCTTTTGTAGAAGTCTCCATGTACGACTTGCATTTCCAGTTAGACAAAAAATTATGTGAGATAATCTAGGTTTTTTTTTGTGCATCAAGAGAATGCTTGGCAAAACCACATAATTAATCTTCTCATTTAAACTTATAGTAGGTAGTATGGGAGTCTGTAGCTTATACAAATTACCTAAACTAGAGTAGATAATTTCTTGAAAGTCAGATAATGCAGACCACACGAGGTGTAGCCATGTTATTAGGGTGAAGGAAATGTCTAGTTAGCTTGAGTAAAAGAAGAAGGATCCATCTAGTAGAGATGCTAGTTTGCGCACTAACAAGACACTCTTGATATGTGTGTGTGTGTATGCGTATAGCATTCGAGTTGACAAGTGAGAGTGTGTGTCAAAAAGTCATCGACTTGTGAGGTTGTGGTCAATCAAATACAAAGGTAGTGCCGACATTGGTTTCATCATTGATATCGATCATCATCCAAAAGGGGAAGAGGGGAGGAAGAGAAGAAACACACAGGCACTAGGTACAATCTCCCCACGTGCAAGAGGGACCATTTCCCTCTTGCATGTATTTGATTTATAGATTTCTTGAATGGTCAAAGTGATTACAAACTGGCTGGCCAGTCATAAATGGCCAAAGCTCATAAAGAGCACTTGAATAATAAAATGTATATCTGTTCGCATAGGCCTAGATCGGTCAAGCCTTTTCCACTATCAGCTGCAAATGAATCGTAGAATATCAATTCCATAACATGTTAGGTGTGGTCGGCATTAGTGTTTCTGTTCCTAAAAGTTTTCAAATTGCCATGTGTTGCCATGCTCCCTACAGCCCTTGTGGTCAGCAAACTGATAATCAAAATGCTTCTAGACACAGTTAGGAACATACACCTCATGGTTGGAGTGAGTAAGAGCTGGTAGATGGTGCATAGATGCGTGTGGAAGATCGTCAAAATCCACAAACTGGAGCTCTCTCTCTAAAGACTAGAATGCAAATGAGAGGGAAAATGGCCTAAGGGTCTATACATACATGGACTTTTTCGACACCCATCGTCCAATGGATACCCATTGAGCTGAGTAGGCTTCATAGTGTACTTTCGGATCAATTTTTTTTGAAAACCAATGTCCATGGACCTTTCTATTGCAATTTGTCCTAGATGGTAATGGCCACCGAGTGTTTTGATCAAAATTGCTCCAAATTTTTTTTGACCTTTCCATTGAGCTTCAAGATTTGGCGTTTAAAGTCAAAATCCAATTCTGACATTCCTGCTTATATATTTTATTTATTTTGACTTTTATTAGCTTTTATTAGCAAAAATTGAAGGAAATTTATTAAACTCTCAGAAGAATTCCATTCTACACTCAAAAATACGAAAACATTTCTAATGTTATTATTTGGCCATAGTTTTATGGAATGTTCCATTTTAATCACGATTTTGGTATGAAAACACACCATACAAGTAAAAGTTGCACTATTTTTTGGCTTTTGACATGTATATACAATATGTACGCTTACCTAGGGGTTATCATATTGCATTCTCCATTCATCTTGTTATTAGGGCATATCATCTATATTTTTCAAGAAAATTCGTGCGTTAACTCACAATTACTTAAAAACATTGCCCATTTTCTCTTCCAGATTTATATGCTTCACTCCGCATTCAAAATGTCTCCCTCCCTCCTTGCCTAAGTCCTTCAAGACGACAAAGTATGTCCGGGTTGTGTAGTGCATGGGTTATAAAGTCGTGTATATGCATGGCCCTGATTGGCCATGCATAGACACGATAAAGTGCATGGGTTATAAATGCGTGTCTATGCATGGCCCTATAATGCTATTGATGTCAATATATGTAAACACAATATGTTGTGCAAGAGGTGGGTCTTGAGTATTGTACTCAAGGGTTTTCAATGGCGAGGTATTCTGTGTCAAAACTCTCTTGAAGAGTAAATCTTGTAGCAATTGAGCGCATTCTTTGATTGTGCGATATGTAGCTGTTGTGGCAGGAGTAGTGGAATTTGTGGTCACCCTTGTGATGGATGATTTACTCTTTGGTACCCATTGATATGTCGTTTTTCTTGGCTATACTTTGACTTGTCTGCTTTGAAAAATTGGCATTCCGATCTTAGTTGTATATTCCTTATTTGGTTGCCATACCCACTTCATCTTTGGTAACTGTGGTTTTTGTTGATAATGTAGGTACGATGAGTTCACCTTAGACTTGTTAGAAATGTGTAATAGCATTTTTCAAGGTAGGTTGATGAGTTGACTTTTGGATATCCAAATTTGCTTGGTTCCCTGCATGATAGGTTGATGAGAAGAAGTCTTTAGCAAAGCAACAATTGTTATTATGTGTGAAGACTCCTGCTTCTTTGATTGGAAATCAATGAGAGCTTCTTTCCATTCCTCTTTGTTGTATGCAAATGGTATCTGAAGTTGTCCTCCTTTTAGTGTAAGCTCTAGAATTTTGGCATCCCAATCTTGGATTGCTTTGTAGGTTCATATCCAAGGAACATCTAATATTAGGTCTTCGTTCATATGTTCATCCCCTATATATTGAAAGTATGTGGGCAAGAGAATCCATGAACAATAACATTCAACTTTTGATTTTCCCTAGAGTTGGCTTTTTTGTTGCATCCTTTGACAATTGTTCATACAATACTCGTGGTAGAGTAGTCACTTTGCGATAAGTATAATAGATGACCGCATTGACTCTTGCTCTTGTATCTACTAAAAGCCTTTACATTGTAATCCTCTTTTAGATTCACAATGATTCGCATATCAAGAATATCCATCCACTCATCATCAGTCTTGACTTCATCCTCTGCTAGGGGTTGAATTTGGAGAGTATTGAGTGGTATAGCTTGAGGAATTGGATGTCTTGCGGCTTTCCTCTTTAGAACATAAATGTGCACGTCCTACTAGGCTTCATCCATTACCTACTGTTGTTTAATTTTTCTTTCCTTTGCTGCATGCATTCTTTGTAAAATATCGTTAGTCAAGGGAAGGTTGTATTTGTAGAGTCGACATCCACTAATCCAATTTTCCATGACTTCCCCATCTAAGGTGGCTAGTTTGACTACACCACTCGGTGAAGCATTTTCAATGGCAAAAGAAATATGTCCTTTTTTCTTGAACTTCCCAATCACTCACAAGCTCAATAAGAAGTCCATACCTAGTGAATATGCATTTGTACAGGAAGTCGGCAGTAGTTCTAGCATCGTTTTTCCTTCTGGCTTGTGCCTTGACCCATTTGGTCGAGTAATCTATGGCCACAATAATATATTGCGCCTGATTTTTGTATGTCGGTGGTTGTATTGGACCCACAAAATCTATATCCCATTTAGCAAATGTGTCTGCGTGGCATACTATCAATTCTTGTCGGCATTTTTGAATGGTTGATATGCATCGCATCGTCGAACAAACTCTTTTGCATTGGCAAACAAAGTTGGCCACCACATGCCTGCCATCAATATAGATTTGGTTGTGGTTCCATGAGAAAAGTGACCCCCTACTAGACCTGCATGCGCTTGCTCTAAGATAGGAAGATACTCCTCTTCATTGGCAAACAATCTAAGTTGTTGGTTTTTTCCTCGTCGATAGAGCTGATTCCCAATCATTGTATAGTTGGCGTCTTTAATCTCTATTGCCCTTTTTCATCTTTTACTCATGTTTTTTGGGAATATTTTGTTAGTTAGATATTCTACTAGGTATCTACTCCACTATGGTGTCATTGAAATCTAGAATAATGTGGCATTGGGTATGGCAGCTCTCTCTTTACATTGAGAGCAATCATTCATGTAAAATCTCTCTTCATGGTAGGCTAGTAAACTCCTAACCAAGTCAATATTCGTAAGGTTTGATCTCATGTAAAATGCTGACCTACTACTGTAGTATGAGCTTGACTCAAGTAGGCATGTTGCTCCTCAGGATTAATGCACAAAAGTAGGATTCCATCCTTGTTTTTGCGATACAACCTTCTAGTCATCAATTGATATAGGGCGGATTTCTCAATTAATCGTGGTGTAATAGGGATTGGAATTTGGGAATCTACTTGTGCTATGGTCATTAAGGACACAAGATCTTCAGACCATCTTGGAACCATTTCTATAGAGAACAGTTATGCATCTTGTAAATCATCGTCTACTTCTTTGGGATCTTCACCAATGGTGAGTCTTGATAGATGATCTGCTCTTTGGTGTGTGGTGCCTTTTTTTAATGATCACTACAAAGTCAAATTTAAGTAAGATGATGAACCATCTCACTATCCTTCCTATACTGCATAGTTTATTCACCAAATAGAGTAAGGCTTGATGGTCGACAAAAAGAACAAACTTGTTAGCTAACAAGTAGTGCTGGAATTTCTTGGCAGAATACACCGTACCAAGATCTTCTCTTTCAGTGGTTTTGTAGTTCTTTTCTGCTAGGTTTAATTGTCGAGTAGCATAGGAAATAGGAAAATCCATGGTTCCCTCTCCTGGCTAAGCTAGGATGTAGTCAATAGCAAAACTTGAAGCATCGACATACACGTGGAACACTTTGTTCCAATCTGGAGCTTTCAGTATTGGTGTTGTAGTCAAAGCTTGCTTAAGCTTTTGGAATGAATTTTCACATTCTTCGGTCCATTCAAAATGAGTGATAAGGCTATAAATGGGTTTAGCGATTAATGTATACATGTAGATAAGTCTACAATAATAGCCACAATGTCCCATAGATGCTTGAATTCTTTGATTGATGCTAGTCTAGCCATTTCGACAATCACTACCATCTTCTTCATGTCTATGGCTATGCCATCTTTTGATACAATGTGTCCCTGAATTTTTCCTTGTCTAACCATAAAAACTCATTTTTTAGGATTTAAACAAATCCTATATAGACTGCATTACTCAAAGACACATTGTAAATCTTCAAAGTGACTCTCTCATTTTGTGGAGTGTACACAAAGATCATCCATGTATACTTTCAAGAAATTCCACAAATACTCCTTCAAAGCATGGCTCATTAGCCTCTGGAATGTTGTTGGTGCATTTGTCAAACCAAAAGGCATGACTCGATAAGCCAAAATCCTCCATTCCATGGCAAAAGCCATTTTATGTTGATCTTTAGGATGTATAGTTAATTGGAACTGTATCCATAGATTCCATCCAAAAAGCTATAAGCTTATTTGCTAGCTTCTCATTCTAGCACATACTATGTGATAGGAAGAGGATACTTATCTCGTATAATGGTAGCGTTCACCTTCATGAGATTCACACACACTCTAAGCTTTCCATTCTTTTTATCTTTAGTACTGCTCTCCTCATTGAAGATCTCGCAATTATCACTCAAGTCAATCGCATCTAGACTGCACGCTTCCCAAGTCATGCGTTTCTTACTAAACATAATAGAATGCAAATATTTGTTTAATAGTCCCTTTAAAAACAATGATACAAGCCTTTCCTTGATTGGAATATCCAGCTTCGGACATCTGTCTATATATATTGTCTCATTGACTCACACTGTCTCTAACAGTCTCTCCTTGTTTTTGTTTGAAACTATAGATTTGTGCCACAATACTATGCTTTATTTCCATTTTAGAACAATCAGCAAAAAATCTCATTGCCAAAGTTGGTAAATTGGTTATCGACCCACGAGTATGGTCTAGAACCAAGTTAAAGCTTTCTTCTAAAATCATTCCAAATCCTTCAAACTGTGTATGAAAGTCAGTAATGCGCTCAACTCTCAACACATGTTTGAACCTTTGCCAAATGGTCATACAGATCCCTTGATCCGCTGTATTTTTTGACCCATTTTTGAAAGTCTACTGGTCTGACTCTACAATTATGCTCAACACCCACTCTCTCTCTTCTAGCCGGTGTTTCTCTCAGTAAATATTCAAACCAACTGTTTGGTAGATGTGACTCATGTGGACCTCTCCTTGTCTTAGTGTCGCCTATTCTCTCCCTGTTGTAGGTGGTTTTTGCATTCCTACCCTTGGTTCCATCATTGAGGTATCTGCTCCTGGATGTGCTTCCTCTTTGATTGAACATGCTATCAAGGCTCTATCCTTTGGACCTACACTATGTTCAGTTTCATGTATTGTTCTTGTAATCACTTCTCGGATCGAATGTCCTTGGTATTTAGTCTGCTCAATCTCCTTTGGAGTCATCATAACAATCTTCAAAGAGATGAATCAATAGTTCTGCTAAGTCCTTCTCCTTGATCTTGAAAATATACACTATCTTCAAGGGTATCAATTGTCCTGGTTTGGCATGGGTAGTTGTTGGGGGTTCCATCATTGCATAGCTCCAATGACCAACAAAATTATCAATCTGGAGGGATGAGCTACCCGGCTAGGGCATGGAAACACTCATACAATTAGTGAGCTAATCATGGCAACATGAATGGTTGGCTCTATGAGGTGAGCTTCTCGGCCTATGGAGGAGCTAAGCCACAATGATGGGCAATCTCCACATCCACTTCTCTTCACCTCCAATCAACCCAATCACACACACTAATGATTGCAAGATGCAACAACACTAATCCTATCATGCAACACACTAACCACAAGCACACACACATAGATCTATTGAGCACCACACTCCAATCAAACCTACATGCACACATAAGCAAAAGAGGGCAATCACACAATATTAGAGAGGGATTAACCACTAATTAGTTATGATCTAGCTAATCTAAGCATCATAGGCAATCACAAGAAGCGTGAGTGAGGCATAGCGAAAGATAATTAAGCATTGATTAGTGTTAACCAAGTCGCATGAGCAAGGAGAAGCTCAAGGACTCCATAGCCACACACCTCAAGAGCTCTCACCAAAGAGTGCTCTCAACCAATGAGCTTGAGAACCCTAATTTCTTTTACACACTGCCTTATATGCTTAGGGTAAAAATATGCAATGTCTGAGCAACCAAGGCCTTTAGGGCTCCACCACTTACTGAATCTGCTACCTAGACACACTAACTGACCTGTTCTTTACAGCTTGGAATTCCCATTGAGCCCGTAACACATTAAAATATTACAATGGCTTGAAATAAATCGGGAATTTACAAATACATGACCATTTTGGAAAAATGTAAAAAATGTGTAACTCCAATCTTTATTGCTTCTTCATGTTGATCTTTGATGTGCATCCATATGTTCGGTCTTTAGCAGCTTCTGTTAACTGACGTTGACTCAGTTAACATTCCCCCCTTCCGATTTTAGTGCCCGTCCTCGAGCACTGTTGAAAAGTGTCCGTGGAGGCTGTGGAAGGTTTTTGATTGGTTGTTGATGGGCCGATCATCTTCTTTTGTTGTTGAACTTTTTGATGAGGTTCAATTTCTTGCAGCATCTTCATTGGTCCAAATAGGTCTGATGTGAGAGATGATGTTGCATTTGTCCGTTGTAATAGCATAATCAAGAGGCTTCGGTTTATTTATGAAAAGTATGTACAAGGGAAGTAGAATGATGAGTTTCTAAATTAGGGTCTGATACCTGGATGACCAAAGGGAAAAACCCAGTGGAAAAAAGTACCTTTGGGATACACACATTATTGGCGTACTCATTAGCATTGGAAGTATTAATAAAGTACTCAAGGGATTATTTGCTGATAGATCTGGAGTTAAAAAGGTAGCAAATATGAGAGGATAGCATGATGGAACATTGGTTTGCCTATTGTAGTCCACTCAAGGTGCACGGGTGGAAGCAAAAAAGAGTGTCTAATGCATATTTCCAATGATGGAACATCCTATTTATGCATACACAGAAATGCATGGGAAACAATATGCTGTGCAAGAAAGATTTTGAGGGGTTCTTCAGAAAGATGGTGTAGCTATAAAAGCACACGTCATGGCTTTGCAAGTTGGCACCCCTTTAAGAATGGTTTTCATTGATGAGGATATGTGCTCTCATATTATTGTGCACTGTGCATGAGTGTTGGACTCTATGACACTCCACCAATTGTAAGTTGATAGACTTCGACTCTTATGCTCATCTCATTCAGCATGAGCAACATGACTTAGATATGCTCAACTCTTCTAGCTTGAGCGTAAGCCTAATAACTACGACTTTTAGCACATAGTTTAATATGACTTGAAGCTTTGGGTGATGGGTCTAATGCTTTGCTCATTTTATGGCTCAACAGCTCGACTCTGACTATGCCAAAGAGTGTTTTTTGCACCCTGACAACCTGAGTGTTTACATTCTTGTGCTTACTATAAACATTTCTTCAGGTAAAAGTGAGCTTGAATCCTCAAAAAGGGGATTAGTGAAGGACCAAGTTGGCATTGAAGGTTTCTTTTGCCATACTTGTTTCATCATCTTTGAATCTGCATTCATGTTGGTTGGGTTGTCCTTCTTTGATTGTGAAGACTCTATTATTTGTTTGATCGGAATTTGACTTTTGACTTGGAGCATTGGAAGACTTAGGAATCCAAATCTCTTGATGACCTTTGTATCTCCATTGTTGACTTTGTTTTACTCTAGGTCTTGCTGAGCTCTTGAGATCTTCATGCAGGTATGGTGTAGCTGCAGTTGGCTTGTGGTTGACTGGTAGCCAAATCTTTGCATATCCTGTGTAGAATCCTTATCTAAGAGGAAGATTCTTTGGGATCCATCTTTGTTCTATATCCTCTTGAGAGTTATGGTAGACTTTAGCATCTTTCAATGTTGTTCTATTGTATACTTGCTTTATAGGTATCCTAGGATACTGTCAAGGTTGATACCTTGTGGGCCTTCTTTCCTGGGAGGGACTTGACGTTACTTCATATGCTCTAACCTGCGGTTTTGGTACCCATATCTGTCTGCTACCTCTATAGTACTCTTGTTTTCTTAAGATCCATTGTGCTGCTAACCATCCCATGTGTTTGTCTTTTTATGTTGACGTTCTATCCATAATCCAAACCGGATCATTGACTTTGACTAAACTACTTGGAACAAACACTTGCTTGAATTTTCTTTGCTTTCTTGAGTACTTTGGCTGAAATATCTTTGATTTTTTGGGTGTCTCCTTAGAGGTTTCCATTGGGTCAGCAATTGACTTGAGATTTTGAAAGCCCAACTTGCTTGAAGAAGCTGATCCATGAGGGTTCTTTGATGTAGAGGCATATGCTATCACATCTTCTTTGGTAATCGGTGGAGAGTCCACTTTGGCCTTACCTTTGTCTGCAAGATTTCTCTTTGATTCCTATGACTTTTGCAACTCTAAATCTAAATGTTGCTGGCTACTTCAGCTTGGAAAAGAGAGTATTGAAATTGGATCTTCTTTGTAGGCCTTGTGTTGGTCTAACATCTCATGTCCAAGGATTACATCTGCAAGCATTTACTTTGAAGGATTCACCTGAAAGTTTACTTGCTCTTCATAATTTGGATGCTCAGGATAGCAACCATTTCTTCTTGACTTATAGCCTTACCCATGATTTCTCTTTTACCTAGCTTGTCTTGAGTAAGCTCTAGAATGCTCTGAATGTTGTCCGCAATCATATTGCACTTTGCTTCTTTATCCAATAGAGCATTGCATATAACACTTGCTCCTTTTAAACTATTGAGGACTGGGAGGTTCCCTGCAATGTATGAGTTGGCAGTGGAAGTAGCCCGCCTTAAAGACAAGAAGCTGCGCATACAAGCAAGAGTCAACGAGTTAGAGGAATCAAGATCAGTCTGCCTAACCCCAGTGACTGCAACAACCTCTCATATAACCCAACCACAAGAGGCATCAGAAGAGCAGCAAGACCTATTGAGTCGTATCACTACTCAACTTGAAAGTTTATCCGTGCATTTGGTGCAGCAAGGGCATGCACCGGTCAGAAATCTAGAACAAGGGAGAGGACAACGAAGGCAAAACCAAGAATACCACTGCTACAACTACGGGGAGGACGGCCATGGCATGTATTACTGCCCACATCCAAGAAGGAAGAACTTCAATAGAGGAGGAAGGTAGAATCAGATCTCTCCACCAAGGGCAAGACCACCACCACCCAGGCAACTAGGGACTAATTCCACCGGTCCAAATCCTTCGACCATCTGTACAATAACCACAACCACCACAATCTCTCATTCCACCACTACCTACACCACCTACTGGAAACCAAGCGGTGGGTGTTATTAGCCTGAAAGATAAAGGGAAGGAAAAGGTAGAAGAACTGGTTCGAGAGAAGAGCAAAGGAAAGGGAAAGGTAGAAGAAGTGGATGCCATGGGAGTGAAGCATGCTAGGTACGAAGAAGCCTCTCAAGGGGAGGAGAAGATGAAAGGAAAAGGCAAATCTAGCAAACAGGCATCTAAGCCTCGGTGGAAGATCAACATTGTGGATTTTTCACTAGGTGAGTATGCTAAACCATATGACCTAGTTCATGATGTATTGATGCAGGGTCCAAAGATAATTGGCCCCAATTACTTCATCTTCACCAAGGATGAGGAGACAATGGACGAAGATGGTAAGTACAAGAAAATCAAGACCAAGGATAGTTGGGGCTATCTCTGGGAGGAATCTTGATGACATCCTACCAACCATGGATGCCCACATCAAAGGGTAGTGTATCTCAAATGTCTAATAGATGGTGGCACACAGATATGCATCATGAGTGAGAAAATGATGCACCATCTTGGCCTAGAGGAAAGTAGGCCGGTACCCTACCGAGCCAAAGTGGCAAATAACGTCAGAGTGAAGTGCGTAGGCATTGTGAATGCCGTCAAAGTGAAGGTATTCAACACAGAAGTGGTGGAGGTAGAAATTTTTGTCATGCTACAGAAAGGGGAGGGCTACCCTATCATTCTTGGAAGACCTTGGCTCATGGCTATGGAAGCTAAGCAAGACTAGAGTACCGGAATGATTCAAATGAAGGATGCTAAAGAAAGTCCATATTCTACAACATGAGGACTGGGAAGCAACACAACATGATCTTGGAGGCATTGAAGGATGAGTCCACCAGTGAATATTTGTCCACCTCAAGAGAAGAGACAACAACAACTGAAGAGAGTGATAGTAGCATCGAAGTAATGGGGGTCATCCGCAAAGACACAAAAAGAATGACACAATCTGAAACGCCGCTGGAAAAACAAGAGGGATCATCAAGTACGTAACCCTTGGTGGATACAAGTAAGGTACATTGGATGCTCTCCAGTGAGTTAAATGGTGAAGAGAGGAAATAACATGTCTCTATGCTAGGGTAGCTTCACCACATTGTTCATTGATGGTTATGACAAGATCACAGGCATCACAGTGGTACAACACTGAAGACTCAAGGAAGGAAGTAAGCCCGTAGTGCAAAATCTCAGAAGGCTTGAGGTATTCCAACAAGAAGCATTGCTCAAAGAGGTAAGGAATTTGCTACAAATAGGTTTCATATACCCCGTCGAAGACTCAGAGTGGGTCTCTCTAGTGGTAGTCACGCCAAAGAAGAATGGTAAGTGGAGAGTTTGTGTAGACTACAAACCTCCCAATGCAACAACAAAGAGGGGTCATTTTCCCCTCCCATTCCAAGATGAAATTCTCAATGAGGTAGCAGGTCATGAGCGCTACACAATATGTAATGGATATTCAGACTACTTTTAGATTAGTATTGCAGAAGAAGACCAACAAAATACAACTTTCATAACACCATGGGGATGTTTTGCTTACAGAGTGATGCCTTTTGGCCTCACCAATGCTCCGGCCACATTCCAAGCTATGTGACTTTTGTCTTCTAGCCATACTTTGGGACGTCAATACGAGTCTTCATAGATGATTTTTGCATCTGCAGTTCACGCTCCCTCCATTTGAGCAAGGTCTATGATGGCCTAGCTAGGCTGCAAACCTTGGGTGGCCAGCTTAACGTGGATAAGTGCCACATTGGTGAAAGCAAGGTCACTCTTCTTGGCCATGTAATTTCAGCAAAAGGGTTTGAGGCTGACCCAAGCAAGATTCAAGCTTTGGTATCTTTGTCATCATCCACCATAGCTAAGCAGTTGGTCTCTTTCCTTCAGAAGGTAAGGTATTTAAGCAGGTTCATTTACTTTCTCTCTCAGGTGGTTCTCCCTCTACAACAAGTCACCCATAGAGATGTCTTCTCATGGAGTGAAGAAAATGAGCAAGAGTTTACCAAAGTGAAACAAATCTTGGATACACTTCCCACCATTGCACCCCCTAGATGGGACGAGCCATTTTATGTGAACCCTAGTGTAGGAAGTGATACACTGGGAGCCGTACTAATGCAAAAGGACCCCCAAACCTCTTTCATGTGTCCTATCTACTTCTCTAGTCGTGTCGTGGCCCCATCAAAAAAAGGATTCACCGTAGTAGAGCACATGGTGCTTGCATTGATGGTTGCCACTACAAAGTTTTGCTCTTATCTATTGCCTAGACCCTTCGAAATTTTGACAATGAAAGAGGTCTTTCCGTATGTAATGCAACACATGGATGTCTCATCTAGGATCTCTAAGTGGCTTGTTAGATTACAAGAGTTTAGTTACACCATGCAGGCAGAAAACTCCACAAGGTCTAGTCTAGCAGGTATTCTTACTCATCGTCACTATGAGAAGAAGCTAAAGGTCAACAAAAAAGGTAAAGAAGTGACACCAAAGGTAGGAATTCCTAAGCTATTCTCTTTTCTTTGATGCAGCATACAAAAGAACAGTGGACCAGTTTGTAGTTGGCATCATCATTTTCAATGAGCAAAAGGAGAAGGTATTCTCTATTGGGCAGCTGTTACACTTCCACTCCAACAATGAAGCAGAGTACACGGCTTTAATTCTTGGATTAGAACAATGTATTTTGCAAGGGATTCAACGCCTAAATGTGTTTGGTGATGCTATGCTTTTGATAAAGCAGATAAATGGAACTTGGATAAATAAAAATTAGGTTTTACTTGGCCAATTACGCCAAGTTAAGGATCTTTTAAGGAATTTTGAAGCGGTGCAATTATTTCATGTCCCTTGGGTAGAAAATCAAGAGGCAGATGCTCTAGCCAACGAAAGAATACAAGATGTTCCCATAGGAGCAATCAAATTGAAACTACCCCTCTTTCAAGGTAGTGATGCTATGCCTGATATCATGAGCTTCTTAGACACAGGAGAATGTCTTGAAGGGTACACCAAGGGCCAGAAACAATGGCTGGTCAGGAAGGCTACAAGATACTGCCTTGTAAACAACAACTTATATTGCAAGGGCAAAGACCAGATTCTCAGGCGAGTGCTGATCTCCAGTGAGATCACGAAGGTAATCTCAAGTTACCATGATGGTGTCTGCGATGGACATTTTGCTCTAGATATTACCAGTAGGAAGATTCTATAGGCAAGATTCTCTTGGCCTAGTTTGAACAGGGATGTGTATCATTGGTGTAAAACATGCAAGGTTTGTCAAGTGTCCAGTGATCGTACTAAGATCATCACAAAGCAGGTAAATAACCACACAGGTGATTGGGATAAACATCTCATGGCTGCTCTTTGGGCCTACCACACAACATTCCAAACATCACTATGTTTCACCCCGTTTCATCTGTTATATGTTAAGGAGGCCATTCTACTCATTGAGGTACAGATACCAGCTTACGAGTCATGGCTAGCCAATTATAGCGCCCAATTGCCCATCTCTGCAACCATATCCTGGATCTAGAGAGGCTTCAACTAGATAGGGAAGATGGAATAAATCACTATGCGGCACAAGCAGAGAGACGCCGACTCACATTCAATCAAGGGCTTAAGGAAAAGGGCCTGGAAAAAGGCATGTTGGTATTGATATACGACAGTAGATTTGACACTAGGAAAGACAAGAAATTTCAACCTAGATGGGAAGGGCCATTCATTGTCAACCGATACTCCAATGGCAGTTACAAATTGATGGAAGTAGATGGTAGAATTCACAAGACTAGAGTCAATGGATAGAGACGCAAAAGGTACTTTTTAAGATTTGATCTAGAGTTCATGTTAGATATTCCGGAAGAGGGGGAACCCTTCAACTTCACTGCTAGGGAATTAGAAGTAGAGCTAGAAGCATGAATGTGTCTAGCCAGAAGGGAGGGCTAATGATTGTCGGTTTTCAAAACCGCGGCCGCAAGAACCAACCCCAATCACGGAGGAGCACAATACGAGAAAACAATGAAAATAAAATGTTTTTTTACATTCACCTTGTACGTGGTAGGCTGCCCCTGAGTTTGGCCACATTCCTCCATTATCACCAGAGGATGAGTCCTCTCTGTCCTGCTCGGCCTTGCCAAATCCACTATCTCTCTCTTATCTTGCTTCTGTGTCACCTAGCCCAATGGGTTCATAAAACAAGCCTACACCCTCTTTCTTCCACTGGTAGGCCGCCATGCTTGGACAAAAGTCTCCCTCTCTCTCTTCCATTATTCATATTAACACAGACTCTCTCTCTCTCTCTCTCTCTCTCTCTCTCTCTCTCTCTCTCTCTCTCTCTCTCTCTCTCTCTCTCTCTCTCTCTCTCTCTCTCTCTCTCTCTCTCTCTCTCTCTCTCACCCCTCCTCGCTCGTCCATACTCCCTCTGGTGGGCCGCCATACCACCCTCTCCCTCTCCCCTCTTGTCCACACTCCCTCAACATCACCAAGCCCCTCTCCTCCCCTCTTGTCTTTCTCCCTCAGGCTTGCCGCCACTCACCCAAGCCCCCCCCCCCCCCCCCCCCCCCCGCCCCCCCCTTCTCTCTTTCTGTGTGTGTGTGTGTGTGTGTAAGAAGCTCGTAGGTACAGCTAATATTTTCTCTCTCTCTCTCTCTCTCTCTCTCTCTCTCTCTCTCTCTCTCTCTCTCTCTCTCTCTCTCTCTCTCTCTCTCTCTCTCTCTCTCTCTCTCTCTCCCTCCCCTTCCCATCACCTATGGTCGGCCCACACACACAGACACACACCCTTCACCCTCAACCTCACCCTCACCTCATTCCCCCCCTCCTTGGCCCGCTACCCCTCTCTTTGTATCCCACCCCCCTTGACTCTCCCTCTCGTTTCCTATCGGCCCTTGTAGCCCATGCGGGCACAATGAATAATCCTTCTCTCTCTCATGCATTACACACACCTACACACACCCTCTCTGTCCCCAACACCCTCACCTCCCCCCCTCCCCCCTCCGCCATCCCCAGCCCCTCGCTCACACTCTCAGACGTGCCCCAATTGGGCGCAAGAATAATATCCCTCTCTCTCTACACACACCCACACACACACTCCCCATACCCCTTCTCTCTCCCCCTCACCCCCTAAGCCACATGCTCTCCCCATCCCTCACTCCCACCCTCTCTGCCTCTCTCTCCCCTCGTCAGGCTCGCAAGCGCAATACCGAGCCATCTCTATCTCTCTCTCTCTCTCTCTGCCCCCTCATCTCTGCACGCTATCTGTGAAGCAAGCCAGCATGTTAAAAATATATATAATATGTAATAAATCTTATTATTACCCTCGTTCCCACAGCCATACAAGTTTACACACCCACACACAACGTAGATACATACGCACGCCCACTCACAAACACGCCTACACACATGCATATAAACACATAGCACACACATGCCATATGCACCCACCAAAAAAAAACCAACGAAGTTTGACGCCATCAACAAAAGAAAAGAGACAGTCAAGTTGCGCGATGCCAACAGCAAATCAAGGAAGACGCCGAAGGCATGCCCCGGCCGGCCCCAAAACTAGCGAACGCGCTACACCGACGCACCAGCAAGGCTCGTCATTTGTCGGTATCTTGTCCACGATGCATCTCTACTGTCATATCGGTAATTTATTATTATTTTCCAATTTCAAGCCAAAAACCTGTAAAAAAACCATTGTGAAATTGCAACCTCTCTCTAGGTGATGGTCACAAAGGTCCACCTAGGAGTTTTTATTTTAAAATTCTCCTAAGACAAAGCAAGGGTCAGCCGTTTGGGACCAACTCCTTGCTTTGTCTCTTCTGATTAGGGCCCTAAACCTAATCAGATTACCCTAACCTAATGCAGCGTGCACCTATAAAAAGGCAATGAGAGGTCACTAACGGGGGGCGTCAGTACTTGGTAGCATTTTGTTGGGAGGGGACGGGCAACACTTGCATCAAGGGAGAGGGGGTTTTAATGTAGCATTTTGGGAAATTAGCACTATGGGAAGAAGCCATGTCTACACCTTGACTCCAATGGTCGCCACACACTCACAATAGCAGAAATCTCCGTACGTGCTCGTGAGTCATATTAACGCACTATAGGCTCACTATCTCTCTCTATCTCTCTCTATCACCATGGTTGCCACCTCTCCAAAGATAAGGTTTCTGTAAATACAGCATTAAATTAGTTTTCCCTCACACCCCGAGGGGTTTTCATCACCTGCGTCTCTCTCTCTCTCTCTCTCTCTCTCTCTCTCTCTCTCTCTCTCTCTCTCTCTCTCTCTCTCTCTTCTCTACATACTCCTAAAAGAAAAAAATTTAATTTTCTTCTCTCTGTCGATCTCCTTGCTCCGAGGCTTTTGACTGTGTGTGTATACAACACCACACAATTCCACAACTCTTGCTCAATTGCCAAGACTACAACGTTGACAACTTCCACACACAAGTCTCCCAATTGTCTATTGAGAAGATAGAGAAAGAGAAGAACAGAGAGATGATACGCAGATAGTGCAACCCCAAAGTGTATAGAATACGCACACAAGATGGCATATATATAGAGGGGACCGAGGGCTATATTTAGAGTACCTTAACATATAATCTCAACAATCCCACTCAAGCAAGGGTCCCTAACTGTGGATGAAAAAACCCTTGGGGGTTCAAGGGAAAAACCCACAGCCCTATATATACCCACCGTTATATTAATATATTATTCAATCTACAAAAATGGTCTATAAGGAATCATATCACTCCTGTTATATACAACGATAGCCTCAAAGGCTCAATGAAATGATTTTATTAACTTTTGAAATACTTCAAAGAATGTGTTGGATCATCTTCAACTTTGATAAACATATACGATCTCTGAGATACTTCACTTTGTCTTTGTATAATCTGTCAATATCACAAAATCAAAGAGCACAAGATGAAAGTCGTATGAATGTTAGAGAAATACACTGACATAATGTCTCTGGAGATGGTTTGTAACACTTCAATCAATATTAAACTTGTGTATATATTATATTATCTTCCTAACCTGAAATACCATGTAATATGTGCACATATATACAAAGTGGGAATCTCTTATTTGTATAGACTCTATTCAATGTAAAATGTAAGTTTTCTTGATCATACATTGATCACCATGGAATGGCATCACAGAGAAAATCTATGAAGAAACAAACATCTCAAGCATAGAAAAAATATCATAATATAAAATAATGAAACAATATCATGACATCATAAAACAATCATCTCAATCATTATAAATCAATATGAGACAATATCATGGCATAATAAAGCAAAGCCATAAAATAATAATCATTTCAAGCATAATATTTTTTTTAATGGAAAATCACCATGGCATCACTCTTTCAATCATCATGGATTAACACCATGGTATCATGGCATAGCATTATGGTACAAGAATCATTGAAATTATAAGAAATCATTATGAAATAAGTATATGTAATAAAAACTATCTAGATCATAAGGAGTCATTATGAGAGAACTTCATGGCATCATAAAATAAATCCATAAAATAATAACCATAACAAAATATCATGAAACAAAATTATGAAATCACAGAACAGTCATCTTAATCATTACAATGAGCTTAAAATAGCAACATGGTATAATGAATTGACTTCATGCAATAATAATCCTTTCAATTAATAAATCATCATAGAAAAATATCACCGGCCGTATTAAAATGAATCTATCTAACAAAGAACTATCTCAATTATACTAAGCCATCTATGAAACAATGCTATGGAACAAAAAACCATCTTAATAAGAAACAATCAGTATCATCATGAAAATATATCATGGTATCATGGAACAACTCTATGAATAAATAAACTTTTTACTAACAAACAATCAATACAAACAACTTCTATCATTATAAAAACATAGCATGTCTCAAAAACAACTCCATAAAATAATAGCTATCTCAACAAAAAACGATTATGAAAACACATCATGGCATCATGGAACAACTCCATAAATGAATAACCATCTTAGTAATAAATGATCAGTATGAACGGCTTCTAATCACCATGAAAATACATCATGATATTACAAAATATCTCCATGGAAGAATAACCATCTGAATGAGAAACGATATTTACTAACGATTTGTAATCACCATGAAAATGTATCATGACCTCATGAAACAAGCACATGGAAAAATAATCATCTCAATGATAAACGATTAGTATAAATGATTTCTAACATATCATGAAATCATGAAACAACTCTATAAAAGAATAATCATCTTAGTGACGAATGATCAATACAACAACTTCTAATCATAATGGAAACACATCATGACATCATGCAAACACTCCATGGAAGAATAATCATCTCAATAAAAATGATCTCTACGAACGATTCGTATTAATCACCATGAAAATGCATCATGACTTCATGAAACAACTCCATAGACTAATAATCATCTCAATGATTAGTATAAATGATTTCTAATATATCATGAAATCATGGAAGAACTCTATAAAAGAATAAATGTTTTAGTGACAAATGATTAGTACAAACAACTTCTAATCATCATGGAAACACATCATGACCTCGTACAAAAACTCCATGGAAGAATAATCATCTCAACAAAAAAGAATCAATACGAACAATATTTAATCATCAAGAAAATGTATCATGGCATCATGGAACGACTCTATCAACCAATAATCATATCAGTAATAAACGACTAGTACGAATAAGTTCTAATCACCATGGAGACGTCGTCCTGTCATGGCAGTCCATAATAGTAAATCAAAATATCTACCCCCCTCTCAATGCTTTTGTTATGGGGAACCAAATGCTATGATGTACATAGTGTGATATATGCGAAAACGGTTGCCATAGTTGCAGGCGTATACATGCTTTTTCGGGTAGGCCAAGCCGGGGACATGGCACCGTCGCATGTTTTAACACATTAAAGTATGCATAATTTGCTTAAGAAAAGTACAAATGTCAAGTGTATCGAAGTGGCACGCTCGTTTTGCCTAGAGAGTTCAATGCGGATAATCTTGGTAAAAAATAGCAGGTTTCATGCACGGACATAAAAGACGTGTCCAAAGTGCTTACCAAGTGGTAAAATGAGGTTCAAGATTAAATTTGAGCCCAATGGGATTTTTCCACAAATTTAGGGATTTTTCTCGGCTCGTTTGGGCTTTGTACGGACAAAAAGGGGGGCATTTTTGGGCAAAAAATGCCCTTAAAATGGTCAAAAATAGCTCAAAATACCACATCAACTATGGTTTCATCCTAAGTTGTGTGGGAAATTTTAGATCCAAGAATGATCTCATTTGGGCATATGAGCAAGGAGATACAACCATTTCTTTTGCAGGGTGCTAGTGCAGTCCCGTGCTGCTTCCACTACATGGTTGAGGCTGTGAGGCCTCCAATTAGGGTTTCCCCTCCTCAAATAACTACTTGGGATTCTCCAATGAGGTATTGAAGCTTCCATGAAATGGTTATGATGAAGAATCAAAGCGTAAATTAACAGGTCTAATGAGCACTACATCTGTGCAATTGGGAGCGAGGCTACACCTAATCTTCACACACACAAGAATTTTGAGTTGATCTTGGTTCATTTTCAAAGTGGAGCTTTCATGGCTGGAGTTTTTTTTCTTTTAGTGTTTTTTTTGGCTTCAAATCATCTACGCTTGCTTGAATTTTCTACAAATCCTCACAGTCAGAGGCCCGACGCTTACCTAGTCGCATTGCGCACTTCTTGACACATTTTTGGTGAACCCAACGCGAAGTAGGCTAGGGTGAGGGTTCAACAGCTTCATTAAAGGTCTCAAAACAAAGTTTTAAAGCTATGGATCAACAAGAGCAACAGGGGGTTCGGTTTGCAAAGGTTTCAAGCGTTTGCAGTGTTTATGCAGCAGCAGCAAGCTGCAGAAAGAAGGGAGCTTTCCTCAACCAAAATGCTTCAATTTGTGGTTAAGAAAATGGACCAATTGAAAGGTAAAAGATTAACAAAGTATCTTTGTGCGTATGTAAAGGAGATGGAGCTACATTGAGTGCTCGAAGCAGAGATGGTGCAAAGTTTTGAACTAGCTGTGGTTCCCAAGATCAGAGAGCATGTAAGGGGAATTAGAAATGAGCAAGGGGCAACGTGGGAAGCATTCAAGTTAGCCTTAACAAAGAGGACTTTTTTAGAGTGGGTAGTACGGCCAAAAGAGGGGATTTCTCCTACCAAATTGCTAAGGGAATTCGAATGCCGTTATGATCAACTTTCAAGGACTGAAAAGGCTACCCTAAACTCAAAGAAGACAGAGCTCTTTTTGTAGGCTGCAGGTAAAGAGATTCAAGAGAAAATAGAGCTACTTGAGGATAAGGATGCGGAACAAGGCTTAAAGACTAATTGGAATGAAGTTGAAGACGCCATTTCACTGCTAACTAAGAAACAACAACGAAGAGACAAGATGATAGTCAACCCTACTCAAGTCCCAACTGTTCTCGAGAGTCTTATAGAGCTTGTTATTGTGGTTCCAAAAAGTGACAAGTCCATTCTAGATGATATTGTGAAGGGAATGCAAGAGCTCAAGTTAAAACTTACAAGGCTAGAAGAAAAGGGGCAACCATCAGGACAATCTACAGGGCAAAGACCTCAAAACAGAGAAGGCTTTGTAAATAGATGCATATGGTGTGATAGTACTGACCATGGAAGGAAGGATTGTGAAAGTATTAAAGACGCTTTGACAAAGGATCTTGTTTTCTTTAAAAATACAAAAATTCACTTAAGTGAAACAGGTAAGCTGTTGGGAACAAACTTTGGCAAAGGCGGGATGAAGAAACTAGTCGAGGACATGGCTACTAGCCATGCCATCTGGATGGTTGAGGCAGCAACCTATGGGTTGAAGGTGGATCCTATTAAGAAAAAAGGATCAGTCAAGGTTGGAGAAGAAGCATCTAATGGTATTGGAGAGCTATGGCCATGCACTATAGAATCTCTATGAAGGGTAAAATGACTATAGAGGTTTTACATGAAACTAGAGATTGCATTCGGCTAGAAACAAGTTGGAACGACCCTGTAGATTCTTTGCCAGTGCATGCGTACATTGCCAAATTTCAAACGAATGAGGCCATTGTCAAAGAGAAATGTAGAGACGATAATGGGGATGAAGGGCCTTCAAAGAGGGCCACGAGGAGTGCAGGTAGAAATGGCACAGTGCCTCCTAGATCTCCTTCCCCGCAACAGATGCATGTCCCCAAAGTGCCTATACAAGAAGCCTCTAAAGAAAAGAAGAAGGATGCAACAAAATTCAAAGCAAAGGGTCCATCCTACAAGCTCCAATCCGATATAGAGGCAGCGACATATCTGAAAAAGGTTTTGGAAGAGAGGATTTTGAACAGCAAGGTGGAATTTACCTTGGGTGAAGTCCTTGGAATAGCAAAGAGGGAGTTCCATGAAGAAATAATTGATATCATAAAGAGGATGTGACAATCTCTTATTGAATATATCCATGTACAGAGTGAAGGAGAGACTTTAAATGCACAGGGAGTACAGGTCTATGGCGAACAAGGTGATGAAACTATTGTTGGATGCTACAAGTCTAGGGGAGGAGTAAAACACATTCGCTTCTTGGATGATGAAGATGAAGTTGAGACCACTCACAACATTTACTACTTGAAGAGTCACTGGGCAAGAGCAACTACTGAGACCCTGGTAAAAGTGGGAGACTTAGAAGAGCCATACATTGCGTTGATAGATCATGGGTCAGAGATTAACCTCATGTCAAAGAGTCTTTATCAAAAATGAAGAGACCAATTGATATAAATCATGGATGGATTATTCGTGAAGCAAACAACTCATCAGGGGAGCTGTACCGAGCTTGTCCAAATGTAAAGGTGACTTTAGGGGATGTGAAAGATGACCAAAATTTCTTTGTGCAGGAGATGTCTACATACCCTCTTATCCTTGGGCAGCCATACATCACTGCTACTCGCATGAAAACCAAGGTAATGGAGGATGGGTCAGCTTATGCTAGGATAAGGAGCAAGGATGGGAAGTGTGCAATACAATTCCTTATTGTTTGTGTGGACCATGAAAGGAACCGTGAAAGTCTTAGCAAGAAACCCTTGCCAAAGACAAACAAACATTTCAAGGACTACAGGGATATGAGGTGTTTTGTCCATGTACCATTGTAGAGCGGGATTGCAATGGTACAAAAAGAGAAAAGCTCTCACATGATGTATATGCAAAGGAAACATTTTCTACAGGTTTTGTAGGATTAACAGACTATGGATCTATTGCTTTTACAAAGTGTGAGGACTTAAAGCAGGGTGAACGACAACATGTAAATAGTGTACAAAGAGGTTTCAAGATGAATGGTATTCTAGAAGATGATGAATGCATTGCAAGTGTGTTTAATGAGTGTTCGTTTGTGGATACTATGCAAGACTTGGAGTCTTTAGTGGATTGCAATTTGCGTATGGGAAGTGAGGTCGTGAAAGTATGCTCAATAGAAATGTACAAAGTCATAGAGGATTTCAAAAATGCTCAAGGTGTTGATGTACGAGTGGAGACCAAGTACAAGTCTGTGGCAAAGAAATTGAAACCAGTGGCATTACCTCTACCAAATAATTGTACGGATAAGATGGAGCAAGTTGCTTTGCAGCCTAGTCTTTGTGAGCCAAGCAATATTGGGCATACGTTTACACATGACACTTTGAAGGAGCTAAAGATTGGTTGCACGGACAGTGTGACAGATGTTGAAAGAGTATGCTTTGAAGAAGTGCTTGCCAAACATGGAAAGGCTTTTGCATTCGCGCCGCATGAGATAGGGTGTGTTGATCCATCCATTATTTCTCCTATGGTGATCTTCACTATCCCTCATGTACCTTGGAACTTCAGGCCTAGTACGGTTCCAAAGGCCCATTTGCCAAAACTCATTGATTGCTTAATGAAAAGATAAAGATGGGTATCTTGCAGCTGTCTTGTGCTCCATATTCAAATAGGTGTTTCACAGTTCCAAAGAAAAATGGTTCTTTACACTTTATTCAGGATATGCAACCTGTAAATAAGGTGACAATCAGAAATGTGGGTATAGGGACAATTGTCGATGAGTTTGTAGAGGCATTTGCAGGAAGGGAAATATATTCTATGGGAGATTTGTACTCAAGGTATGATCAATTCCAACTAGCAATGGAAAGCAAGGACCTGGCTACCGTGAGGACACCCTTGAGTTTAGTAAGGATGTGCACCTTACCTCAGGTAGCAACTAATTGAGTTGCACATATGATGAATGATATGAACAAAGTCCTACGTGACTTCATACCACAAACTAAAATGCCTTTCCTTGATGATGTGCCAATCAAAGGATGTGATGTAAGCGATATAGATGTGGCTCGAGACTCAAGGGAGTGCCACAAGTATGTGGCAAACCATATCAATGATTGTGATAATATCTTGTCAAGGTTGGAAGGAGGTGAACCTTACCTTGTCTAGCCAAAAGTCAGTGTTTGGTGTGAGCGAAGTTCTTATTGTGGGACATATGTGCAGGCCATATGGTAGAAGGCCTTGTCCTGCAAAGATTGATGTAATTCAGAGAATGAAAGAGAAATGTATAAATGTTACTGAGGTTCGAAGGTTCTTGGGTGCATGTGTGTTTCATGTTATCTGGATTCCACATTATGTGCATGTGGCAGATAGCCTGTGCAGCACTGCCTGTAGTGGAACGGAGGTCGAAATGAGCCCGAATTAGAAATCTGAGCAGACTAAGCTCTACTAGCTTTCTCAAAATATTTTTCATCCTGCAAACACTCGCCAAACCTCACTAAAATTGGAGAAAGTGAGCAGGCGTGTGTTGGAGCAGCTGATGACTAAGCCAGGGAGGATGCAACCTGCTCTAATACCAATTGTTGGAATTAGGGTTGCAAAGAAACACACACAGCTTGGAGAAGATGAAGGAAGCCCAAGGCACACAATAGAGAGTGTATTACTTAGTGTGCAATGGAGAGATAGATAGCCCTAGAGTGATGGGCATATATACAATGCTCGGGGGAAAAAACCTCCTAAAGAGGGAAAAAATGCCTCGGCGGTCCTAATGTGTTCACACACATCACTACCGCATGTATATGGTAACAATCTCATTCAATTTTTTGAATTGCTTGATCTTGCTTAGTTCCTTCTTTGCTTGAAAAATTTCGCTCGGTGTATGGGATTCTTCGGTTGAATGCCAGAGATGTGGCCTTATCTTAAACCACATGAAAATATATGGAATGTGAGTTTAAAATTGTTTTATGTATCAATAGTATCACAAATATGGAGCTTTGTGGTCACATGGGTGACACTTCATAGTGCAACGGATAGACGAACAAAGGGTCACCTTCAACAGTGGTATCAAGGCAAGCTTTGTTCAAGAAATTTGTAGTAGTTCTAGGGATAACAATACACAAACTGACCAACTTGAATACTTTGGCTATATCCAAGACATCTTGAAAATTAGCTTCAAAAAGTTTTATATTTTCATTTTTTATGTGAATGGGTTCAAGGTTATCAGTAGTGGTCCCAATGCAACTATGCACAAAGATAGAAGTGGACTGATTCAAGTCAACTCTAGGCGGGTGTGGATGAATGATCGAGATAAATTTTCTTCAGTAGCATTGCAAGAAGATTGTGTTTACTATATATCAATTGTGGAAGGGAAAAAAATGAAGAATATTTGAGTAAACCATGTTGGTTCTTCGTCACCCAAGTTGCTCCATGGAGTAAACAAGTCTACGAAGGATTGCAGGTTGAGAACAAAGAGACACCTGAGCTCCATGCACGGTTTGCTAATGATCAGGATGAGGAGCCTGAGCTTGAAGTCAGACCTCTTCAAGAGTCGATACATGAACCTAGATGAGCGATTAGATATTGAGATAAATGCAGAAGAGATGGATGGATCCATGGAGCTTGATGACAGAGATGCAGAAGTTCACATAGAGATAGACGTCTTTGGTGCATCAACTCTCATAGAAGATGAGATATTGACTTGTGATTTTTGTTAAGAACTCTCCTCTAATGTCTATAGAGCATTGAATACCGAGTGATTTGTGATTTATTTATGTTGGTTGACATATTTATTTTTGGTTAGGTGAGAAAAATATTGTATATATGTTTCTGAATTAGTTTTTGCACCCATGGTAGATGATGAGAATCCATACTCTTTGAGTTTCAGTGTCTAGCGGCCCTACAAGAAACTCTTTGTAGTGAGCTATAAGCTTGATATATCCTAGCTTGCTCATAGGTAGTGCTACTCTTATGAACACCCTCTAAGGTAGGCTCTACTTGCTCCTAGGGTGTCTCGTGTTGTGGTAGGACTCACTCTAGGAATAGTGTTCTTTGAATCCTTGAATGTGACCTTTACTCTAGGTGGGTGGTGAAAGTCCATGGTTTATAAGTACCTCATAAGTCCCTGTCTTGCATGGGGAATCTAAATGCTCAAGTATCACTGAATCTGGTCATGAATTCCCCTATCTCAATGGCAATATATGTCTCTATCATATCTGCATGTATCTCAACCTCTAATGGCTCAATTGTAATATTTGCACTCTCTGTTAAGTATGGACCCTGATTTACCCTTGTAATTTTCTGTGGTAAAAGCGCACATTTGTAAGGCCCCCATTATGAGGAGAAGCCATCGTGCGTGAAGGAAAATCACTCACCGGAAACCAAAATTTTCACGAACAAGAATCAGGGGCAACTTTAGAGGCCTCGGGGGCGGAGGTCCCCGAGACTTTTTTTTTCGCTGGAATATTCCTTTTCGCCGGAATATTATGGCCGGATGGCGTCCGGAAAGTGGTCGGTTGGCTAGTGGCCGGTAGTCAATGGCCAATGGCCAGTGGTCGGAAGTCAATGGCCGGTGGCCGGTGGTCGAATTCAAAAGCGGACTTGTCTTCTCAAGGGCGGCCACACATGGGCGGATTGGAGGGTCCGATTTGGACTTATTTGCACAAGGGCGGCTACACATGGCTGTCTCTCATAAGAGAGAGCAGCCCTTTTGGCCTGTAAAAGGAGGCCATTTCTACACACATTTCATAGTGTGAAGTTGATGCAACAAGGTGAGTGTGAGGTGGTGAGAGTGAAGCAAGGCGGGAGCTCTATCAAGGGTTTAATCCCTTTGTAAACTACTTCTTCTTTTGAAGTGCTAAAGCCATTGAGTGGCTGCTTTCCCGTGGACGTAGCCCACATTGGGTGAACCACGTATATCGTGTGTACTCTCTCTCTCTCTCTCTACTCTATAATCTCTTGTGTGTGAAATCTATCTCTCTCCATTAAGTAATCTACTCAAAAATCTATTTAGCTACGTCTTATTTTCTAACACTCTCATGGTCATGTGCATCGACAACATCCTCAAGTGTAGGCTCTCGTGGGACATCTACCTCTATGATAGATGCATTGGAATCATTGTTGGGATAAAGGCATGTGTGACTTGCCCGATCGCATAGGCTATGGACCCCCGCCCACCACTGAAAACCTTATTCTTTTGTACATAAATAGAGAATAAGGGGCAGATCATTCTTGAGTCTTGTTCCACCCCACACACCTTGCACTCCTTCTCCTTCTTCCCCTTCTCGCTGTTGTGCCACTCTACTTCCATGATGGAAAAAATTGCAAAGAAAGGAAAGCTAAGCTTCTTTGAATCCTACACATTTATTGAGCAGTGATTAGGGCTTGTTAACATGCCAAGTTTAATGCTAAATGTATGCCAGATGCAGCTTTAAGGGGCCACGATTTTTTTTTTTTTGGGGCTAAAAGTGGATCTGTCTAAAGTGATAAGCAATGGAAGTTTATGGGCTCGAATTGTAGTGCTCAAGGTGCCCTATGGGCCTATCTTTACGGCTCGTCAATTGGAGCTACAATGAGGAAGTTATGCCAATATGAAGTTGGGATTGATAGCAGATCTGTACCGGATTGGGTACCTGCAGATGAGGAATCAGGGATGAAATGAATGCATTTGCCTGAATTTCTCATCTTGTGGTGCACATCGGTCTTTTTGGATTGGCAATTGAAGCTTTGGCTGCCAAGATATTGATAGTTTAAGTTTCCCCGGGGGCTAGTTCCGTACTAGTTTGGTCACCTTGGTGAGTGTGCCAACTAGGTTTTTTTTGGATTTCAACCAAGTTTGGAATACGGTGCACATAATAGGGCAATAAGCGGTCAAGGAGCATCTTTTCTGGATTGTCGTCTCATGTAGTGCATTGATAAGAGGATATGCTGATAGACTTGTGCTCAACACTACCTTGGTCGAGATATATGCCTAATGTGGTGATTTGGTGATGCATGGTCGGCAATAATTGAGCTTGGCAACTATTATTTGATTAATATGCAAGCCAAATGTTATGCCAAGCAGCACCCTAGTTGATATGTATTCCAAATAATGTGTACTTAAGAGTGCAACAAATGTTTGAGGAGATATTGAGCGTGATATCATGCCAAATAGCTAGGGCAAGGGCAAGAGGAGATATAAGGGGGAAATTCCATGCTCAACATTTCTTTGGTTGAGATGCATGTCAAATATGGTGCCCTTACAAGAGCACATAAAATGTTTAATGAGATTTCAATTCAAAGGGTCATCTTTTGGAGCACATTACTTGCGGAAAATGATCGGCATGTCTATATGACAAGGAAACTACAAGCACGTTTAAGTGGATGGAAGCTGAGGGACTCTCTCCAAATGCTATCACCAGTGATTGCACTTTGAGGCTTTCTATGGTTGCTCGTATGAACCAAGGGAAGGCCGCCCAAGGGCCAAATCAAATGGCCACTCAATGAGGCAATGTGTAAGTGGGGGGGTTTAATGAATGTGAAAAGAAGGGAAAATGAGGAGGGCGATGGCGCAGGCAGCAAGAGGCACAGAGGAGGAAGGGAAATGAGTACGCAGCAACTAGCACGGGCCTCAGAGGTCATCATCCATGAAACAAATTTTTCTCATCTCGCCAAGGTGCCCCATCCGGTACGAGTCCCCTTGCAAGCCGTGCAAGTTAGATTTTGAGCTTGTCACATCATCAGCCCCTATTCATGCGCCACATCAATCACTGTGTCGTGACTGATGGGCTGAGGCAAAAAAGGGGAAAGGAAGGCACTTAGGGTGTGTAAAAGGGGATATGAAAAAAGGAAGAGAGGAACGAGGAAGGGGAAGAGGAGGCGAAAGGAGAGGGAAGCAGGGGTGGCAATCAGGAGACGGCTCCAATCTCTGGCGCTCTCCCTCTCTCGACCAAGGGAGGCACACAAACCATCGATAAGAGCTCGGTTTCCAGCTAGTAATCTCTCTCTTGCTCTTGCTCTCAACTTGGGTTCAAAGGAACAAGATGGAGATGAAGGGAAGCTCGAGCTATATCTCTCTTGACTCGTGAAGCAAGCAAAGGGCAAGAAGCTTGGCAAGGAACTGAGGACATAAAGGACCAAGGATGATAAAGGAAAAGTAGGGTGGCTATCTCACTCTAAATGAGGAAGCATAGAAAATAATCTTTTTCTTGATCGACTCAAGGAAGGAACTCAAGGATCTCTCTCTCTCTCTCTCTCTCTCTCTCTCTCTCTGTGTGTGTGTGTGTGTCTCTCTCTCTCTCTAGTGATCAACTCGAGGAAACAAGCAAAGGAGAAAAAGAAGGGCTTCAAGATCTCTCTCGATATCTATCTGTCTACCATATTAGGGAGATACAAGGACATCAGGGTGTAGATAATTTAAGCTAGATTTCATGTTTGAAGAAGCAAAAAGGAAGAAAAGGTGTAGAAAGGCTAAATTAACGTGTTGATATTGGCTATTACTTTGCTAGAATTTGGGAATTGAAGAAAACTAAGGGGTGTTATGTGTTCAAAGGCTTTGGGTAGAAAAGGATCAGCTCATCTATGAGCTAAATGATTGCCACTGTTTGATGCCAAATCCAATTTACGGTCATTAAGGATCTCGAGTGCATGAGATTGTGAGGGCTTGGACATGCAACGTGGAGACTTCAAGATTATGATGTTATTGGAAGTGAAGCACTGGTTTGAGGTTGACTTTATTGTTGGAGATAATTAATTTATCCAGGGTTTTTTATCATCTAGGTGATTGTAAGAGCTGATCAATGAGACCACATCATATACATTTTATTCCAGTTCTAATGATGTAGCACTCATTTTGGGTTCCTATTAGCATTCATCTATCTGTGTATGTTGTTTTCTCTCTCTCTTCTATCTCTCACAGCCCAAGGCCCCGTGCCTTCCCGGCTCACCTCTCAAACCCATATCCCCCGACACCGCCCTGGGGCAGTCACTTATCAAAAGACCCCTATATCACGTGCGTTCAAGAGGTAATTAATAATACCCCAATATACATACTATACTTACATTGTGAGACTATTTAAAAAACCCCCACCCCCCTCTGTATGTATACATTTTTATACATTTTGGTCTTTTAATAATCCTCTCCGGTTAACTCACGTGATATCATACACATTCTAAAAAGTGACCGCCCCAGGGACACCGCACACCCCGCACCGAACACATTTTGCACCACCAGACTCTTCAATTGGTATCAAAGTCACGACAAAGATCCGCGCATGAGACGGCTTCCCTGCAAGACACGAAAGCAATGGATCTCAGCTTGAGCTTGGTGGCAGTAAATCCAAAACGGTGGAGCTTGATCAAGGCAGATTGACATGACATTGACGATCCTCAGCTCCCGGTAGCTGTTGCATGTGGAGCGCGTGTGCAGCCCCCTTGGAGAAGAGGGCATCTTGAAGGTATTTGAGAATCTCTATAGAAATGGAGATTTGCAGGTAGAGGACAAAGATTGTATATCCTAGGAGCATAGAGATCTTGACTAATAGGAGCCTTGAGAATAGAGCTTTTGATCTTGGAGAGAAACTCGATGCATCAACCATGGAGAGAAGCTCGATGCATCTTGGAGAGAAACTCGATGCAAAAAATCTGAGCAACACAGCTGAATTGAGAGCACCATTGAACAACAAGGGGGAATGGAGTACACAATCAATTGAATATGTGTCAATCAAAAGCATGGCAAGGAGTCGATGGCACTCCAATTAAGCAAGAAATTTAGTGCAGTGAGAATTGAGTATTGAAAAATCAAGCAAAGCTAAAAATTAGGCAGTTAACGAGCACATTGGCTTCAACTTGAGTCCGGATACACAGTGCATACAAGCCTACCACAACAAACATTGAAGGCATTGTTGTAGCATTGGCAGTATAACAGGCAAGTAAGAGGAGGGTTAATGTTGAAGGGGGAGCTATAGAGAGGTGGCGGTTAGAGAGGTGACGCATGAGAGAGAGACGAGAGAGATATAACTTTCCATTCATTCATTGATATATCAATTACAACATAAGGACTCTCTTTTATAACTTTCCCATGCCCCTTGGTACTTCCCTCAAGGTGCCTTTTCATTCCTCCCATAGACCTTAGTTTAAATCCTAGGGAATAGTGCAATGTATATTAGGGTTTAACACTTGGCACAGTCCGGTGGTGAAAAGTTTTTTCAAAGACAAAAGCTTTTGACTCGAATCCCCCAAATCCCTTGTTCCAAAAACTCACTGCTCATAGAATACCATGATGCAAAGTGCAGTGCCTGGAGTCTACTCCAAGGTACACATATACACCACAATAAACCATGAAACACCACCCTTTCCCCCCCCAAGCATTTAGAAAATGCAAAGCACAGTGCTTAGAACTTAATCCAAGATGCACAAATATACTTCCTAAAGCTATATATTGCATTATAATCACCAAACCGGGAATAGTGTGCCTTCTCACCAAAAGTGTAAATACAAGTGTACCATTTATTGGCAACATGTCAGGGCTAGGAACCCATCAAGTAAATCAACATCCATGAGAGCTCATACAAAACAAACTTGTAGAACCATAAAGTAATGAGAAAATCTCCACTCCATTGAGTAGATTCCATGTTTGAGTCAATCACTTCAAAATAATCTTCATTGCAAGGATCAAAATGCTTCAACAAAAAATCCTTTGCTTTGACAAACACTTCTTCAAGAAGATTGTGAGCTTTCGCCGCAATTTGTAAAGCTATGCTTTCAAAAAGCACATTGAAATCCAAAAACTTTAGCTCTATGTTAATTTTGCAAAGAGAAACTTCATTCCTTAATGCAATTTGGACTTCAAGACACCAAACATTATCTCCTTCTATGCTTACAATGAGAAAAATCCATAAGATCTTTGCATCATCATGCACAAAAATAAGCATTAGTGTGCTCAAAATCACATCATCATCACATTTGCTAGCATGGATAAGCATACAAGCCCCATGATGCTTTACATAGGTACCAATTGTGTGGATAAATGCACATATCCCTTCACACAGCATTGCCTCAAGCAAACATTCATTTAGCATAGCATCAGTTTGTCAAAAAGGTTGCTTCACATTGTTGGACGGGTACGCCGCGACGGACGTCAGCATAGCGAGAACTCACCTAACATATAATGTCAACTGAGGACAAAGCTCGACCCGCAGGCGCGTGGAAGCAAGCAAAGGGTTTCATCCTCTACTCGACCGTCTAATGACTACTTCCTACAGAGATATCAACTCTACATGCCATCGGTTCTGTGAATGTGAGAGTCTCCTATAATGCTACCGCAAGCCAAAAGCCCATTACACGTTCTCAAAACTTTATGAAACTTGATGGATATCCTATCAACACCAATAGGCCACTCTCGCTAAGGTCCGTGACCAAAAAAACCTACTCAATACCCTCCGTGCAGAAAACGCGTAGGATGTCTGGCCGGTTTTTGCAGGTCGACGTTTCCGAAAACTAAAGTGCCTAATGTGTAGCTCTACTCGCTGTGATCGCGTGGATATACTGAAATGCAAAAACGGACAACAGTTACTCATCGAAACTCCAAAAGTAGCTCGCGGGTGAATTTGCCAAACCACAGACGAACGCGCGTGATGTAAGCATCAACGCGCAGCTCTCCTCGTGGGCAACACACTGCTGCTCTCCGTTTGAGATTCCGACCACCGTAGCTCCTGTAGCACACACACACACACTCTCTCACTCTCTTGCAGTCTCCCAACGACACAGAAGATCAGATTTATTAGAAGTCTCCTTACAAAGCTTTAGGTTTTGGCTTATATACTAAGCCTTAGAAAACCTAATGTCCGACCAAAATGACCTGATTTGTCCCTAGGCTTCTATAGAGCTTAATTACAACACTGTGAGCTGGCTTTGCTCATCCAACAAGCATTTGCGGCCTAACTACAATTGCCGACTTAAAATATGAAGTTCCCGTAAACATTACAAAAGTGGCCGTAATGGCTCAAAATGATAATAACGGGATATTTAATGATGTCCATGAGCTTGTATCTTCACATTATAGCATCCATCTTCGTCTTCATCACTTCATCAACATCTTTATTTGGAATCTTTAGAGAATCTTTGAGAAATATTTATGGAATCTTTGTGGAAGCGTTGTTGAAAGATTGACCTTTCAACACACTCCCCCTCCGAAGTCTTGTCGTCCCCGACAAGACCCTATGTCTGCAGTGGCCTTGACGAGCGCTTCATGTTGTGGTTTTGGTTGAAGCTTTTGTTGTTGCAGTTGCTTCTACCACATGCTTTGTATGTTGTAGAGGTATCTTTTTCTTTTACATGTAGTGTAGTTGAAGCCATAGCTCACCCCCTCCGATTGGTTGTTGTAGCGTGAATGAGTCGAGTGAGGTTTGTTGTTGCAGAAAGTCTTTATCTTGGCAGCTCTGTATTGTTTGTTCTTTGGGTGTCATCCTGCATGTGTACCTGTAAACATGAAGCCTTTTTGAATTGTTTCTGGGCCGCTCCCCTTGGATCCTATAGTTGATGAGCATGTAGTGGTTTGGGGATGTCGACGGTCTGCTTTTCTGTGCTTTTATAAGAGAAATAAAATAGTAAAAATAAAATGTGGCATATATTACAAAATGAAGGTCTTGGATACCTGGATAGGACTAAAGGGAAAAACCCAGTGGGAAAAAAAATGCCTTTAGTCACCATTAAATGTCAGGCTATATGTACTTATGTATTGATGTAACCGAATTGAGTTAAAGCACTTATGGCCGTATGGCTACTATTACTGGATATACAGTGGATAAGTGTTAGTAGCTTGAAGTCAGAGTCATTGTTGTTGAGCAAATGCTTATGAAACCTGTTACCACTTTGTCGTCGTCATTTTGTTGTGTAAGTGCATGGGTGGAACACAAATCGTGTCAAATGAAAATGTCCAATGATGGGACATTATATATGCTTGCACAGATAGATGCATGGGAAACAATATGCGGTGCGAGTGGAGTTTGAATGGGTGCTTCCAGGAGTGAATGTAGTTAGAGAAGCAAAAATATATTTGAATTCAAGAGCTGCCCTTACTCACAAGAAGGGTTTTTGTCGACGCGTTTTTTTCCACTCTCCTCACTGTGTTCATGTGCGTGAGTGTTTTTTGGACTACTCCACCACTCCACCATTTAAAATAGTAGACCTTGACTCTTATGCTCACCTCTTCCAGCATGAGTGACATGACTTTATGTATGCTCAACTCTCCAGCTTGAGCTTTAATCTAAATATCTAGACTCATAGACCACAAAGAATATTAAGGCATGAAGCTTGGGTCTAATGCTTGCTCATTTAGCGGCTCAGCTGCCCGACTCTTGACTCTTATGCCATGATTTTTATGGCGACTTGCCTTACTCTCGGGAGCTTTCGACCAAGAATAGGTTTTGAAATTCAAACCTCCCATCCTCGAAGAGCGGATTTGTAAAGGACCATACTGGCAATATTGGTTTCTTTTGCCATACCTGGGTGACCTTGGTTGTCAAAATTTCTTTTTGTTGTTGTTGGTCCCTTGGTTGAGAAGATTGGCTCGCTCCATTCCCCGTAACACTTTGTCTATCATGTCTTGACATTTCTTGAGAGCTAGAGATGACTTCAATCTTCTTCGTTATTTGTTGTTCTTTTGGGACCCATTTGTATCTGCATCGTGTGATTAGCGTGTCTTTACAGATATACTTTGCCTTGACTGTGACAATGTCCTTGATTTTGCCTTCCGTGAAATTGCGATTATTTTCAAGCTGAAGTCGTTTGCTTGAAGAATGTTTACCTGGCATCTTTGGTAGCCAGATTCTTCGATTTCCTTGATAGTAACCTTGTGCTTGAAGAATTGTAGATGGCACTTCCCATGATGTTTTTGATGTCGTATTGAGATGTACAAGAGTGCCATTTTTGGGATTATTTATCAATGAAGTTTTATGTTGGTATGAAGGCCAGTTGGATTTGAAATTTCTTGCATCCCTTTGGCGAGCCTTGTTGGTTGGTTTCCTTTGGTGATATAAATATGAGCTTTGTTGCTTTTGGGGACGCTTTTTGAAACCTTTATCCACCACATAAGCCGAGGTCTGTGGTTTTGGTAACCAAAGTTTCTTTTGACCCTCGTAATAGCCTTGCTCTGCTAAGCTGTAGTGGGAGGCTATCCATCCCATGTGTTTACCTTTCGTCAATCGGCTAGGCTCATTTACCCATATTGGGTCCTTGACCTTGATTTCTTCAGCTTTAATGTAGACCTTTGAAGATTTTTGTCGACGATGATCGCGCAGTGTAGGGTATTTCGGTTGAAAGATTTTCTTTGGATTCTGTCTTTCATGTGGAAGCATGTGGTCAGCTCTGTCTTGAACTTTTCGGGGCTGGATTGAAGACTCTGATTTAATGGGTTGCTTCTGTTGGTAGGACATTTGTGGGCTCATTTTGGCTTTGCCTTTGTCGGTAGCCGATAATCTTGGAGGAGTAGTAGGCTGGATTTCTTGAGAGCTAGTCGTGATGACCATTGTTGAAAATTCACGTTCTTCTGCCAATGTTTTTGCCAAAATCAAATGTGTACTCATTTTTTATGAATCCACCACTAGGAATTTGTCTTTGATTACCTTTGACCGTAGTTTAAGGGAAGCTTCTGCAATCCCTAAACTTGTGACGGCTATTCCATGTGATACAGGAACATGTACCTGAATTTCATACAGTTCTGGCTTACCTAGAAGTAACCATAGCCCATTAGACATGACATTAGTCATGGCAGTGCAATCTATCTCTGTTGTAAAGTTGAATTTCAGTTTCTCATACACATCCAACGAGAATTTAATCTTCATGTTGGCTGCCAAGTAATCGATGTCCTCTTTGCTTTTGGTACTTGTCTTGGACTTTTGTGCCTTGGAAGCTTTGTCATCCTCTTGTATGTTGAACTTCTTTGTCATTTGACTGGTTGTAGCATGATGTCCCAAGTGCTTACTATCTTCTGCTGTAGCTGCTTTTTCATTGCTAGTTTCTGACTGTGACGCCTTGATTCTTGATTTCAGAAGCTCTCTGTCACTATTTACTTCTTCTAGCACTTGAAGGTCATTCAATGGTGACTTTTCTTCTTGGAAATGTTTTGAAGCTTGTGTAGCAGGATGTTGAGGTTTACTCACTTCTTCTGATGCAATGGTCGCCGTGGCCTTTGGTTTCCATTGTTCCATGGGTTTTTGTAGAGTCTCTTCTTGAAAATATTCATTCATATCCTGTATTGCTTGTCCTTGGTAGTCAATCTTGGACTCAATCATTTCCTGTTCTTCTGTGCATTTTATGTCTTCGTTACATCTTCTTTTAGCTTCTCATACTCTTTGATTTGTTCAATCACCAATAAAGAGTCCACATTAGAGAATTTATTTGGTAGACTTTCAGCTTCATCCATTGATTCTATTTGCATGTCTTCCACTTGTGACATGGCACTAAGAATTTTTGTTACCTCTGCCACCTCTTCTTGTGTTGGCTCACTATCGTCAGAATCTTGGCTTCTTTTGCTCTCGAACTTTGAACTACGAGCTTCATCTTCATCACCTTGTGGATGCTCTGACTTGTCCTCATTGAGGTTCCTTAAACAATCTTGAATCAGCTGATTCAATTGATCTTTTTTGAAAGCCTGATTCTCTACGATAATGTCGTTGACACCCTTGACTTCAAGCAACTGTGTCTTGAGCCTATCTTTTGTGCTCTATGACAAGATCTGCTTCTTTTTCGGGGATCTTGTTGGGGATTCTTTCTTCCGTTCCCTTGTTGTCACTGTCTGAACTTTGCTTTTGGCTTGTTGCTTCTTCTTTTCCATGTAGAGCTTTACTGGGCAGTCCTTCACTAAATGACCAATGGCACATTGGTCGCAATATGTTGTTATCTCAACATGTGCACCCTTTGGACGAGGCAGTTTTCCATAATACTGCTGATAATGGTTTCCTGTGGTATCTAGATATAGATATGAACTCTTCTTTGCATGCATGAACCTGTAGATTACGACTGACTTAGGTGTATCCACTGGCTTTGTCTCTTTTTCCTTCATCGTCTTGTCCTTGAGAAGCTGAAAATAACTTCCATTATTGCTTGCATACAAGATCAAATCACTATCCCTGCTTTCTAGCAGCTGTGATGCTAATTCTTCCATCAGTATATGGTCTTTGACGTGGGGCTTCTGCATAGCCTTAGGGCTATGTTTCCGAGTTGATTTTGGTGAGTTCTGCACCGAGGGTGAAGATTGAACCGAATCTTTGTTTTCCGTTTCCCTTGATGGTGCTTTTGGACGGGGTCCAAGTATGTGACTTACAAGTTTCCCACAATTGCTAAACCCATCCATATTTCTCACATTGGCTATTTCATAGTGCCTATCGTATTTGTCAACCACAATGACATCTTGACCTGACCTTTTACATTGGGCATTGTGAATTTCCAGTGGTATCTCCTCTGGCTCGGCATCTTCCAATGCTTCTTGAAATTCCACTTGGACTCCTGAAAAGGACACTGCTTCTTGTAAAACTGGACTTCTTAATCCCGCTCTTGAGGATATAGGGTCTCTTTGTTGAGTTTGAACTCCCACTATCCGAGAGGGTTTCATATCTGATGTTGGCATCTGTTTAATGCCTGATGATATGACTTCTTGTGCTTTGTTAAATAGCTCTTGAGACCAAGCTAGTTCTTTTTGAAGTTGGGCTATCTTCATAGGTGATACTTCCTGTGTATTCCCTGTTTGTGCAATTTGGTGTGTTTGAGCTTTGTCTTGTGCTGGTGCGGTGCATGAGATTTGTGTCGTGTCTTTCCATGTTGTGCCTTGTGTTGTGCCACCCATTTTTGCAGTGACAGCTGTAGTTGTTAACTCTTCCAAGTGCGTAGTTAGAGGTAAACCCATGACGAGATGGTATACATTACCACCTTTAGACATGTAGTCTTCTCCTCTTGAGCCAAACGCTTCTACTGTAAAGTAATGATTGTTTTCTACAAGAACTTCATGACTTGTGATAGCCCTGTAGTATCGACCGTCTTCATCTCCATAGAGGGTACCAAACTTCTGTTTTCCATCTTGTGCTTTGTACAGAAAAATACTTGGAGGATATGCGTAGAGTTCTGTAAGTTGATCCTTGTACAACATTTCTATCTCATTGTTGATGTATTTTCCGTGCCTCATGTAAATTGATCCCAGACAGTCTTCCATGAAATTTGGATGTGGGTGTAGTACATTCTTCGCTGTTTCAACTTCCACATATTGAGATGTTCGAGTTTCCTCTGTATCTTTCTTTGTCTTGATGTACAAATTCCGATTGACATCCTCATAGCATGGCAGTCCTTTGTAGTATCCAATCAGATAGATCCGAATTTGCTCTCTTGTAATATCTGTGGATGTACTTGAAGCTTCTTCCTAAGTGGTCTGATTCCTTTGAGACGCCATTGCTTTAGTCTTGACTCCCTTGTTGTACCTGTTCAGTGATAGCTCTAATTGCTTGCCCCAATGCTAATAAAAATTATTAGCACCCTTGTGTCGGTCTTTTTCGCTTGAGGTTCTTCTGCTTTTGTGGATGTCTTAATCTGTGAGTTTTCTGAATTGGGCTTCGCTTGCACTACTTGAACTTCTTAGCTCCCTTGCTTGCCAAGACTGATACTGTCTTGTCTGGCTGCTTGCTTTTCCTAGAGCTTTTTAGCAGGCCTCGATCTACTGGAAGCACTGTGATAAGTTATGCAACTTACCACTATACTGCAACGACTCCTCCCTTTGTAGCGATTCTTGAGTCAAGCTAACCTTGTTCACTTTAGCACACAATCTACAAAATTCTATTTAGCTGGCAAACTTTTCTCACAATGAATGCAGAAATCCTTGATGTACCTTTGACGGCCACACTTGTTCCTTGAGCACCTTCCAGCGCATGACCAATGGTTTTCCCAAAAGATAATTTCAATATGCTAACTTAGCAGTCTTCAAAATCGTGACCGTTTTCTCACAATTCTTTCGAACTGTCGGTTTTAGACACCCCTCACTTCCGGATGCATTTTGAGGCCTTAAACGTCGTTTTTTTCAAAGTTGAACTAAAAGGTTGCCGTCGACATACATTTAGTTCAAGTTTTGCTCTAAGATCTGTAGAGTCGCTCTCAGGCTACGTTTTGATATAAAAACTTTTTCAATCCGATACCGTTTGTGAAAGTTATGGCCAAAACAGTGAATTGCAAATTAGAATGGTAAAAATGAGTCCAAATTCAATTTTGAAAGAAGATTTGGGATCTCTGTGACACTGTGAACACTTCTGTATGGTCAAAATTACAGTTGGACCCTAAAACTGGCCTGGAGACATCTTACGCGTAGGATGTCTATATGCTCAGAATGACTTGAAATTTTCACCCCAGATTCTCCTTGATGTGCTGATCACAGTGGTGTGCTCATAGGTTGGTTTGGAGTCCTAAATCAAGTTGGAGACATCCTACGTGTAGGATGTCTTTTTGCTCTGTTTCAACTCAAACTTGCACTGTAGCTTCTCCTTGATGTGCCTAACTCACAACTATTTTTACTTTTTGATTCTGACACCTATAGGTTGGTCAAATGATCAAGAATCTTCTCCAAAATCCTGATGTCTGTTCTGATGAATTCCCAAGTCAAATCAACTCCAAATTGGACCAAATTTGACTAGGAGGCTTGCCTAAGGCTATACAACACCCTGCTATGTCCACAGTTTGAATTTGGCCTCTTAATCATGCCTTAGACATCCTACGTGTAGGATGTCTAACTGATCAGAATTGCCCCAAATTTGAACCACAGACTCTCCTTAAGGTGTTGATCACTGTGTGGTATGCTCAAAATTAAGTTTGGAGTGCAAAATCACACATATGACATCCTACGCGTAGGATGTCTTTTTGGCCTGTTTGACCCCAGACTTGACCCAAAGCTTCCCCTTGATGTCAGCAACCCAGTGGTATGCTCAGATTTTGGTTTGGAGTTCAAAAGATCCCAATTTTAGCTGTTCTAGTCTTTTTCAATCAAAAGTGCTAAAGTCTGCTTAGGACCCCCTTTCCTTCCCCAAATGAGATGAAAACTCTCTCAGTCACTCAATATATCATGCAGATCATGCTCCAGCTGCCATCCTATGGTTTTGGTCTTGGAATAATGCCTTGGCACAATTTGGGTAGGATGTCTGGAAATTTCAGTCTATTTGGCCTTATCCTATCAAGATATGGTCAAGTTCCCCCTTCCAGGTGAAAATAGGGTAAAACCTACGTTCTGAACACACTGGTCAACTCAAAATTTCAAAATTTCCACTAGATCACCCTGTAGACATCCTACGTGTAGGATGTCTTTTTTTCTCAGAATGGACTTCTGTTTCTACCCAAGGTGCTTCTTGATGCATATAACAAGAATATGTGATCACAACAAATTTTGGATGTCAAAATTGCTCAGAATCACCACTTTTGGAAAAATATTTCTCTGAAAGAGTAACATCCCCTTAACTCTCAGTCTATATGTCCAAAGGACATTAGCTTTGGTGTGTGTGTCCAACACAACATGCAGAATATGGGTATGATGCCAAAACTTGATTTTTTCTTCCAGAATCACTCTCTAGACATCCTACGCGTAGGATGTCTACTGATGAAATTTGTGGCAGAATTCATCCACAGGCATCCCCAAGTCTTGAGCACTACTTTTCAAGCATTCCTACCAGTTTTCTATGCAAAATTGTGCTCATAATCTTAAGTTTCTTGTTTTCGCGTTTTTGACACTCCATCTTTGGTCTTTTGGGTGTCAAGAGTTGGTCAAAACTTTAGTTTCAATGTATACTTAGGGTAAACCCCCCCTTCTGAACACACTGGTCAACTCACTTTTCCCAAATTCCCTGCCAAAAGTGCCCTGGAGACATCCTAAACGTAGGATGTCTACTGTTTTAAAATGCTATTTTTTTCTGGAAGTAGTACTCCCTATGCTCTGTAGAGCTCTCAACAATAATCACAGAAAATTTTTGGACTTCAAATCAGCTTCCAAACACAACTTACAATCTTTCCTACTTAGCGTTTTCCACTTCTCTGATGAGCCTAACAGCAAATAAGACATGCATAAAGTACTCTAGATCAACAATCAAGATATCCTACTTACCCTACTCCTACTCATCAATGTGAGATGGTGATTTTGATGTCTTGGTTGCTTCCTAGCCTCACACGGACTCTCAAGTCAACCTACCACCACATCTACCACTCCAAATCCTACTCTCTACACCACAACCTACTACTACCTAATGCCACCTAAGACGGGAGATCCAGGCCAGACACACGCTCCCTAGACTCCTCCTAAGACCTAGAGAGTCCACCACCCTCTGATCCTATCTAAATGTAAAATATTACTCTGGCAAGCCAGAGGGACCTCTATCCTCAAGGACTAGTCTCGGTCACCTACTTAGGGCCCTCGTCCCCAGTAGCGGCGCCAATGTTGGACGGGTACGCCGCGACGGACGTCAGCATAGCGAGAACTCACCTAACATATAATGTCAACTGAGGACGAAGATCGACCCGCAGGCGCGTGGAAGCAAGCAAAGGGTGTCAACCTCTACTCGACCGACTAATGACTACTTCCTACAGAGATATCAACTCTACATGCCATCGGTTCTGTGAATGTGAGAGTCTCCTATAATGCTACCGCAAGCCAAAAGCCCATTAGACGTTCTCAAAATGTTACGAAACTTGAGGGATATCCTATCAACACCAATAGGCCACTCTCCCTGAGGTCCGTGACCAAAAAAACCTACTTAATACCCTCCGTGCAGAAAACGCGTAGGATGTATGGCCGGTTTCTGCAGGTCAACGTTTCTGAAAACTAAAGTGCCTAATGTGTAGCTCTACTCGCTCTGATCGCGTGGATATACTGAAATGCAAAAATGCACAACAGTTACTCACCGAAACTCCAAAAGTAGCTCGCGGGTGAATATGCCAAAACACAGACGAACGCGTGTGATGTAAGCATCAACGCGCAGCTCTCCTCGTGGGCAACACACTGCTGCTCTCCGTTTGCGATTCCAACCACCGTAGCTCCTGTAGCACACACACACACACACTCTCTCACTCTCTTGCAGTCTCCCAACGACACAGAAGATCAGATTTATTAGAAGTCTCCTTACAAAGCTTTAGGTTTTGGCTTATATACTAAGCCTTAGAAAACCAAATTTCCGACCAAAATGACCTGATTTGTCCCTAGGATTCTATAGAGCTTAATTACAACACTGTGAGCTGGCTTTGCTCATCCAACAAGCATCTGTGGCCTAACTACAATTGCCGACTTAAAATATGAAGTCCCGTAAACATTACAAAAGTGGTCGTAATGGCTCAAAATGATAATAACGGGATATTTGATGATGCCCATGAGCTTGTATCTTCACATTATAGCATCCATCTTCGTCTTCATCACTTCTTCAGCATCTTTATTTGGAATCTTTAGAGAATCTTTGAAGAATCTTTATGGAATCTTTGTGAAAGCGTTGTTGAAAGATTGACCTTTCAACACACTCCCCCTCCGAAGTCTTGTCTTCCCCAACAATACTCTATGTCTGCAGTGGCCTTGACGAGTGCTTCATGTTGTGGTGTTGGTTGAAGCTTTTGTTGTTGCAGTTGCTTCTACCAGATGCTTTGTATGTTGTAGAGGTACCTTTTTCTTGTACATGTAGTGTAGTTGAAGCCATAGCTCTCCCACTCCGATTGGTTGTTGTAGTGTGAATAAGTCAAGTGAGGTTTGTTGTTGCAGCAAGTCTTTATCGTGGCAGCTCTGTATTGTTTGTTCTTTGGGTGTCATCCTGCATGTGTACCTGTAAACTTGAAGCCTTTTTGAATTGTTTCTGGGCCGCTCCCCTTGGATCCTATAGTTGATGAGCATGTAGTGGTTTGGGGATGTCGTTGATCTGCTTTTCTGTGCTTTTATAAGAGAAATAAAATAGTAAAAATAAAATGTGGCATATATTACAAAATGAAGGTCTTGGATACCTGGATAGGACTAAAGGGAAAAACCCAGCGGGAAAAAAAATGCCTTTAGTCACCATTAAATGTCAGTCTATACGTACTTATGTATTGATGTAACCGAGTTGAGTTAAAGTACTTATGGCCATATGGCTATTATTACTGGATATACAGTGGATAAGTGTTAGTAGCTTGAAGTCAGAGTCATTGTTGTTGAGAAAATGCTTATGAAACCTGTTACCACTTTGTCGTCGACTTGCCTTACTCTCGGGAGCTTTCGACCAAGAATAGGTTTTGAAATTCAAACCTCCCATCCTCGAAGAGCGGATTTGTAAAGGACCATACTGGCAATATTGGTTTCTTTTGCCATACCTGGGTGACCTTGGTTGTCAAAATTTCTTTTTGTTGTTGTTGGTCCCTTGGTTGAGAAGATTGGCTCACTCCATTCCCCGTAGCACTTTGTCTATCATGTCTTGACATTTCTTGAGAGCTGGAGATGACTTCAATCTTCTTCGTTATTTGTTGTTCTTTTGGGACCCATTTGTATCTGCATCGTGTGATTAGCGTGTCTTTACAGATATACTTTGCCTTGACTGTGACAATGTCCTTGATTTTGCCTTCCGTGAAATTGCGATTATTTTCAAGCTGAAGTCGTTTGCTTGAAGAATGTTTACCTGGCATCTTTGGTAGCCAGATTCTTCGATTTCCTTGATAGTAACCTTGTGCTTGAAGAATTGTAGATGGCACTTCCCATGATGTTTTTGATGTCGTATTGAGATGTACAAGAGTGCCATTTTTGGGATTATTTATCGATGAAGTTTTATGTTGGTATGAAGGCCAGTTGGATTTGAAATTTCTTGCATCCCTTTGGCGAGCCTTGTTGGTTGGTTTCCTTTGGTGATATAAATATGAGCTTTGTTGCTTTTGGGGATGCTTTTTGAAACCTTTATCCACCACATAAGCCGAGGTCTGTGGTTTTGGTAACCAAACTTTCTTTTGACCCTCATAATAGCCATTCTCTGCTAAGCTGTAGTGGGAGGCTATCCATCCCATGTGTTTACCTTTCATCAATCGGCTAGGCTCATTTACCCATATTGGGTCCTTGACCTTGATTTCTTCAGCTTTAATGTAGACCTTTGAAGATTTTTGTCGACGATGATCGCGTAGTGTAGGGTATTTCGGTTGAAAGATTTTCTTTGGATTCTGTCTTTCATGTGGAAGCATGTGGTCAGCTCTGTCTTGAACTTTTCGGGGCTGGATTGAAGACTCTGATTTAATGGGTTGCTTCTGTTGGTAGGACATTTGTGGGCTCATTTTGGCTTTGCCTTTGTCGGTAGCCGATAATCTTGGAGCAGTAGTAGGCTGGATTTCTTGAGAGGTAGTCGTGATGACCATTGTTGAAAATTCAGGTTCTTTTGCCAATGTTTTTGTGAAAATCAAATGTGTACTCATTTTTTATGAATCCACCACTAGGAATTTGTCTTTGATTACCTTTGACCGTAGTTTAAGGGAAGCTTCTGCAATCCCTAAACTTGTGATGGCTATTCCATGTGATACAGGAACATGTACCTGAATTTCATACAGTTCTGGCTTACCTAGAAGTACCCATAGCCCATAAGACATGACATTAGTCGTGGCAGTGCAATCTATCTCTGCTGTAAAGTTGAATTTCAGTTTCCCATACACATCCAACGAGAATTTAATCTTCTTGTTGGCTGCCAAGTAACTGATGTCCTCTTTGCTTTTGGTACTTGTCTTGGACTTTTGTGCCTTGGAAGCTTTGTCATTCTCTTGTATGTTGAACTTCTTTGTCATTTGACTGGTTGTAGCATGATGTCCCAAGTGCTTACTATCTTCTGCTGTAGCTGCTTGTTGGTGTTCATTGCTAGTTTTTGATGTGACTATCTTCTAGACCAAGTCTCAGAAATGGCTGGGACTGCCAAATACAACCAAGTATGGCTCCACAAATGCGTACAATGGCAGTTTCCACAAGTAACGTACAATCCAGCAGACAATGCGCTCAAATAGGCGCCAAGTGATGCATACCCACAACAACTGCAAGTGACATCACTTCTAGCATATAACTGTACTCCAGATTCCTATACCTGTGTGAATCACCTGTACCTGTCCCTGTAACCTATACCCTATAACCTGTAGCCCCGAATCTCGAAGCTTGAAGCTCGAAGCAGAAGGTACTCAAAGAAGATCCTCCGTGGGGGCGCCAAAGGAATGTGAGCGGGATGGAAACACACACAACGCCTCTATAATGACCCGACACACACTCTTGGGATGATACACACACACACACACATTATGGGACACCACTCGGCTTGCACAACCAGCCTGGCCGAGACAGGAAACACATAGACGGAGTGAGAAGAGAGAGATTTCGCACTTGCCCACTCAACACTCACACATACACACTCACACACACACTTTCAATTCAGCTCAAAGGAGGCAAATTTCTGTTGTTTAGACTCAATGAAGCTCAGCCCAACACCAATGGGACAAATAGTTTACACAGTATTGAGGAAATACACCAGATACAACCACAAAGTTATTGCAGGTCTTGCTGTAAGGATTGCTGCTATTAGAGTTGTTTTGCCTACGACAAAACAAGCTTGTTGGGATGTAAAGGATGCGTAGGCTCATTGTGCGCTACTTGCCACACTGTCAAAGCAAGGGCCTTGCCTAACACTGTGTGCGAGCCATAGACGGCTCCAAGCACACAACTAGCTTAACTAGTAAGCTCAAAAGAGGGCAATGGTGTGTCACTCACCGCTCTATGCTCCTGCCGTGGAGGATTCCTCACCGCGAAGAAGAAGGAGACGCCGCTACGTTGCGCTCAACCGCTTCACCGCCATTGTGCTGCCGCAATGCTCGATCGCACTCTCTCTCTCTCTCTCTCTCTCTCTCTCTCTCTCTCTCTCTCTCTCTCTCTCTCTCTCTCTCTCTCTCTCTCTCTCACATACACACACACACACACAAGGAGGTGAAGAAGAAGAAGAAGATGGAGATGGAGATGGAGCAAGAGCACTCTTCTATTGAACAAATGATAGAATGAGTGAATTTTAGGTTTAGTTGGATTTTATATGAGCTCACCCCATTCACACTTGGGCGCCCATGCTTAGCCAACTAATCCCTTGAATGTCCCAGTTAGAGTGCGCCTCTCATCGGCGATCACTCTTACCCTTTTCCTATTGGTCCGACAAGCCCAGTACCTGACTTTACCAAATACATAATACACGTTCGTCGTAGGTGATGGGGTGTCCGTGAGCCGTGAGGGTTAACATGCCCCCCTTTCTGATGTATATTCCGTCCTCGGAAGCTATTGAGTTGAAGCTCGTTCGTCGAGGTGGAAGAGCATTTGAGATGAATGTCCTTAGCCTTCTTCAGTCACTGCAAAATCAAACAACATTGGCACAGTAATTGCATTCTCATAAGTGATTCAAAAGCATATGCAGTTTTAGGTAGACAAATTGATTGGTAAAAGAATTTCAAACAATTTGTCAGCAATGAACATTAAATTGCAATGTAATCAAATGCATAAACAGATGTAAAGGTAAAAAATTAAACGAGTCTGGGGTCGCTAATTTGACGGTCGAAAGGCACTAGAGATCGAATATCAATACCATGGGTAAGCTTCTTAATTTTCTCTGGTCAATTAAGTTGTTTAATCGCGAGAGCCAAGTATTTCACGTTCGAGGGCTGACTAGAGGCTATACTTAGAGGACCTTGTAGTTAAGCTACGATAAAAGGAATTTCTCATGAAATCATCGCCTGACTGATTACCTTTTCTTTGACCCCCCAAAGTGTTTTCACAGTGATTCAATTTGATGTGTGTGCTTATTTTGTATGCCTTGGGTTTTTTGCTTTTCAAGGAAAAGCGCCCATACTGGGAACCTTTAGGGCTCTAGTACCATAGGCAATACATGTGAGTGAAGTACCAAATCAAGCTGAGATTTATTTTACAGTGTGGCACTTTGATTTTTTGTTTGTTCATTTTCAGCATTTTAATTTTGTAACTTTGGGGGGTCATATAACACTGATACACCTCCCCAGGCTCATCACACTAGTAAACTCCCTTTATAATACTTAAGCGAAAGGTCAATAGGGTCAAGCCCACTAGAAATCCCTAGTACATTTCACATAATGCTGCCTAAATCGGATTTAGAACCTAAGTAACCATTGATTATTAGGAAGGCATTCCCCATGGTATTAAGAGAAGATTTCTAACACCTAACTTGGTCAAACTAGCTTAGTCGGACTGCTTGATTTTTAAACCTAGACAAGTGATTATGACGAAAAATTACATTGAATTAAATGTTTGATACTAAGCAAATGCGGTGAATATTAGGCTACCAATCACAATTAAAGTAGACAATCATAGATGCAAGAAAGATAAGGTGCAATGCTAATGGACAAGAAACACCTGTTTGTGTCGATGGTCGCGCTTGATTTGAAGAGTGAGTCGAGATAAAGATTCCATGAAGGTCCAAATCCTATCAATAGCAACCCGCTCCTGTACACACGAGAAAGAAAAGGAATACCTCCAGGAGGCACATTAGTGGGAAAAGGTACCAACACTTATTGAACACAACAAAAAACATAAGGAACCCTAACCTAATTATTTGCACTCCCCTAGAGAGTCAAGGGAATAGGATATTGTAGAGGTTGGGGGGAAACCCTAAGGCTAAACCCCTATCCTCGTCGTCGAGATAAACAAAGTCATCATCCATGAGACCATATGTGCCATCCGTGTAGTCCTGTAAATTTTCTTCTTCATCATAGGTGCCCATGTTTACTAAGAAGGTCACTAGACGCCTATAGTCATCTTGGTCAAAAGGGTAGGCTTGTGCAATGGGAGAAACGCTCTCTACTAAGTATGGATCAGATGTGGTCAAGAGACGTACCAACCATTCTAACTCCTCAAAATTCCTCTCACATGCTAGCATACCTATCAAATCCCATTCACATGCAAGCACTGGAAAGACCATGTGAAATATTTGTGAAAAGTAACGAGAGTACCTCTCACCCGAGGAAGGAGTGGATGACTCTAGCGTACTAGCCATATCTGTACACGCAAATAGATGATGGCTAGAGTACAAATATTACAAGGGTCGTGTTCTTGTGCATAATTTGTTTTTATGATTTGTGTTATGGCTCTTGTTTTTTTACTTTTTTATCTTGTTTTTGTGAGTATAAGGATTTATATATACATTCCCTAAGATTCGAGATTAAGAGGTCAGGGAGAAAGGTTGAGAGGGAAGCAAGTGAATAATGGATGTCCACAAACACTCCCCCCTTCCTTGGGTAGATCATACCGTTTGAAATGATGTCGTCATCCTTTGAAACCAATTGTTCCAGTTGGTAATAGGTGAGGATTTTTGCCAGTAGTTTTCTATTATCCTAGGTGCCTCGTCAAGTTGCAAGGGTGGTAAGGTACTCTCCCAGGATCGAACTTGAAGTGGTTCATCAGGTGACTCTTGAACACTGGGAGGTGTGGATTCTTTTGTAGCTTCATGGAGGTCCACTACTATAGATGGAGGCTGTGTAGAAGCTTTTACCTCTATGGATGTATTACATGAGGAGCTAGAAGCTTCATGGAACTCCCCCCTTCCTGAGCTAGGTGGAATAAATTGGTTTTGCCTTGGAGCCCAAACTAGCTCTGGACTAGGTGTGTAGCATTCTGTGATCTTTTCCTTCCCACGGTCTGCCATTGGCTTTAGTGTTACACTGTTTGACTCATATGGGTTTGTTGTCGATAGGTAAGGACACATTTTACGTTTAGGTACCCAAATTTGCTCATTTCCATCATAGTAGCCTTGGGCTTCTAATAGTCGTTTTGGAATCCATCGTGATTTGGTCTTGACTCTCCTCAAGCGCGCTCTTGGTTTTCCAGGGGAATTTTTTCTTGGAATGGACGGGAGGGTTGAGGTAGTTGGAAGTAAGGCCTTGGGGACCCATTGATATGTACTCTTAGGTCATGCAGGTTGAGTACTTGCAATATTACTGCTTGCTGCAACTACAAGTGTTGAAGTGCTAGGTTCATGGGTAGCCGGCAAAGACGAGTTAACCACCTTGGCTCATGAATGTTGGCTATCTTTCAACTTTGCTAGAGTTTGCAACGTAGGTGACTTTTCTTGAATGATAGGGGTAAGAGTCGGTGGTCGCGTCGTGACACTATCAGTATCCCAATCAATAGTGCATTTGGTTGCCAACATCCACGTGCGTCCCAGGTTTACGTTGCCTTCCATAGCTCCCGCGGGCATGACTAGAAACCTCTGCACTATGCTTCCATTGTCATAGACAACAGGGGTCTGAAGGACTCCAAGAATAGCAGTTTTCTTTTTATTAATGCCCTTGACTTGCATCGTACTCGGGGATAGGGTTGGTTTCCCTAATTGACCCCAAACTCCATAGGACAACAAATTGTGTTTAGCTCCCGTATCTAATAAGGCATTGTATAGTACTTTCCCATAGGGGCTATTTAGCTCAATTGGGTATCGTAGGGGTGGCTCAGATTCTAATGAGTCGTCATCTGTGTCCTCGAAAAATTCTTGCGTGATTCCCAGATTAGCCTCTCGTTGGCGTCTAAGACGTTGTTGTCGTTCTCGAGCCTCAACTCTTGCTTGGATTTTTTAAAGCTCTGCTTGTTCCTTGGCAGCCTTCTTTTGATGGATGGCTTGCAACTCTTCCTGGCTTAGAGGATCATAATATCTTTTGAATTTACTCCCATTAAGGAATCCAATGGTTTCAACTCCATCTAGAGTCTCCACACGAATGGTACCTTGCGGGGTAATTTCACACAGTCGATATGGTCCCTTACCAACGTATTTCAATTTCTTCTTTTCATTACGTACCCCGTACATAAGAACTTTATCACCAACCTTGATGTCTTTATCCTTTAAATGGATATCGAACCACTTCTTTCTCCTATCCTTCTCCACTAGAGCATTTCGCACAGCTAATTGCCTCTCTTCATCTAGCCTTTCTAGGATATATAATCGCTCCACTAAGGGGTTACCATCCCAACCTTCTTGAGAATCTACTCGAAGACTAGGAATGAAAAACTCCCATGGCATAACTGCTTCTTGACCATACACCATCTTAAACGGTGTGCAATTAATAGCAACTTTATACGCAGTACGATAAGCCCATAAAGCTGATGTAAGCTTTAGGTCCCAATCAGTGCGATGAGCCTCGACTGTCTTTGTCAAAATGGAGATGAGAGTTTTGTTGGTACTGTCAGCTTGGCCATTTTCTTGGGGATAATAGGGTGTAGACTTGTGGTGAGATATCATGAAGTTTGATGTGAGTTCTTTCATTACTTCATTTATAAAATGAGTTCCATTGTCACTCACAAGTTCAAAGGGGCATCGAAAACGTGTGATAATGTTCTCAAAGAGGAACTTAGCTGTTGTTTTTGTATCCGCCTTTCGTGTTGCTTTTGCTTCAGACCATTTGGTTACATAGTCGGTAGCCACAATGATATATCGTGATTGCGTGTTACGTGCAGCCAGACTAATCAGTCCTACAAAGTCTAAGCCCCACTTTTCAAATGGTTGGGTTACCTTGATGGGATGTAGAGGCATCCTATCACTTCTTTGTAGCTTCTTGAAGCGTTGGCATTCATCACATCCCTTTGCAAAAAGTGATGCATCCTTAAACAGAGTGGGCCACCAATAGCCTGACTGTAAGATCTTTCGGGCAGTCAACTTTCCTGAAAAGTGACCACCAGCTACGCCCATGTGTGCCTCTTGTAGAATATATAAATACTCATCCTCGCGGGCACAGCGTCTAAGAACATCATCTTTTCCTCTCTTATAGAGAGTTCCAGTCAGTAAGCAATAGGGTTCGCATTCCTTGATTAATTTTTGAGCTATATCTTTTTGCAGCTCTTTGGGTGGAAAACCATTAACTAAGAAGTTAACAATCTTTTCACTCCATTCAGGCATTGTCTCAACAATGAACAAAGGAGTATGAGGCAATTCATCATCAACCCCCGTAGGAGCTTCGCCATTAGGGATACGAGATAAATGATCCGCCATGACATGTTTCCTCCCAGGCCTCACAACAACGGTGAAGTCAACCTCAAGAATAATTAACAACCATCGTGTAATTCGACCTGTGGAACACGGCTTGTTTACCAAATATAGCAATGCTTGATGATCAACATAAAACACAAACTTGGTAGCAAGAAGGTAATAGCGAAATTTCTTTACTGCGTAAATCATAGCTAGACCTTCGCGCTCTGTATTAGTGTAGTTCATCTCGGCATCATTTAATTGGCGACTTGCAAAGCTAATAGGGTAGTCCAATTTATGTTCTCTTGGTTGAGTTAGAACACACCCAATAGCAAAATTTGATGCATCAATATGCACATGAAAAGGTACATTCCAATCAGGTGTTCGCAGGATTGGAGCACTTGTTAGGGCCTTCTTTAATAACTCATAAGATTGATGACATTCTTCCGTCCAGTGAAACTCGATAAGAAGCTTGTACAATGGACGCGCTATCTCAGCAAAGTTTAAAATAAACCTTCGATAATAACCAACATGGCCCATAAATCTTTGAACTCCTTTATAGTTAGTAGGTGGTGGCAAATCGGCAATGGCTTTAATCTTACTCTCATATGTGGATATCCCGTTCTTGGACACTATATGCCCTAGAATGACTCCATGCTTAACCCAAAATTGGCATTTGAAAGGGTTCAATGAGATGCGATAAAATCTGCACCTTTCAAATATTTTTTGTAGATATAACAAATGCTTCTCCCAAGAAGAATAAACACAAAGGTCGTCTAGGAAAGCTTCACAAAACTCCCTTAGAAATTCTTTAAACGCAGTGTTTATTAATCGTTGGAATGTAGTAGGGGCATTTGTTAAGCCAAAAGCCATAACACGAAATGCAAACACTCCAAACTCTGTGATAAAAGCAGTTTTAGCTTGGTCCTCTAATGCAATTGTGATTTGATTGTAACCAGAATCCTTATCAAAAGCAGTTTTAGCTTGGTCCTCTAATGCAATTGTGATTTGATTGTAACCAGAATACCCATCAAAAAAGCTATAAGCTTCCTTGCCCGCAACTCTTTCAAGCACATGTTCTGAATATGGCAAGGGATAATGATCTCTCCTAGTAGCTGCATTAACTTTCTTGAGGTCCACGCACACTCTTAGTTTCCCATTCTTTTTTGGCACAATGACTATTGGAGAAACCCATTCTGAGTGCTCAATAGGGTATATGAATCCACATTGGATAAGTTTTTCAATCTCCTCTTGTACAATTTTGGCGTACTTAGGATTCATTGGATAGGGTCGTTGTTGGACGGGTTTAGCAGTATTGATCATGGGAATTGTATGTTGCACCACAGAAGGTGGAACGCCCTTCATGTCATGATATGTCCAAGCAAAGATATCCTTGTATTCCTTGAGGAGCTCCTTAAGTACAGCCTCTTCAGTTTCGGTAAGGTCTTGAGCAATAAAGACTAGTTTAGACTCCTCACCTGGTTCTGCTAATTCTATCTCTTTAACTACCGCTGGACCATCATAGACTCCATTGCTTCCATTGGTAGGTATTCGTTGGGATTTGGCATACACAACCTTTCGCTCCCCCGTGGTAAAAGATTTAAAATGTTCAGGAGCCGTATGTAAGTCAGCAGGCTCTTGTCCTGACGGAGACCTTTCTTTTAGTTCTGCCTCTTTTTGTTGTTGAGCTAACTCTCGGTTTTGACGTCTTCTTATAGTTTGACTCAATTTTGGCTCTGTAACCTCCAATTGAGCGAGTTCAATGGGTCGCGGGCTGCACCACATGATACTCTGGAGATGTTCACCCCAATTGTCTACTAGCTTTCGATGAGCATCACATGCCCCTAGATAGCTAAGCCATTCTGCAGTAGATCTTTCCTTGTTTATCCTAGCTCTCACATTTTCTCGATATCGTCGTCTCTTATATGACCTTTGTTTCTTGTTAAGGTTTTGATTTTGGTAAATTATTGAACTGGACTCGCCTGATAGGTCTTCGCTTGTATCTTCTTCGCTCTCATATAAATTACCATAGATGGTCGTACTAGGCCTTGAGTGTTCAGTTTCTATACTTGGTTCACTAGATGTTTCTTCAGGTTCTGAATCCATTTCTCCCTGAGATTCCGTTTCTGATGTGTATTGGCCTGAAGCCTTTGAGGAATCATCGGTTTCACTCTCAGGTAGGTGTGCCTCTTTCTTATCATCGGATGTTACATGCGCTACACCTAACATGTTTACTGGTACAATGTGTGGTATCTCTTCCCCATCTGGTGTTACCCAGGTTGTTCCTCTAGCTCCCCATGTATCTATAGTTGCCGCTAGGTGTACCCAATCGACATTGTCTGACTCAGCCATTTCGGGTAGGATATCCATATAAGGAGAGTTCTCCCCAATATCTGTGTCTTCGTTACACGTGTAACAATACTGTAATGGAGCTGAGTGAATTGTTGTGTCTGATCGATTATCAATGATGAATTTATTTCCTAGAGGATGTGTTCGACCACTTAAAAGATCAACTCGAATGACAGAGTCTTGGAACTGTAAGTAGACGTGGTTTTTGGACCAGTCATGCACCATTTTTGCTTCCCTCATGAATGGACACCCTAAGATCATCTCAAATGACATAGGATGCTTGGAAAAATCCATAACAATGAAAGTCTGCCTTACCTTGTGTCCCAAGACCTTGATCCTGAGATCCTTTAGCATTCCAATAGGCGTAACAATAGATCCATTAGCCATTTTTACCACTACGCTTGTGGCTTCAAGGTGAGGTCGCCTCATAGACTCCCAAAAACTCTTTGTCACCATGCTGACTCCCGCACCACCGTCAAGGACCCCCTTTACAGTTAATCCTTTAGTAGTGATTGGTAGAGTAGCATTAGATTCATCACCTTCAAAGTATTGCCCCAACTTGTTAACGGGTACTTCAATTACAGATTCATGTCCCGCTAGGTCAGATGGTGGTGCTAAATGTTCCTCATCATTCATTACCGAGTCAGGTTTGTTCATATTTGCAAACTGTGGTAATCCGGCCTGTAATTCTCCATTGAGGAAGGCTCGAAGAGCTGAGACTAGCTCGGGGTCTTTATATAGTTTGGACATGATGGTGGTTCTAACTTCTGAAGACATGAAATCCATCAATTTGGCAACATTTGATGGCATCTTGTGGGACGTAGGACCCTGACAAGAGAATGGTGAAGATGTAATCTCCACTTCCTCAAGGGGGTCGGGCATTCCCTCACCAAACATTCTCTCTAGTAGGAAAGGTGTGTGTTCACTTTCAGATGTCCTACCCTCACTCTCTTCCCGAATGATACTGGGTATAGCTAATGGCCTGTAGTTCTTGTGAGGTTGAACTTGTGTGGGAAACACTGTGTCCGACATCTGGATATGTTTGGGTTCAGGTTCTAATGTTCGTTGAGTTTCTTCTGTCTCGGTCAGAGGGACGTGTCGTTCTTTACAGCCCTCCGTTTGGTCACTTTATGCCCTCGGAATCCCTAAAACCGTCAATTTCTAGTAGGAAACTAGGCCCAAATTAGAAAGTCTAAGGGTGCAAGTGGGAAGAGAAGGGAGGAGAGTGGAGGACTTGCCCCACATGCTCTCATTCCCTCTTGAGGGGGTAGGGTATATATATAAGAGTGAGTCTAGTATATATCATAAGACTGAGGACTAAGGCTTGGGCTTGGGCTTGGGCTTGGGGAAATGATCCCGATCCCGATCAAAATTTTAGTGTAGCCCCCTAGTCACTCACGCTTAAATATTTTCGGTTTTTTTTAATTTCAATTTTTTAAAAATTTTTTTAAAATTTTTTTTGAGGCGACGACCGCGCGCGGTTTAGGTGACCCTTTCTTGGCCACACACCCTATCAACACCTACCTAACCTCTCTGTCAACAGCTCACAACTCACAAACAGCTCACTACCTTATCTACTTACTAACAGTGCTGCTAACCACTAACTAATCTACTAACTAATCTGTTAACTGCTTACTGACAGTGAGCTAACTGTCCACCTACTTCCTCTCTCACTACCTTACTGTGCAAAGACTGTGTGCAGGCAAACCTTGACAGGAAACTATGTACAGACTGTGTGCAAACAGAAATTGCTAACTGCCCTCCTACTTATTCATTCACTGCAAACAAGCTAACAACTACTAATTGTGCAAAGACTGTGTGCAAACAGAAAACACAACATTATGCAGAAATCACAGAACTTGCAGACAATACAGAAATTAACAACTTGCAGAAAAACAACTCATTCCTCTTCCTCTTCCTCTTCTTTCCTACTACAATCAACTCATAGGAGAAGCACAAAGTGCCTCTTGGGCTTAGTGCAGGGCGATTCCCCGGAAGCGGCGCCAAAAATGTGCGCTCCTTGCCGCACTGTCGAAGCAAGGGCCTTGCCTAACACTGTGTGCGGCTCCAAGCACACAACTAGCTTAACTAGTAAGCTCAAAAGAGGGCAATGGTGTGTCACTCACCGCTCTATGCTCCTACCGTGGAGGATTCCTCGTCGCAAAGAAGAAGGAGACGCCGCTACGTCGCGTGCAACCGCTTCACCGCCGTCGTGCCGCTGTAATGCTCGATTGCTCTCTCTCTCTCTCTCTCTCTCTCTCTCTCTCTCTCTCTCTCTCTCTCTCTCTCTCTCTCTCTCTCTCTCTCTCACACACACACACACACACACACACACACACAAGGAGGTGAAGAAGAAGAAGAAGATGGAGTTGGAGATGGAGCAAGAGCACTCTTCTATTGCACAAATGAGAGAATGAGTGAATTTTAGGTTTAGTTGGCTTTTATATGAGCTCACCCCATTCACACTTGGGCACCCATGCTTAGCCAACTAATCCCTTAAATGTCCCAGTTAGAGTGCGTCTCTCATCGGCGATCACTCTTACCCTTTTCCTATTGGTCCGACAAGCCCGGTACCTGACTCTACCAAATACATAATACACGTCCGTCGTAGGTGATGGGGTGTCCGTGAGCCGTGAGGGTCAGCACTCATGCATTGATTGTGTTGTCTATGAAGCGCACCATTGTTCCTCACATCCGTTCAACAAAATCTGCAAAATATGCTTGGGATATTTTGGCTGGTCTTTATGCAAGCCGCAATGAGGCTAAAATTGCTTTGCTGCGTAAAGAGTTGGAGTCGAAGATTATGCATGAGGAAGATGATATGGACACTTTCCTTGCTAGTGTCAAGGATATCAATGAGCAACTTATTTCTGCAGGAGAAGTCATTTCAGACAGTTCCCTTGTGCAGACTGTTCTTGATGCCTTACCAGATTCCTACCAGACTTGTGCTAGTACTTGGACCCAAGGAAATCCTGAAGTTGTCAAGTTTGATGCATTATGCACATTGCTATTGCAAGAGTCACTTTCCAGAGAAAATAGGACTAGGCAGTGTGCAGTTGAACAGGCTTTTATTGCTTCTCAAAAAAAGGGTGGTAACAACAATGCAGCCACTTCTTATGGTTCTGCTGCAAGTGGCAAAACTTCTGTTCCTAATGCTTTTGCTGGCAACACTTCGTCTGGCAATTCTGGTGATAAGGGAAAAAAGAAGATGTGTTGCCATTATTGTAAAGCTAATGATCACTTGATCAAGCAGTGTCCTAGGTTGAAGGTCAAAGAGGCTAAGAAGAAAGAGGGTGGTTCCACAGCAAATGTTGGTTCCACTACAAATGCAGCCATTGTTGAGTTTCTGTGAAAGGAGACTGTGATGCTGATGTCGATGCAGAATGGGCTTTTAGCACAGAGTGCACTTACAATCCTGCTATCCATGATGCGTGCTTGTCAGTTGCTGCAGATTCACATGTGTGGTATTTTGACAGTGGTGCTACAAAGCACATTACCTCACATCGTGAATTGTTCACCTCTCTCAAGTCTGTCCCTCATGGGAATTTATTCACTTGTGCCAACAATGCCTCCTATCCGGTTCAGGGAGTTGGAATGATTGTGCTTAGTGCTGCAAATGGCAGTTCCTTCACACTTGTTGATGCACTTTATGTACCTGGGATCAAGAAGAATCTCTTGTCTATATCCGCACTTGCTAGACTTGGACTTGTAGTCAAATTTGTGGATGGCAGATGTACAGTTCATGATCTCAGTTTTGGTGATGAAATTGCTGCATCTGGCCTTTTGTGTCGTGGGCTGTATAAGCTCACTTTGTATGACAAGTGTCGACAAAATTTTGCAAATGCTGTTGTAGATTCAAGGGCTATTTCAGATGCAAAACTTTGGCATGCACATTTTGGTCATCTAAATTTTGCTAGTTTGCTGCATTTGTAGAAATCTGATATGGTTTCTTCTTTGCCGCCTCTTGAAGCACCTGTCAAATATGTTTGTGAAGGCTGTATATTGGGTAAGATGCAGCGGTTCTAAGTTTCCAAAGGATGGTTCAGTTAGGGACACATGCAGGGTGCAGCTTGTGCATAGTGATGTTTGTCGGCCCATGCAAACTCCATCCTTGGGCAATTACCTTTACTTCATGACTTTCATTGATGATTACTCCAGGCATGCCTGGGTATTTCCGCTTAAAGCGAAGTCCAAAGTTTTTATGTGCTTCAAACAATTTCTGGCTATGGCTGAAAATGTCTCGAGATGTACTATGGGCACCCTCCGTTCCGATCAAGGGGGGGAGTATATGTCTCATGAATTCAATGCATTTCTGGCTAGTCGTGGGATAAAACACCAATGTATAGTGTCTTATACACCTCAACAAAATAGTGTTGTTGAGAGGAAAAAAAGGTCACTTACGAAAATGGCACGATGTATGGTCAAAAGTCAAGCTTTGCCGCATTCTTTTTGGCTTGAGGCCATCATGTTTGCCACTTATGTACTAAACAGGTGTCCTACGAAAGCTTTGCAGTCTATTACTCCATATGAAGCATGGCATGATAGAAAGCCTTCTATTGAGCACATGCGTGTTTTTGGCTGTTTGGCATATGCTTTGGTGCCACAAACACAGCACAGAAAATTGGATGATAAGGCTGTCAAATGTATTTTTGTTGGTTATAGTACTGAAAGCAAAGGTTACAGGTTGTATCATCCACAAACAAAACGTATTCTGGTTTCACGAGATGTAGTGTTTGTGGAAGATTCTGTTCAGCCCTTGCTGTCATGTACTAGAGACAGTAATGTAAGCTCATAGGACATTTATGACACTTTGTTGCCTCTTTTTAGTGATGGAAATACGAATGTAAGTTCCAATGAGGAAAATGTACAACCTATGGGGATTTTTGAGGATTTTTGAAAATGTTAAAGATCAGCCTACTACTGAAGCAGATGTACATGATGTACTTGATGAGGAAAGGGCTGAAAATGAGCAGGCTAGAGGTATGCCAAAATGGATGGTGCACACTTTGTGTGATAGTAAATTGGATGCATCTTTGTCTAGTCATTCTCATTCAGGCTCTCGCCATGCATCTTATGCATCAGATTGTTATGCTTTGGCTGTGTCTAGCTTACATGATGTTGAGGAACCTATGTCTTTTGATGAAGCACAGAATTCAGAAAATTGGATGGCTTCCATGCAATCAGAATATGATGCACGTATAGAAAATAACACATGGATTTTATGTGATTTGCCTCCTGGCAAAAAGGCCATTGGTACAAAGTGGGTTTACAAGTTGAAACGCAAGCCGGATGGTGAGATCAATCGCCATAAGGCTCGACTTGTTGCAAAGGGTTATGCACAACAAAAAGGCATAGATTATAAAGAGACTTTTGCTCCCACTTGTCGTATGACTACTATGCGATTTCTATGTGCATTGGCAACTCATTTTGGTTGGGATGGACATCAATCAGACATTGTTACTGCTTTCTTGAATGGCGACATATTGGAGGAAGTTTATGTAACGCAGCCTCGCGGTTTTGTCATAAAAGGACAAGAGGACAAAGTGTGCAGATGTAAGAAGGCTTTGTATGGGTTGAAGAAATCTCCTCGTGCTTGGTATGAGAAAGCTGAAACTCATTTGGTCAAACGAGGCTTTCGTAACAATCCAACAGAAAGCACATTGTATGTAAAGCGTGAGGGTGATGTACTTCTCATTGTGGTTCTTTATGTCGATGATTTGCTGATCACACTGGACCGATGAGAGACATATTGCTGAATTTAAGGCTGATTTGAATGCTACTTTCAAGATGAAATATTTGGGGCTGTTGCATCATTACTTGGGTATACAGTTTAAGCAGTGTGATGGTGGTATTGCCTTGTGTCAAAAAAGTTACATAGAGACATTGCTATGTAAGTTTGGACTTGAGGATTGCAAACCTATTGCCACTCCCATGGAAACAGGTTTGAAGTTGAGTCTACATGATGTTGGCAATCCTGGTGATGTCACTCTTTATGAAACTGTTGTTGGCTGCCTCATTTATGTATGCAACACGAGGCCGGATAGTCAATTTGCAGTCTCACATGTTAGCAGATTTATGCATAGCCCAGGGTCTAAGCATTGGCAGGCTGTCAATAGGATCTTTTGCTACCTTAGTGGCACTTTACATCTTGGCTTGTTTTATCCCAAGGGGGGATCATTGCCGCCAAACTTACATGCTTTTTCGGACTCAGATTGGGCTGGTTGTTTTGACACACGAGTGTCCACAAGTGGTTTTTGTTTCATGCTTGGCAGTTCATGTATATCATGGTTGAGCAAGAAGAAACCTAATGTGGACACTTCGAGTTGTGAGGCTGAGTACATGGCAATCTTCACAACTACGGTTGAGTGTGTATGGCTCAGACACCTTATGGCTGATTTGGGTGTTGGATAGGACACTGCCAACACTATCTACACTGACAGTCAGAGCACATTGGCAGTCGAGGAACCTAGTTTTTCATGCTCGCACAAAGCACATTGAGGTGCATTACCACTATGTCAGGGAGAGGCTCTCAGCAGGAGAGATGAGCTTGGCTTATGTGCCAACACAGGACAACCTTGCAAATCTTTTCACAAAGGCATTGTCTTGTGAGAAGCTTGAAGCTTTCTGCAAAGCTTTGGGCTTACTCCCCTTTGTGGATTGATCATGTCCTCAGGGCATGGCACTTCCCTTTACTCATGTGCCAACTCTCGTTCACCGCATCACTCCAGGGAGGATTTGTTACCATATACATGTGGTAGTGATGTGTGTGAACACACTAGGATCCCCGGTGCATTTTTTCCCTCTTTAGGAGGTTTTTTCCCCCGAGCATTGTATATACGCCCATCACTCTAGGGCTATCTATCTTTCCATTGCACACTAAGTAATACACTCTCTATTGTGTGCCTTGAGCTTCCTTCGTCTTCTCCAAGCTTTGTGTGTTTCTCTACAACCCTAATTCCAACAGAGATTTTTTTAGAAAATCCAAGTCTAAGCAAAATAAACTAGGTAAATATTATATGAAATAAATATCAATAGATTTTGAGAGAAGACTGCTTCCTACTCGGCATCATACTTCGATTCCATGTTTTGGTTTTGTATTCCAAAGGCATGCCCTTCCTATAAGAAATCTATAGAAACATAAGAAAAAGACTTATTAATTATTAAACAAGTGAAAGGGTCACGACGGCTTTCAAAAACAATAAGAAAGTGATAAAATTAAATTGGTATCAGTGTTTGGGAAAGGATTGCATCAGCTTAGTCTTGAACCGATTGAAAATCGAACCTAGCTAGCTGCAAACCATGGTAAACGAAAAACGGATGAAATATGTGAGAAAGTCGTTCAAACATTTTACAAATCTCAAAATTTTTGCTAGTATTTTCGGTTTTTTTCTTTGTGAGGAGAAAACTCGATCAGCAACCGCTTAATAAAAGAGACTTTCTTAAATGTTAACACTAATTGGAATCAAGCTATAAAATGCAAAAAATATAAAGCCATGTGAAGTTGTGAAATGTAAGGTGAAATAAAAAGAACTAATTAATATATGTGTGTGTCTAGAATTTATTAAAATTATTCAAGGTGAAGCTTCACTTTAGCATCTTATATCTATATTAATTTGAGAAGGTCAACTGCCTGGTGGCAGCAACTCCCGCTCTCCCACCTAGGCGCTTGAAGATATCTCCAATCCAGCCTACATGGAGGCTTACTCATCAAAGTCGAGCCTACTACAGCACTGCCGCGTCGATTGCCCTACCAGTCTATAAGACGATTGCACTGCCGCGTGGAGCTTTGCGTTGGGCTGCGGGTTGATGTAGAATCGGGTTGCGGGTTGTCGGGCTTCCGCGTGGAGCTTTACGTCGGGCTGCGGGCAGATTGAGAATCGGGTTGCGGGTTGTCTGGTTGCGGGCAGCAATACGTCAATAGCCCTCTGCATGATTTGCCAATGTTTTGCATGAACAGTTAGAGGCATCTAACCACCCTGCACCTGCTCGAATGCATGCGGTGTTGTGAGAGGCGACCATGGAGGACTTCGAAGGGGAGTTCCCAGCCTTACCTCACCATCATCGACGGCAGTAGACAAGGCTGCATGAAATGGTGTTGGGATTGCCCACGACGTACATCTTGCTGAAGGGGACCCTGTTTGGATTGATCATGTGGTAAATCTATGTGTAGATACACACATGTAACAACATACAACCATCACTTGACTTAGAAGGGATAGGTGGTCAATCTAAACAACACATTTACCTATTAAAGAACATGGTTATGCATGTCTTTCCTAGAAAAGAGCATATTCACATATAACCATCACTTGACCTAGAATGGATAGGTGGCCAATTTAAAGTGCACATATGCATAAAAAAGTACATTCCACCATAACCTACTATGGAATGGACAGATGAATAAGATATTCAATACACATTAGTATGAAAGAACATACAAGCACACTTTTCCAGGGAAAGATAGATAGAATAAATGAGTCTGGATTGGACAAGTGGTTAATCTAGGTGCAAATATACCTATGTAAGAACATACACATGTGTATGAAATAACATACAGACATGCTTTTCTTGGGAAAGAAAGATGGAAGATATAGGAAAAAATGAGTCTAGATTGGACAGGTGGTCAATCTATGTGGAGATATGTACATACAACAACATATGACCATCATTTGACCTAGAATGGACAGGTGATCAATCTAAACAACACATGTGACTATTATAGATAAAAAATGAACTTGGATTGGACATGTGGTTAATCTATGTGTAGATATACACATGTAGCAACATACAACCATCACTTGACTTAGAATGGATATGTGGTCAATCTAAACAACATATGTACCTATTGAAGAACATGGTTATGCATGTCTTTCTTAGAAAAGAACACATTCACATATGACCATCACTTGAGCTAGAATGGACAGGTGGCCAATCTAAAGTGCACATATCTTAATTTGTGTTCTTTTTTGTTACATGTGCTATTAAGATTGGCCACCTATCCATTTTAGCTCAAGTGTTGGTAATATGGTGATTCTTATGCATACATGTTCTCTAGATTGACCACATGCCCATTCTAAGTTAGTTTTTGTTAGATTGTCTAGCTCTCTTCACTAAAAAAATAATGCTAGTATGTTCCTTCTATGCCATATTTTTTAATGTATCACCACGTGTACATATGTTCTTGTTCAGTCAAAAGTACACTCTAAAATGGCCATTTGGCCATTCTTGGTAAACAAATTTGTCTACTATTAGAGGATCATCATTATAGAACAATACATATCTAGCTTAAATATATTCTTTTAGATTTAGTATGATAACAATAGATATTATAGCCACTTGTAGCCACTTAAAAACCATATTTTTTAATGGAATGATAAGTGAACACACCACCTAGCCATTTAAAACTTAGCTTTGACACGCTAAGAGATCCATCATTTAGTCATTCTAAACTTAATATGATAAAATGTGTGTCATAGATATACACATTTCTTTGTCATTCCAAACTCATTCAAGAAAGTTATGGCATTAACACTAGACTTGTAATGAGCCACAAAACTAGCTAAAGCCATAAAAAATGGCTCCCATCAGGATTTTAGTAAATGAAACGTAACTTTTATATATGACATCAAAATTTCATGGAACTTCTTAATTATTAGTTCAAGATATGAAAAAAATTTCTAAATACACAATTTACATGAAAATCTCAAAAATTAAAATTTTGCTTTTCTAAAATTAGCAAATTTTACGTAAAACTGGACTTCGCTACTTAACTTCAACAAGTAAAAAATGTCAACAGTCTTTCTATGTGGGTTGAAAAAGCTTGGTACATCTATCACATACCTATTGAGGTATTTTTCAAAGAAATTTGGACATGCTTAGCAATGATTTGATTTACTTTTAAAAGAAAATATTTAAAAAAATGTCCATCCACATAAAAGAATTGTAGAGAATGGCAATGGAAAGACACCTTTAGACCTTCATTTAGCTCTGTAGTATTTTTTATCAACTCATATTGAGTGTTGATCATAATTCCTTGAAACCATTTCTGTTTAGATAACTAACATAGTGTTGGGAAAATATTTTACAGAAGTCTCTAAAAGCCACAAAAGTGGCTAATTTTTTACAAGACTAGTGTTAAAGAAAAAATCTAAAAGTAATTTTGGTACAAACCAATTAGGATGCATCAATTTGACATGATATATCCTTTAGATGTCCATTCTAAAACTGATTCTAAATATTTGATGTAATAGGCATGTATATTTTAGCCAACCAAAAGTTCCATTTTTTGTTTTGCGTAAAGAGGGCGTAGACTTACCACTTTGCTATGATACTACGTTAAGATAAACAAATTGAATGTGATAAAGATCCATCAGTTGGACAAACTAAGTATATCATATGTGCATGCTTAAATTGATTGTGACAATCCACACACATGTTAGTAATCAAGTCTTTCAATGGAATGCGAAGTAGATCCACCACTTGGCTAGACATAGCTTGACTTAAAACTAATTCTCTTGAAACCATTACACTTGGATATGTTAATCACATCAAATGCCACGCCCTTTTCGCATCCATAATATTTTTATTCCTCATAACAACTAAATGATAAACTAAACAAATCATTATACATTTTAATTCTTATATAGTGTTAAAAGCATGCCTAACAATCTAGAGTACACATGAGTTAGTCATCTCAAATACTTTTCTTGCTATTAGTAAAAATATTCTAAAATAATCTAGGATTATTACCATATGAGACATTTTCCAAACATTGCGCTCAACAAATCTTACTTTAGAGATGGTTCTTAACCATGTGATAAACTTACTTAAGAAACAACACTTAATTAGAGAAGGATGTCCATTATATCATACTTTTGAGATACAATGTTACTATTATATAAAGAACTTAAAAACATGCTATAGTAAGAATATAAATTTTCTTTTAAAAAATAGTTTTTGTTAAATCTTTGAGTCCCCTTAAAATAGGGTGCACTCTACATAGCACTTCATTCAACAAAACAATTTTAAAATGACCACTAAATTGATTATCAAAATATTTTACAATGGCTTGCAATAGCCAAAAAAAGGATTACAAGTCTCCTTTCCATCCACAAAGTTTGATGCACTATCATTGAATCAATTCCTTCTTAATAAGTACACATTTGTGACATAGTTTGTCTCAGGATCTTCAAACATATTGACAACTGTTTTGCGTGTATAATCCCTTTGTTCTGGAGCATGTAACCACCCTAGCAACCAAGGTATCATGGTTGTCTCCAAGAAGATTTGAAGTTCTAGTGGTGACTGTCTCCACATTTTTGGAAAGATAAGGTATGTGCCTTGCATATTCCACATAACTCTATATGGGCTGTCATCAAAATCAAAGTATTCCCTGTATGTAGATCATGAAACATATCCCATACCAATGACAAATTCTTGTGGTATACTCTTTTATACCCCAACATAATATTTGGATTTTGGCAATTCTTGTTACTCAAGAGCATCATAAATTGACTATGATGGCTAGGAAAACATGTTTGAATGATGATGTTGAGCTTTTTTAAGGTTGTAACAACTCCAGATCCAAACCTCAAAGTAGTAAAAGCAAAAGTCTAAAAAGACATCTACATCAGGGCGTATAGCAAAACAAATTTCATCTTGTTTTATGAGATGCATGTGGCCAGTCCATGATGGTATAGAATCACCATGTTGCATTTCAATCAGCTTAAGTAGTAGGCCTTCAATGTCCAAGATAAGGACTCTTCTTTCTTTCTTGAGCATAAGTGGCATCTGACTAAAGGATGAATAATATCCTTTTGAAGGTCCCTTAGAAGTACCACTAGATGAGTCCTCATGGCTTGAAGAAGATTTCCATCCCAATAATGATATAATTTTTGGTTTTGAGTCTGCATTGAAAACATGGAAAATTAGCCAAGACTAGATAGTTGCTAGTGTAAATGCGCACATAACCAAGAAAGAACATATTTGTATTTAATCTAACCTAGAATAAATAGATTACTAATATAGATTACACATGCATCCAATAAATAAGATAATGATAAGTTGTAAATTTTTTAATAGTTGAATCCTTGTATGGTTTGCAATCTAGATTGGCCACTTGTCCATTCTACGTTAGTTTTTGGCTAAGATACACAATACACATGAATATGAAAGAACATACAAGCATGCTTTTCTTGGGAAAGAAAGATAGAAAATATACAAAAAAATGAGTCTGGATTGGATGGGTGATCAATCTATGTATAGATATGTACATGTAACAACATATGACCATCACTTGATCTAGAATGGACAGGTGGTCAATCTAGACAACACATGTAACTGTTAAAAAACATGGTTATGCATGTCTTTCCTAGAAAAGAGCACATTCACATATGACCATCCCCTGACCTAGAATGAATAGGTGGTCAATCTCAAGTGCATATATGTATAACAAAGTACATCCCACCATAAGCTATAGCGTGGAATGGAGAGATGGTTAAGATACACAATACACATGAATATGAAAGAACATACAAGCATGCTTTTCTTGGGAACGAAAAATAGAAAATATAAGAAAAATCAGCATGGATTGGACAAGTGGACAATGTATGTATAGATATGCACATGTAACAACATACAACCATCACCTCACCTAGAATGGATGGGTGGTCAATCTAGATAACACATGTGACTATTAAAGAACATGGTTATGGGTGTCATTCTAAGAAAAGAGCACATTCACATATGACCATCACTTGACCTAGAATGGACATGTAGCCAATCTCAATAGCACATATGCATTACAAAGTACATCCCACCATAACCTAGCCTGGAAGGGACAAATGGCTAAGATACACAATACACATGAATATGAAAAAACATACAAGCCTGATTTTCTTGGGAAAGAAAGATAGAAAATGTAGAAAAAATGAACCTCGATTGGACATGTGATCAATCTATGTGTAGATATAAACATGTAACAACAAATGACCATCATTTGACCTAAAATGGACAGGTGGTCAATTTAGATAAAACATGTGACTATTAAAAAAAATTGTTATGCATGTCATTATCAAAAAAGAACACATTCACATATGACCATCACCAGACCTAGAATAGGTAGGTGGCCAATTTGAATAGCACATATACATAACAAAGTACATCCCACCATAACTAAGGAAAAAATGACTAAGATACACAAAACACATGAATATGAAAGAACATACAACCATGCCTTTTTTGGGAAAGAAAGATAGAAAATATGGAAAAAATGAATTTGGATTGATCATGTGGTAAATATATGTGTAGATATACACATGTAACAACATACAACCATCACTTGACCTAGAAGGGATAGGCGGTCCATCCAAACAACACATGTGCCTATTAAAGAACATGGTTATGCATGTCTTTCCTAGAAAAGAGCACATTTACATATCACCATCACTTGACCTAGAATGGATAGGTGGCCAATCTAAAGTGCACATATGCATAAAAAAGTATATTCCACCATAATCTACTATGGAATGGACAGATGAATAAGATATTCAATACACATCAATATGAAAGAACATACAACCACACTTTTCCAAGGAACGATAGATAGAAAAAATGAGTCTGGATTGGACAAGTGGTCAATCTAGGTGAAAATATACCTATGTAAGAGCATACACATGTGTATGAAATAACATACAAGCATGCTTTTCTTGGGAAAGAAAGATAGAAGATATAGAAAAAATGAGTCTAGATTGGACATGTGGTCAATCTATATGGAGATATGCAAATACAACAACATATGACCATCATTTGACCTAGAATGTACATGTGGTCAATCTAAACAACACATGTGACTATTAAAGATAAAAAATGAACTTGGATTGGACATCATTTGACCTAGAATGGGAAGGGGTCAAACTAAATAGCACATGTGACTATTAAAGAACATGGTTATTCATGTCATTCTTAGAAAATATTACATTCACATATGACCATGAAGAGACCTAGAATAGACATATGGCCAATGTGAATAGCACATATACATAACAAAGTATATCCCACCATAACCTAGCGTCGAAGGGACAAATCACTAAGATACACAAAACACATGAATATGAAAGAATGTACAAGGATGCCTTTTTTGGGAAAGAAAGATAGAAAAAAACTTGGAGATCATGTGGTAAATATATGTGTAGATATACACATCTAACAACATACGACCATCACTTGACCAAGAAGGGATAGGTGGTCAATCTAAACAACACATGTGCCTATTAAAGAACATGGTTATGCATGTCTTTTCTAGACAAGGGCACATTCACATATGACCATCACTTGACCTAGAATTGACCACTTTTTTATTCATCTAGCCTAGAATGGATAGAAGGCTCATCTAACATGCGCATATTGATGAGTTGTCTATTTTAGCCATGATAATTTTCTAAATTTATAAAAAATTGAATCTCTTGGGGAGCTTGGTCATTGCATGTTGAACTTATTATTACGTTACTTTACCATTATCTATCTACCACTTAGTCTTCTAAACCTTTCAAAGAAATATTTTGCATAAAAATTCAAGAAAACCATGCAACCTCTCTCAAAAAAATCACGTATAAATTTGAAATTGGCAACCTGGTCATGTTGGATCAACCACTTGGTCATTCTAGATTTAAAATATTGACCTTCATAGTCTAGAGAAATCTATTGTGAGAAACTATGAAAATTATCAAACTCCATCTGTGATTTCACAATGTCCTAGGCCTCCTTCTTGATTAAAATTTAGTACTTGGATTTCTATAGTGAACAAATTTTCTACAACTAATTATAGAATAATCCAAGTTACATATTATAACAAGTGATATTGAAAAACCCAACAAAGCAAAACGACGTGTTAATACAAAATATTCTTGAGAATATGAAATTGTGTTCTTAATACATATCTACAATCACATTAAAGTCTCCAATCTGTTGCAAGTCTCTACAGATCATGCTTCAAATCTTCTAGCATACTCCCTAAAGAAAATCTACAAGAATAAACACAATCAATTTTCAATCATAATATTTACACTAGATAACTTCTAGTGTAAATTAAGAGTATGGCTAGGATTGAGCATTACCTTAGAGTCCCTTATCAAGTTTGAGAAAAGTGTGCTGAAATAACAACTTTTGATAAAGGCTCTTGCAGATACAGCCTTCAAGGGTGCAGTTGTGCAACCTAGTTTCCTTGCTAATGAAATCAATTGAGGCCCCTTCATGATGTCAATAGTTGAGGCTTCTTTTGACAATATCTCTCTTATCTTCTGCCTTTCTGTTTCTTGTTGGCTACTTGAGTTTGTTGATCCCTCTTGTGTGTCAATAGAATTATCTATTGGCAACCTACCTGTTTCAACTTCTTGCATTGATCATTTTGCATTAGGTTCTCTCCAACATGCAATGACAGCATCATCCTTGCTACCATTGGAAATTGGAGGTTGTCCACACCACTCGCATTCAATAGTTGCACGAACATCCCTGACTTCATCAAGCTTTAATAAATATGGAAGTAGCTCACCCATGAGAACATTGTCCATCTTCTTTTTCTCATCAAACATCATTGGGAATAAATATGGAAGTAGCTCACCCATGAGAACATTTTCCATCTTCTTTTTCTCATCGAACATCATTGGGAATATGCAATTGTTTGCTGGTGAAACACAACCCTTGTATGAGGAGTCATCGATAAGAATTGTTCGTCAAGGATCACATTAAAACCCAAAAGACATTTTGGTTAGTGGCTTAAACATTGCTTGCACATTTGGATTGTCCGGTCGATATAGGTTCTCAAGAACAAAGCAAGATTCTTGACCCCACACTGTAAATAATGGTAATGTTTTCTCTGCCCTATTTGTCAATGTCCTTACAATTTGGAGAACATTAGCTAGTTTAGCTGTTGACCAAATTCCCACATTGAATCTTTGCAATAAAAATTGTAGAAACTCAAGACATCTTGGCCTAAGAACAATATATCCTGTAGAGTCTAGTAATATTCCAACTTTATTTTTTCTAGATTTTCCATCTCTTCTCTAAGAAAAGCATGCTTGTATGTTCTTTTATATTTATGTGTATTGTGTATCTTAGCCATTTATCCATTCTAGGTTAGGTTATGGTGGGTTGTACTTTGTTTTGCATATGTGTAATTCAAATTCAACACGTGTCCATTCTAGGTCAAGTGATGGTCATATGTGAATGTGAATGTGATGGTCATATGTGAATGTGTTCTTTTTAAAAAAAGACACACATAACTATGTTCTTTAATAGTCACATGTGTTGCATAGATTGGCCACGTGTCCATTCTAGATCAGCTAATGGTCATATGTTGTTACATGTTCATATTGTTTCCTAGATTGGCCACTTGTCCCTTCTAGGTCAAGTGATGGTCTTATGTTGTTATTATGTGCATATGTGATTCCTAGATTGGCCATGTGTCCATTCTAGGTCACGTGATGGTCGTATATAAGGAACATCAAAACATGCTATAGTAAGAAGATAACGTTTCTACAAAAAATTTAGTTCATCAAAGCTTTGAGTCCCCTTAAAATAGGGTGCACTCTATAGAGCACTTTATTCAATACGGTTCACTGGATCTAGGTCATATATGAGTGTGCCCATTTTCAAAAAAATATGTGTATCCATACTAGATTAGAAGGATAGTATGATTTCTTGCTTGAACCAACGTATTTCGACACATGTTCAGTTTCTAAACCACATGTAATTGTTCTTTCTTAGTTTTTTTTCTTTTACTGTTACATGTGCTATCTAGATTGTCCACATATCCATTCTAGCTTAGGTGATTCTAATATGGTGATTCCTATGCGTACATGCTCTCTAGATTGACCACATGTCCATTCTAGCTTAGTTCTTGCTAAATTGTCTATCTCTCTTGATAAAAAAAAACATTACACTCTAGAATGGCCATTTGAGCATTCTTAGTAAAGAAACATGTTGTGTTTTGTAGATTGGTCATCTATCCATTCTTGGTAGGGCTAGTACTGTGGACATCAAGACATCAAAACACATGTGGTTTCCTAGGTTAGTAAAGAGTGGTCACTTGTCCATTCTAGGTCAAATGGTGTCATATGTGAATGCGTCTTTTCTATGAAAGACATGTGTACTTATGTTCTTTAATAGTCACATGTGTTGTCTAGATTGGCCACCTATCCATTCTAGGTTAGGTGATGGTCATATGTTGTTACATGTGTATTTGTGCCCCTAGATTGACCACATGTCCATTCTAGGTTCATTTTTTCTATATTTCCCATCTCTCTTTCCTAAGGAAAGCATGCTTGCATGTTCTTTTATATTCATTTATATTGTGTATCTTATCCATCTATTCATTCTAAGTTAGGTGATGGTGGAATGTACTTTGTTTTGCATATGTGCACTTCTGATTGGCCACTTTTCCATTCTAGGTCAAGTGGTGGTGATATGTGAATGTGTTCTTTTTAACAAAAGACACGCATAACAATGTTCTTTAATAGTCACATGTGTTGCTTAGATTGACCACGTGTCAATTCTAGGCTAGGTAATGATCATGTGTTGTTACATGTGAATATGTGTTGCCTAGATTGGCCACTTGTCCATTCTAGGTCAAGTGAGGGTCATATGTTGTTACGTGTATGTATGTGCACCTAAATTGACAACTTTCCCATTGGAGGCTCATTACAAGTGACCAATCTAAAGTTGATCATGGCACAATGGAACCATCACTCAAATACTTTCACATATAAAAAATAGAACATGAATTTGTTCAAAAAGAGAATTTTTTATTTGTCTTTTTTAGTCAACCTAAATATAGACATAAGATTTTTAAATGAATGAACAAAACTAAATTGAACCAAAAGGATACATTGAAGATATTTGAAGCTTTCAAGTCATCTTTATAATAGATATAACAAGTTCAAACTACAAAAGAAACAATGAAATGGATGTGTGGTTTCCAAGTTAATATATACTTGCTTCAAGTGATAAAAAATCTTTGACGGAAAAGTTGCCTTCACTCATCCTTTCCACCGTGTCGCTTTCGTGCTCAACTAGGTGATATACTTGATTGAACTGAAGTCCGGCCCATTGCTTGATGTCATCATGGAATGTCACAAATTCTAGAATCCCTGATTCTAGATTTCTTCTAATCCTCAATGTTTTCCACTATGGCTACAATTTCTTTCTTCTTTTCAAGACCAATCTCTGTTATATAGCCATCACTGAATAATTCCACTAGCTTGGATCCTTCTGTGCAATACTTCTTGGTAAATTGCTTGACAAGAATTTTCTTCTTAAATCTCAAGAAATCCTTATCCAATAGATGCTCATAGTTTGAAAATTGATATCAAGTAACCCTGCATCAAGTATGGTGGTAGATTCTCCTGGAGAAAGAGTTGTTGGGAGTCCACTAGATGCATCACTTTTTCTAATAAGGACCACAATAGAGAAGAACTATATGGACCCAGCATAAAACGCTTCTTTTTCATGATGTATGTGAGAGACTGGGAAGATAGACATGCCAATAACCACACAACCATACCTATATATAGGCCATTGGCCCTTTGGCTCTTAGCTATATATAGCCCCTGTACCGCATGTGTATCCATCAGCCCTTGGCCAGGGCCGTGCCCTCCTATAGTCCTACCCTTGGCATGACATTATTCCCCCCTTGGAGAAGCGTTTCGTCCGCAAAAACAAAAGTGATAGGATCTTCATAAGAACACTAATGTTTTCCAGAGTGGTATCCTTCATGGATCCAGCTGTTTGTTTGATCAAAACACGATACAGTAGGAGGTTCAATGAAATCAAGAATAACATCGTGATTTTACACATTGTTGTCCTTTTGGAACCATCTAGTGTGTAGTCTCCATTTAAAATGCACATGAGCATGCTTAAACGAGTTATCACAACAAGGATGTACCTGAAAGAGTATCGCTTTTCACTTTCCGTGAAAGTAAAGATACTAAACCTAATCGCAAACATGCTTTATCTGATGGTAAGCAAACTCCAAGTAGAGCAATAAATGCTTATAAATTGGATTGCTTGGTGCTAATGTACGCACTTTGCATATCCTTTAGCACAAGATTACACTTTGTAATTTGCCACTATCCCCTTGGATAACTAACAGTACTGAAGTGTATATCCCTCACAGTTGGTAAATGGGAATCACAATATTGTGTAAAATTGTTGAGGAATCAACAATGTCCGGAATAACCATCGTGATTAACTTGAAAAATCCACACACTCAAACCGAGTGATGACCTCTATTGGTGATTAGTAGACCCAAAAGTAGTCTCATAGAGATACTGCACATAGAGTGCAAAATACTTCATAAGTAACAACTTGATGAATACGCATGCTGTTCCAAATCAGCCTTTGCTAAACACTAGGGCCCATAACACCTAGTGTGCATGCATTTAGCAAAAAACTGATCCGAACCTATATATCCATGGTGATCATTGCCAATACTTATGGCAAATGTGATACGCCTAGCACACATTAAAGAGGAATGTAAATAGTTCTGAAAAGAAACTAAATACTTTCAGTTGCAATCTTTTGCAAGCCTTGCTGAAACGTCTGAACCATAATAGAAGGTGAAACAACGATCACTTTCAGGTACAAACAATGAAACTTTTTCATTAACAACTCATAGCCTTTCTATATGTAAAACAATCATCTGTAATGTTGTTTAGCAGCACTTGTACCTTAACAAGTCATTCTAAGTATCCGACAATTTTTTGCCACTGAAATTGCTCCTGATACGTCGTGGTGAAAATGGTCTAGAAAACAGATGAGACCAGCAACAAGGGACATTGTCGCAACACATAATTGAAATAGCGGCACCAGTGCCTTGCAATGCATATGCCTTTGTGCAGTTAACAGGGCATCACCGTCGAGAGCTATGGTCTTAATAGTGGAGTCCTACGGGGCTTGCCTACGGCTTAACCACTATTGAGCTATTAGAAGCTTGACAGGAGCCGGTGTTGTTTTGGTGTCGAAAGACCCTCTCTTCTATTCCTTGCAATTAATGGTATTCGAGCCGCGGGTACAGTAGCTTGAGTGCTTTTTCTAAAGGGGTAAAGAGGAGTAGCAACTAGGGCTTGAAGTGCCAAAGTACACCTAAAAAGTTTACACCTAAAAGTTGTTAGAATGGCTGACAATAGTAAAGAGAGTGAAATTAATGTTGATAACTTTGATTTTGCTCATGAGCAAGATACTAATGATGCTTCAATGCTTGTTAACTATCTTGTTTCTAGGCTTCAACAAGCCATGGGCAATCCATCTCTCCAAAGTGAAGTGCAACGGCAGCTCCGTGCTCACGGGATTCTCCAAGATCATCAACATGACAAGAGAACACCTAGGAAGCCTCCTTGTGAGACTACCAAAAGAGGTCTCTCTCCGATTTGGGAAGAAGAAGAGAATCCATATGAAGGGCTCAAGAATTTACTTCTTGATGATGCATCTCCTTCCCAAAGGAGAACTCAAGAGCCTCCACCGAAGGAACGAGAAAGAAGCGAGTCTCCCTCCACCTCGGCGGAGATGGCTCCACGAAGACGGCGGGCTAAACACTCTCCATCACCACCAAAGCGGAGAAGACCATCACACTCTTGTCCACGCCATAATTCAAAGAGGGATGATAAAAAGCAAGAGAAGAAAAAGGCGAGAAAGAGGACACCCTCTTCTCCATCTTCTTCGTCCTCTTCCTCTTATGAAAGCTATGGTGAAGACGACAAAGATCAAGACAAGAAAAAGGCGAGAAAGAGGTCACCCTATTCTCCACCTTCTTCAAATTCTTCACCTTCTGAAGAAAGTGATGGTGCAACCTTTGAACCATCAAAAAGAAGAGGCCATAGGAAATCCTATGCCGCATGGAAGAGGTCGTCCAAGTTGAAGAAATTCAAAGAGGGAGGGAAGAGCATCTCTTTCCTTACCTATGATGGTACCTTTGGTGCTACGGACAAAGTCTTGGCCTTTATCCAACAATTCGATGCGGCGTTTGGAGATGAGGGCTTCACGGAGTCCTCTAAGCTACGCCATGTAGCTATGCACTTTCAAAAGTCCACCAGACAATGGTGGTCTAGCCTACGAGCCAACGGTGAAGCTCCACGAACATGGAAAGCTTTAAGAGCTTCCATTATGAAGCAGTTTTTGGCCACCGATGCCAAAGACAAAGTACTCACCGAATGGCGAATCTTAAAGCTCTCTCCCAATGAATCTATCCACAAATATGTAGACAAGTTTTGGGACCTACAACTCAAAACCATTGTCTTCAAAAAGTTGGATTTTGGAGAGCAAAAGCAACAATTTTGTGCAGGCTTAACCGAAGAAATGACAGAGTATGTCAACTCCCAAAGACCACGTACCATATCGGCGGTAATACACCACACTATGGTCGCCTCTCGAATCAATTTCCAAACGGGGGCAAAAAGAAATAATAAGCCCCCGGAAAACAAGGGTTCCAATGAGCCTAAGGGGAAGGACAATGTCCAAAAGTCTCCTAAGGGCAACTCCAACAAAGCTAAAGAGAAGGGAGTTTACAAAGGTAAGAATAAACTCTCTCTTGAAGAGCTTGAGAGTTATCGTAAGGATAACCGGTGTTTCAAGTGCGGCGAACAAGGACATGCGTACCGCGCTTCTCCAAAAGAACAACCGCCAAGATCCTCCTAGAGCTTCCTTGGTTGAAATCCAAGAGGAGAAGACTCACCAAACTCACCACAAAGGATCTCCTCTATGCCATGCTTGGGGAAAGGTAAGAGAACATGATGCTTTTATTCTCTTTGACCCTGGTTCTACTCACAATTTTATATCTATAGAGTTGGCCACCAAGCTATGAATACAATCCTACGAGATGGGAGATGTGCTACCCGCAGACAGTGCCTTCAAGGGGCAAGAAGCTTCAGTCACTCCCTTAATCGGGAAATTGAGGCTTCATGTCCAAGGCTATGTGGACAAAGAGGACTTCTTTATCTCTCCTCTCAAGCATGAGGATGTAATCCTAGGGGCACCATGGTTTGACCGCCTGGCTGCCGATGTTAAATTTCCTGAAAGGACAATCTCCTTTAAGTTCAGGGAAAAAGACATGTATATAGATGCTAAGGAAATGGGTAACACAATCCCCATTGTACATACACCATCTTTCGACAAGTCAATAAAGAGCTCTATTTCCATGTACATGATTTTTGCTAAAGACTCTCAAAATGAACCTAATGCTTTAGCAAAAGAAAATAAAAGCAACCAACAGGAATTAGAGTTATCCAATTTTCTCAAGGGGTTTCAAGATGTTTTTATTGACGACATCCCTTGTGAGCTACCTCCTAAACGAGGTAATGATGACCATGCAATTGAACTTCTTCCAGGAAGTTCACCGCCTAATAAACCTCCTTATAGAGTTTCTCAAGCTCAACAAGAGGAGATTATGCGGCAAGTGCATGAGTTAGTTGAGAAGGGTATGGTTAGGCCAAGCTCATCTCCATTTTGCTCACATGTGCTATTAGTGCAAAAGAAAGATGGCACATATCGTATGTGTGTCGACTATAGAGCACTAAATAGGATCACTATCGAGAATAGGTTTCCCGTTCCACGGGTAGAAGACCTATTTGATAAGCTACAAGGATTGACCTACTTCAGTAGGGTTGACCTAAAAAGTGGCTATCATCAAATAAGGATAGTTGATCGAGACATTGTAAAGACCGCATTTTGTACTACATTTGGTCTTTACGAATACATTGTCATGCCTTTTGGCTTTACCAATGCACCAGCCACATTCAACCGCTTGATGGAGAAGCTGTTCAGGCCTCATCGAACCTTCACTCGAGTGTTCTTTGATGATATTATCATCTACTCTAATTCATTGGAGGAACACAAGCAACACCTCCAAGTAATATTTCAAGTTTTAAGAGAGAATAAACTTTATGTTAATCGAAAGAAAAGTGAATTTTTCTTGCAAGAGATTCAGTATTTAGGTCACATTATCTCTCAAGATGGCATCCAAATGGATCCATCCAAGTTAGAGGTAATAAAAGGATGGCCTAAACCAAGGAATCTTCATGAACTAAGAAGCTTCATAGGTATGTGTGCATACTATAGACGCTTCATAGAAAAGTTCTCATAAATTGCGGGACCATTACATGACCTAACAAAGAAAAGCGTTAGGTATACACGGTCTGCTAAGGAGAACAATGCTTTCCAAAAGCTTAAAGAAAAGCTTATCTCTCAACCTGTGCTTACACTACCGGATCTCTCAAAACCATTTGAGGTCCAATGCGATGCTTGTGGTGATTGCCTTGGAGCTGTTTTGCTCCAAGAAGGGCACGCCATAGGCTATGAGAGTCGAAGGCTCGACCCTGTTGAGCAAGCTCTATGCATATACGAAAAGGAACTCCTTGCAGTTCTACATGACTTAGACTCATGGAAGCACTATTTATTGGGGACTCCTTTCATTCTGCGAACGGATCACCAAAGTCTTAAGTACTTCATGACGCAGACCAAGCTCTCCGACAAACAAATGAGGTGGGCAAATTTCCTTTCGCAATTTCATTTTCATATTGCTCACATTGCTGGCAAGCATAATCAAGTAGCTGATGCACTCTCAAGATGGCCGAGAGTGAATGCGGTTTCCATAGCAACTCACAATGATCTATCTTCAATGATAGATGAGTATGCTATTGATCCCGATTTTAGAGATGTGATTTCAGCCCTTGCATTAGGGAAGAAAGAAGAACCATTTACTTTACAAGATGGTTATCTTCTCTATGGCAATAGACTATGCGTTACTAACTCACTACGTGAGAAAGTAATGTATGAATCTCATGCTCCACCTTATGCGGGGCATAGAGGGATTCAGTCTACCTTAAAGGGAATTGCAACATATTTCTATTGGCCTACCATGAAAGTGAAGATACAAGAGTATGTTTCCAAATGTGTGGTATGCCAAAAGACAAAATTTGATAGAGGGAAGCAACTTGGATTGCTTCAACCCTTGCCAATCCCTAATTCACCATGGGAGAGCATATCCATGGATTTTATCTTTGGATTGCCTAAGTCTATCCATGGGAATACGGGAATACGGACGATAGTAGATAGATTTAGTAAACAAGCTCATTTTATACCTGTCAAAAAGACTATCAAAGCCCATCAAATGGCAACCCTATTTATTTCACAAATTTTCAAGTACCATGGCTTGCCCATGTCCATAGTGTCGGATAGAGATCCTAGAATGACCAGTAATTTCTGGAAGGGTCTCTTTGAGAATTTAGGAACAAGGCTAAACTTCTCTTCGGCCTATCATCCACAAACTGATGGCCAAAGTGAAATAGCTAACCTAACCATTCTCGATCTACTAAAAGCCTATGTAACGGAAGTAGATCAAAGATCCCAATGGGAGAAGTACTTACCCTTAGTGGAGTATGCTTACAATAACACTGTACACACTTCCACGGGAAAAGCACCTTTCGAGGTAATTGAGGGAAGATCAAAAAGTCCCTTGCTACTTAAGGTACATGGGAAGATCTTCGTTGCAGATGAGTATAGCCGAGACCTACAAGAATCTTTCCAAAAGATTAAGGATGCTATCTCTATCTCACAGCAAAGGAAAAAGGCTGCTGCTGACAAGCACAGAAGAGCCCAAGCCTTTAAAGAAAACGATTGGGTCTTGTTAAAGTTTCCCAAGGCTCGATTAAGGCACACAACTTGCAAGAATCCTACGGGTCACCAAAAGTACTATGCTAAACTAGCAAAAAGGTACTATGGTCCCTTTCAGATTCTTAAGCCAATCAATGAGTTGGCCTATCAACTCAAGTTGCCCAATCATTGGCTCATACACAATGCTTTTCATGTGAGCCTATTAAAGCCTTACAAAGGAGAGCCACCTCAAGAACCAACTATTGAAGACCCACCGGAGATCGAGGACCAAGAAGAGGTGTTGCAGCCCGAGTCCATTCTCTGACATGAAGACAAGGTACTAAGAGGCGGTAAGACTATCCGACGATATCTTATTAAGTTTAAGAATTATCCTTTTGAAGATGCTAGATGGATGCAAGGCATACAATTAAAGGATAACCTAAACCTTTTCAATGCTTACAATGCTTCCCAAGAGTAAGCAAATGTACAAAATGTTAAAAATGAACAAATTTTTTTTCTTATAAGACTCTCCTTTTCTTTATTTGTGCACAAAAATGAAGTAGTATGCATGCTTAGATCAAGTTTGCGGAGACGACGTCTCCCAAACACCAAGTAGAGCTTGTCACTCTACTATGGAAGACTGATCGGACTAATGTGCAGACATGCTTGCGGCAGCCTCAGGCTCTCAAGCGCCAAATAGACTAGTCATCCATTGTGGAATGATGTCGTAGGGTAACATAGGGATCCTATACCCGCTAAGAAAAGGACTCATGAACATGTTTTATCTTCTCTACACCATAGTCGAGGACGACTATGATTTCAAGAGAGAGGTAATGTCATAATAATCAATATCTAATTCTCCTAAATGATTTTCTCATATTAAACTGATCATTTAATGTGGGGAAGGCCAGGGGAGAAGAACCTAGAATATTGGTTAAGCTAGAAGACCGGCCACAGTAGGGATCCAAAGGAGGGAAAATAGGGATCCAAAGGGGGGCCCATCTGCAAAAGAGCCATGTGCAACAATGGGCTAAAAAGACCCTAAGGTTCAGCCCATTAAGACTTCCAAAATGCTAAGGTTCCAAAATTCAAAGGTTGTGTCCAAAGGTCAACCCTAGGGAAAATTGGATGCTTTGTGTGTGCCCTAAAAGTCTTTGCACATCCCTACATGGGAGGGGGCGAGCCCTAAAGGTAGGGGATGAGAGAGAAAGCCACACACACACACACACACACACACAGGCTCCCTTTACACAAAGGGAATGAGGGACACATGTCAACTCCCTAGGCCAGATGCCCACAAGGTGTGCCCAATTTCTATTGGATGACCCTTGAAGTGGACCAATGAGAATTAAGCTAGAGTAAATCTAGTTTAATTAATTTAAAAACATTTAATAAAAGAAACCAATGAGAATTAAGTCTCCTAGAAGACTATTGGGCAGTCTCCCAAGGGGTCCAATGAGCATTCAGGAGCCCCATGGCTTGCCTGATTCCTATTGGCCAGGAGACAAAGGGGTCCAATGAGAGTTTAGTTTAATTATTTAATTACAGAAAGCTCTCACAAAAGGGGAAAGGGGGACACATGTCAGAAGGCTATCACTTATGCTGCTTAATTGTAATTGGCTTGACTTGGGGAGGGCCAATGAGGCTTCAGCAAGAGCAATTAGCAAGAGGGCTCGCCCAAGAGAGAGAGGAGGGCTGATTTTTGCAAGGCATTATCACACACACACACTCACACAAGCTCATGTGTGAAGAAAGAGAAGACTATCTCTTCCCAAGCTTTAATGGAGAACTCATCACCTACTCCAAGCTTGTGAGATAGAAGCCTACATCAACACTCTCTTGGCATGTGGATGCAAATCCAACCAAGAGCCAAGCTTCAATGCATGCTCATCTCCTCTACCAAGCTAATTACTAAGCTAAGCTATGCTACATATGAGTGATTATGTGAGGAGATGTACATCTTTCTCGTAAGATACTCCTTCTTCCTCTCAATCTACTCTCATACCCTGCTATCTCTCACCATCTTCGAAGGTGTGTGAGGTCTTGGGTCTGAGAACGGGGATAATTCAAGTTGTGTTTGTTAAGTGTTTTGCTTAGTGCATGAAGTTTCCATCTTCATTGCACTAGCTAGTTTTGAAGGAACACAAAGAATTGTATTGTACAATGTCTCTCTTGATGGGAGAAACCATAATACAAAGCCTTTTGGAGGGGGTACCGGCTCCATGAAAATCCGGTCCACAATTGTTGTCAATAGCTTAATTTCTCTCTCTTTTGAAAGTATTGTCGATGGTATCTAACTAGGTGTTATGCTTTTTGTTGCTCTCTCCACCCAAGCACTCTTGTAATTCTCATTAGGAATCTATTCTAATGAAATGCCCACTATGTTCATGCTAATTTCCACTACACATAAGTTATTTGGCCATTAAATGTTACATTGGTATCAGAGCTCAAGGTTTCTCTTTTCTTGCTCAAGAAGAGAGGTCCTCAAGCTAGCTACAAATGGTTGGTATTGTTAATTGCCTGTGAGTAAGTAGAATAGGGATTTTTCAGCCTTGCAGTGCGCCTGCCTTCGTGCAGTTAACGGGGCATCACCGTCGAGAGCTATGGTCTTAATAATGGAGTCCTACGGGGCTTGCCTACGGCTTAACCACTATTGAGCTATTAGAAGCTTGACAGGAGCCGGTGTTGTTTTGGTGTCGAAAGACCCTCTCTTCTATTCCTTGCAATTAATGGTATTCGAGCCACGGGTACAGTAGCTTCAGTGCTTTTTCTAAAGGGGTAAAGAGGAGTAGCAACTAGGGCTTGAAGTTCCAAAGTACACCTAAAAAGTTTACACCTAAAAGTTGTTATAATGGCTGACAATAGTAAAGAGAGTGAAATTAATGTTGATAACTTTGATTTTGCTCATGAGCAAGCTACTAATGATGCTTCAATGCTTGTTAACTATCTTGTTTCTAGGCTTCAACAAGCCATGGGCAATCCATCTCTCCAAAGTAAAGTGCAACGGCAGCTCCGTGCTCACGGGATTCTCCAAGCTCATCACCATGACGAGATAACACCTAGGAAGCCTCCTTGTGAGACTACCAAAAGAGGTCTCTCTCCGATTTGGGAAGAAGAAGAGAATCCATATGAAGGGCTCAAGAATTTACTTCTTGATGATGCATCTCCTTCCCAAAGGAGAACTCAAGAGCCTCCACCGAAGGAACGAGAAAGAAGCGAGTCTCCCTCCACCTCGGCGGAGATGGCTCCACGAAGACGGCGGGCTAAACGCTCTCCATCACCACCAAAGTGGAGAAGACCATCACACTCTTGTCCACGCCATAATTCAAAGAGGGATGATAAAAAGCAAGAGAAGAAAAAGGCGAGAAAGAGGACACCCTCTTCTCCATCTTCTTCGTCCTCTTCCTCTTATGAAAGCTATGGTGAAGACGACAAAGATCAAGACAAGAAAAAGGCGAGAAAGAGGTCACCCTATTCTCCACCTTCTTCAAATTCTTCACCTTCTGAAGAAAGTGATGGTGCAACCTTTGAACCATCAAAAAGAAGAGGCCATAGGAAATCCTATGCCGCATGGAAGAGGTCGTCCAAGTTGAAGAAATTCAAAGAGGGAGGGAAGAGCATCTCTTTCCTTACCTATGATGGTACCTTTGGTGCTACGGACAAAGTCTTGGCCTTTATCCAACAATTCGATGTGGCGTTTGGAGATGAGGGCTTCACGGAGTCCTCTAAGCTACGCCATGTAGCTATGCACTTTCAAAAGTCCACCAGACAATGGTGGTCTATCCTACGAGCCAACGGTGAAGCTCCACGAACATGGAAAGCTTTAAGAGCTTCCATTATGAAGCAGTTTTTGGCCACCGATGCCAAAGACAAAGTACTCACCGAATGGCGAAGCTTAAAGCTCTCTCCCAATGACTCTATCCACAAATATGTAGACAAGTTTTGGGACCTACAACTCAAAGCCACTGTCTTCAAAAAGTTGGATTTTGGAGAGCACAAGCAACAAATTTTGCGGGCTTAACCAAAGAAATGGCAGAGTATGTCAACTCCCAAAGACCACGTACCATATCGGCGGTAATACACCACACTATGGTCGCCTCTCGAATCAATTTCCAAACGGGGGCAAAAAGAAATAATAAGCCCCCGGAAAACAAGGGTTCCAATGAGCCTAAGGGGAAGGACAATGTCCAAAAGTCTCCTAAGGGCAACTCCAACAAAGCTAAAGAGAAGGGAGTTTACAAAGGTAAGAATAAACTCTCTCCTGAAGAGCTTGAGCGTTATCATAAGGATAACCGGTGTTTCAAGTGCGGCGAACAAGGGCATGTGTACCGCGCCTGTCCCCAAAAGAACAACCGCCAAGATCCTCCTAGAGCTTCCTTGGTTGAAATCCAAGAGGAGAAGACTCACCAAACTCACCACAAAGGATCTGCTCTATGCCATGCTTGGGGAAAGGTAAGAGAACATGATGCTTTTATTCTCTTTGACCGTGGTTCTACTCACAATTTTATATCTATAGAGTTGGCCACCAAGCTAGGAATACAACCCTACGAGATGGGAGATGTGCTACCCGCAGACAGTGCCTTCAAGGGGCAAGAAGCTTCAGTCACTCCCTTAATCGGGAAATTGAGGCTTCATGTCCAAGGCAAAGTGGACAAAGAGGACTTCTTTATCTCTCCTCTCAAGCATGAGGATGTAATCCTAGGGGCACCATGGTTTGACCGCCTGGCTGCCGATGTTAAATTTCCTGAAAGGACAATCTCCTTTAAGTTCAGGGAAAAAGACATGTATATAGATGCTAAGGAAATGGGTAACACCATCCCCATTGTACATACACCAGCTTTCGACAAGTCAATAAAGAGCTCTATTTCCGTGTACATGATTTTTGCTAAAGACTCTCAAAATGAACCTAATGCTTTAGCAAAAGAAAATAAAAGCAACCAAAAGGAATTAGAGTTATCCAATTTTCTCAAGGGGTTTCAAGATGTTTTTTTTGACGACATCCCTTGTGAGCTACCTCCTAAACGAGGTAATGATGACCATGCAATTGAACTTCTTCCAGGAAGTTTACCGCCTAATAAACCTCCTTATAGAGTTTCTCAAGCTCAACAAGAGGAGATTATGCGGCAAGTGCATGAGTTAGTTGAGAAGGGTATGGTTAGGCCAAGCTCATCTCCATTTTGCTCACATGTGCTATTAGTGCAAAAGAAAGACGGCACATATCGTATGTGTGTCGACTATAGAGCACTAAATAGGATCACTATCGAGAATAGGTTTCCCGTTCCACGGGTAGAAGACCTATTTGATAAGCTACAAGGATCGACCTACTTCAGCAGGGTTGACCTAAAAAGTGGCTATCATCAAATAAGGATAGTTGATCGAGACATTGTAAAGACCGCATTTCGTACTACATTTGGTCTTTACGAATACATTGTCATGCCTTTTGGCTTTACCAATGCACCAGCCACATTCAACCGCTTGATGGAGAAGCTGTTCAGGCCTCATCGAACCTTCACTCGAGTGTTCTTTGATGATATTATCATCTACTCTAATTCATTGGAGGAACACAAGCAACACCTCCAAGTAATATTTCAAGTTTTAAGAGAGAATAAACTTTATGTTAATCGAAAGAAAAGTGAATTTTTCTTGCAAGAGATTCAGTATTTAGGTCACATTATCTCTCAAGATGGCATCCAAATGGATCCATCCAAGTTAGAGGTAATAAAAGGATGGCCTAAACCAAGGAATCTTCATGAACTAAGAAGCTTCATAGGTATGTGTGCATACTATAGACGCTTCATAGAAAAGTTCTCACAAATTGTGGGACCATTACATGACCTAACAAAGAAAATCGTTAGGTATACACGGTCTGCTAAGGAGAACAATGCTTTCCAAAAGCTTAAAGAAAAGCTTATCTCTCAACTTGTGCTTACACTACTGGATCTCTCAAAACCATTTGAGGTCCAATGCGATGCTTGTGGTGATTGCCTTGGAGCTGTTTTGCTCCAAGAAGGGCACGCCATAGGCTATGAGAGTCGAAGGCTCGACCCTGTTGAGCAAGCTCTATGCATATACGAAAAGGAACTCCTTGCAGTTCTACATGACTTAGACTCATGGAAGCACTATTTATTGGGGACTCCTTTCATTCTACGAACGGATCACCAAAGTCTTAAGTACTTCATGACGCAGACCAAGCTCTCCGACAAACAAATGAGGTGGGCAAATTTCCTTTCGCAATTTCATTTTCATATTGCTCACATTGCTGGCAAGCATAATCAAGTAGCTGATGCACTCTCAAGATGGCCGAGAGTGAATGCGGTTTCCATAGCAACTCACAATGATCTATCTTCAATGATAGATGAGTATGCTATTGATCCTGATTTTAGAGATGTGATTTCAGCCCTTGCATTAGGGAAGAAAGAAGAACCATTTACTTTACAAGATGGTTATCTTCTCTATGGCAATAGACTATGCGTTACTAACTCACTACGTGAGAAAGTAATGTATGAATCTCATGCTCCACCTTATGCGGGGCATAGAGGGATTCAGTCTACCTTAAAGGGAATTGCAACATATTTCTATTGGCCTACCATGAAAGTGAAGATACAAGAGTATGTTTCCAAATGTGTGGTATGCCAAAAGACAAAATTTGATAGAGGGAAGCAACTTGGATTGCTTCAACCCTTGCCAATCCCTAATTCACCATGGGAGAGCATATCCATGGATTTTATCTTTGGATTGCCCCACAAACTGATGGCCAAAGTGAAATAGCTAACCTAACCATTCTCGATCTACTAAAAGCCTATGTAACGGAAGTAGATCAAAGATCCCAATGGGAGAAGTACTTACCCTTAGTGGAGTATGCTTACAATAACACTGTACACACTTCCACGGGAAAAGCACCTTTCGAGGTAATTGAGGGAAGATCAAAAAGTCCCTTGCTACTTAAGGTACATGGGAAGATCTTCGTTGCAGATGAGTATAGCCGAGACCTACAAGAATCTTTCCAAAAGATTAAGGATGCTATCTCTATCTCACAGCAAAGGAAAAAGGCTGCTGCTGACATGCACAGAAGAGCCCAAGCCTTTAAAGAAAACGATTGGGTCTTGTTAAAGTTTCCCAAGGCTCGATTAAGGCACACAACTTGCAAGAATCCTACGGGTCACCAAAAGTACTATGCTAAACTAGCAAAAAGGTACTATGGTCCCTTTCAGATTCTTAAGCCAATCAATGAGTTGGCCTATCAACTCAAGTTGCCCAATCATTGGCTCATACACAATGCTTTTCATGTGAGCCTATTAAAGCCTTACAAAGGAGAGCCACCTCAAGAACCAACTATTGAAGACCCACCGGAGATCGAGGACCAAGAAGAGGTGTTGCAGCCCGAGTCCATTCTCTGACATGAAGACAAGGTACTAAGAGGCGGTAAGACTATCCGACGATATCTTATTAAGTTTAAGAATTATCCTTTTGAAGATGCTAGATGGATGCAAGGCATACAATTAAAGGATAACCTAAACCTTTTCAATGCTTACAATGCTTCCCAAGAGTAAGCAAATGTACAAAATGTTAAAAATGAACAAATTTTTTTTCTTATAAGACTCTCTTTTTCTTTATTTGTGCACAAAAATGAAGTAGTATGCATGCTTAGATCAAGTTTGCGGAGACGACGTCTCCCAAACACCAAGTAGAGCTTGTCACTCTACTATGGAAGACTGATCGGACTAATGTGCAGACATGCTTGCGGCAGCCTCAGGCTCTCAAGCGCCAAATAGACTAGTCATCCATTGTGGAATGATGTCGTAGGGTAACATAGGGATCCTCTACCCGCTAAGAAAAGGACTCATGAACATGTTTTATCTTCTCTACACCATAGTCGAGGACGACTATGATTTCAAGAGAGAGGTAATGTCATAATAATCAATATCTAATTCTCCTAAATGATTTTCTCATATTAAACTGATCATTTAATGTGGGGAAGGCCAGGGGAGAAGAAGCTAGAATATTGGTTAAGCTAGAAGACCGGCCACAGTAGGGATCCAAAGGAGGGAAAATAGGGATCCAAAGGGGGGCCCATCTGCAAAAGAGCCATGTGCAACAATGGGCTAAAAAGACCCTAAGGTTCAGCCCATTAAGACTTCCAAAATGCTAAGGTTCCAAAATTCAAAGGTTGTGTCCAAAGGTCAACCCTAGGGAAAATTGGATGCTTTGTGTGTGCCCTAAAAGTCTTTGCACATCCCTACATGGGAGGGGGCGAGCCCTAAAGGTAGGGGATGAGAGAGAAAGCCACACACACACACACACACACACACAGGCTCCCTTTACACAAAGGGAATGAGGGACACATGTCAACTCCCTAGGCCAGATGCCCACAAGGTGTGCCCAATTTCTATTGGATGACCCTTGAAGTGGACCAATGAGAATTAAGCTAGAGTAAATCTAGTTTAATTAATTTAAAAACATTTAATAAAAGAAACCAATGAGAATTAAGTCTCCTAGAAGACTATTGGGCAGTCTCCCAAGGGGTCCAATGAGCATTCAGGAGCCCCATGGCTTGCCTGATTCCTATTGGCCAGGAGACAAAGGGGTACAATGAGAGTTTAGTTTAATTATTTAATTACATAAAGCTCTCACAAAAGGGGAAAGGGGGACACATGTCAGAAGCCTATCACTTATGTTGCTTAATTGTAATTGGCTTGACTTGGGGAGGGCCAATGAGGCTTCAGCAAGAGCAATTAGCAAGAGGGCTCGCCCAAGGGAGAGAGGAGGGCTGATTTTTGCAAGGCATTATCACACACACACACTCACACAAGCTCATGTGTGAAGAAAGAGAAGACTATCTCTTCCCAAGCTTTAATGGAGAACTCATCACCTACTCCAAGCTTGTGAGATAGAAGCCTACATCAACACTCTCTTGGCATGTGGATGCAAATCCAACCAAGAGCCAAGCTTCAATGCATGCTCATCTCCTCTACCAAGCTAATTACTAAGCTAAGCTATGCTACATATGAGTGATTATGTGAGGATATGTACATCTTTCTCGTAAGATACTCCTTCTTCCTCTCAATCTACTCTCATACCCTGCTATCTCTCACCATCTTCGAAGGTGTGTAAGGTCTTGGGTCTGAGAACGGGGATAATTCAAGTTGTGTTTGTTAAGTGTTTTGCTTAGTGCATGAAGTTTCCATCTTCATTGCACTAGCTAGTTTTGAAGGAACACAAAGAATTGTATTGTACAATGTCTCTCTTGATGGGAGAAACCATAATACAAAGCCTTTTGGAGGGGGGACCGGCTCCATGAAAATCCGGTCCTCAACTGTTGTCAATAGCTTAATTTCTCTCTCTTTTGAAAGTATTGTCGATGCTATCTAACTAGGTGTTATTCCCTTTGGTGCTCTCTCCACCCAAGCACTCTTGCAATTCTCATTAGGAATCTATTCTAATGAAATGCCCACTATGTTCATGCTAATTTCTGCTACACATAAGTGATTAGGCCATTAAATGTTACAGTCTCAACCATGTGAACCCTTGGTATGCGTGCCTTGCACGATGACATTGGCATGGATACATCACAGTGCACTGTTGCGTAAATTATGAGCTTATATCCACAGAGTGCCAAATATGGGTGCCATTATCATTGATCCAAAGTCAATCGATAATACTATGGCACATAGAGAAGACATGCTTCACACGAAGACAGTCAAAGCACTTTGCTTTATACAGTTGCTTCGTATGGAGGCTGCCCAAGCACTTTGCTTGGCACATCCGAGAGGTCTTTTCCAGAACCAAAAGTAAAACAGAAACAAAAACAAACATAACTTGAAAAGTGACTAATCTTGTCACCTCCTTGTAGCCAGGTTTTTGGTAATTCGGTCAAAACCGGCACATAGTCATATGTACCACCTAAGTGAGCTAGCGGATGTATCATATACATGCCCTTCTGATGTAAAAAAAATGTAGACATCTCAGCAGTTTTCCCAAGTTCGTATGCTCCTAGCATATTCCAACCATGGAAGTCTTGTCTTTGCATGATACTTCTAAGTACACCCATTTTGGATGCTACCATTCATACTCTTGCTCATAGACAAATGTCATAGCAAAAGAAAGTCGACCTTGTCGAGCAATTACAAATAATCGACCTTGTCAAATTGTACAATGTATTGAAAAGAAAAAAATAAAAATAAAAATGTCTTGCAAAGTATGTACCTAGTACCTACTTGGCTTGATCACGTAGACAAAGCCGTGCTCCAATGATGTCTAGAAAACAAGCCCTAGCAATTTGCGTGATAGCTTCTTGAAATGGTCGTTAATGGTCGGTCCTGTCGATCACTTGTTGCCTCCTTCATCAAGATTAGCAACAGACCGTGCCGATCTCCATGAGATTCTCGAGCACTACCATGCCCTAACCTTTGATAGGAATGGAGAGAAGCCTTGCTGTGAAATGAGACCATTTCTCACCCAAGCCTTGCTTGATGGGGAGTGGTTGTTGTATATTGTGTGAAAAAAAATAAAATACCATGATTTTGAGAATGCTCACAAGCATTGCTTGCACGGCAACATACATACCTCAGTAAGTGCTCATGCCGTCTAGTCTTACCATTGTACTAATCGAAGGAAGAAGAAAACCGAAAAAACCATGATGTCAGATGTTGTCGCCCTTTGCTTGATCCTTGGTATTGTTGTTGTTTGTGGCCCTACTTTGGCCGATCTTAATTCTTACTGAGGCTCTTTGCTTGATTTCAAATTTTCCGCTCCCCATTGGACATGCCTTGCATGATTTGTGTGTTGGAGTTGCCATGGTTCTTGAACCGGCTTATCCTCGGCAGGCCATATCCTTGTTATTAACATCTCACATGCCACATGATCATGCATATCCATGATCATTCATGCAAATACATCTCTCCAAATATGCACTTTGTAGTCCTTCTCCATCCGTAGTCATGCACCGGCCAAGGAATGCTGACTATCGGGTGTGTGCCCCGGATGGACATGCAATCAGAATTTCTACATTTTGTCTTATTACCCTGCTTCAAAATTCGACATGCAATCATATGGCTTCCCCGTTGCTCGTCGGCATGGGAACAGTCTCCTAAACTGGGGGGTGCCCAAATAGGGCGCCCCTTTTTAATTATGTGAACTCAAGGTCAGCCATGACGGATTTCTGCCGTTTGCGCGAAGGAGCAGGGGAGCAACATAGTCGACCACGGTGCTCGGATGGGTCACCGAAGAAACATATTTTTCTAGGTTTTTTGATGCGCACCCATCGAACCTAGCCTCCACCAATTCTGTGCACATCAACCTCGCATCCTTCCCCCTCCAAGGGTTGTATCCCGCGGTGTTCTCCGGCCATTATTCCTCCCGGCCCTGCAAGGATAGTTGCCCACGCTATGTGTCGGGTTATTGAGCCCGCCCCATGAAACTCCCCATATAAGGGGTTACTCCTGCGACTCTGCCCTTGGCTAGCCCTTTCATGCACACCCTCATGGAAACGAGAGAGAGAGAGAGAGAGAGAGAGAGAGAGAGAGAGAGAGAGAGAGAGAGAGAGAGAGAGAGAGAGAGAGAGCGAGAGAGAGAGAGAGAGAGAGAGAGAGAGAGAGAGAGAGAGAGAGAGAGAGAGAGAGAGAGCATGCAAAGCTATGCGTGACCGCATACCCTTCTCCTTCCCTCCTCCATAGATTCTCCCTTCCCCCTGAGCTCTGATACCAGTGTGAGAGACTGGGAAGATAGACATGCCAATAATCACCCAACCATACCTATATATAGGCCCTTGGCCCTCTAGCCCTTAGCTATATATAGCCCCTGTACCGCATGTGTATCCATCGGCCCTTGGACAGGGCCGTGCCCTCCTATAGTCCTACCCTTGGCATGACAATGTAGAACTCCAACACTTTGTTGTCGCATTATGTCCTTCATATTATTCAAAGTGTTCTGCAATTGCACAAAATTTGTCATGTTTAAGAAAGAAAGAAGCACATAGTGTGCTTCTTCTGAACCTCCACTGATGGACATCATCCCATTCAAGAGATCTTTGTATCGATCCTCATGCCAATGTGTGTTGCTCTTAAAGGCCTCTGATCTGTCCAATACACAAATTCCTATGGGCACTGGGTTGCGAAGGTGACGCTTCAAGTATGAAGAACCTTCAATATGAAGGTTTACCACATAAATCCTCCAAGGAACATCTTTTGCTTTTACTGCTCCTTGTGTAGATTGATTGTCCTTTCAACATACTTTCTTGCACTCTCTAGAAAGTCAATCTTCTTGATTCCTCGCTTTAATTGTGTCTTGATCCATACATCAGAAAGCTCAAGAAACTTCATATACACAACATCATTGATGTTATACATCAAGACAAGATCCTCCCAAGTATTGCACTTTGCATCTTCATTGAGAGAGTTAAACTCCTCAAGGAAGGCATCTTGAATGATACGATCTTGCTTGAGTTGTTTGATTCTTTCAAGCATGTCCATGATGTCTACGTCCTTTATGCCCTTTAATTACACAATTGTGCCATCTCTTATTTTTGCTTGTAGCTTCTTAACCTCTTCTTCATCCAAACCAGCTAGATACCTAAATATTGTGGCACTTGGTTTCTTATTCTCTTTTTCAAAATCTTGTTATAATATCTAGCCATTCATTAAAGATGGCATCAGAATAAGTCATCTTTGGACCCTACAACAATATGAGCCTTGGCCCTCTTTGCTTTTGGATGAAAAGATTTTGGCCTTGGACTCTTGGTGGAGGGCTTCTTATTCTTCACACTCTGGACAATGGAGTCATGAAGAGTGTCTGCAGTCACTTGTGTAGGATCCATGTCTGCATTCCAACCTCTAGAGAACATAGTTACCTCTTTATCTTTTACCATGCATTGAGCAAAACATGCCTTTGGAGATAGGCAATTCTCTATATTCCTTGGAACTTGAATGTTAATGCACTCAATGCTAGGATGCCCTTCAATGGTTGATACAGCTACTGCAACTACTTGGCCTAGATCCTCAAATGCATTGTTATCTTGTTTTGAGGCAAGAAACAAATGTACTTTATGATATTGAGCACCTTGTAGTCCATAAATATCGAGGTACCATGGACGAGGCTCATTGGTAGCAAGGTCAATGCTGACTGGAATGGTAGTTACTTTTTCTCTTATTTGAGGTCCTCACTTGAGACATTTTTACCCTAAAAAACATTTCATAATTACGTACTTAATCTAATTTGAGAAAAGAACATACAAGCACACTTTTCTAGGTGCAGATCTACCTATGTAAGAACATACACGTGTGTATGAAATAACATACAAGCATGCTTTTCTTTGGAAAGAAATATAGAAGATATAGAGAATTTGAGTCTGGATTGGTGGTCAATCTCTATGGAGACATGCACATACAACAACATATGACCATCACTTGACCTAGAATGAATAGGTGGTCAATGTAGACAACAATCTGACTATAAAGATAAAAAATAAACCTAGATTGGACATGTGGTCAATTTATATCTATATATACACATGTAACATAATACGACCATCACTTGACCTAGAATGAATAGGAGGTCAATTTAAACAACACATGTGTCTATTAAAGGACATGGTTATGCATGTCTTTCCTAGAAAAGATCACATTCACATACGACCATCACTTGAGCTAGAATGGAAAAATGGCCAATCTAAAGTGCATATATGCTTAACAAAGTGCATTCCACCATAACCTATCATGGAACGGACAGATGACTAAGATATTCAATACACATGAATATAAAGAACATACAAGCACACTTTTCTAGGAAAAGAAAGATAGAAAATATAGAAAAAATGAGTTTAGATTGGACAAATGGTCAATCTAGGTGCAAGAATACCTATGTAAGAACATACACATGTGTATAAAATAACATTCAAGCATGGTTTCCTTGGGAAAGAAAGATAGAAGATATAGAAAAAATGAGTCTAGATTGGACAGGTGGTCAATCTCTATAGAGAAATACACATACAACAACATAGGACCATCACATGACCTAGAATGGACAGGTGGTCAATCTAGACAACATATCTAACTATAAAGATAAAAAAATGAACCTAGATTGGACATGTGGTCAATTTATGTGTATATCTACACATGTAACATCATACAACCTTCACTTGACTTAGTATGGACAGGTGGTCAATCTATACAACACATGGCCTATTAAAGAACATGGTTATGCATGTCTTTCCTAGAAAAAATCACATTCACATATGACCATCACTTGAGCTAGAATGGATAGATGACTAAGATATTCAATAAACATGAATATGAAAGAACATATAAGCACACTTTTCTAGGAAAATAAAGATAGAAAATATAGAAAAAATGAGTCTAGATTGGATGAATGGTCAATCTAGGTGAATATATACTTATGTAAGAACATACACATGTGTATGAAATAACATACAAGCATGCTTCCCTTGGGAAAGAAAGATAGAAGATATAGAAAAAATGAGCCTGGATTGGACACGCGGTCAATCTTTGTAGAAAAATACAGATACAACAGCATACGACCATCACTTGACCTAGAATGGACAAGTGGTCAATGTAGACTACACATCTGACTATAAAGATAAAAAATGAACCTAGATTGGACATGTGGTCAATCTATGTGTATATCTACACATGTAACATCATACGACCATCACGGACAGGTGGTTAATCTAGACAACATATGTGCCTATTAAAGAACATGGTTATGCACGTCTTTCCTAGAAAAGAGCACATTCACATATGACCATCACTGAGGTAGAATGGACAGATGGCCAATCTAAAGTGCACATATGCTTAACAAAGTACATGTCACCATAACCTAGCGTAGAATGGACATATGACTAAGATATTCAACACACATGAATATGAAAGAACATACAAGCACACTTTTCTAGGAAAAGAAGGATAGAAAATAGAGAAAAAATGAGTTTAGATTCGACAAGTGGTCAATCTTGGTTCAAATATACCTATGTAAGAACATACACATGTGTATGAAATAACATACAAAGCATGCTTTCCTTGGGAAAGAAAGATAGAAAAATACAAAAAAAAAAAAGAGTCTGGATTGAACAGGTGGAAAATCTCCGTAGAGAAATACACATACAACAACATATGACCATGACTTGACCTAGAATGGACAGGTGGTTCATCTAGACAACACATTTGACTATTAAAGATAAAATATGAACTTGGATTGGACATGTGGTTAATCTATGTGCAGATATACACATGAGGCAACATACAACCATCACTTGACCTAAAATGGATAGGTGGTCAATCTAGACAACACATGTGCCTGTTAAAGGACATGGTTATGCATGTCTTTCCTAGAAAAGAGCACATTCACATATGACCATCACTTGAGCTAGAATGGACAAGTGGCCAATCTAATGCACACATGCTTAACAAAGTACATTCCACCATAACCTAGTGTGGAATGGACAAATGACTAAGATATTCAATACACATGAATATGAAAGAGCATACGAGTCTGGATTGGACAAGTGGTCAATATTTGTAGAGAAATACACATACAACAACATACGACCATCACTTGACCTAGAATGGACAGGTGGTCAATGTAGACAACACCTCTGACTATAAAGATAAAAAATGAACCTAGATTGGACATGTGGTCAATCTATGTGTATATCTACACATGTAACATCATACGACCATCACTTGACCTAGAATGTACAGGTGGTCAATCTAGACAACACATGTTGCTATTGAAGGACATGGTTATGCATGTCTTTCCTAGAAAAGAGCACATTCACATATGACCATCACTTGACATAGAATGGACAATTATAAAATACCTTAACTACACATATTGAAATCACCTATTTATAAGGAACAAATGCCAATGTTAAGAATGCACGTATGCCAAGAAGACCCTATTACAATCCATCTATCCTAGAATGGACAAGTGATGAATCTAGTGTGCACATGTTATTGGACATATGCAACTTATAGATTGGTCACTTCCCATGTCTAGCCTATTGGAAGGCCATTATTGCAACGGACAATGCACCTGAAGAGATAGCATTCCAACTACACGCATTTAAATTCAAATTTTCCTCCAAAAGTCAAATATTTGCCAATTTAAATTTAAACCAAGAAACCCTTATCTCCTTCTCTCTTCCCCCCAAAGGAGCCTATATTATCACTCTCCCTCTGTGTCTCCCTCTTCTCCCTCTAGATATCCTAGAATGGACGAGTGGTCAATTCAGTGTGCACATGTTATTGGACATATGCAGTGTAGATTGTTTACTTCTCTATGTCTAGCCTATTGGAAGGCCATATTGCAAGAAACAATGCACCCCAAGAGAAGATAGAATTCAACCTACATGTATTTAAATTCAAATTTTTCTCCAAAATTTAAATATTGGTTAATTTGAATTTAAACAAAGAAACCCCTATCTCATTCTCTCTTCCCCCCAAAGAAGCTCATATTGTCACTCTCCCTCCTACTAGATATCCTAGAATGGACGAGTGGTCAATCTACTGTGCACATGTTTTTGGACATGTGAAGTGTAAATTTTTCACTTCTCTATGTCTATCTCAAATTTCTCCCCAAAATTCAAATATTGAATTTGAATTCAAACCAAGAAACCCCTATCTCCTTCTCTCTTCCCCCCTAAGAAGCCCACATTGTCACTCTCCCTTTCTCTCTTCCCCCCAAAGAAGCCCATATTGTCACTCTCCCTTTCTCTCTTCCCCTCTCTCACTCACTTGTTTTCACTCTTTCTCCCTCTTTATCTTTCTACTTTCCTCTCTCTTTTATCATGTGCATAATGAAGGTGTAGCTAGTGGTGGTAAACAATCAAAACCATCAGTAAAACAGAGCACGCGCAAGCATATACAGGTGCATATCTAACTCTTTTTATTACATACATGTTTTTAAATACTCGATGTATGACGTTTTTTAATTAGATTATTGATTTGAAAAACTATGTATTAATAAGTAGCTAGTTAGAAATATCTGAGTCAATTAAGTAGGTTTTCCATCATTTTTTTAATTAAAAATAGATAATTTTTACCTAATTAATTACAAAATTTGATAAAAAATTATTAATTTTCCTAGCTGCTTAATAGTTTAATCCAGCTTTGATAATTATCTTATATTAATCTAAGTTTAATTAGTATATCTTAATTCAAGACTAAAAAGATTAATTTCAATCCTACTATGGCTTAATAATTATTTAAATTAATATCTCTGATCTTAATCTAAGTGATGAATAGAATATTAAGAGTTAAGAGAGTAATTTATAATATAAAGAGATTTAATATCCCTAATTAATTAGGTTAATTAGGAAAATAGTTTTAATTAGCATAATTTTACTAATTAAAAAGAGATTATGCTAATTACCATTGATAATCAGCTAGAGTTTCTTTCTCTATAGTGATTTTTGAGTAGAGTTCCTCTCTATGTGAGACGGAAATGGCTAGGACTCTGAGTCCGAATCATTTGTGAAGCGGTAGGGCCTATTTATAGTTTTTCTGGGCATCTGGAACTTTCCCTAGCTCGATCAGGCAGCTTCTGCCATCTCCCCCTACAGCCTGCTTGATTTAAAAGTCAACCCTGCTAATTTTCTACGCTATTTTTTGTTATTTTCATAAATATCTGGGAAAAATATATGGGAGGCCTTAGTAAAAGTCTATGCTTAAATGATTACTGCAACCATTCAATTTTTCTTAACAATTTAATTTACATTGAATCTTCCGGAGCGACTAGCAGGGTCCGTTTTAGTCCGAATTAAATTCTAAAAAAATTCTAGCCCTGGGTTTACTATGCTTAAGATTCCAAAATTACCATTTTTTATAGCTTTTCAGATAGTGTTTTTACCTGATTGTATGACCAATGCTTTCTCCTAAAGCTTTGAGTTCATTCCTGACAACTAGAAAGGTGTAGACCTTACAAGCAATGATAGTGTCGTCGTTGCTTGAGCTGAGAAAGAAGGTTTAGAGCCAAGAATGAGCTCATTTGGGCATATAAGGAAGGAGATACAACCATTCTGGAGGAGTAAAACACGTTCACTTCTTGGATGATGAAGATGAAGTCGAGACCACTCACAAGAGTTATTACTTGAAGAGTCATTGAGCAAGAGCAACTACTGAGACCTTGGTGAAAGTGGGAGACTTAGAAGAGCCATACATTGCATTGATAGATCATGGGTCAAAAATTAACCTCATATCAAAGAGTCTTTATCAAAAAAGGAGAATGGCCAATTGATATAAATCATGGATGGATGATTCGTGAAACAAACAACTCAGAAAGGGAGTTGTACCGAGCATGTCCAAATGTAAAGGTAACTATAGGGGATGTGAAAGATGACCAAAATTTCTTTGTACCTGAGATGTCTACATACCCTCTTATCCTTGGGCAGCCATACATCACTGCTACTCACATGGAAACCAAGGTGAAGGACGATGGGTCAGCTTATGCTAGGATAAAGATAAGGGATGGGAAGCATACAATACATTTCTTACTGTTTTGTGGACCATGAAAGGAACCGTGAAAGTCTTAGAGAGCAACCCTTGCCAAAGACAAACAAAGAATTCAAGGACTACAGAGATATGAGGGGTTTTGACCATGTACCATTGTAAAGCGGGATTTCACTGGTAGTTTTCTACAGGTTTTGTAAGATTAACAAACTATAGATCTATTGCTTGCAAAGTTTGAGGGCTTAAAGCGGGGTGAAATACAACATGTAAATAGTGTACAAAGGGTTTTGAAGATGAATATTTTGCTAAAAGATGATGAATGCATTATTGGTGTGTTTGATTAATGTTCATTTGCGGATACCATGAAAGACTTGATGTCTTTACTGGATTGCAATTTGCGCATTGGAAATGTGGTTCTGAAGGTATACTCAATAGAAATGTACAAAGTCATTGAGGATATCAGAAATGCTCAAGGTGTTTATGTACGAGTGGAGACCAAGTATAAGTATGTGGCAAACAAAGTGAAACCAGTGGCATTATCTCTACCAAAAGATTGCATGGATAAGATGGATCAAGTTTCTTTGCAACCTAGCCTTCATGACCCGAGCAAGATTGGGCATAAGTTTACACATGATACTTTGAAGGAGTTAAAGATTGATTGCAAGGACAGTTTGACAGAGGTTAAAAGAATATTCTTCAAAGAAATGCTTGCCAAACATGGAAAGGCTTTTGCATCCGAGTCGTATGAGATAGGGTGTGTTGATCTATCCGTTGTTGCTCCTATGGTGATCTTCAGTATCCCTCATGTACCTTGGAACTTGAGGCCTATTCCAGTTCCAAAGGTCCATTTTCCAAAACTCATTGAGTTTCTTAATGAAAAGATCAAGCTGGATATTTTGGAGCCTTCTTGTGCTCCATATGTTCAAACAGGTGGTTCAGAGTTTCGAAGAAAAAAGATTATTTACACTTTATTCAGGATATACAACCTATGAACAATGTGACAATCAGAAATGTGGGTACAAGTCCAGTTGTAGATGAGTTTGCAGAGACATTTGCACGAAGAGTCATATATTCTATGGGGGATTTGTACTCAGGGTATGATCATTTCCAACTAGCTATGGAAAGCAGGGACTTGATTGCTATGAGAACACCTTTGGGTTTGGTAAGGATGTGCACCTTACCTATGGGAGCAACTAATTCAGTTGCACATATGATGAATGGTATGAACAAAGTCCTGCGTGACTTCTTACCTCAAACTACAATGCCCTTTCTTGATTGTGCCGATAAAAGGATGTGATGTAAGTGATATAGATGTGGCTCTGGACTCAAGGGGGTGCCTCAAGTATGTGGAAAACCATATCAATGATTGTGATGAGATCTTGTCAGGGTGAAAGAAGTGAACCTTACCTTGTTTGGGCAAAAGTTAGTGTTTGGTGTGAACGAAGTTCTTATTATGGGACATATGTGCGAGCCATATGGTAGAAGGCCTTGTCCAACAAAGATTGATGTGATTTAAAGAATGAAAGAGACATGTATTCATGTAACTGAGGTTTGAAGGTTCATATTATTTGTATTCCACATTATGTGAAGGGGATCGGGGAGCACCACAGACGGAGAGTGAGAGAGAGAGAAGGAGACACACACACGATGTGGGTGGGGAGACTCCAAGAGTGAGCAGCCCCCTATACACTTATGCTATTTATAAGGTATACAAGTCAGTGGGCGCCCACACTCTGGGCGGTCGGGCAAGGCACAGACGCCTATACCCCAACAACCTCCCACTTAAAGGCGATTGTGCCTTTAAGAAAGGGAACCTAGTCTAAAGACTACAAAAGGTGAGAGAAAACCGCTCTCAACCGATGCCCACTGGCTGGCTGTGATCGTGTGCATCCGGTTGTCCTGCTCCCGTGTAAGTCCATACACCACCAGACGTACCGCACACGTACTGCAAGTATGTACGCAATACCTGCATATCTCCCTCGTGCACTATGCCATCATCAGTCAACAAACGACTGACAACCCCAACTGCAAATGCTCCCACTGCAGCTGCGATATCTGGTCTCAAGATCAACATCTCATACATGAGACCACCGAATGCCGATGCAATCCTAGCAGGCCCTGCTAGCTCTACGGAGCATGCATCAACATATATATCCCTGGCAATAGGCATCTCTGACTGACAAGGCGTGTCAGCCACATGCATCTCCTGACTGTCCACAAAAGATGCATCAACCTGTCGTGCAACCTCAGAGCAAACCAGCTGCTCTAGGTGTCTGCTGGAAGACATATCCTGCACAACTATATCCTCATGCTCACTGTCGAGCATAGAAAGGAATGACTGCATAATCGCTGACATCTCAGCCTCCTCTGCAATCATCCACTGCAAACATGACCACTCAATCTGTTGTGACTCACTAGAGCTCTCATGCTCTAACTCCATATGCATAGACTCTTGCACAACGTCCTCTTGTCGTGACTCACTAGAGCAAGACCGCTCTACCTGTCTATCCTGCATAGAAGTATCTCGCACAACTGACTCTCTGCTTTGCTCAGTCACTAGCAAAGCATGCATGTCTGACTCTGTCACCTCTCTGTGTGACTGCTCAAGTCGTGCCCCAACTGTGTGCACAACGAGCTCACTACTCTACACTCCATGCAAAGTACCCCTGCAACCCATGAGCAAAAGAGACTCGCCTGCTCTCTCGCTCTCTACCTGGCTGCGTGATCACAGAGACAACACCGTCTCTCCCGTGATCCACATGCAATGGGTAACCTGTACCACTCCTGGCGCCTCTCGCAATCACTAGCGAACCCAAATGTATCACAAAATCTCGCTCTCGTAGCGAAATCTGACATCCACTATCCCGTAACTGTCTGACTGAGATCAAATCCCGTCTCAGATTTGGCACATAACGCACATGACGTAGGGTAAATCTCATACCACTGGGCAAGGACAAACATACGTCTCCTGCACCCTCAATGTCATACACAACACCATCAGCCATGTGCACACAACCAAGTCTCCCACTAGAAAACGTGCTAAACCACTCACGATGCGACGTGACATGGAAAGTAGCATCTGAATCTAGTAACCAATGTGAAGACAATGTGCAATCCGATATGCAATCCGTAGACATAAGATCGTCTGAAGACAAGCTAGATGTAAATGTGACATCGCCGTCACAAGCATACTCAGTAACCACCGTACTGATCTCACTAGCATCTGTCATGCCCAAATCTGCATCACGCATCTGTCGCCTCCGTTGTCTCAAACGCCTGAAACATCGACGCCTAATGTGCCCTCTATGTCCACAATGCCAACATGTCAAGTCTCTATGCCGTCGAGACTTGCGTGTGGGACCAATCTCTCCCATGGACATAGAAGTGGGACTAGACTCCCCTGTAGACATGGATGTCGCGTACATAGCATGTAAACTCTGCCATAAAGCATGAGTTGTAATCTCCCTCGAGACCTGCCAGTCAACAGACTCAACCAGATGCAAATGAATCATAGACATTGCTAACTCATCAAGATCCTGTCAATCATCATCACGCATAGACTTGGGCTTCGCCGATAAACCACGCAAGGGTTTATCCTGCCCCAAATCCGCCAATGCAACAAGCATATGCTCCTTCCAAGCAACAAAATCTGCACCATCAAAGTGTGTCCGACCATAACACTGGAAGTCAAATGAAAAATCAGCCATAATGCTCGCAAAAGAGCAACCAACAATGAGTAGCAAATGTCAACCAAATCAGCCCTAAAATGGCTCGAATCGCATCAACAAAAGTCTGCAAATATGGTTGTAAAATATGGCTGCAAATCAGCCCCAAAATTCAGCTCTTAAACAGCTGCATAAACAAGTCACAAACGTGTCCCAGATTAGCCTATAACTGAGCCATACATGGACACCTGCAAAGAGGAAACAATGGCTGAAAATTCAGCGCCCAAATAAGACCTCAAACCTGCCTGTAAACTTGTAAACCTGTAGCTGAAACCTGCTGAAAAACCTCAAGCCATTAGTGCTCGAATCTGGCTACCTAGCTCGTAGCCACACAAGCATACATCACAATATTCACTCCTGTGAGTGTGCCAAGATAAATGTATGCCTGTCAAACCCGTGAGCTAATCACCAAGCCCACATTGTGCGGTATCGATGCATACACACGCACAAATCTCCCACCTGCAGAGAACACCGCACGCAAATGCTGAGTGCAACCCGCAATCTCTACCTAGATCGCATAAATGATACGCATAAAACTCCTGGGAAAATTTTGCCATAGTTTTGTCAGTAAAATGGCCACAAAACCACTAACCAAACTGACTACACGCTCAAAACCATGAGCAACCAAAGCGCATCAAACCGCACTCCAAATGCATGCACCAATCTCCACACTTTGCATACATCATTGCAAACACCTGCAAATCTAGTACACAAATATTTGCTCTACCTGTGACTGCCAAAAAACATGCTCGAGGCATACATTTCCGAGCTCAAAATGCAATCACATTAGTCTCCCTGAGCATCAAACCACATAAGGCATACATCGTATCCTCCCACCTGTGAGGAAACTTGCAGCAAATGTCACTCTCACATCTGAGAGCAAACCATGTGTGGAATCCTCGACACACAATAAACAACTGCTGCTGCAAAAAATTCAGCATTCAGAATTTTAAAATTCTGATATGACGAGCGCGTCCGGAGCGTGCCAAAACCCCAAGGTAGACTCCTGGATCACATGTATCCGAGTCCGGGTGTGAAAGCTATGCCAAAAACCTCCGTTTCGACCCAAAAACGCAGCATAAACTACCAAAAGAGGGCTGAAAATGCAGCTCCTCAACCGTAGCTCGAATGAGGTTTCTGATGGCTCGAATGGCTTTGAAAGGGGGGTAAAACGCCAGCACACCTGCTGGCAACGCTCTCGGAAAGCTGAATTTGCCAATGCTGAAGTCGAAACCCTGTTTGCACTCTTGAAAGTGCGCACGCACGGACACGATTTCGGGAATGAAACTGGCTCTACGCTGTCATCGTGACTGTGCACACACGCGCTCCCTCCGCACCTACGCTCTGATACCAATTAAAGGGGATCAGGGAGCACCACAGACGGAGAGTGAGAGAGAGAGAAGGAGACACACACACGATGTGGGTGGGGAGACTCCAAGAGTGAGCAGCCCCCTATACACTTATGCTATGTATAAGGTATACAAGTCAGTGGGTGCCCAGACTCTGGGCGGCCGGGCAAGGCACAGACGCCTATACCCGAACATTATGTACATGTGGAAAAAACTTTGTATCAACTTCTGAGAAAGAACCAAAAGTTTCAATGGAAGATATGCATACCCATGCCATGAGAAAACTAAAGAATTTTTTTCTTATGTCTCCAACTTTGAGGAAACTGAACTATGAATATGGAAGACATGTAAATGTAACAGTGGATACTAGCCCCACAGGAATTAGATGGGCGATTGGGAAAATGATGATGGCAAGCGATATGTGGTGGATTTGGAGCAAAGGTCCTAAGTGCTTGTCAATGCAACTATCCACAGGTAAAAAGAGAGTTATGGGGAGTAGTAACAGCATCGAAATGTGACAAAGAGTATTTGATAGGAACAAATGTAGTAGTGGAGACTGATTGTCTACCCCTTCTTGGAATGATCAAAGTTACTCAATTCCCGACATTGCAATGTTGAGATGGATTGCCTACATAAAATCCGTAAATCAAAAAGTTAAGCATATTGCATGGAAAGATAATCCAATTGCAGATATGCTTTGAAGAGCAAGGTATGAAAATGAAGAAACATGGTTGTTGAGGGTGACGATGTAGACACAAGGTTCAATAGTAGCTCTTACGCCAAGGTTGATCATGTTTGTCTGTCACATGCGCTTGAGTCATTTACAAAAACCTTATATCAAGGTGATTGGTTGCTCATTGGACGCTATTTGAGCACTTTGATAAGGCAAGAAGGGTGGACTAATCAAGAGTTCAAAAGAACATGGAGAAAGGCCCATGGATACCTTTTGAAAGATGGATACTTGTGGAAGCATCCAAAACAAAGAAATGGAATGCCATTGAGAATTGTGAATGATAAGGACACTCAAAATGAGCTTATAATTTTTTTTTCATGAGAGTCTTTATGCCCAAGACATAGAGGTGTATGGTCCACAGTTATTAAAATGAAAGAGAGGTATTGGTGGAAAGGTATGTATAAAGATGTATCTCCCTTTGTGGAGTCTTGTGAAACCTGTCAAATTTATTTTAATGTACTTCATCGTGATGGGTTGCACCCTACTTACCCATTGGCCATGCATTATAAGTGGGTAGTAGATTTGTTAACAATACCATTGGGCTTATGGAAAATGAGATACATAGTGCTTGCACAAGAAGACTTAACCAACCAAGTTGAAGGTCATGCTCTAAGAACAAAAATCACAAGAGGGATATGTAAGTTTCTCTTGGATGATATAGTTAAATGTTATGGATGTGTTGGAAAAATAACAGCAGATAGGGGTGAGTTGGATGCTGACAAAGCAAGGGAGTTTTTCTCTAGATTGGGCATTAAACTTGCTCTCACTACTACATACAATCTTGAGGGAAATGGTAAATCAGAGTGTGGGCATCCTCCTATCATTAAAGCTTTGGCTAAGGCCTACAAAGGTAAAATGGGAGAGTGGCCTAGGTTATTGCCATATGCTTTATGGTCTGATTGTACAGCTCATAGGTCAATTACTTGTTATATGCCTTTTTCGTAGCAGACCATGCTCTTTCCTCTCCTTTTGTAGACTATGTATATGTTTGCGGGAACCTCGACTCAAGTTCTCACATTTTAGAAAAGAGACATATCCATATTCTGTTAGACCTGTATAGAAATCCTCCTTATGTGAGAACCTTTCCCTTTTTGTACCATCGTAATCCCGCTCTACAATGGTACCTGGCCAAAACCCATTCTCTCTCAATGATCATAAAACTCTTTGCTCAACTTGGGTAATGGGCACTCTCGGAGACTGTCACGATTTCTTTCATGAATCACATAGACAGTGAGAAATTGAACAGCACATTTGTGAGGGTTTGTGCGGAGACTGTAGCTTTTCACTTAAGCAAGCTTAGTGTTTGTAGCAAATACATTGTGTGTAGCCATTGGAATCTCACACGCAGACACACACATACGCACACGTGAAACCCTCAAAACAAAACAAAGATGAAAACATCAAGGCTTTGATCGTATCTAATCAAAGGTAAGATGAAAGGCTTCACTGATGCATTTATAACAGCAAGTCGTTGTGCTCCAAATAGATTGCGAATGGTTCTTTGAAACTGTAACTTAGTGCTTACAAAGATGTAGATATTTTGCCTAGCAATAGGAGTGAGCCGTGTGTACAAGTCCTCTTGTTCATAGTAATATTAAGAAAGCAAGACTCCACCCCTAGAGGAGAATAAATATGTGCGCATCGAAAGAATTAGAGTAGTCTAGTAGTTGCAAAATAAGAGGACGTGGAGAAAGAAGAATTTCTTGCAGTCTTTCCGGCCCAAAGAGTAACACAATTCTCTGTTGGAAGTGGATTTTACGGCTAATATAAACATTAATTCTAATATGTTGCACGAAGTGAAAGGGTTGAAAAGTTACACCATCGGGGTTATTCATCTAAGAAAGCTCAGAAAGCCGTCCAAACAATGGAGGAAAGAGATAAGAGAGACAATCAACACACAAAGCCCCACACAAGCTCAATCCAAAGAAGTGAAGCACGCCTCAAGACTTGTGATATTGTGGCCAACTTGATGAAGTAGATGATGCGTAGAAGTCCCCAACACCGTTTGCAAGCCACCAACAATGCGTCTTTATTGATGAAAGAAGGCTACATAGAGTGTATGAGTATTACAAGTGAGGAGATAGAAGGCTCGATGCATGAAGTAGCAAGCTCAAGATGTGTTGGGCTGAAATTGAGAGAAAGTTTTCCTCAAGGAGATGGCTAGGAGGTTGGGTGATGGCTTGATAGAGTGGCTTGATTATGGGGATTACTTGAGCGCTTGGTTGCTTGATGGTTTGCTTGATGCCCAAGTGAGGAGCAAGAGGCTCTATTTATAGGTGAGGTTGCCTCTTGAAGAAGATATTTGCTTAGAAATATCTAAGGGATTTGTGTGACAAGTGTCTCCCTTTTCAAAAATATCTTGAAATTATCTTCAAAGTTTCTAGATCTTTCTCATCAAGAAATATCTAGAGGTTCTTCTAGAACTTTCTCATCAAGAAATATCTAGAGGTTCTTCTAGATCTTTCTCTTGAAGAATTATCTAGAGGTTCTTCTATTTCTCTTTAAGAATTATCTAGAGGTTCTTCTAGATTTTTCTCCAAATATCTTCTCCTTGCCGCCATAAGCCTCCAAGAGTAGCTTTATAAAAAAATTGAGAGAGAGCTTGGCATACATCATGGATGACATCAAACAAACTCGTAACCACTTTTCTAAAGGATTTTTCTAGGTCCATAATCACTCCAAAGTGCACCTACTATGTGTAGAATGACACCTCATGGGGTATACTATGACTAAGGCCACTTTTGGCCATGCTATACATGTCATATGCCACCTAGGATGCCTAGTAGATAGGAGGTAAGTTTTATAGGCTCATTTCATCATGGCTCCAAGAAGACGTTCACAAAGAACCCCGGGATCGAAGCCCATTCCCAACAAGAGTGACACATCAGACTTCGACTAGCTTTTTGCATGCTAAATAGAAAATGCATACTTAAAGTATACACATAAAATCCATAATATTGTAGGGCTTAGCTTCCGTTCTCACCATGCACGTGCCACGACACGACAGCACGCTGACCTTGCACGTTCAATCGACACTTTGCGTCCAAAGGTGGTATGGTAAAACCAGTTGAACATTTCTTGAAGATAGCATGAGTGCACTAAACCCCCTCCATGTCTTGTATTCTTGAAGTAGACACCCCTGGCACGATAGTGTGACTTCTCCATACCTTGCAAGCTCCAAAGATCCAATCCATAGAACAATCATTAATGAGCCGCCTACAATGATCTCCATCTTTTGACACCACACCAAAACAAGTCATCTTTCGCCCAAGTTCTGTTCTTCTTATTGCCCAAATTGACTTTGCTACTATTACCTCTAGATATGAGACATTCCTTCAAGGATTTTTTGTGTGTTGGAGCCCACCAATTGAAGTTGTCACTGTAACATATTCTGGTCGGTGGCTGTCCTCCACCAAGATAATACTTGCATCAACAAAAATTGGCCTCTTTCTTCTAATACTCTTTTCTTGGAGTATAGTTCTATTCATTTCAGGACTATTGACACCCATTTCATGCATTAAAGAGTGTGTTAGGTCAACTAGTTTCCTTCCTACTACTGTTGCAGAAGATGAAGGTTGGTTCATGAAGCGATCTGCCAAGTCTTCAATGCCGATACCGAAAGAGCTACCTAAACCTTTTAAATAAGCATTATATTTCACACTTTGAAGCACAGCCAAAGCCGTATCTGCACATGCTACCTCATACAAACTTATGTGACTCTTATAACCAATAGAGGCACGCATACTAGAGGAGACCAATCCTTTAGTAAGTGATTTAACAAGCTGACCTCACCACTAAGACTCATTGGACATATTTGATCATCATTAAAATTCTCCATTGCTGTCTTTCTTATCTTGAGCAACTTTGCCGATGCCTGCACCAATTTGATCATCACTTCTAACATCTACCTTGTAGAGCTGGTGCAACTCATGATCAAGCATAAAAGTTTGCTCACCATCATCTGATATTGTAACCTCTTGCTTTACTTGTGGTACAGAGAATGTTAGAGAAGATAGAAATTGGCATCACAAAGCTCAAAATTTTCTTGCACAGAAGCAACTGCTAGCGAATAAAATCTACTTTCAAACATTAGCACTAGCTTATGTCCACGTCGTGGCCCAAAAATTGTAATGCATCTCCCCATGGGTTAATAGTGTGACAAGCAGAATTTTTAAAATATTGATACAAACGACAAGGAAGCAATGGTGGTGTATAGATTGCTACAAAGGGTTGGATCAACGTTTCAAATTTCTTTCCAATTTTTTTACTTGAAATTCTAGTCATAACTACAAGCCGCCTGAGGAGGTTTTCACATTCATGTATCCATACTTGCCAATCATGGATCTCTTTAATATCTTATATCTATATTAAAAAGAGAAAGTCAATTGCTAGGTGGTAGCAAATCCCACTCTCCAGCCTAGGCGCTTCCCCTTCCACTCTCCAGTCTTATGCATCTAGCCTAAGTGGAGGTTTTCTTGCAACCACGCCTCTAAATTGCCAGTCTCAGCATCCCATCCCAATAGGGTCGTTGCTTTGGCATTGAGATGCGGAGGCGCACTGAGGCATTGGGCGCACTCATGATCAAGTGCATGTGTTGAGCTACGGGCTCCCACTCACGGCATGCACTTATAAAACGGGGGTGCACTATCATGGGCTTCTCTCTCTCTCTCTCTCTCTCTCTCTCTCTCTCTCTCTCTCTCTCTCTCTCTCTCTCTCTCTCTCTCTACCTGCTTGCAAATAGGCACTAATCTTTGACATTAGAGCTGTAATGCATTGTTGACAACACTTTGCTGCAGCATTCTCTCTCTCTCTATCTGCAAATAGGTGTTGATGAGTGGATGTGGACCGACTTGTTGATCCATTAGGCTAAGGAATCGCTCTTCCTTCTTGGCTAGGCTTACTTTCTTGGTGTGCCTCAATATCCACCTCATGATCATCAAGATGTGATCCCTTCAATACTACGTTAGATGGCTTCCAAATTTTCTCCACCAATACTGTTGGCCACCTCTTCGTCCTCCTCTATTTCCTCTTTTTTTGTGTACTGCATGTCCTCCTCTTGCTCCTCTTTGATTGCATAGTTCTTCACCACTGCAGGCCGGACCATGCAACTACTGCATCAATAGACTTACAGACTACATGTGATCTCTATCGTCGACCAAGTCATCACGACGACATGAGCCCAAGTGATGTGATGGGAGCATGGACGTCGATGGCAGGGATCTTGCCCATCCCCTCCAGCACAGTGTGCACCTTCTGTTAGATGGTTAGGGACAACCTGCTATCGGAGGGCTGCATAGTCACTGCACTTGCGTCCGCGTCCAATATGCAGGCATTGTGATGCATTGTTGATACTACTTCTTGAGAGAGAGAGAGAGAGAGAGAGAGAGAGAGAGAGAGAGAGAGAGGCTATAGTGCTCAACCTCCTTCTTTCTCTTGCTCTTTGACGTGCTTCACTTCCTCAAGCCGTCACAAACATGAGCACAGGCTCCTGTGGTTTGCATTCCACCAAGAGCTCGACTGTCTCTAACGGCATTGTTTAAGCTTCTTAGTGCGAAGCCGAGAGTCATCATCCACAAAGAAACCTCCTCCTAGGAACCTTTGAAAACTACTTGTAGTCATCCACGCTGGCATGGATGGCTACAGACAGTTTTTTTTACATAATTTTAAGGTTACTGTGCACGGTTGTGTTATTAATGTAGCTTCAGCTAGCGATAGATATTTTTTTACCAACTCCACGTCAGTTCCCTCACCTCTTGCCCCGCCGAAGCTTGCATGCGCTCTGTGTGTGTGTGTGTGTGTGTGTGTGTGTGTGTGTGTGTGTGTGTGTGTGTGTGTGTGTGTGTGTGTGTGTGTGTGTGTGTGTGTGTGTGTGTGTGTGTGCCCCTCCAAGACCGACATGATCATCTCACAACACCGGCCTATTGCCCCCAAGCTAGCTCCATTCGCATCATCAGGAATTAATGAGCTAAAACAGTGCTAGCTGAGATATAAGTGATAGCTGTGGCAGCTCGTCAAAGCTTTTAGCTCTTCATTTCATGCACCCACCAGGCACAGGTTTTAAGCATATTTCAAACTTGATCTAGCGGAGATAGTGGTGGCGAGCAAGAGCCGACTGGTTCCGGACGGCAGGACTCTTGGTGGTTGGACTCCAGATACTGGCCTTGGGTAGGTGAGGTCAGCACGGCCTGGAAACTGAGTGTGGCATGCTCTTAATAGATTTGCAAACTACTGGCCTTGGGTGGGTGAGGTCAGCATGGCCTGAAAACTGAGTGTGGCATGCTCTTAATAGATTTGCAAACTACCTGTAGCAATCCACTCCAGCGTGGATGGCTACAGGAAGTTATTTACCCTAAGCGTGCAGGCCTCCTCATAACGCCGGCTAGGTACTGCAGTTTCATGATCGCATGCACTAGCTTCTTCCTGCCCCACAGCAAGATGACTGGCAAAAGTTGCTACTAGTCATCAGGTTAGTGGTGGGTAGAGAGAGAAGTTGAGCACAAATAGAAGTGAATTAGGGCTCAAAAAGACCTGTAATCTCACACACGCTGCTCGAATCACTTTCTCGCTGTATTTAACAAACTCGCCACTTTTGGGTGGCATCGCACCCACCGCACCGGCCATGAATGCCCCCATCATGAAGAAGAAACTCAAGCTATTGCAGCGTGCAAAGAGTAGCATGCCCTTGTTGGATGAGTTTAATGGCATCCCCGCATACCCTTGCGGTGTCTGCGCCCACCCTTGGAATGCCAGTGCTGCTACCAGCACCGCCCCTACTAAGATTGTGTTGGAATATTCCACGTACACCTGCCAGTCCTCAATTAGTAGAATCCTCTTCACCTTTGCCTGTTCCTCTATCTCGGCCACCATTTGTGATCCCCTCAGCCCCTTTATCTTACTGGCTGCCTCCAATGGAGAGTCATTATCAGCTGATTGAATTATGCCGTAATGATCCGTGAATATGCTTGACCCTATACAAATATCACTGGCCTACCTTGATTACTGTCCAATCTGGGTTGCACCAGGGGACCATGGGTTTGGGCTGAAAAGGTGTCGAAGGATGCCAGTACGCACATGCTCTGTGGGTGCATAGGATATTCCAATCCAGACAAGTACCATGACTGGTAGACCATAATATGCTATTAGTGCTCTTAGCCAACCAAGCTTATCATTACAAGATTCTATTGCGCCTTAGTATAAGATTTCATTTGTCATGACAAATAGCCAGCTTTCGATTTACATGAAGCAAGCAAAAACACAGATAGCACATATACATGCCTGCTTCGTAGCGCCACGCGCAAGCCTGCCTGCTCCTTAATCGTGTAAGGAGAAGTCCAAAGGAAAGAACTAGACCAAACATCCCATTTGCAAAACGCCAAGCAGGCTGGGACTCTGGATGAGTTGGATCATCTCTTTCAGGTATTTTGAACTGCTCAATGGCACCCTTTGCAAGTCAAGCTGGAAACAGCTTTAGTGGCTTCCTTTCACATGCTTACAAGAGTTTGAAGTGCTAAAATTGAGCGACACTTACCTTGATAGCTTGTTGCAACTTGCTACACAAACAACATTGAGATAATGGTGCTAATCTTCACTACTACTGTACTCTAGTTCGCACAACTGCTACAAATCGGGATCGTTCTCATGATAGCTTTGCAATAGTACATGGCACGTTGTGACTGATCAGGGATGGCTGAGCTACTACTACTACTTCCATATTAAGCTAAGTATGATGATGCAGAGCTGGTTTCTTGGCCGAAACATGAGAAGAGACACCATTATCGTGAGAGCGATATTCCTGCTAATCATTTGCAAACTATCTATAGCCATTGGATGGCTACTAGAAGTTTTTTTCTCATGAGTTTTTAAGAACTATAAAATCAATGATGGGCCATAATTCTCAAATGTTTTTGAATCGTTACTAAAAATCAAAACGGACCACTGTGATAACACATGAGATTGTTTTTAAATTTATTCATCACTTGCTAGAATTTGTTAGCTCCTTCAAGCCATCCAAGGCAGCATAGATATTCCCGACATGGTTGGCTAGAAGGAATTTATGAGTTAGTTTTTTAAATTTTTTAATTGCAGTAAAGTTGGTTTGGTATTGGAGTGAAGTAAGGAAATTGGTTTTTGTTGTGTTATGCTACTCCTTCTACTCGTGGACGAGGTCGGAGAGGAAGACGACCTTCTTCAAACCAAGCTTCAAGTATTTTAGAAAGAAGTGATCAAATAAGTGCGATCGCTGTCACTAATATAACAGAAGGCTAGGAGACAGAAGAGGAGGAGATGCAAAGTCAAGACTTGGGGCTTGGCTCCATACATAAAGTTGATGAGTCTCTCACAAGAGGCATGCTTACAAATAGTGTTGTATGTCACAAGAGATGAAGTAGCAGTAGTGGCACAGAGTTGGGGGATGAGCACAAGCTCTAAATGCATCGAGGACAGGATATCCTTCAATCTACTTGCATTTTCAGTTGTTTTCATAGTCCACCAATTCCTTTATGTCGATTGATTCCCTATGCAAGGGTGAGAGGTTTAAGGGATGATGTTAGTGGATTGAAAGCTGCTTTTTAAAGGAGGGCTATATGCAAAAAGAAAGGAGCTTTTATTGTTTCAATTTGGAAATTGTAAGAAGGAGGAAGCTTATGTGACAGGTATTTTATTTTTCTACTTCGGTTCTTGTTTGGTTGCTAAGTGTTCTTTCTTGTTGTCATAAATAGTTGCTAAGTGTTCTTTTTTGTTTGTGCTTATGTATTTTGTAGAGGATCTTCTTTCATCATGGGACCCAATCTGGGTTGATATACACAAAGAGTTTGAGATAGAGCCTTCTAAAAGACCTAATCTTACAGTCTCTTGGATGGATGCTATTAAATAGAGTTTCTCCTTTGATCGAGAGAAACATTGCAGTGTGCTTTGTACAATTATTGATCCTACATGAGTGCCAGAGATAGCTCTACTTAGTAGCTTGCAAAGAATGAATTTGTAGGTTTCATGACTTTCTATATATTCAAGAACACAATGTCTTTTATATTTTTCTGACTTGGTATGTGTTCTATATAAACTTGGAATAGCATGAACACACATGCCCTTGTAGGAGATACCATTGGCTGGGTTGATAGATTTTGTCGTGCATCAGAGTTGGCTATTACTCGTCGCATTGTTGTCCTCCATCATGGAGCTTACAGGATGTCAATAACTTTGGTGGTCGGATTGACGTAATGCTCTTCTATATACTAACTTGTTTGTTTCTCATTTGGTGTGTTAAGTGTTATTGTTCTTATAATTGTCTATGTTGTGGTGTAGTGTCATTGTTTTCTCCTACTTATGGTGCATAGGACTGGCATACAACCACCTTGCTTTTTGCGAGCACACCACTATTCAATCGACGTGGCATGAATCCTTTGGACTCTTACATGATGCACGACTTTCTAGAGACCTCTCAAGTGAGATCATCATTAGGGAAGCCAGGGCATGGTGGCCTTCAACAAAGTCATTCTTTTGTTGCATGTTTTGTGGAGGTCTTTGTTTACAGTTGGGATGTGGTACAACTCCAATATTGGTAGCATGCTTAGGTACAGGGTGGGTGTGTGCAGCCATTGATAGTGATGATGCCTTGATTTCAAATTATGTGCAACCATTACTTCGTCCTATAAAGCGGAGCAAAGAGGGGGCTTCCACCTCTCTTGATGTTGATGATGTGGGTGACATGCCTTCGCGTGTCAACCCCTTTGTTGACTAGTGAGACTCCACCTTACTCTTCCTTTTGCTCTCTAATTATGTTCCCATCGTACTTGTATGATATTTTGTCACTATTTTGGTATCATTGTTCGTTATGTAGGAATTATGGATAATGATTCAAACAACAATTTCAATGTTATATTTCTTGTTTCTATGATGTATGTTCTATATTTCTTACATGTGGATTGTGAGTCTTATCCTCTCTTTTTTGGTATGTAAGTGTGTTGCCAATTTATGCTGAGGGGATTGCAAAAACCATAGTGGCTAATGTACGATACAATTTTGATATCCATGAGAAGTGTCAGAGGCATAATGTCTTTATTGATGATGAGTGTGACTCTTCATAGTCACTAGAGAAAACTGAAACATTTTTTGATGTTGTTGTTGAAACGGCACAACATGCTACTCTCTATTTGCATCAATATCACACTTTTTATCTTACAATTCTTAAAAAATCTCTCTTTTTTGGATATAGGATATGACAATTGTTTATAGTTTAGAAACTTTGTAGATGTATGAGCATTGTTGAATTGCATAAGATTTATTATTAAAATTTGAATTTAAAATATAGTGCTGATTGTTGTTGTGGATCATGACATGGTTTGCATACGTGTAAAATAACTTTGCTACTCGATTAGGTTTCTCATTGCTCGAAAAACTTGCATTAAAATTGTAGTTTTGATTTTTGTTGTCGATCATGACATGGTTTTCATACTTGTATAATAACTTTGCTACTCGCTTGGGTTTCTCATTGCTCGAGAAATCTTGCTCGGGTTATGGTAAGACTCCTTTATTCTCAAGTTCCATTGAAGACACCCTACTCTGTTTCCACAAAGTAGAGATACGAGCAATAGAAGAGAGGAAGTCCTCTATTCATTGTGATCGTGGACATAAGGCTCATACACCACATTGTAGGTCGATAATAGAGGGATTTCAATGGGAGCTAATTCTTATATTCTCAAGTTCCATTGATGACACCCTACTCCATTTCCACAAAGTAGAGATACAAGCAACATAAGAGAGGAAGTCCTCTATTCATCGTGATCGCGGACATAAGGCTCATACACCACATGCCAGGTCAATAATCAAGGGATTTTAATGGGAGCTAATTCCTATATCACAAAGATAAGATATCATTGACATACCTAGGATATTTTGAAAAGTACCCGACTAATTGGGTCCACCCGTTCATAGACATAGATTTGTTAGGATACTAGTCTCCCACTTTCCACACCACACTCACTTGTTCTTGTTTTTTAATTACTACCACAATGTTTTACAAACAAAGTTTCTTTATTAGTTCCGGACGCATGTTTGTTCATACAACCCTTCAAACATCACCAAAAAAATTCAAACAAGGCCTAATAAAAACAATCCTGTATTTTAACAAAAAAAGAATTATGTAATATCTTATATGAGTTATCACTACCCATGGACTTTCTTTGTCTAGCCAACAGAGCCTTTTTAAAGGATTTATTTATTCGCTAACCGCAAATTTCACAACCTTCCCATCTCGCTAACCACCAGGCATCTCGCCAACCCGAGGGATAAAAAGAGATCCGACAACCTCAGCTTAATCTCCGCTAAACCGCGGGATCATCCGCTAACCGCAAGGCATCTTACTACCCGCAAGGAACAAAATATATTCTTTCAACAATTCTTCTTCTTAAACAATTTTTCAAACATGATCAACCAACTCTTTATATCAAATAGTAACAACTTATTAAACAATAAAAATTTATCAAGCAATAAAAAATTATCAAATGGTGACAATTTATCAAACAATTTTTTCACTGTTCTACAAAAATATATGCTTGTTTTTCGTGATAGAATCACATTTCTTGGATGGTTTAAGGGAATCCCTATGCTTGGATTCCTAGGTCAACATGAATAGTAATACAGAATTATAGGTTTATCTTACTGGATTAGCGACGTGTTCGATTACTTCCTGTGTTGGAGGCTGGACGGCTTCAACTTCTTCCACAATCGATACATCCGCTTGAGCTACGATTGGAGTAGATGATATCTTCCTTTGCACCTTTCTTGGAAATGGAAAGATAGGATCATCCTTGGAGCTTCGATTCACTTGCTTTGGTGCCATTGTATCATTAAAGAGAAGAGGGAAAAACTTTGTCATGAAAAGTAGAGTTATGGCTTCTTTGCTTGCTGAGAAGATGGCAAAAGAGAGAGAGAGAGAGAGAGAGAGAGAGAGAGAGAGAGAGAGAGAGAGAGAGAGAGAGAGAGAGAGAGAGAGAGAGAAAGAGAAACAACCCAAGGGACAATAAGATGGTGGTAAAGATGGAGTTGGAGATGAAGATGGGTTGAGGATGAGAGGTTGAGGGAGAGAAGGTAACTCTGACGTTGTCAAGAAGTGCGCAGTGCGTCTAGGAAAGCATCGGGTCTCTGATTGTGAGAGTTCATAGCAAAGTCAAGCAAGTCGCAAAAGATTTGAAGCTAAAAACACACTCAAAAAGAACAAAACTCCAGCCATGAAAGCTCCACTTTAAAAGAGAACCAAGATTAACTCAAAACAATTGTGTGTGTGAAGATTAGGTGTAGCCTCGCTTCCAATTGCACAGATATAGTGCTCTTTCGACTTGTTAAAACCCTAAATTGATGCTTTGATTCTTTGTTGTGACCATTTCATGGAAGCTTCAGAACTTCATTGGAGAATTCCAAGTGGTTATTTGAGGAGGGGAAACCCTAATTAGAGGCCTCACAACCTCGAACACATAGTGGAAGCAACACGGGACTACACTAGCACCCTGGATTGAATGGTTGTATCTTCTTGCTTCTATGCCCAAATGAGCTCATTCTTAGCTCTAAAACTTCTTTCTCAGCTTGAGCAACGAGGGCATCATCATTGATGTGGAATTTTGAGCCATTTTTTCCTATTTTGAATATTTTATGGTCATTTTTAGTTCTTTTTAGCCCAAAAATACAGCTTTTTGTCTATTTTGAGAAATCATCTATAAAAGTAAGCATATACTTATTGCCAGTGAGTGAGTCAACAAGCAATAGACCACACTTTTAATGCATGAGAATTTTACTTCCCACCATGATCTGTGCAGACAGCTTTAATATGGCATCCATGTTGAGTCTCGACCAGTGCCTTGAAAGGTGTGCAAAAATGAGAGAAGGTTGAGGATCTTTCGTCCATGCAGTAATTGTGTATTTTGAGAAATCATCTATAAAAGTAAGCATATACTTATTGACAGTGAGTGAGTCGATGAGCAATGGGCCACAAACATCAGAGTGGATGAGGTCAAGAGGTGTAGTGGCTTGTGATGATAATGATGTGGGGAATGAGACGTGATGTGCTTTAGCAAGAATACAACGAAGTTCTTGGGAATACCTAATGCGAGTTGGCAATGAGTGAGTTGGTGAAAAACATATTGAGAAATATGTACTAGTCTATAATGCCATTTGAGTGTGTTTTCTTGTGTTTTTATGGATGATGCAGATGCCTGTGCAGGGGATGAGTCACATAATGGGTAAAGTCGCCCAATTTTGGAGACCAAAAGTGTGACATGCTGACCATGTTTGTCTTGTGCCAAAATGTGGCAATCTTCTCACATGAATTTTGATGATGACGTCGTTGTCGGTTAGATCTTGATAGTAGAGATGAGGTTTTTCTTGAGACCAGGGACATAATATACATGAAAAATTAATAATGTGTAGGCCATTAGGTAGGTTAATGACCCGTTAATGACAACATCTCCACAAGTTGGATGTTATTGTCATTGAGGCATACTTCTAGAGGGTGTTCTAGATCAGAGATGTTGGATATCCATTGAATGTGACACGTCATATGATTGGTGGCACCCCTATCAAGTAGCTAGATACTGGAATATGAAGCAGTACATAGTGGTGATATAATTGAAAAGAATAAGATGGGCTATCATAAGTAGATATGTCAACATAATGAGCTTGACCATAAATAGAAGGAGATTGTGGTGAGAGATAGGACAATTACCTTGATTCTGTGGTTGTGCTGACAATCCTTTGTGAGGTGTCCAAAGTGATGATTGCTTTGAATTTTGGTGATTGTGGTGGTTTTGAGACTACGATTTTCTTCTAGAGTTACTATATTGTCAAGGAGGGCCCGAATGGTGAGGCTTCTTACCGTTGTAAGGGCATGAGTTTCTTATCATGGTGACAAGTGTTGTAGACTTTTGTGAGTTGCTAGTGTGGTCACAAAATGTTTCCTCCTTATGGATCTTGGCTACAAGATTTTGTAGTTGTAAGTTAGTCGTGGTGGCTTGCATTGTGATAAAAGCTCTCCATGATGCAGGTGGAGTAAGCCAATAAGAGCATGCTTTGTAGCTCTTCAGGGATGGCAACCCCCGAGATAAGTTCTTCATCCAAAAGTATTTTCCATGTCCCCAAAAAGTTGGAGGATGATTGACCCTCTTGCATGGTAGTGCTTACCAGTTTCTTGATCAGGGAAACTTGGTAGACGAGGTCATTATGCTCATAGTTCTGAGTAATACTAATGCTAATTCATATGCTAATGCCAATAAAAAGAGAGTGCAAAATAGGAATGGAGCAATGGGATTAGATTTCGCTTGAGTGGAAAATCGGCCATGTACAAACGAGGGCAACATATGTGCTTTATATACAAGTTGAGGTAAAGGCTCAAGACATTGGATATCTCTCACATGTGGAATTTTAAGTAGGTGGGATAGCACACGTGGAAAGTTAGGTAGGTGAAATAGTACATGTGGGAATTGAGGTAGGTGGGTGGAAAGAGTGTGGGAATTGAGGTAGGTTGGTGAAGAGAGTCCACCTTTAGTTACTAGGTAACCTTTACAATTCTCAACTGCAATGTTGGCAACCCCTGCTCTCACCATCAATGCCTTAGCTTTATCCATTGGAGCACCTCTTCTGTCCTTAGCCTCCAAGCTACAATGCTAAGGAACCAATGTCAGCTCTAGGGTAATACTGAGGGGTAAACCAAGGGCCAAGACAGACATGCAGTCAAGGGGGGCCTATTATTAGCTGGTAGGGCTTATATAGGACGTGTCCAAGTGGAGAGTTGCATGCTCCAATCCCCTCAATCTTACATTGGTATGAGAGCTTAGGGGAGAGGGGAGCTATGGAGGAGGGGACAATTTTCCGTGCATGGCTTTGCATGTGTTTTCTCTCTCTCTCTCTCTCTCTCTCTCTCTCTCTCTCTCTCTCTCTCTCTCTCTCTCTCTCTCTCTCTCTCTCTCTCTCTCTCTCTCTCTCTCTCTCTCTCTCAATTCTTGAGGCGTGGGCATGGCCCCTTGTATACACAAAAGCGTCAAGGAAGGAAAGGTCTGTGTGCTGGGTCGCTTGCAATGAGGAAGAGAGCAAGATCGACCTGCATCAATGCAGGCAGGGTTAGGTTTGTTGTGATCACGATGCCATGTGGAGCATATTTCAACACTATGACATGCCAAGCTGAGCAACACATTTCTCTCTCTCTCTCTCTCTCTCTCTCTCTCTCTCTCTCTCTCTCTCTCTCTCTCTCTCTCTCTCTCTCTCTCTCTCTCTCTCTCTCTCTCTCTCTCTCTCTCTCTCTCTTCTTGCAGTTGATGTTGTTTTTGCTTTGCTGCCATAGCCCTTCAGGGTTTCTTTTCAAACCAAGGCGTCCAATTTTGGACACCCCTGGCCACCTAAACATCCATTCAAAGCTGCATGCCCACCCTGGGCACAACAAACCTTGACAAGGTGAATAGCTTTGAACGCAAAAAAATCTCAACAAAGTGTGGACCTTCACCAATATCTCAAGTCACAGAAATCTATGAATCAACGGGTAGCCGTAATCAGCATAGTAACACACATGGATTTGGCAACACACATAGTATGAAAGTGATTTTGACAAGGTTTGGATTTCATAATCGGAATCAAACCGATTCAACATATACACAAAGTGGTATCTGACACTAGTGGCAAGTTGTACAACAACAGAGCCCAATACAAGTATCAAGACCTCAGCAATCGAAAGCAATCTTTGACAAGCAAAAGCCCCACATCTTCATGACAATGACGTATGCATATTTTTTCACTTTCCTTGTCTGCTTAATTCCAATCATGCAGCTATCATATGCTATGTTGGAACAAGGTTCACTTGGCCTCCAGGATGATGCTTTGATCATTGAGCAAGTCTCACTAAGTGAATACAAATAGCTACATTCAGTACAACACTCAAGAGTTGGCCCTTAAGACTTTTCATATACATGGCATGTGCATATCTATAAGGGCAATGTTAGAAGCAAGGCTTCCCCATGCTTATGTTATAATACCTACACCCAATCTGGAGTATGCTATGAGCATATCGATTTGGGGAAGATTTACCACTGTATGGCATGACCATTCAATGGATATTGTTGTTATATCTAAGATAAGTTTAGGGAAAATGTGCTCGACATGGCCGACCACTTGTTACAGCTTGAGAATTCAACAGGCGTTTCTCTACTTTTGTGTTCTAGTTTTGCATTTTTGCTAGGACATGGTTCCTAGGCAAAGTTTTCCAGAGGTTTCATCGATTGAGAAAAATCAATATGGTCAATGAAAACAATAATCAAGCCAAGAAGATGCGAGGTACATACTTTGCAAGTATTTTTTTGGCTTTTCAATACGTGGTACAATTTAACAAGGTTGGTTATCTGTAAATGCAAAGACAAGACTTTCCATGTTTGGAATAAGTTATGAGCATACAAACTTGGGGGGGGGGGGGGGGGGGGGGGGGTCTGCAGGTTATTACATTATGTGCCAAGATGGAGTATATAGTGCATACAACAACTCTCTCTCTCTCATGTAGTAGATATGGCTATGAGCTAGATTTAAGCAAGTTTTGATTTCAAAAACTCAAGACAATTGGCCACAACAGAGGAACCAGGTTAGACAATTTCAAGTTTTCTTGTTTTTCTACATTTTAACCAATAAGTTGACAAGGATTTCCTCTTGTACAAAGCAGAGTGCTTTGACAACATTTATAAGAAGCAAGGCTTCTAACTTGTGCCAAGATCATGCCATTGACTTTGAATCAACAACATTGGCACACACAGTTGTGGGAATTTAGCAAAGTGAGGAAATAAGCTCACAATTTACGTTGCCAATGGCAAATTGTGATGTATCCATGTTCGCTTGTGCAAGGCACTTGTCTCAATCTATAGGGGCCATCATTGTCTCCAAGGGTTTACACCTCCACGTGCACGGCATGCTAGTGAGGTAGACATAATCCCATCTCATTATTGTTTACAATTTCTCAATAACAATGCCTATTCTGTCAAGGACAAGGTAAGTTATTGATGTCTTAAAACAATTTTTTTATTTATGTTGATTCGTAGAAAAAGTGCCATACTTATATAACCCTGGTACAGTTACGGCCACATGCAAGGTAGGTGGGTCAAGATGTGACTTATGTTACCTCTCTCTACGAGAGTGTTATACGAGCACAATGTTGTATACTTATAAGATAAGGTACGACACAACCATTGTCTACATAGAGGCATATGCAAGAGGCATACAACACAGTAGAATAAGGGATTTTTCCTCATCCCAACATTATTTCTCTCTCTCTCCTAATTCTCTACGAGAAAAGTGAAACTAGGCATGATTTTACAAAAATCTTTCTATGTTGATATGGTAATAAGAAGGGCTAAGAGCCATCTGTTTTCAAAGGGCTAAGATCCATCTATTTTGGTATGGCTATGACCCATTTGTTTATAATCCATTGATGATTGTTTTCAAGATCGAACAATTCTATCCAGTTGAGTACCCATCAATTCTAATGGACAAGCAAGAGTCTTGCCATTATTGAATTTTTTGGGTGTTATTTTAGCACTACATAATTTAAGTGTGAAGATTAAGTTGATTTTTTGAAAGTCCTAAACTTGTAAAGGCTTATCTCTACCAAGGTGTATAGATGAATCCTCGGGGGTCACTTAATAATTATGTGACTATCACGTGAGTGCAGCAGAAGGGGTTATTGCATTTTATTTTTTCTCACATTTTCACATACAAAAGGATACAGTATAATGGAATTAAAAAAAAATTACAGATTGAATAGGAAAAGGGTGTATTTTATTTGTCAAAAATTTACAGATAAGGAGTTTTAGAAATAGTCCTAGAATGCATACGATATACACAATTTATACATAGCAAACCCCTTGAGGATAAAGCAAGCAGTTCAAACAGCACAATTGTTCACAAAAACCTAGGATTATGGACTTTGAGGTTTAGAAAAGATCCAGTTGTGAATATGTTGATGGCTGGGTCAACAACACGACATAACTCAACAAAGCCTTATTTTTTTGAGAAATATGGAATGTTGAGGATTATGGTCATAAACATCATTTGTAATAAGTAGCTAATCTAGTTGCAAAAGCCGAGGTGCAATGGCATTTCCAGATTATGAATACCAAGCCATTTGACCCCTCAAACTCTATTTTTGGTTAACCTAAGGTAGCCTTAGTATATAAGGTACCTAGGTCACTTTTGTAAAGACAACTTTTAATCATAATCAAGTTCTAGTGTTGCCATCTACTGTGTGTGAGAGAGGAAGAGAGAGAGCGTGAGCTTCATCCTGACGCTACTCCCTGCTCGCTCATCACACTGGAGAACCGACAAGACCATTGCGCTAGCCTCGGCAAGAGCTATGCGACAACGCCAAGCATTTCTCGTGGAACGAAGCAAACATGCTCGCATATTTATGAGTTATTTGCCAATGTAAGTATATCAAACGATGTCTGTTTTTTGTTTGCAAGTAGTCATTAGAATCGTGGCGACATAAGCTACACATAGGTACTCATAGCTTTCAGTTTTGGGCACTTTCAAAATATTGCTTTGTCTTTATACGTATTTTTTGCATATGGATTTAGAGCTAGGGTTTTGAGTGTAGAGGCTTAGGGATAGGTGTATCCTAGTGAGGGGATGGTATTCCTTAAGTTCCGTAAGATTCTGGCATGGTTTAGTGAGTTTCCTTCCAGAGTGTTTTATGTGTAAGATGGTCTCAGCTTGACAAGCTAAAGAGATTTCCTTTGTGTGCCTATCATGTCATCTGTGTCCTCAAATCACATTATGTTGATCTAGTTTGTGTTGCATGCACTTTATGGGTCGTGTGATTTTCTCCCGCAACATTGGCGCCGTTGCCGAAGATACAAGGACTTAGGTAGGTATTCCTACTAACACTCGTGTGATGCTTGCTTGCTTTAGTTTCGGCTAAAGAAATCATTTTTCTTAAGTGGATCTTGAAGAGGTTATTCCGAGATTAAGTGGATATCCAGGAAGCGTGTCTTGCCGAGGGAATGGTGGGGGAATCCAGTTTCCCTGTGAGTAAGACTATTCTAGGTAGGGGGCACCAAGCATACCCGCCTGCACCCAGCATCCCCACTCGGGGCAGCTGCAACACAAGGTGGGGATGAGGATCAAAACGAGTAGTAGCCCAAGGGCGGCACACGCATAGGCTAGGGAGCACACCAGGCGACCCTTCTCGACCCCTTTTCATGAAGCTTGCATTCGGAGTGAATTTTGGCTTACCACACAGCCTCAAACACAGAGCGTCCATATTACTTTCATTTGTAAAACTTAAACGAAATTAGGAGGTCATTCCGATGTCCAATGCCCTCGAAAACAACAAAAATGGTTTTTCAGTCTACTCTCAATAGCACCGGCTTAGCATCCGAAGCCAAGAGGGAGCAATGCTGCTATCATGCCTGTGACTATGTGTGTGTGTGTGTGTGTGTGTGTGAGAGAGAGAGAGAGAGAGAGAGAGTGAGTGATTTGTTGCCATGTGTCCGAAGCCAAGAGGGAGCGATGCTGCTATCATGCCTGTGACTCTGTGTGTGTGTGTGTGTGTGTGTGAGCGCGCGCGCACGCGCGTGTGTGTGTGTGTGTGTGTGTGTGTGTGTGTGTGTGTGTGTGTGTGTGTGTGTGTGTGTGTGTGTGTGAGAGAGAGAGAGAGAGAGAGAGAGAGAGAGAGAGAGCGAGAGAAAGATTTGTTGCCATGTGAACATAGGTTCTCTCTACAGAGCAGTAGAGAGAGGAAGCGTTGTTTCCACGCGTGGATAGCTGCTATACCCCAGCAAGACACACCCAATGCTCCCTGAACATCCCCACCATCTATGTGTGTGTGTGTGTGTGCATGCACGCAGTGCACGATGCCACTGCACCCTCGCTCCCCATGAGCATATGTCAGGACATCGGTTGTCCACCAAAAAATATTGAAAAAAGGAAACCATTGAAGGTCACCTAGTTTTTTATTGAAATTTTCGGGTTATTACCGGTTTTACACCAAAATCTTCCAGATTCAGCTCGCTTCCTATCTATAATGGGAAAAAGAGAGGAGAGGCCACGTTGCATCATATGCCACCTCCGGTCCCCCCACTCCCCTCTCCCTCCAGTGAACCCTGATTATAGCAGTCTGCCCCGGAGGCTGTGGACTGGAGTCCCAATCGAGGCACCTAAGACTCTCTCTCTCTTTGCCTGCTAGCAAGTGGGCGCGCCCACTCTCTGTCATCATGGCGCATGGTGGCTGCTCTCTCTCTCTCTCTCTCTCATCACGTGTCATCTCTCTTTTCTCTCATGATGGCATTGTGTTATGCAAGGTCTCTCTCTCTCTCTCTCTCTCTCTCTCTCTCTCTCTCTCTCTCGTGATTAACATACATCAGCAGCGGAGGGAGAATTCAATGCCATCTAAGTAGGACTATTTGAGGCAGGGGGCACCAAGCACACTCACCTGCACCTAGCATCCCCACTTCATAGGTTAGGGGGCACAACAGGCGACCCTTCTCGACGCCTTTTCATGAAGCCTGCATTTGGAGGCAAATTTTGGCTTACCACACAGCCTCAAACACAAAGCGCCCATATTAATTTTTATTTGCAAAACTTAAATGGAATTAGGCGGTCATTCCCATGTCTGATGCCCTCGAGAACAACAAAAATGGTTTTTCAGTTGACTGTCAATAGCACCGGCTTAGCGTCCCAAGCCAAGAGTGAGCGATGCTTCTATCATGCCTATGGGAGTGTGTGTGTGTGTGTGTGTGTGTGTGTGTGTGTGTGTGTGTGTGTGTGAGAGAGAGAGAGAGAGAGAGAGAGAGAGAGAGAGAGATTTGTTGCCATGTGAACGTAGGTGCTCTCTTCAGAGCAGTAGAAAGAGGGAGCGTTGTTGCCACGCATCGACAGCTGCTATACCATGGCAAGACGCACCTGATGCTCCATGATCTCCCCCCCCCCCCCCCCCCCCCCCCCTCTCTCTCTCTCTCTCTCTCTCTCTCTCTCTCTCTCTCTCTCTGTGCACGCGCATAGTGCACGATGCCATTGCACCCTCGCTCCATGTGAGCATATGTCAGCGTTTCGATTGTCCACCAAAAAATATTTGGGAATCAATTGAAAAAAGGAAACCATTGAAGATCACCAATTTTTGGTAAAAAAAAATTGGGTTATTACACTAAAATCTTCCAAATTCAGCTCGCTTACTGTAAGGTGACCCTCCAAATTGACCTTAAAAAATATGCTAAATGCCGATTCTAATGGAGTCTTAAGAACATAGGGGAAAAACAGAGGATGGCTATGCAAAAACATTTGACTGTCGCTAGCTTGTAATCAGATGTTGCAGAGCTATTGTGGAGGGAGGAGATGAGATAGATAGGGGGAAGAATAGACCTCAGAAAAATATGGCGAGCAAATAAAGAGCACAAAACAGAGGAGGACTCGTAGGGAAAAACAAACATGGTAGAGCCATAGAGGTGTCAAAGCGGCAATAATGAATGTACAATAGAGAGCAATAGAGGCAATGAAGTTGCACTAGAGGTGTCAAAGCGGCAATAGCGTACAATAGAGGTGCGGAAGCACCCAATGAATAGACAATGAAACAAGTGTCACACTATGATGCGCTAAAGCCTAAAAGGAATGTGTGTGTGTGTGTGTGTGTGTGAGAGAGAGAGAGAGAGAGAGAGAGAGAGAGAGAGAGAGAGAGAGAGAGAGAGAGAGAGAGAGAGAGAGAGAGTATTGTGTGTGTGTGTGAGGTTAACTTAGAGAATTGGAATCCTCAAAAGAAACAGGGGCTCCTCTATTGATGGGAAGAGATCATGGTATGATGATGAAATGGGCAGCAAAATGAAGCCATGTAACACACTAATAGAAGAGTAGTGGTGGTGGTGGTTCCGTGATGGTGTAGGCATCACGATGAATAACAATGATATCTATTATCTATAAACAATATAAAATTTAGGGAAGGGATCCCCCCCCCGCCCCCATGTCCCTTGATTGTCCGGTTGCACAGTAACCCACTAGACTCGCACACAACATGCAACAACCCACAACGTCTCTCTCTCTCTCTCTCTCTCTCTCTCTCTCTCTCTCTCTCTCTCTTTTCATAGTGTGCAATGCAGCTAGGCATCGAGCATTACAGCAACCAGCACACATGCTACGTCCATGGAGCACATCGTCTCCACATGCAGCACCCCATGTGTGGACCTACACACAGGTATGAAGCATCTCTCTCTCTCTCTCTCTCTCTCTCTCTCTCTCTCTCTCTCTCTCTCTCTCTCTGTGTGTGTGTGTGTGTGTGTGTGCCCAAGGTGTGCGGTAGGGTGCCATGTATCTACTAAAACATATAATGCGGGGAGAAATCCCATCCCCCCCCCCCCCCCCCCCCCCCCCACCCCCCCCCAAACACGTGGTGCCAAATTTGCCACTCTCGCATACCCCTCCCCCCATGCTTCCAGTGTGCTCTGAGCACCGGCGTTTTGTACCCCTTGCAGGTGTGCATGAGGACACACACACACACACACACACACACACACATATATATATATATGTATATATATATATATATTATATATATACATATATATATATATACATATGTACATATATATATATATATATATATATATATATACATATATATAGAGAGGGGTACGCCTTGCCTTCCTCATAGTAGCTCACAGATGTGACACTATGCCATTGTAAAGGGCAAAAAGTAGGTAGAAGACCACTACAACCCGGAAAGAGTTGTCAAACCCCTAAAGAGAAAGAAGCCATATCTGTCCCCACAACCCCAACAAACATAAACAAGCCAAAACAAATAAAATTAAAAAAAAGACAAAGAAAAAAAAATCACACACAACAAAAGAAAACAAGTGATAAAATCACAAGGCCCTCCCTTGAGAAGAGAGGGGACCATTGCAATCTTTAGAAAATAAAAAAAAGGAACAAACGTTACAAAAATTGCAATAACAATGGCTTTATTGCCAAATTTGGGCTAATTAAATCTCAAAAATACCTTTACATCTCAAAATCAAGAAATTAACATTTCAAAAATGCATTTACATCTCAAAATTGAAATATTTTCATCTCTAAAGAGTAGGAAGGCATGTTATGTGAATGTGGGAGACGAAAAGCGATGAAGAGGGTGACCTAGCAGGAGAAAAAAGAGTAGGAAGGGATAGTGGTAGTTGTGAGAGGGGTTGGCACGTGAAGAGCACTACAAATTTTGTTGTTTATCTTTAACTTTTATATTTGAAAACTAAAAAACTTCAAAATTTAAAGAATTTGTGTAAATTCTTTAAATTTAATTATTACTTCTAAAGTTTCTCATACATAGATACATAGGTTACATAAATTTTTGGGAAAAAGTTAGCATATTAAACAGGCAAACTACTTTATTCCTTCCCTTCACTTTCTCTCACCAACTTTGCCCTCACTCCCACTTGCAATCTCTATCTAACGGTTCTCTGTCCCACTTGCCATGCCTTCTCTCTCTCTCTCTCTCTCTCTCTCTCTCTCTCTCTCTCGCTCTCGGCTCTCTCCTCTTGCCTACGTTTGTCCACCACTGTTGACGAGCTCTGTTGATGCCATCGACAGTCGACGACCACCACTCAGGCCACCTCACTCTCTCTCTGTGTCTCCTTTCTCTCTCTTCCTCGGTGGGGCGAAGATTGTGTATGGCACTGCAAGCAGAGTAGCAATAGTTTGAGACAGATCCATTGAGCTGGCTAGAATCCCAGCAAGAAAGAGGGAATCTCCACACTTGCATGACAGGAGGTTGCCATAGAATCAAGAACGACCAGGCACCATCGTCACTTACCCCTTCCAAATTGCATGCATATGTATGTGCTCCCACCATCTCTCCTGCTACTTCGGACATCCTGCCCACTGGTATTGCATAGCGCCACTAATTAATATTCAACCATTGGAGGCAGCTGACGTCCTCACTGAAGATGCCAGCGTTGCTAAATGTAGCGGCCTTTTTAGCGGCAGTAAAGCTAGCTTTTTCTTTAGCTTTAACAGCAGTACTACTCCCTGCTTTTGGAACACGGTTTTGGTTGCAATTACAGCAGTACAGAGGGGTGGTTTTTCCTGCACAATCTCTGACTTGTCGTTATTGAGGAGAGCGCCGATAGCGGGGCCATCCGGTCGGGGGCTAATTCCGTTGACGGCAGTGGCTGAAGGGGGGAGCAGGGGGCCGATGGCATAAGTGCGGACAAGGAAGTTGGCGACAAGGGTGTGAAGGCAATCGGGCTCCAGCTCAAAGAAAGTATTGAGGAGGACAGCGGCCGCCCACAACGTGGGTTGTAGCTAGCGGGATAAGAACTGATAGATGAAATCAGTAGGGTCGCTTCTCACAATAATGGGCAGGTCGTTGAGATCCATTGGTGGCAAGACCGGGATGCAGGAAACCATTTCCGTGTTACTGTCCTCAAATACAACGTTGGCAACTGTAGGTTATATATGACAATTTTAATCAGAATTAATTCTGCAGAATATACCCAGTGTAATAAATTCTTGCTTTACCTTTCAAGGTTGGCATTCCTTGCGAGATCAGCCCATACATATGCCAGATCACATGATAAACAGCCGCAGAGGACGTCCAGAAGGCCACCCGTGGGACGCCCGCCACACACACATGCGCTCACACACACTTTCAACATGGTGTCATCTCCTTCCCCATCGCTGGGTGCTATTCCTTCTCACTATTGCCCCATCGCCCTCATAGTTCTCTTCAAATCCCTCACAATGTAGGGCAGCTCTACCTGGCCCAACCTAGTCCAACTGTACGTGATGCACCAACAGGGCACTATCACGCAGGGCAGTACGCAGACTGAGATATAGGGAGAGACTCTCTCTCTCTCTCTCTCTCTCTCTCTCTCTCTCTCTCTCTCAAAACCATTGCTTGGCAATGCTTTCACTTGGTTGCATCCAGCCTGACGACAACATTGTGAGGGAGCACTATAAAAAAACCTCTCTCTCTCTCTCTCTCTCCTCGCTGTAGGCGGCTAAGAACGACTTGACTCTCTCTCTCTATCTCTGATCAGGTGCAAGGACGACGATGTGGAGGGATCTCGAGCAGAAGAGGGAAGCTCTGTTTGTTGTGGACATTTATCCTTGTTTTCTTCTGATCAACCAACTCTGCAGAAGCCATGTTTTCATTGAGTCGGGAGCTTGTCTTCCTCATTCTGCAGTTCCTGGATGAGGAGAAGTAGAAGGAGACAATCCACAATAGGCAGTGAGAAAACAAGGATGGCGAAGCTAAGCTCGAGCGTGTACTCAACACAGGAGGTGTGATGCAGTATGTAGTGAGTTAAAACTCCACGCAAGAAGATGATGAGGCTGGGGAGGGATGCAGAGGTTTGGGTGTGATGGCAACTTCTTGTTTCAATACTGAATGAAATCAACTTTTTGAATTTGCACTCATTATCCCAAATGGCTTTATTAAATACTCAATTCTTTTTAGGACTCTCCCCTTGTGACTCCAAGGCCCCAACCAGTCAAAAACTGTTTATTTTAAAAATAAAACTATGCATTATAAATCAAGGAGTTCAAAATCTTTTTCACTTCATATTTCAAAACTCAAGACATGATCGTAACATTTACAAACTCTTCATTTAAATGAGTACCCACTATCTTATTTCAACCAATAAGCATTTTTGGCCCACTAAAAATGCTTGAAAATAGAACTCAACTTTTTTTTTATATTTTAGTTAGCAAAAAGAGAAGTGATCTCTATAGCCTTTGCCCTTTGGGCAGGCCAAAAAAAGACAGTCACACACTCGCAAACACACAGACAGACGCACACGTACACACACATTCACACCGTTCCTCCACGTGGCATACTAGACCCTACGAGTTGTTTATAAGATTCAATCGTCTAAGTATGGTAGGGTTTGTTCAAGATGAGCTCGGCAAAGCGAAATCGGGATGCAGAGGCATAGAAGGCCGTGCAATTGGCAGATGCACAGAAGCAGCTCTTGCTAATGCAGCGCAAACTTGCCAGACGTGACCAGCTTGACGAGCAGATAAGAGATCTTTTTTCCGCTGTGGTTACTCATACATTAAATTTAGTAAAAGCAGAAAGTGTGGAGCGTGAGGAGTTCCTCCTTAGGGAACGAGAGGAGGCCGAATCTCTACAAGAGAAGATCGAATCTCTAATACAAGCAGAAGGGCTTGATGAAGTGGGGACCATCCGTTCGCAGATCAAGGAGATTAAAACTCTAATACAAGGTAACAAAATGCTTGGCTGCATTAGCTTTTAATGCGTATGTCTAGCTCTGCTGCATGCAGATCTCTCTGCTCCGACCTACATTGATAGGGTCCTTTCTGAGGGGCCCCCTTCGACTGTGGAGGAAGAGGGACTGTACAAGGTTCAGATGCGGGCTGACGAGCCGTTATGTGAGTGTTGCTTCCCTGCTGTTGCACAGCCGGCTCTTCCCCTCTCGTTAGCCCACCCCTTGTTTGGGGAGTTTCTTGATGATTTCAGCAATGTGAGTGCTCCACTTGATGATGATGTATGATGATGTGTGTAACTTTGTCGTAGAGCTTTACTTCAGTGTGTTAGGGAGGGCGCAGGTGTTTCATAATGAAGCAGAGTTCCAGTTTGCTTTTAACCGGAAAATGGGAGGTTTTCTTGGTCATCCTGTTGCAGTAGATATGATTACATGTCAAACGAGAAAAGTTATGACCGATGCAACAGTAATAGCAGGTGACAACTGGGCAGCCTTGGGGGAGCTAAAGTTGGAAAAGGGAGGCACATTGGCACTGGGGCTTCAATCTTTTGCCTTACATGTCGGCTCACCACATGCTGAAACAGAGCTGCTTCCATGCTTCTTCATTGAAGTCATCGGTGCCACCATCAGGATAGGATGTCTCGTTTTTTTTGAGAAAGTGGCATGGCAGCCTCTCACTCCCTTCATGAACTGCTTCTACACTGAGCATGACCGGACGGATATGGCTACACTCTGCAGGGCCATGTGCGCTTTGAAGAAGGGACTAACTGCCTTGCACTCCTACTATATAGAAGCACATCCATCGGTTAATACAATCACCCCCAAGGATATTCCCTATCCTTTGCAGGGGAGGCGGAGTGTCAGGATTGGCAACAAATTGATCTTCATTGTCACTCGTGACGATGGAGAACGCAGGATCTTTAAATATTGCAGGCAGTATGGAGAGGAAGTCCATAGGAGCTGGGCAGAGGCAGGCTGGGCCCCCCTTCTGTATGATTGTAAGCCAATCGCAGGGGGCTGGCTGGAGGTGGAGATGCAGTATCTTGCAGATTGGAACCCTTCTTTGTCTTTGCTCAAAGGTATGGATGGGGCTGCAAAGCACGAACTACAAGCAGCAATAACTACAGCATTGAAACGAGCTTTATCCATTCCGATTGACGGCTGCCAAGTAGCACATGGCGATATGAGGCCACCAAATGTCATGATCAAAAGAGACGATGGGGGCGGCTTCGACATCAAATTCATCGACTTTGATTGGGCCAGGAAAGATGGTGTCGCGAGGTATCCTCCTTTTATGAATACAGAGCTGCCATGGCATCCACAAGTGGGAGCAGGAAAGCTTTTGCAACAAGACCATGACACATGGTGGCTGGAGGACAAATCATGTGCCATATGAACCTCAATTCCACTGGATGAGGAGCCATATGAATCTCAATTTCATGTACGGCTTCAAATTCAAGGTGGTGGGTGAAAGTTATGGCATTTTTTAAGAGATGTCCTAGCGTATTTTGGTGGGGAAATCCACCTGCAAGGTACCTCTACCTCTAGGGTGAATGCACATACAAGGTACCTTTCCCCCGTGAAAGGCACGCCGCACACCTAAAAGGAGCTCTGCCTTGGGGAAAGGCACTTGTAAGGCTCCATTTATCAAAGTATACATTTAAAATGGGGGCTTCCTTTGCCGTCAATGTCGGGGGTTGCTGATCCTGGCCGTCTATCTAGTTGACTTTATCAGCCGTAATGTACTGTGCAATCATTAGGTGCTTGCCAAATCAGCATGCGTAATAATCTGCATGATATTGACCTATCAAGGCCTCCCCAATTAGCACACGGAATGTCAGCTGCTTTTGAACAGAAGTTCTCCAGGGTCCTGCAATGAAACTCAGCCAACTCAGCATTCGGAATCTGTGCGCTCTGCAGGCCACTGAGTTGTAGTAGGTGTGACGTCATCATTTTGTGCAGACAAATTCCTTGTAAGTTCTTATGCTGTTTAGATAAGGTGCTTGATATGCTTGAGAAGCTTCGCGGAAGAGCTGGTGACAGACTATCTTGTGAAGGATCCATCTTGCGACGAGCCTTTCTCTGGTTCAGAAGCGTGCAAGTTGATCTGTAGCCAAGTCAACGAATGATGAAGTGGCCCCCTGACTGCCTACCTTGATGTCCTTGTCATCGCTTTAGAGACCTCCACTGCTCTGATCAGTGCACTCAGTTTTCATTGCTGGCCCCCTTCCCCCCGACACTTGCCGCCAGGAATGGTCCGTCAGTGACCATTCCCTCGCTCCTGCCATGGCTCCCGGCTCCCCGCCGGTCGCCGTGTGGTCGTAGTGATTACGGGGAATTGTCACTGACGGACCATTCCCTACCCCATGAAGGTCGTGGGTCAGAGGGCTGTAGATCTTGGCCCTCCATCCACTCATCTTCAGTGGCCGGAATGTCATCCTGCAACCGCTCGATGCTAGACAGCTCAGCAGGCGGAATATCAGGCATCACAAACAATCTGCATGCCAATCGCCTGCCTCCAGCTCAGCATGCAGAATCGCAAATGCAGGGAATTTTGACAAGTCAGCCTATGGAATTGATCGCGTGTCTGCCAGTGCTTGGGTTTGACCTCCTAAACCGGTGGCCCTCTTCCCCACAGCCGTTGATGGCAGGGACCATTCCTTGCAATCCTGCTCCCGTAGTAGGACTCCCGGCTTTGTCGGTCCCCCTTTGGTCGCAGGGATTCCAAGGAATGGTCCCTTAGGTCCCTACACCTTAGCTATTAAACAAAGTTGCTTCAAGATTTTCCCATGATTAATCCAAATTAAAATTTTCTTTTTTCTTAGGGAAATATGTGAAACATGTAGTTTTTTTTTGTTTTTTTTAATAATAATTGCTTAGGGAAATATACAAATTTAATTATTTATTATGTGTTTGGAGTGAATCCTAATCTAAGGGCATCCCTTGTGTTTTCTCAACGTTATTAGAGCATGGGTCTTTCAAGCTGCAGCTGATTTACGAACAACACCCTACCCCAAGAGCGCGTGGCTCTACGTCCATTCTTCTTTAGCTTAAAAGGCATGACCATAGAACCATTCTCTAACCCTTTAGTACTGGCTTCATCTCATGGTTGTAACTTGTGTAGAAAGTTCATCTCATTGTTGTCTACATACAGCACGATGTGAGTTTTGATACAAAAGTTGAGTCTTGACAAGGGTATTTTTATTGGTTTCTTTTGTCCCTAGTCAATTTGTTGTTAAGTTGTAATTATGTGTATGTTGTCATATCATGTGAAAGAACACTAACCAAGGTGATGGTGCTATTTGTTTATGTTAGAGTCCCATGCATGAGGTGGCAAATTGTGGCTCTAATGTAATGTTTTCTTGCTATGACGAGATATTTGCAGCATCAAGAAAGAAAGATGTTTACCCTAAGCTTTTTGTCAAAGGAGAATTTTTTGGGAGCAAAAACATGGGAATGGGATGTTGAAGAGGTAAATTTGTAATGGAAAAATTCTAGGGAAGGGTTGGAGATTGGAAGATTTCCAGTCATAAAAGCTTATTTTGTAAGAATCCTTGTGTAATCAAGCTAGCCACGTTTAGGCTCATTTGGGATCCTATTTGTAGTTAAGCTATCTCTTGGTTTTTATTGTCCGGTAAGCCAAGTGTGTCTACTAGAGTAAAGGGTTATTAAAAGCTAGTAGAAGCTAATGGATAGGGCTAAGTGTTAAGTAGTATATTGAGAATCTTGGCAGCCTTCTAGCCTCATCGTCTATCTATATGCATATTGATTTAATAAGGATTTCTCTCCATGTGCGTCTCTCATTGTTAATTATGTTGTGATTAGTTTTAGTATGTGTAGCTAGAGACTTGTTGGCATGATTAATTGTCGGTCCATTTGTACATTCAACTCTTGCTTCCATAGATAGTGCTTGCAACTCATACTTGTTGTGCTTGGGGTTTGAGTAGAGAAGAATGCATGCTTGCAACTCATCCTTGTTGTGGTTGGGGTTTGAGTAGAGAAGAAAACATGCTTGCTTGAGTTGAATACATTTTGATTACCTTGATGTGCAGTCCATTTGTACATTGAATTCTAGCTTCCATAAATAGAGTGCTTACAACTGATCCTTGTATGTTAGGAGCATAGAATGCATGTGGGAATGGGTTTATACTTCTATTGTTTTTAGGCAAGTCATTATTGTGTAGATAACCTTTGCCATGGGATAGGTTGATAAGTTGCGAGTATAGTGGGCCCTGCAAGCTTAGGGTTTGAAATTGTCAAAACATGGGGAAGTTAAAAAGGTCTTGGAAAAGGTGTTTAGGAGGTGCAAAGAGTTGTGTACGAGCAGGAGGGCATGTGCAAAGTGACTATCTTTGACGGGGCCTCTATGAGGCCCATGTCGTGGGATCCATGAGGTGAGCATGTTAAGAAAGAAACAAGTGACTTGTTACTACGTAACTTGTAATACTAGCAATGACTCAATCGGACGTAGCAACACCAGGGGAGGTGAGTTCGATGGATATGACTGTGGATATGACCGGGGTTTAGTGGGTGTGAGAGTTGTTAGCCCTAGTAGGGTTAACATGGTCGTAGTGCTGAGGCGCTTGTAGTGGTGCTAGAGAGTATTACTAAGTTAGGGTTTGCACATTATATATAGGCACGAGGGGTTGGAGATCCCTCGTAATCTCTACAATCTATGGTTGGGTAGTTTTCTCCATCATCTTCCCAAAGCTAGGGTTTCTCTTTCTAGCTTGTTGGTTTCTTCACAATGATCTTCTAGACCACCCTACCTTTGTATCAAGAATATAACACTTGGTCTGGAGACAATTCGTCCTTGGCTTCTTAGTTTAATCATCATGGCCTTAGCGCTTTTAGGCACAATTTGTTTGCAAAAGCATAGCGTGTGGTGGTTTGATTGTTTTGGTCCCTTGTCATTTTGTTATTAAGTTGTAATAATTATGTGTGTTGTCTTATCACATGAAAGAACACTAACCGAGGTGATTGTGCTATTTGTTTATATTGAGTCCCATGTGAGGTGGCAAACTATGGCTCTTTTGTAAAGTTTTCTTACTATGAAGGTGATTTCTTTGAGATGGAAGATATTTGCAACATCAAGACAGAAAGATGTTTACGGGAAGGTGTATGAGTTCTTTTTGTCAAAGGAGAATTTTTTAGGAGCAAAAACATGGGAATGGGAAGCTAAAGAGGCAAGGATGTAATCTACGGAAGAGTTGGAGCCACATTTTTTGGAGAATTTTCAGTCATAATGCTTGTGTAATCAAGCTAGCCACATTTAGGCTCATTTGAGCTCCAATTTGTAATTAAGCCATCTCTTAGTTTTTATTGTCCGGTGGATAAGTGTGTCTACAAAGTAAAAAGTTAGTAAAAGCCAACAAAATTAATGGATAGGGCTAAGCTTAGAGTAGTATATTGAGAAGCTTTGCAAAGAGTACTCTAGCCTCATTGTCTACATGCATACTCAATCAAAGAAGGATTCTCTTCATGTGTCTCTCATTGTTAATTGTATTTTGTGATTAGTTTTAGTTTGTGAATGTTTAGCTAGAGACTTGTGGTCCACTTTACTCTTCACTCTCTTTATGTGTGTGTATGCTTGGGATTTGATTAGAGAAGATTGTGTGCTTACTTGAGTTGATTACATTGTGACTACCTTGTTGTGCCTGATTTTTTGTAGGTCCATTTGTACATTCACTTCTTACTTCCATAGATAGAGTGCTTGCAACTCATCCTTGTGCTTGGGGTTGAATTAGAGAAGATTGTGTGCTTGCTTGAGTTGAATACATTGTGATTACCTTGTTGTCCATGATTAATTGTCAGTCCATTTGTAAATTCAATTCTTGCTTCCATAAATAGAATACTTACAATTGATCCTTGTTGTATGTTTGGAGCACGGAATGCATGTGGGGATGGGTTTATACTTCTATTGCTTGTAGGCAAGCCATTAGTTTGTGGATACGAAGATTGTGTGTCATTGTTAATTATGTTTTGTGATTAGTTCTAGTTTGTGAATGTTTAGCTAGAGACTTGTGGGACCCACTTTAGAGACTTGTGGGACACCCACTTTACTCTTCACTGTCTCTAGGTGTTGGACTGTGTGTATGCTTGGGGTTTGATTAGAGAAGAATGTGTCTCTCATTGTTAATTATGTTTTGTGATTAGTTCTAGTTTGTGAATGTTTAGCTAGAAACTTGTGGGGCCCACTTTACTCTTCACTCTCTCTAGGTGTTGGAGTGTGTGTGTGCGCTTGGGGTTTGATTGGAGAAGATTGTGTGCTTACTTAAGTTGATCACATTGTGATTACCTTGTTGTGCATGATTAATTGTAGGTCCATTTCTACAGTCAATTCTTACTTCCATAGATAGAGTGCTTGCAAGTCATCCTTGTGCTTGGGGTCTGATTTGAGAAGAATGTGTGCTTGCTTGAGTTGAATACATTGTGATTACCCTGTTGTGCATGATTAATTGCTAGTCCATTTGTACATTCAATTCTTGCTTCCATAAATAGAGTCCTTACAATTGATCCTTGTTGTATGTTGGGATCATGGAACGCATGTGGGAATGGGTTTATACTTCTATGGCTTGCAGGCAAGTCATTACTGTGTAGATAAGAGGATTGCTTAGCCTATGCCATGGTTATGGACTCCAAAAAGGTCTTGGAACAAGGTGCTTAGGAGGCGCAAAAGAGTTGTGTACCACCATTATGGCACGTGTAAAGTGGAGGATGACGACCTTCAAGACTATCTACAATCAGGTATCTATGAGGCCCATGTTGTGGGATCCACAAGATTGACTTGTCATGCAAACTGTAATAGCAGAGCATTGATTGAATTAGTCATGAGAGTCTAGACGTAGCAACACTAGGGGAGGTGAGTCCGGTGGATATGACTAAATTTAGTGGGTGAGTTGTTAGCATAGTAGTGCTACATAGCCATAGTGTTAGCGGGCATCTATAGTGGTGCCAGAGAGTATTCACTATGTTGGGTTTGCACATGCATGAGGGGTTGGATATCCCTTGTACTCTCTATGGTCTTTTGTATCATCTTTCCAAAGCTAGGGTTTCTCTTCCTATCTTGTAGGATCATCTTTCCAAAGCTAGGGTTTCTCTTCCTATTTTGTAGGTTTCAAAGTCTTAAGTCTAATTAATTATTTTATTGAAGAGAAGAAGAGTAAAACGTTCACACACTTATGCACATCAAGGTATGAGAGCACAAGCCTCTACAAAGAATGCCACTTAAATCATTGTGGGAAGCTATTTGAAGTTTCAGAGCTCCCACATATCACTTAGTACCCTTATTACTAATTGAGTAGATTAGCTATGGGGAAGCTAATTTGCTCACTCTTAATCACTCAATCACACTCTCAAACAATGACATAAGCTACCACTGATTGCATTCTTGGATTAAACATGCTAGAGGCATTCTTGCCTCTAGCTTACTAATGATAGTCTAGTAGGGAGGGGTGATCCCCCTCAATTGGTGAATCCATCTCTACAAGTTTCTTCCTTTGCAAGCTAATGAAGTAGGTATTGATTGTAAGTGCTTCCCTTGTGCGATTCAAGCAATCAACGCATCAATGTGTTCAATTTTTGCTCACAAATTCCCGGTGGGTCCCTTGGGTATCTTAAAAAAGTATGCTGCCAAAGACACATGAACTGTTAAGAATGGAGCAACATTCTAAGGCTTATGAAGCCATCAAGAGAACAGAAAAGGGTGAGAAGGTCCCCACGAAAACGACCATAACTTGATATTGGGTTGTGAGAATCGTGCAATTCGGGACGCTCTAGAAATATCTTTGAAAGGATTACCAAGTAAGTAGTGCTTGAATTATTGCAAGAAATCCCTTATCGTAAATTCCTAGCACTTGTTCTTTATCCAACTTCCCTTGTGCTCTAACTATTGCATAAATATTAGCCATGAGAAGATAAACTGGTCCATCGCTTTTATCTAGCTTAACTTCCTGCTCAAATGCCCATCATCTCGCATGGAAATATTCCCGCTGCTAGAAAGCACCCAAGAGGTAAACCAACTATGGAACAATCATAAAATGGCATGTACGGGATCTCTTATTTCCTTCTCTAGAAGCCTAGCATGCCCAAATATAGTTGAGAAAGAGAGACTCTTTTTGGTGTTTTGTTGGGTGGCGATCTTCCTAGAATAAGCTCAATCTTATGGTCATCTTTCCCTCTTGAAAGAGGTTATTCACTTGGGATAGTGTGCTTGAATAGTAAACAACATTGTGTGCCCATGTGCTTGAATAGTAAACAACATAATATATATGTGTACACACACACACACACACACAATGCTACAAAAAATATTATACTAGTTTAGCTATGCTCGAAGAACAAAAATACTATGAAGAAGGTGCTCAATGTGTTCAATTGAATGCACGTAGATATCTTCTGTGAAGATCTCAAGAAACAATAAAAGGTATTCTTTAAATGCATGGCTCATTAGCCCGTTGAAAGGTAGATGGAGTGTTCGTCAACCCGAAAGGCATAAATCTATAAGCAAACACTTCCCACTCTGTGGCAACAAGCAAAGCTCCTTTCATTTTATAGCTTGCATACTTCACATCCAAAACTGGAACACCATAATCCACATCTTTTACATCGACATGGGAGCATCAGGATAAACACAAATCCTTGTATATTATATTGCACAAGAGGATACACCCATATGTTCCCCTCATAAAAGGGGAGTCCTTATCAAACAAATGTGATGGGAGAACTTTGAAAACACCTCCAAAAGAGCATGATACACAATTTGAAAAATGGTGCAAGAATATGCTTGAAAACACTAGATCAAACCACGAGGCTATGTTAGAATTAGGGGATTTAAATCGCTTCAATCAGATGCTCATAGAGGTTCAAATGGGCAAAAAAAACAAAATAAGTCTTCATACACTTTAGGTGTGCATAGAGTCCTTGGCAAATTGCCAAAAAGGCTCTATGAGGGCTTGAAGGTTATGAAACCATTTTCCCCCTTTTTCCACCATTTAGATCACTCTAGGCGTCCAATGATTTACAAGTTGTATCCTCTGAAGGGTGGTTAATTTAAATATCCTATGTTAAACAAGATGTCCTACGAGTTTATGAATTTTAGTAGTTGTGGAGATCTATTTAACACCAAGAGGATCTATAATGTTGGGTATTCTAAGAAAAGGCATGTTTTATTTGATCATAGAACTCATACTTCCTCCCTCACAGGATGCATGTCAGGCTATATATATATATATATATATATATTATGTATATATAATCCAAGAAATTCTACACAAGAGTGTGTAATGACCCACACCTAAGCCTCTCCATCAATATATACTTCACCCATGATTTTACCTTTACGACTTACATCCACACTTGATAGGATCACAATGATTATATTGCTCATCTATCACACATGGCAATAGGAGAGATATAATGATTCACAAGCATAAATTCACAATTATGTTATTGCTCATCTGATACATGAAGCAACAAGGAGTTTAACATAATAACAAATATTTAACATATTATGCTAGTACCCACCGTTGCATAGAGCACCAAGGGGCTTTGACACAATCCAACATGCAATAAAATGACTACACATTAAAAAAAACATTTACACTTTGTGAGTTTGCTGATCAAACGCATGTGGTAGATTGTAGTAGGGAGTGGTTCACACTCACACAATTTAACATTTAAAAAATACCAAATATTTAACACATTTTGCTAGTACTACCCATCCATCGTATAAAGCATTAGGGGACACTAACAAAAGATAACATGTAATAAAATAACTACACATTTAAAAAACTATTCACACTGCAAACTTGCTCATTTAATGTATGGGGCAATATGGAGTTGTTTATAGACACATAATTTAACATTAAAAAGAAAGAACCTTTACAAATTTGCTCATCTACCACACGTGGCAATAGGGAACAATTTGCTAATTGATAATTAAAGAACTTAATTTAAAGTCATTATTTTTTCTTAAATTTACGTGAAGTAAATAGTTGTGATGACCTAGATAGTTGATTAAAAATAAAATATTGAATAGATGTAGAATAATAGCTCTCTCTCTCTCTCTCTCTCTAGTTAATTGCTTTGATTAAAATAATCTATTCAATGTTTCTATTTATATAGGGCTTATGTTTTGGTTAAAACATGTATTATTTGTATAGTTCAAATTATTCAATATTTATACATTTTTAATGCATTATATGTACAAAAATTGTATTATGTAGAATGCAACATAGCTCAAGAGAGCAATGTTGAGTTGGAGAGACAAGCTGTCGAGGCAAAGGTTTATGACTTTGTTATGGCCCAAGTGTTTTACTATGTGATGTGTACTTTGAAGGTTTATTATATTGCACTTTGTATTTAGCATTTGGAATACTAAAAGTCATACGATATTATATTTTATTGTGTGTTTTGTATTTTGCAATCTGCATGTTCTGTAATACTGTCTTTACTTTGTGCCATATAGCAGAGCGTTATATATGTATGCTATATTATATTTAGCATTTGGAATACTAAAAGTCATACAATATTAGATTTTATAGTGTGTTTTGTATTTTGCAATCTGCATGTTCTGTAATACTGTCTTTACTTTGTGCCATATAGCAGAGCGTTATATATGTATGTTATATTATACTAAAAAATTATGTAATGTTGTATTGTTTTAACTTTGTGATACATAGCATATTGTTTCACATATCATTGTACTATTTTGCTATATTTTTTGTCCTTGTGCTAATAACACATTGTACTATAGTTTGTGTTATTGAATATTTGCATTACATAATTTGCTATACAGCTGATACAACCTACATAATATGATCTATTGCTTTCCCTTTTTTCTATATAAAAATATCAGTACTAGTAGATAACCTAAGACTCATATAGTATTGTAGTTTGTGCTGTGTGGCATACAATGTGCTATATTGCATCTTTCTATTGTATAGTAGGCTCAGCACTAGAAGATAATCTAGGATTTATATGGTCTTATATTTTGTGCTATATGGCATATATTGTGCATTATATTGGTATAGCCTACATAATCTGCTATTATATTTCTTTGTCTATGTGCTTTATAGCATGCTCAATACTAGAAGATAACCTAGGAGTAATACTATATAGCAATTTCTGTACTATATAGCACAATCATTGGACCATGTGAAAACCTACCATTGCTATAAGCTTACAATGTGGAACCTAGCACACAATATATCAGTGTTTCGGTTTAATAGCTCTTCGCAAATGCCATATAGCAATCTTACCTTTATACAAGCAATCATTATTTGACATAAAAACCTCAATGAATTAAGATGTATGGTGATACACTTATGTATTGTCTCAATTTCACAATGGATAAGGCACCAGTCTAATAAAAAATCTGTGTTTGTACTAGTAGCAGGCTAGCTATTCCCATAGGACACAACTGTTGGAGATTAGTTTGACCTAGAGCACACATCGCTTTTGCACATGTATTATATGTAGAGTATGCGTGACTATGATGCCATTCATTTTGTTGTTGTTATATACATACACCATCACCGTACACATGATTGTTCTCACTTGATTTTGGCCAAATAATTATTTAGTTTTGCACCTGAATATCTTAGAACAGAAAAAGGTGTGAGACCGGGGGAAACTGGAACATGTTTATATCCACCCAGCTATGCTCTATATAGGCCCTTGGCCTGCTAAACATAGAGACCCCCTTGATTGCATGTCCATCCTGGCCCTTGGCCTTGCTACCCTTGGCATGACATTACTCCCCCCTTGGAGAAGTGTTTCCGTCCGTGAAAACAAGTGATGATACACTAATGTGGTCCACAGTGGCATCCCTCATGGATCCAGCTGTTTGCTTGACCAAAACACGGTTCAGTAGGAGGTTCAATGAAACCAAGAGCAACATCTTGATTTTCCACATTGTTGTCCCATTTGCAACCATCTTGTGTTACCGGTTCTAGCCAATCATAGTATGTAGACTCCATTTAGAACGCACATGAGCATGCTGAAAGAGTTATCACAACAAAGATGTACCCAAAAGAGTACCTCTTTTCACTTTCCATGAAGTAACTTGATGACATAACTCATCAGCCAAGTGTAAGTCCTTGACTTTGTTTGCAAATTTCATCAATAAATAACCCCACCATAACTAATGTTCAAGGTTGAAAAGCTAACTTATACATGAAGAGACTAAACCTAGTCGCAAACATGCTTTAACTGATGGTAAACAAACTCCAAGTAGAGCAATAAATGCTTATTAATTGGATTGCTTGGTGCTAATGTACACACTTTGCATATCCTTTAGCACAAGATTACACTTTGTAATTTGCCTATCCCCTTGATAACTGACAGTACTGAGGTGTGTTTCCCCCACGGATGATTGGTAAATGGGGATCACAATATCGTATAACATTGTTGAGGAATCAACAATGGCATGAATAACCATCGTGGTTAACTTGAAAAATCCACAAGCACCCAAACCGAGCCATGACCTCTATTGGTGATTGGTAGACTCAAAAGTAATCGCATAGAGATACTGCACATAGAGTGCAAAATGCTTCATAAGCAACAACTTGATGAATACGCATGCCGTTCCAAATCATTTGTTGCTAAACACTAGGGCCCATAACACCTAGTGTGCATGCATTTAGTAAAAAACAGATCTGAACCTGTATATCCATTATCATCCTGGGCAATACTTATGGTGAATGGGATGCTCCTAGCACACATTGAAGAGGAGTGTAAATAATTGCAAAAAGAAACGAAAGACTTTCTATTGCAATCATTTGCGAGCCTTGCTGAAATTTTTGAACCATAATAGAAGGTGAAACAGAAGTCACTCCTAGGTAAAAACAATGAAACATTTTCATTAACAACTCATAGCCTTGCTATATGGATAAACAACCATCTGCAATGTTGTTTAGCAGCACTTGTGCCGTAACAAGTCAGTCTAAGTATACGACAATTTCTGTCCATTGAAAGTGCTCTTGATACGTCGTGCTAAAAATGGTATAGAAAACAGATTTGACCAGTACCTAGGGACTTTGTTGTGGCACATACTTGAGATAGTGGGCACCAGTGTCAGTCTCAGAGACTCATATTTGCCACATGTTGAATATGTATTAACTAAGGATGTCTGAAAAAAGATCATCCTACAAGTACAAGATGTACTTGTGTGTGGAGGAAATTACAAACACTCTACGACAGGAGTGAGAGGGACCCTCATTAGCTTTGCTCCACACTAGCTAAACCGAACTCCTTGAGTCCCTAGACCATGTTGTATCCCATGTGACAACATGTGCCAAATAAACCCTACGAGTGGGTCTATAATTGCATAATGCAGAAACTTATTTTGGACACTATAGCCCAAATGTCTTTGGCTCTTACATGACCTTGTCATCTCTTTGAAGAGCAAAAATGGATATGCATCCTACGTAGAAAAAGCAAACCAAAAGAAACAAAACCAAAACAGATGCGTACCTGTAACGGAGTGAAAAGCACCTACCCAAATTTCTTGCCGGCAAAGGCCTAGGAACACTAATTGAAAATTAGTGAAAGGCAAGTACTATTGCACATGGAACCGTGGGTGTTGCCTTTGCAAACCAGATCCCTTGGTTAAAATCAACATTGTCAAACCCCTTGGTTAAATGTTGCAGGAAAATTGCTCAACCAGCAGCCGATAATATCTTAAGTCATATTTGGAAGCTGAAATTATCCACGAGCCCTTGGTAGCTTATGGATTTCTATCCTTGGAAGTGCAGATGTGAAGATTCCAATAATTGACCATCACATGAGCTAGTCTTACCCCAAAACTGGAGTTGTACAGACACTCTTAGTGCTGTAAATAAAATAGAAGATCCACTCAAGTTAGAATCATATTCACAACCGGATCTTGTCTAGACTCAAAATCCATAATCGAGGAGTTTTGTCAACAGCCGTACTGTCTGAATTGCTTGCTGCATCTATACACCTTGGTAGAGAGACACATTTTAGAGTTTGAGACTTTTAAAATCTCAACTTGATCTTCACACTTAAAGTGTGTAGTGCTAAAATAACACCCAAAAAAATAGTAATGGCAAGATGCTTTTTGTCCATTGAAATCAATGGGTACTCAACTAAAGAGATTTGTTCGATCTTGAAGGCAATCACTAATGGATTACAAAGAGATGGCTCTTAGCCATTTCAAAATAGGTGGCTCTTAGCCCTTCAAAAACAGATGGATCTTAGCCCTGCTTGTTACCATATCAACATAGAAAGATTCTAGAAAAATCATGCCTAATTTCACCTTTTCCGCATAGAAGTTGGAGAGAGAGAGAGAGAGAGAGCGAGAATGCTGGGTTGAGGAAATCCCCTGAGGTGATGTGTTGTATACAACTACACGCTCTCGTAGAGAGAGGCGTAGCATATCTTATAAGCGTACACTTGTGTACTTGTACCACGGTCGCGTAGAGAGAGGTACCAGAAGTCACATTGTGACCCACTGACCTTATATGTGAGCATGACCGTATCAAGGTAACTTTAAACACAACATGTTGCCTGTGAATAACATAAAAAATGTTTGAAGAGATCAATTACTTACCTTGTCTTGACAAAGTATGTAGTGTTATAGCGGAAGCGTATGAAATGATGGGTGTTGTACGACCATCGAACTAGTATGCCATGCATACATATCAAAAAATGAAATGATAAGTCCTTTGCTTCAATAATAGTCTCAACCGTGTGAGTTGCTGGTAGACATGCCTTGCACAATTACAGAGGCATGCATACATCACAATGCACCATTGCGTAAACTATGAGCTTATATCCACATAGTGTCAAAGATGTGTGCCATTATCATTCATCTGAAGTCAATCGATAAGAATATGGCACATAAGAGAAGCCGTGCTTCACATGAAGATAGGGAAAGACTTTGCTTGTACAATTGCTTCGTATGGAGTCTGCCCAAGCACTTTGCTTTACATGCAGAGAGATATGTTCCAAAATAAGAAATAAAACATAGACAAGAACAAACATAACTTGAAATGTACTAACCTTGTTGCCCACTTATGGCGAGGTTTTTGGTAGTTTGCTCGAAGCTGGCTCATAGCCATATATGCGAATAACTTGAGAGCTGTCGAATATCTTGCATGTGCCTTCTTGGCTTGGTTGAATCCGCTCGCTAGTAAGAAAACATGCAGGATTGCTGCAAAGACTTCCAAGTTTGTATGCCGATAGCATATTCCAAACACTAAAAACTGCCATGCAATATGTCGTAACATGAAGCCTTGCTTCCTTGTCAAGCTTGCAAAGAAAATAGCCTTGCCAAAAGACAACTTTTTGAGAATCATGTGATTGCTCAATAGCAAAAAAATGAGCTGCAAAACTTAGTTAGCAATGATCATGTAAATGCCAGACACCGCTTGAGCAAAGCAACATTTGCTTGTCAAGGTGACATTGGAGAAAGTCCTACCAAAATGGAAGAAATTCAAAATGGAAACTCAAAGGGAACATGTTGTACCATGGACATGCCCCTAGAAGTCATGTGATTTCTGTGTATGAGGAGCATAACCCTAGTTGACTTCATCGATGGCAAACAACATGCCTAGAAGCCCTCTTCGAGCATTGCTTGCCAACATCGTGAAATAATAATTAGCGAACAGCCTTGCCGAGTACCTTGTCCGCACAAATCACAGACCATGCTTGACTTGTTCATTAGGATGCTATATTGAAAGCATATAATTTTGGTAATCCATACTTAGTGCAATCATGTAAACAAAGCGTACCTGTATGCAATCTTCTAACAATGCCAACCGCGTATCTGGCAATTTGGCATCTCGTTGGCGTGGAGCCTTGCTCCTCGCTACATGATGCCCATGCACCGTGTGCCTCTTCCAAAGGCAACAAAGAGTTGATCTACATCACGTGAGAGATTACAAAGCCTTGCTTCCATAATCAATCTCTTCTTATCTTAAAATTTTCTGAGAGTGCATAATTTTTACAATATTGTTGTGCCTTGAGAACCACGTCACACAACCAAAAAGAGGATGGAGGTTGTGGGGAGGGTCGGCTCGTCATCAGCATGCCTTGCATGCCGAATGTGCCCAATGTTGCCAATTCTTGCCGTTGTTAAGCTTTTTCATGTGTGTGCTGCAATTGCATGCGGCCTTTAGGACCTTCACAATCCTCGAATGTGTCACAATACTCCAAATAGACATTTCACCTCCTTGCCAACCATGGTTGTGGAATGCAACCCTTATCTGGGTTGGGGTGCCCCAAAATTAGGGTGGCCAACAAAATTGGGAGCACTGTGAACTGAAAACATGGCGGCCGTCTGCAAGCCGAACATGAAGAAGACACGCTCGCGCTGGGCGTTACGGTTTGTTTCGGAAATCCATATAGAAACAAAATATCTTCCTCATGCCGGGGCGCCCCTCTTTGGTATTAGTCCCACCTGCAACGACATTGCTCGCCTCCCTGCATCCTTGCGTACAAGGGGTGTTCCCGCGGCTCTCAATTCCTTGGCTTCTGCATATACAAGGGACGGCTTCTTCATCGACTCTTGACCCCACCTTTTGCATGGCTACGCCCCTTTTCTTCCATGGAACCTTGATAATCAAGCCCAAGAAAGAACAAAGATCCATGCCAAGGAAAATAGAGAGAGAGAGAGAGAGAGAGAGAGAGAGAGAGAGAGAGAGAGAGAGAGAGAGAGAGAGAGAGAGAATCGAGACCATGCTTCTTCCCCTCCTTCCTGGATCCCCTCTCCCCTGGCTCTGATACCAATGTGAGACTGGGGGAACTGGAACATGCTAATCTCCACCCAGCCATGCTCTATATAGGCCCTTGGCCTGCTAAACATAGAGACCCCCTTGACTACATGTCCGTCCTGGCCCTTGGCCTTGCCCGGTCCTACCCTTGGCATGACAAAAGGGACCATCATAACGGTTTCCACTAGTGTTCTTGATGACAAATAAAGATAAATTATATGTCCATTGTATTGAAGATAGTTGACCACATAGGGTACCATCACAATGAATCGAGCAATGGTGGAATGAACAACTTGCGTGTGAATGGGGCCTTGAACCTAAGCGCTAGCCTAATAACTAATAAGCTTTGATAAATCAAAAGCATCTTAGAAGAAGAAGAGAGCGTTACTTTTCTGGGGTGGTCCTTGATAGCTGTGAGCATACACAAAAGAGAAGAGTAGAGTTGGAGGCACTATTGCACATGTAAGCATCCAAGAGGGTAGCGCTGACATCAAGGAGAGGTGCATTAGCATGGAGAGATGATAGATAGGGGTTCCATAGTTTGGTTGGCTAGTTTGGGGTGTGTTGCTTGCATCCCATAGCGTAGAAGAATGGAGAGAGCTTGCTGCCCATTCCACAACGTAGAAGAGAAAGAGAAAGCAAGAGTGCTACTTGCTATGTATAGATTCGAGAGAAGGCGCTTGTAACTACTCCTAGAGTGGAGGAAGAAGGGAGCTACTATTTCTCCAAAGTGTACTAGCATTGATAGAGAAAGAGAGGTCTCGCTGCCAGGCATTAGTAGAGAGAGAAAAAGTTTCTATTGATAGGCTGTGAGCACCCATGAATGCATAGTTTGAGAGAGATAGAGAGAGTCATATCTAGCACACTTTGTGGTGAATCATCGAAGGTAGTGAGGCTTCGACGAATGCATGAAAGATGAAAGACCTTGTAGACATTTGAAGCTTTCTAGATATAAAATCGACAATGGAGGGCGTCAACAATAGAATGCAATCATTATTTGCTGAGCTTTGAAAGATAAGATAAGAAATCATTTATATGATATTGTTTGACAATTGGTGATATATAAAACTTAATAATGATATTCATATTTAATGTCACATACTCTCGCTCTCTCTCTCTTGTGAACGATATCAACGTGTATTATCTTGTAAATGAAAATTGATCTCACACATTCATGAAGTTTTCTCATACGGTAGCATGCTTCAAATCAATGATCTACTCTTTCCTTTTGTGACACACACACATGAACATTAAATATCTTATTGAGTATATATTGCATAGCATTGTGGGGATGAAGGTTTGATAAAATTTCATATGCACATTCCTTGGCAACAAACATAACCGCACTCCAAGAGTATCCAAATCACTTTTCCTTTGCAACCTTACATATTTGGGTTATGAGATATCAAATATATCATCTTTGTTATGTGTTTCTAGTCTTAGCGTACATGTGTGTGTGTGTGTGAACGCACATGCTTTGATGTTATCATCATGCAATGATGACGCTATGGCAAATAAAGATTCTTTTGAAGATCGAAGAGATCAAGCCTTAAGGTAAGACTCTTATTGCTTTCCCACTTTATTTTTACAAACAATTTACGTCTTCGTTTCTTTTCTGCATTTAATTTTTGGAGAGAGAGAGAGGAGAGCAAGGTCTTGTTCGAGGGGTATTCATACATGCATGTGTGTGTGTGTGTGTGTGTGTGAGAGAGAGAGAGAGAGAGAGAGAGAGGGGGGGGGGGGGGGGGGGGGGGGGAGATATATAATTCTACTATGTGGTGTGTATAACAAGTGTCTATCTGTGTGTTTCTTTGTGTGGAGAATAAAGAGTGCATGTGTGTGAGACATGTTGTAGCGTACACACGAGGGGAGGGAAGAGGTGGCTTTTAGGGTTTATCCATGTGTGCGTATGTGTGAGACTTGCTGCATATATTGGACATGTCCCTAACACATGTGTATTCCCAAACTCACCCGCTTGTTGAGAGAAATGGAGAGTAGCTCGTTTGGGACCAGAAAATCTGCAATGTGCCTATCATCACCCCTCTGTTGGCAGCTGAGTGCAACACTAAATGTCTACTATTTCCAAGGAGTTGAGGGCTAGTGTAAGAACTAGAGGAAACTAAACTGAAGATCCTCCTCCCAACCTCCCTTTATATAGGCGGGCTCCTAGCCCCTTGCCCTAGACGGATCCCCTGTCCACATTGTCTAGCCCGACCCTTGGCGGTAGTCCATGACCATCCTAGTTCTTAGATTACAGGACCCTTGTCCTGACATTACCCCCCCCTTAAAGAAGAGCTTTCATCCTCGAAAACAAAAGTGGGAAACTTCTTCTTAAGAACACTAATGTTTTCCCAAGTGGCACCTTCTTCAGGTCGGTCTTTCCACTTGATTAAGGCTTGTTGTCATACGTGATGTCGTGTACGCAACTCATGATAATCCATAACACGTTCAAGTTCATGCGGTAAGGTAGGAGGTTCAATGTAATCAACACCAAAACCTGTTGGTCAATGACGTTGTCGTCCCCATGTAACCGCTTTCGTAGACGGCTTACATGAAACACCGGATGAATGCGAGAATGTGATGGTAGTAACAGTTTGTAGGCACGATCACCGACTCGCTTAAGTATTTTGAAAGGCCCACAATATCGGGGAGATAATTTAGGTGTCGGTCCAGTTTTCAGACTTTCTGAATGTTCTGGCACACGTAAAAATACTTCTGCCCCTTCTTCAAAGGTAACTTGCTGACGTTTCTCATCAGCGTATTTCTTATACCGATCCTGTGCCTGTCGGACATTCTGACAAGCAAGTTTCAGCATATCCATGTGGTCTTGGAGAAAATCCTTAACCTGTTGGAGTTTTTCGGTTGCCAACCCCATGGTAACTTGTGACCTAGGTTGAAACCCGTACATGAGCATGAAAGGACTAAAACCTGTTGTGACATGCTTAGAACTGTTGTAGGCAAACTCGAGAATAGGTAAGTATTCTTCCCAGTCTGAATGTTTTTTGCTGACGTATGCTCTTAGCATATCCTCTAGCACCTGGTTAACCCGTTCCGTTTGACCATCCGTTTCTGGATGATCAGCTGTACTGAGGTTGAGTTGTGTACCCAATCGTTTAAAGACAACTCTCCAAAAGTGGTTGTTAAACTTGGGATCACGGTCACTAACAATGTTACTTGGCAACCCATACAATTTGTATAGATTGTCCACAAATAACTTTGTTAGTTCCGGTGTCTTAACCGTGGATTTGGTTGGAATAAACTTGCATAGTTTAGTCAACCTGTCTACGACCACCCATACTGAGTCATGACCTCGTATAGTGGTTGGTAAACCTACAATGAAATCCACGGAGATATTTTCCCATTTTCCATTGGGAATTCCCAAAGGATGTAAGAGTCCTCTTGCTTTCAGGCGCTCTGCTTTGTTAACTTGACATTTTTGGCAATGCAAGACATAAGCTTGAACAAAGCCATGTAGACCTGGCCAGTAAAACTGTCATCGTATGAGAGAATAAGTTTTTCTAATCCCCGGGTGCCCTGCACTTGGACTATCATGACATTCATAAAAAATTTGGCACCGAATGTCTGTGTCCATTGGTACACAAACTCTCCCCTTGTGGAGTAGGTACCCATTGTCGATGGTAAAATGCTTCCATTGCTGTAGTTCACTTGATAAAGGAGAACTAGGTGTGGAGGTTAACTATACACTACCTGCATTGGAGTGAGAAGGATCCCTCTTTTGAACATGGCTCCACACTTTGGAATATGTTTCATCATGCTCATATTTTCCCTTGAGAGAATCTAGAAATTCACTACGAAGTTCTGTGAACAAGAGCAAATTGATCTCTGGCATTCGACTGAGAGCACCTGCCACTACTATCGGCCTTTGCGATACCTTAATTTGGCGTCATATTCTTGAAGGATCTCGGCCCACCTGGGTTTTCGACCCTTTAAATCTGTTTGTTGTGTAAACCATTTGATGCTTTCATGGTCAAACACAATCTCGAACTGAGCACCATACAGATAGTGCCGCCATGTCTTTAAGGCAGACACTATTGCATAGAGTTCGCGTTCGTAAGTAGAATAATTCTGCTGAGCTGCATCCAGCTTCTTACTTTAAAATGCAATCGGCCGTCCGTCTTGTAACAGGACTGCTCCAATAGCACGATCACTGGCACCCGTTTCCAAAACAAATGGTTTCAAAGAATCTACAATAGCCAGTATAGGAGCTGTAGCTAATGCATCTTTGAGTGTTTCAAAACTGTGTTGTTGAGCGGAACCCCACTGAAAAGCTTTACCTTTGCCTCTGAGTTGATCCGTCATAGGAACAGCAATGTGAGCATAGTTTTTAACGAACCTTCGGTAAAAACTTGCAAAGCCTAAAAAGATCTGTAATTCTTCCAGATTTTTAGGAGATGGCCATTTCCGGATGGTATCCACTTTGGATTGATCCATGTATAGGCCATTAGTTGAAATAACATGCCCTAAATAATGAATTTCCTCCTTGAGAAAATCACATTAGATTCCTTGGCATATAACTTGTTTGTGCGTAACAACTCAAACACCTGCCTGAGATGTTGTAAGCGCTCTTCTTCAGAAGCACTATAAACTAGAATGTCATCGAGGAACACAATGACAAATTTGCCCAAATATGGCTTCAAGACACTATCCATAAGTGTCATGAATGTTGCGGGCGCATTGGTTAACCCAAAGGGCATCACCAAAAACTCGTAATGTCCAAACCGTTTTCGGAATGCAGTCTTAGGTATATCGACAAGCCGAATACGGACTTGGTGATATCCTGACCGCAAGTCGATTTTCATAAAAATTCGAGCATGAGTTAGATTATCAAATAACTCATCTACCCTTGACAATGGGTATTTGTTCTTAACTGTAACCGCATTTAAGCCCCGATAGTCTACGCACATACGCATACTGCCGTCCTTTTTCTTCACCAAAAGGATAGGCGAAGCCCATGGTGAAGAACTGGGTTGTATAAACCCTCTACTAAGGTAGTTAGCAAGCTGACGTTCCACCTCAGCAGCCTCTCAGTAACTCATGTATGGTAAGGTGGTTTACTAACAGGTTTACAGCCTGCAGTCACATTAATGCCATGTTGTACTGAGCGTGTCGGCGGTAAACCTGATGGCAAATCATTAGGAAAAACATCTTGAAATTCTTTTAATAATTTTTATAATTTATTAGCAACGTTTGCTTGTGTAGAATTAGCCATTGGTGGAATAGAGGAGAGAGAAGCATGCGGCATTGAGGAATGTTCAACAGACTCAATGTTAGAAAGAAAATGAGACAGTGAGTAACACAAGAAAACATATTCTATTTCATTATCAGAAATGAGCTACATAATCTCAACAATACAAATCAGTGGTGATGAAGGTATATCCTTTTCTCCTAACAACAACACATGTGTGCCATGGGAATCAAACATCAAACTCTTGTGCTCATAGCTACGCTTCAGTGATGGTCCTAGGCTATGCAACCACTCCCTACCAAGAACCACATCAGCCCTTTCCATGTTCATAACTTGAAAATCCAAACAAGTAGAGTACCCTTGTACTTCCAATGGAACAGCTCGGCATTGAGTAACCCATATTTCAGTATCATGTCTGTTCATCATTGCTACCTTGTAGTGGTGGGTGCTCGGAGTTTGAGGCAGTTTGAGCTTTTTCACCAATCCATAATTGATGAAATTGTGAGTAGCACCCTTGCAGATATCCGTGCATACATACTAACTCATGTGGTCCAAAGGTTTGTTTCCACATGGAAGCTGTGAGACAGCATTCATGCACCACCTCAGTGTGTCTTACTTCCACTGCGGAGAATTTAGCGGAAGACTCAAGAGGCAGTAGTTGCACCGTGTGCATTGCTTTCTCCTTCCCCTGAGCAGCAGATTTACCCTAGGGACAATCCTTTTTGCCATGGCCTCTTCCTAAGCATTGAAAGCATAGCTTCTCTTTCTTGGCTTTATCAAAATCCTCAGGAGAGAGAGGACCTCTGGACCCCTTGGGGTTTTTAGATGCATCTGAATTAGCAACTAGAAATTTTCTTTTATTGTGCCCGTACTGACTGCGTGTATTACCATGTATACTAGCAGGCACGTTACTATTATGTGTTTTCTTATCATCAGGCTCATCATGAATATGTGCTTTCACTATGGCTTCCTCAAGTGTTTTAGGGTCCTGGGACTTAACATACTTCTTAAGTTTTGGAGTCAGACCTCGTATGGACCCTCGTACTTGTTGAAAGGTATCCAAGCCTTCCAACTTGAGGATGACGTCCCGATAGTGAGAGATATATTCAAAGAGTGATGGATATTGGCGCATGGAACACGTGTCCCAAGCGGTCCAATTCCGATCGGCCTCGTTTGTAGGCAAAAATTCCTTGCTAAACATTGATTCAAAGGCTGCCCAACTCTGTGGTATGATGTTCTTCTCCTTGAGAGACATCCACCATTTGTAGGCCTTGCCTTCCATAGTTAAGCTTGTTTACAGAGCTCTAACTACATCCGGAGTACGCCGTAAGGCGTGAATTCCATCCCACTTACTGAGAAAGATGTTCACTGCATCCTTATTGCGGTCCCGGTTTTCGCCCTTGAAAACTGGTGGTTTAAATTTTTTTAACAAGTCATCTACCTCTTTGGCAGTGAGAGTATGTAGTGTTTCATTAATTGGACCTTGCCCTTATGTTCCAGTGCTCATGCATGTGGGTGTCAGCAGGACTCTTAGTCTGCTGTTGCATTAATTGAATGACTAATGTGGAAAGTTTAGTAACATTTTTATTTAAAGCCTTAAAATTTTCATCCATGACTGTCATGCGTGTCTGAAGTGCACGAAATTCTTGAATATCGAGCAATTCATAAATATCTTCTCCTACTGTAGCGTCGCGGGTACTCTCCTTGAGAGGATCCGGCCGCGAGCCGTCATTGGTAGGATCAGGAGTACTTTGCTTAAAATCGAATGTCATGTTGATATCCAAATCCATGGCGACACAGTGCAGTGAAAGAAGTACTAAAAAAAAAAAACCTGATTTTGGTAGCACGCCAAGTATAGCTAACTCCACTTTGCGCGTCGTAGCACCCGACCATCGAAAAAAGAAGAATTTGCACAAGCGGCGTAAAAAACGAACTTTGCAAACTCGCCCGTGGCTCAAAAGATAACTGAAATCGTGTAGTGTAGATGGTTGAAGCGTCACCGTTGTGAAGAAGCTTAATTACTGAAATCTTTCGTAATCGGCGAACGATTACGTTGCCTGAACGCCAATTGAAATTGTTGCAATTGTAAAATTATGCAGGTTTCTGAAATTTTCTGCAATGGCTGAGCCTAACCGCAGTCGTGAGACTCGATGGAAAACCGAGACGGCTTGATGCTTGTGCCACCTTGCTTGTGGGAAGGGCCGCCTAGAATGTCCAAGGCTTAAAATCCAATGTCAATTGGCCTTGGCATGTGAAAACAAAGGATTTTTTGAAGCAGAAAAACGTAGGCAGCGTGCAATAGACAGCGCGAGGAGGTCGAAGCCTGTGTGTGGCTTGCAGTGGCAGAGGTTGTCCACGAGATCTTGGACACACACCCCCTTCCCCCAGGGCACCTCCGTCAAGCCCAAGAGCGCCGTGTTTCGTGCACCGTAGCTTCTCGTCCAAAACGGAAAAGCATGCCCGATTTAGGTAGCCCCTTGCTAAAAATGGAAAAAACCCTACAAAGGCCACGGTTCTCACCTAAAGGCCCTATTTTTAGGGACAAAAAGTGACCACGCCTAGAGAGAGAGAGTGGAAGAGAGGCTTCCTAGCTAACCTAAGCTCTGATACCAGTGTAAGAACTGGGGAAAACTAAACTAAAGATCCTCCCCCCAACCTCCCTTTATATAGGCGAGCTCCTAACCCCTTACCCTAGACGGATCCCCTGTCCACATTGTTTAGCCCGACCCTTGGCCGTAGTCCATGACCATCCTAGTTCTTAGGTTACAGGACCCTTGTCCTGACAGCTAGCAAAGAGGTTTCTATAAAATCTAGGAATTGAAGAAGAGAATGTTGTAAATGAGAGAATGGGGGGAAACAACCTCTATGTAGCTGTAGAAAACAGAGTGCAAGCAAGCCAAGCAGCATGTGAAGGGGAGGGGCAGTGGTGGCAAAGGGTGGCACATGTGTGTGAGACCTGCTCTTGCACTTATTTTATGCACGAATTGGGGAGAGAGAGAGAGAGAGAGAGAGAGAGAGAGAGATTATCAATTTATGTCCACAGCTACTTAGGGAAAGTGTGACATGCTTTTGCCAAAGCTTCAAAAGCTTGAATTGTTAATAAAAAGTAATATCAATCTCTATGAATTATACACAATCATTTTAATAGTGAAAAGAATGATTTTTTTTTAAAATGTGAATTGTGTGTAGACATGCATGCGTGAGTGAGAGAGAGAGAGAGAGAGAGAGAGAGAGAGAGAGAGTGTGGAAACTTGAATGGTGTGTTGCTATGATGGGAGAGAACCAGCGATAATGGAAATTTTGGAGAGTATGAACTTTGTGTATTGTAACTTTGTATATATCTATGTTGATGCAAATTTTAAATGTTAACAAAGGCTTTTTGTTTCTTTCTTTAAAGTATTTACAAGAAAAAAAAAGCCTTTGTTTGTATATAGTCCTATGCTCTAGCATGAGACACAAAAAATCAAGAAAAAAGCCCTTGTGTGCAGGCAAAGGGGCATGGGGAAAGAAAGAGGAATGCACGTTTGGCCAATGGTCAAACATGTATGTGTGCATGCATGTATGGAAAAAAGCCCTCTGTGCAGGCAAAGGGGGATTGGGAAAGAGAGACAATTGCATGTTCGATCAATGGTCAAATATGTATGTGTGCATGCATGCATACATGCGTGTGTGTGTGTGCACGCACATACATACCTAAATAGTGGAGTACTTTTCTTTTTGTTGGCGGTTTTTTTTAGTTAGGTCCCATCTTTGCAAACATCCTGCTCGTCTTCTATATTGTGGGTTAGACAATGTAATTCTACTAGGATGTCCTTGATGAAAAACACTAAAACACAATGGATTCATATAGGGAGGAGAAGATGTAGGATGCTTTGTGCAAGACCCAATCAGAGAAACCTATCGTACACTTGAAGAAGGTGAGCACCTCATGGTTCAATTGCTCGTGCCACAGATTTGCGCAACATAAGTTGTTCAACACCTCCACGATGAGAATCTCGTAGTTTGCCTGAGGAGAAGCCCCGACGCATAATGCCCAACTCAGAGAGCGCATGCCAAACATGCATAGATAAAGAGAGGTAGAGAGAGAGGGTCACGTGTGGCAAAAAAAAAAAAAAGTGTTATGGATCAAGGTTCGTCTTTTATCTTTCAATTTTGAACAAGTTATCTCTACCAAAACCATGTCCATAGGTCCACATGATGGTAGTTTAGAATTGAACCGTGAGCATCCAAAATTTATGAGGTGCATTTTGTTGAGAGAAAGAGAGAGAATTATGTTTGGGGTGGGGGGGTGGATGGGTGTATGTGTTTGTTTGTTTGTGTGTGTGTGTGTGTGTGTGTGTGAGAGAGAGAGAGAGAGAGAGAGAGAGAGAGAGAGAGGTGATATTTATTAAATTGAGTAAAATATCACCTCTCTCTCTCTCTCTCTCTCTCTCTCTCTCTCTCCCCCCTGACACCTCTCTCTTTCTCCCTACTAAAATAGTGCTTCTCTATCTTTGTATCTCTCTTTTAATAGCGCCTTAGTCTCTCTAGGGTTTGGCTAGTTGCACCCACATCTTTGTTCAAGGGCTCTTACAAATGATATGATAATCTCCGCCATGCCAACTATACTATGGAGAAGCCAATGGTTGTGACAAGAGACTCTAAAACATCCATGTTGCTTGCGAGAGGGGTTGTGTTCCATAGAGGGGTAGCGGGGTACAATCTTGAAGCCATGCCAACTAAAAAGGGAAGCTTGTGTTTTAAAAATTAAATTGATGGTTAAGAAGAGAGAGAGAGTTTGAAAAAAAACAATGAGGGTTATATTTTGTGGACAACAATCGTGGCTAGAAATTTTGTGGCTATAAATTTTGTGTATAGCAATTTAGTGGATAGCAACTTCGTGGATAGCAGTTGTGTGATTAGCAATTTTGTGGTGGTTAGCAATAGGTTAGCAATTGTGTCATTAGCAATTGTGTGGGTAGCAATTGTGAGGATGCTCAGTTATTAGAATATCGATGATGAGATATTTATTTCTATTTAATTTCTCTTTTTAAGTTTTGTAACTCAAAGGTTCATGCAGATGATTTATTTTCCAAGCGTGCAAATTTTGTTGGCCAAACGATGTCATCTCGAAGCGGTGCCAACCAAACTTGCCGGAATATTTCTTGCATGGCCATAAGACGTCAAGTGTGGGAAATTTTGGCAAGTTTGATTAGCGTCGCCATCTTGGCGCCAAAATTTGCACATGTGGGGGCGTGCACTATCCCCCATGCATGCAAATTTTGGTGGCAAAATGACGTCGTTTCAGAGCGGCGCCAATCAAACTTGTCGGAATTTCTCTAGAATAGCCATAAGATGTCAAGTGAGGAAAATTTTCGCAAATTTGGTCGGCGCCGCAATGAGATGATGCCATCTTGATGCCAAAATTTGCATGCGAGGGACGTAAACTCTCCCTAAGCGTGCAAATTTGCTGACCAAACGACGTCGTCTTGGAGCGGCACCAAAGAAACTTGCCAGAATTTTTCTCGTATGGCCATAAGGCCTCAAGCGAGCAAAATTCCGGCAAGTTTGGTTGGCGCCGCTCTGTGATGACATCGTTTGGGTGCCTAAATTTGCAGGCATGGGCGTGTGCTCTATCCTCCTTGCATGCAAATTTTGGTGGCCAAACGATGTCGTTTCGGAGCGATGCCAACGAAACTTGTCGAAATTTCTCTTGCATGACCATAAGACGTCAAAGTGAGGAAAATTTTGGTAAGTTTGGTTGGCGTTGCTATGAGATGTTGCCATCTTGGTGCCAAAATTTGCACCTGTGGGGGACGTACACTCTTCCTCAAGTGTGCAAATTTTGGTGACGTCTCGGAGCGGTACCAACAAAACTTGCCAGAATTTCTCTCGTATGGCCATAAGGCATCAAGTGAGCAAAATTCTGGCAAGTTTGGTTGGTATCGCTCTGAGATGACGTCGTTTGAGCGCCAAAATTTTCATGGGTGGGAGGTGTGTTCTATCCCCCACGCATGCAAATTTTGGTGTCCAAACGACGTCGTCTAAGAGCGGCGCCAACAAAACTTGCCGGAATTTCTCTTGTATGACCATAAAACGTAATGTGAGGAAAATTTCGGCAAGTTTGGTTGGCACCGTTATGAGGTGACGCCATCTTGGTGCAAAATTTACATGCACGGAGGACATGCACTCTCCCCCAAGTGTGCAAATTTTGGTGACCAAACGACGTCGTCTCGGAGCGGCGCCAATGAAACTTGCCAGAATTTCTCTCGTATGGCCATAAGGCATCAAGCGAGCAAAATTCCGGCAAGTTTGGTTGGTATTGCTCTGAGATGACGTCGTTTATGCGCCAAAGTTTGCATATGTGGGATTTTTTATCTATCCCCTATGCGTGTAAATTTTGGTAGCCAAACGACGTCATCTCAAAGCGGCGCCAACGAAACTTGCCGAAATTTCTCTTGCATGACCATAAGACATCAAGTGAGGGAAATTTCGGCAAGTTTGGTTGCGCAGCTATGAGATGATGCCATCTTGGCGCCTAAATTTAAATGCATGGGGGGCGTGCACTCTTCTCCAGCCGTGAAAATTTTGCTGGCCAAAGGAACGTCGTCTCGGAGCGGTGCCAACCAAAGTTGCCGAGTTTTTTCTCACATGGCAATAAGACGTCATTGAGCAAACTTCCTGCAAGTTTGGTTGGCGTTGCTCTAAGATGACGTTGTTTGGGTACCAAAATTTTCACAGAGAGGAAGCGTACACTATGTCCCATGTGTAAAAATTTTGGTGGCCAAACAATATCGTTTCAAGGTGTCACCAACCAAACTTTCCGGAATTTCTCTCTCATGCCCATAAGACGTCAAGTGAGGAAAATTCCGGTAAGTTTGGTCGGTGCCGCTATGCAATGATGCCATCTTCACGCCAAAATTTAAATGCCTGGGGGAGGTGCACTCTCCCCTAAGCGTGCAAATTTTGGTGAGCAAACGACGTCATCTTGGAGCAGCGCCAACGAAACTTATCAGAATTTCTCTCGTATGGCCATAAGGCGTCAAGCGAGCAAAATTCCTACAAGTTTGCTTGGCGTTGTTGTGAGATGATATCGTTTGGATGCCAAAATTTGTATGCGTGGGGAGTGTGCTCTATCCCCCACGCATACAAATTTTGGTGTCCAGATGACGTTGTCTCGGAGTAGCGCCAATGAAACTTGCCAGAATTTCTCTTGCATGACCATAAGACGTCAAGTGAGAAAAATTTCGGCAAGTTTGGTTGGCGCCGCTATGAGATGATGCCATCTTGGCACCTAAATTTGAGCGCATGGGGGGCGTGCACTCTTTTCCAAGCATGCAACTTTTGGTGGCCAAATGACATCATCTTGGAGCGACGCCAACCAAACTTGACGAAATTTCTCTCGCATGGCCATAAGACGTCAAGTGAGCAAAATTTTGGCAAGTTTGGTTGGCGTCGCTCTGAGACGACGTCGTTTGGGCACCAAAATTTGCACACATGGAAGGCGTGCACTATCTGCCACGCATGAAAATTTTGGTGGCCAAATAACGTCGTTTCGGAGCGACGCCACCCAGCCTTGCCAAAATTTCTTTCGCATGGCTATAAGACATCAAGTGAGAGAAATTCGGGCAAGTTTGTTTGGCGTCGCTTTGAGACGACGTTGTTTGGGTACAAAAATTTACACACGTGGGTCACACGTGAAATTTTGGATGACCAACGACGTCGTTTCGGAGCGGCGCCAACCAAACTTGTCGGAATTTCTCTTGCATGGCCATAAAACGTCAAGTGAGGAAAATTCTGGCAAGTTTGGGTGGCATCGCTATGAGACGAGTCCATCTTGGCACTAAAATTTGGACGCCTAGGGGACCTGCACTCTCCCCTAAGCGTGCAAATTTTGGTGACCAAATGACGTCCTCTCGGAGCGGTGCCAATGAAACTTGCCAGAATTCCTCTCGCATTAGGAAAGAAATGGACTCATTTTTGGGCCTTTGATCTCTAGTGAGAGAATGCCCCTTAGCACAAGCGCGGAGCGTCTTTTTATGACCCGATGTTGCTATCTCGCACAAGCATCAACCACCTTTTGTGAGGTACTCACAATTCAAATTCAAATGGGTCGTACTTGATAGCGATTGATAGGTCCTATTAAAGACTATGAAGAGGTAAAAACCAAGCAAGTAGAGGCCCATGAGGGGTCTCTTAGGCCTCTACTCGCTTGGTGCTGACCTCTGGTGCTGACCTCAGGAGGCCCTAGACTTAAAAAAGACTGTATCTTGAGCTAGAGACGTCGGATTTTAGTGTTTTAAAGTGCTATCCTAAGGTTTTTTGACGTTTTGATGCATCCGTGGTGTTCTTTTTGTATTTTGAAAACATCTCTTATGTGTTTTCTCTCATCTCACATCACATGAGTCATTAAGATTCACGGACATGGATTTTTGTGCATACTTAAGTTGGGCTCTCGAAAAGCATTTTGTATGAGCATGCATTTAAGTAATTGAGCAAACTTTTATGTATGTGCTATGAGAAATAGAATTCCAAAAAACTACTTTTGTATTTTTTAGGATTACCTCTCTCTATGCTGAGTTGGCGTTTCTTACAGGGCCCAAAATTGAGTCCAACTTTCTCCTAATGTATGGCCATAAGACGTCAAACGAACATAATTTCGGCAAGTTTGGTTAGCGTCGCTGTGAAATGATGTTGTTTGGGTACCAAAATTTGTATACATGGGGAGTGTACTCTATCCCCCATGCGTGCAAATTTTGGTATCCAAACAACGTCGTCTCAGAGCAGCGCCAATGAAACTTGCCGGAATTTCTCTTTATTGACCATAAGACATCAAGTGAGGAAAATTCTAGCAAGTTTGGATGGCGCTACTATGAGATGATGCCATCTTGGCACCTAAATTTGAATGCATGGGGGACATGCATTTTTTTCCAAGTGTACAAATTTTGGTGGCCAAATGACATCGTCTTGGAGTGGCGCCAACCAAACTTGCCAGAATTTCTCTCACATGGCTAGAAGACGTCAAGTGAGCAAAATTTGGGCAAGTTTGGTTTGCGTCGCTCTGAGACGACGTCGTTTGGGTACCAAAATTTGCACGTGTGGGAGGCACACACTATCCCCCACGCATGAAAATTTTGGTGACCAAATGACATCGTCTCGGAGTGACACCAACCAAACTTGCCGAAATTTCTCTCGCATGGCCATAAGACGTCAAGTGAGGAAAATTCCGACAAGTTTGGTTGGTGTGGCTATGAGATGACACCATCTTGGCACCAAAATTTTCACTCGTGATGGGGGGCGTACACTCTTCTCTAAGTGTGCAAATTTTGGTGGCCAAACGACATCGTCTCGAAGCGACGCCAACCAAACTTGCCGGAATTTCTCTTGCATGGCCATAAACCGTCAAGTAAGGAAATTTTTGGCAAGTGGGTCCGTGACGCTATGAGATGACGTCATCTTAATGCCAAAATTTAAACACATGGGGGCATGCACTATCTCCTATGCGTGAAAATTTTGGTGGTGAAACAACGTCATCTCTGAGCGGCACCAACATAACTTGCCGGAATTTTTCTCGCATGGCCATAAGGCGTCAAGTGACACATTTCGGCAGGTTGGGTTGGCACCGCTATGAGATGATGCCATCTTAGCACCAAAATTTGTACCCATGGGGGGCTGCACTATCCCCCATGCGAACAAATTTTGGTGGCCAAACGACGTTCTCTCGGAGCGGCGCCAACGAAACTTGCTGGAATTTCTCTTGCATGAGCATAAGACGTCAAGTGAGAAAAATCCCGGCAAGTTTGGTTTGCGCCGCTATGAGATGACGCCATCTTGGTGCCTAAATTTGAGTGCGTGGGGGCGGTGCACTCTTCCCCAAAAGTGCAAATTTTGGTGGCCAAACAACGTCGTCTTGGAGCGGCGCCAACCAAACTTGCAAGAATTTCTCTCGCATGGTCATAAGACATCCAGTGAGCAGAATTCTTGGCAAATTTGGTTGGTGACGCTCTGCGACGACGTTGTTTGGGTACCAAAATTTGCATGCATAGGAGGCATATACTATCCTCCATGCGTGAAAATTTTGGTGGTCAAATGATGTCGTCTCGGAGTGGTACCAACCAAACTTGGCAGAATTTCTCTCGTATGGCCATAAGACGTCAAGTGAGGGAAATTCCGGTAAGTTTGGTTGGTGCCGCTATATGATGATGCCATCTTGGTGCAAAAATTTACACAGGTGGGGGACGTACACTATTCCCACACATGCAAACTTTGGTGGCGAAATGACGTTGTCTCGGAGCGGCGCCAATCAAACTTGCTGGAATTTCTCTCGCATGGCCATAAGACGTCAAGTGAGAGAAATTCCGAGAAGTTGGGTTGGTGCTGCTATGAGATGATACCACCTTGGTGCCCAAATTTGAACGCGTGGGGGCTGTATGCTATCCTAACGCGTGCAAATTTTGGTGGCCAAATGACATCGTCTCAAAGCGACGCCGACCAAACTTGCCAGAATTTCTCTCCCATGGCAATAAGATGTCAAGTGAGAAAAATTTTGGCAAATTTGGTTGGCGTCGCTCTGAGACGACGTCGTTTGGGCACCAAAATTTGCACACATGGGAGGCATACACTATGTCTCATGCGTGAAAATTTTGGCGGCCAAAGATGTCGTTTCGGAGCGGCACCAACCAAACTTGCCGGAATTTCTCTTGCATGGCCATAAGACGTCAAGTAAGAAATTTTTTTGGCAAGTTTGATCGGCGTCGCTATGAGATGATGCCATCTTGGCGCCAAAATTTTCACCCTAGGGGACGTGCACTCTCCCTTAAGCATGTAAGTTTTTGTGACCAAACGATGTCGTCTCAGAGCAGCGCCAACAACGAAACTTGCCAGAATTTCTCTCGTATGGCCATAAGGCGTCAAGCGAGCAAAATTTTGGCAAGTTTGGTTGGCGTCGTTGTGAGATGACGTTGTTTGGGCGCCAAAATTTGTATACGTGGGGAGTGTGCTCTATCCCCCATGTGTGCAAATTTTGGTGTCCAAACAACGTCGTCTCGGAGCGGCACCAACGAAACTTGTTGGAATTTCTTTTGCATGACCATATGACGTCAAGTGAGAAAAATTCCGGCAACTTTGGTTGGCGCCGCTACGAGATGATGCCATCTGGCACTAAATTTGAATGCATGGAGGGTGTGTACTCTTCTCCAAGCGTGCAACTCTTGGTGGCCAAACGACGTCATCTCGGAGTGGTGCCAACCAAACTTGCCGGAATTTCTCTCGCATGGCCATAAGACGTCAACTGAGCAAAATTTTGGCAAGTTTGATTGGTGTCTCTCTGAGACAACATCGTTTGGGTACCAAAATTTGCATGCGTGAAAGGAGTGCACTATCTCCCATGCATGAAAATTTTGGTGGCCAAATGACGTCGTTTCGGAGCGACACCACCCAAACTTGCCGGAATTTCTCTCGCATGGCCATAAGACGTCAAGTGAGGAAAATTCCGGCAAGTTTGGTTGGCGTCGCTTTGAGACGACGTCGTTTGGGTACCAAAATCTACACACGTGAGAGGCGTGCACTATACCCACACATGAAAACTTTGGTGGCCAAATGATGTCATTTTAGAGCGGTGCCAACCAAACTTGCCAAAATTTGTCTCGCATGGCCATAAGACATCAAGTGAGGGAAATTTCGGCAAGTTTGATTGGCGCCGCTATGAGATGATTCCATCTTGGTGCCAAAATTTGTACGCTTGGGGGGCGTGCACTCTCCCCTAAGCGTGCAAATTTTGGTGACCAAAGAACGTCGTCCCGGAGCAGTGCTAACGTAACTTGCCAGAATTCCTCTCGTATGATTGCCAACAGCATCTTTGGAGCTTGAAGGATCTCCAAGGATAAGCCCTGATATCAGTACAGATCAGCCAGCATTTCTGACCACTTTGAGCGTTGGCAGCAGAAGAGCAGTACCCTCAGGCATCAGCAGAGCGCATTCAACCCATTCAGTTTTCAGCCCTAATTACATGAGCAATTCAACAAGTATTCAGCAGTACCTTCAACATACATCCAACACTTTCAACCCAATTATTACATTCAACATATTCAACCTACCGTACATTCAATGTATTTAGCCATTCAGTCGTCAGTACCACCAGCACCCCAATATCTCAGTACCATCAGCACCGCAGAGTTACAGTACCATCAACATACTAAACATTGCATTCATTGTGATCAGCCCAGTACAACATTCATCATCATTGTATTTGGTTTGTGCTATCTCAAAGCAAATACCGCTCCAGTAATGGAGTGGGGGACCTTTGGAGGGCGTTTGGGACCCCATCTAGTGTTGTCTCGCTCTCTCTCTCTCTCTCTCTCTCTCTCTCTCTCTCTCTCTCTCTCTCTCTCTCTCTCTCTTTCTCTCAAAACCTGCTTATGCACTTATCTCATGCACTTTCTCTCCTTAGTATCTATATTCTTCTATAAGTATCAGTAAAAGGAACTCTAAGCTGTGGAGAGCACACTTCCTGAGTCAAAGAACCCTAAAGTCTTCCGCTGCACCTTACATCCTCTACCATCATCCAATAGATGGAATGCACACCAGAAGTGTCCCAAATGTATCATCACCGCGAAATGGTTCATCCTCAAAACGTTGCATAACAAAACAAGGTGAAATGTTTCAGCTCCAAATAAGCACTTGATGAAACATATGACCGAACGACACTACATACTACTACATTAAGATCGAGGTTTCCAATATCACTCAGTTGATTGAGAATGCAAACATGGCTAATGCATTGATGCAAGGAGGTTCAGGTGGATTCAAGAGCACTCCCAAGAAGGAATCTCAAGGCAAACAAGAAACTAGTACAAAAAAGGATTTTTCAGCAAAGAGCTCTATGGAAAGAAGCCGTTTACAAAGAAGACTTCTCAGGAACAGTCTCAGAAAGGTAATCAGCAAGGCAAAGGGCAGAAGAGGCCGTTGTTTGGAAAGTCATTTGAAGAGAGAAAGGCTTTAATGCAAGCTAGGAAATGCTTAATATGCGAAGAGAAATCGCAAATTGCTGCTAAGTGTCCTTAGAAACAGTCAAAGGATGCGGGGGACAAAGATGCACTACCAAAGATAAAGATAAAGAAGACAATGCATAGTGCTGGTTTGGTACTTGACATGGTTGGTGACCAGCCAAGCACTGATGCTTCAAAATTGTGCAGAGCTTGGGTCAGAGATGCTACAATGATGACGTTTTTAATCCAAGAGCTCGTGCAAATTTTATTTTACCAGCATTAGCAGCCAAGTTGGGAATACATCTGAAGAAATGGGACCTATTGGATAGGCTGATTTGGCATGCCCTGGGCATTCTGAACCTGTCAGATACTTGGCAAACTCCGCATGCATATTCAGAGTTATGTGGATGCTGACAAGTTTCATATCATGCCCTTGGAAGACTGTGATGTTCCGTTAGGGATACCATGGGGCCACAGGAAACATGCAGTTTTGGATGTCTTTAACAGAAAGATCACTCTTGGATACCATGGGGCCACAGGAAACATGTAGTTTTGGATGTCTTTTACAGAAAGATCACTCTTGTACATCATAGTCATAAGAAACGTTTCGTCTGTTTCGTAGTTTCATCGTTTTGACACATTTCATTTCGACAAATCCAAAACAAAACACATGAAGAAATACCTATAGGTTTCATAGGAGACTAGGAGTATAGGGACTATGAAACATGACTATACAAAGAGGTTAGTATAACACATGTCTAGGGAGAATTTAGGAAAATTGGGGAAATTAAAGATGAGGAAACTAGGGAATTTAGGGGAAATTGGAGGGGAGGTGTGCGAGTGAGAGAGAGAGAGAAATGAAATGAAATAAAATATTAACGTCTTCAAAAGGCCAAAACGACCTATGAGACCAAAAAGTTACAACCGGTGAATCTCATACAAAGTTTGAATACAAAATGTACATAGAACTGAACTAGGGATAGGAAGGGGTATGGTGGGGAGGGGTGGGGTGAGAGCTGGGAAAATGGGTGAGAGTGAGAGAGAGAGAGAGAGAGGAGAGAGAGCAATACTCAATTTATGGCGATCTGGCACACCAAGGAGTAGAAAATGCAGAGAGCGTGGAGAATGTTTTGCACAAAGGGGCCTCAATTTTTTCCCAGAATGCTCCCATAATGCTGGATTCCTTCGCATGTGTGTCTAGAGCTTGTTTTTTTACAACCCAAAGGTCCCAAACATTTAAATTTATAAAAAAATTTCAAAGTTCCAAAACTTGGTCAAATGTGTTTCGTGCTCCCGTTTTGTGTTTATTTTGAAACGTTTCACCCATTTGGTGTTTTGTTTCGTTTCGAAAGGATGAAACACATTTTTATGTGACTATGTTGTACATAGAGGCAAGAATATGTGACTATGTGTTCAAAGCGGAGTCTATCCCAGTAGTTTCTGCCTCTGCAATTACTTAAGTAATAAAAAATCATCTTTCTGCATACTTGTTTTGCAAAAACCAAGTTAATGAAGTTGAAAGTAATTTATCTGCACTAGATGAAAGTAGAAAGGCTTTCTTGGATAAGTTCACTGATTGTTTTTCAGAATTTTTACATGGAGAGTTACCCCTTGAGAGGGCCTGAAGATCATACTATAGATCTCATTCCAAAGACTAGTCCACCCAAAAAAAAAATAAAATAAAATAAAATAAATAAATAAATAAATAAATAAATAAATAAATATATATATATATATATATATATATACAAGCTACAGGCATATGCAAATACACATATACAATCCAAATGTACCGTTGTCAGGAGTTTTTTTGAGCAAAGGATTGCGCATATGTACATACACATGCATGGTGCATCCAATAAAGGATTACCCAATTTTCATAGCCAGGTGGTTACGTGGGGCCCACGTGTGTACAGGTAGGACAGGGTGTACATAGTGCAACGATTTTCACTATTATTGGTACTAGTGTGTTTTTTCTACAATAAAGAGGAGCTCGTAGCGCATAAAACTTCTCGAGGAAGCTATCCGCGGGCCAACGACATGAGGTAAGCAGGTGCGTCAGATGGCATCGAGTGGCGTCAGGAGGTCGAACGGGGTCAATACTTGCACCCGGAGAAGTATGGACACGACGTGGGCGTTTTCTTGTGATACTTATGCAGAAAGGTCATCATGAGGACCACTTTTTGGGGCCACTTCACGTGGTTGCGGGATGCATTATTTGGAAGAACTGAGTGCCAGGTATGCGGATGATGCAAAAAGGTGACAACTATGCACTGCGAGGTCAGTTTTTGGCCTGTTCGGGGTCCGTTTGAGGTCATCTAAAAGGCCACGGGTGCCCAACTAATAAAGCTAAGTGTGGGAACTGAAAAAAGAGAGAGAAGACCAGAAAAAACGTGGAGAAGAGAGGAGGAACAACCGCAGGTGTGTTTTTGGGGTTTTTGGAGCTTGTTTTGGCCGTAAACTGCTCATCTGAGGTCGGATTTGAGCACTTTGACATTGCAGATTGGGGTTTTGGGCTGTTCTGGACGCGATGGTGCTGTCCATTTTTCCATATTCCTCACTCTTTTTTTGCTATTTTTGCTGTGTACGTTTCTCTGATGAGCGAAGCTTACGCTCCAATTTGTGATTGTATGTGGTATCTTTTACCCATATTGTGTGAGCTGTTTGCCCAAACTCATTTGTATCTAAACATCAGAAATTCTCCTCTTTTGAGCTGAATTTTTGGGTGTGTGTGTATGTGTGTGTCTCTGTGTGAAGTGGGCAAGTGGATAGTCTCTCTCCTCTCACTCCATAGGTGTGTTTCCTGTCTCGGCCAGGTGGTTGTGTAAGCCGAGTGGTGCCCCATAGTGTGTGTGTGTGTGTGTGTGTGTGTATCTTCCCAAGAGTGTGTGTCGGGTCGTTATAGAGGCGCTGTGTATGTTTTCATCCCGCTCACATTCTTTTGGCGCCCCCACGGAGGATCTTCTTCGAGTACCTTCTGCTTCGAGCTTCAAGATTCGAGATTCGGGGTTACAGGTTACAGGTTACAGGTTACAGGTTAGAGGTTACAGGGAGAGGTATAGGTACAGGTGATTCACATAGGTACAGGTAGCTGGAGTACAATGATATACTACTATTGGTGTCACTTGCAGTTGTTGTGGGTATGCATCACTTGGCGCCTATTTGAGCGCATTGTCTGCTGGATTGTACGTTACTTGTGGAAACTGCCATTGTACACATTTGTGGAGCCATACTTGGTTGTATTTGGCAGTCCCAACCATTTTTGAGACTTGGTCTGGAAGATAGTCATTTCTGAGACTTGACTATACGCGATTTGCATTAGCCTTCGTATGAGGGTCGATAGCGTGAGGTTTTTATTGAGCTTGGGGATTCTCAAATGTGGAGATCCTTTCGGTGATACAGGTAGCTGGAGCACCCTTTTCGTGACCTCACCATAGGCTATGTACTAGTGAGTCCTATTTGATGCTCGGGTTCTATTGTTGACAGTTTATGCATATATATACAGTCTATATTTTGGGTTCCTACTGCTCTACTTCTGGGGAAACTCTGTCAAAAATTTTCCAAGTTATGATGGCTGGTTTCTTGGTCTTTTGAGCCATTTATGTTGTTATGCTGCTGAAATTTTGGCAAAATCAGAGGTTAAGTTAGGTGTGCCTTCTTGGGAGCTTCATGGTTGGCTTTAATGGATGATCAAAATGGCCCTCAATTCACTCCTTTTCATTTAACTCAGAGAATCCAGATAAATGTTCATGTGTCCAGGAAGATTTTTTTCCAGCAGCGCATAGTCTTTATGTTCGGGCCAAGAAGATTAAGAGAGATCCTGGAATATCCTTTGCTTGTTGTAATTCTGATGATTAACTATGAAAACTCATTTGATGTGCATGTGTTTGTCCTTATCTAAAGTTGAGCTCCATTGAAGTTTGTGGGAATTGAGTCAGTCAGAAGTTTTGGATTCTTGCACGTGTGTTCAAAGGGGTTCTCAAAGCATCATAATTTGGGTAGCCATGGCTTTCTCTTATCCAGAGTTTCATGGAAGAAGTGATGAAGATGTGGAAGACTTTTTGGAAAAGATGGAGGTTGCCTGTATTGGCAACCAGATTCATGACCCTGCCCAAATGTTACGTTTTCTCCAAATTTGTTTGAAGAGTGATGCACGAGTTTGGTCTAAAGCATTTGAAGAGGAGTTGCATGTGGCTGATCCACCTGTAAGATTGAGTTGGGACAATCTACGGCATGGGTTGGAAGTGGAGTTTGTGAAGATAGAAGATCCTGACAAAGTGTGGCAAGAAGTACAGGCTTTAGTGCAAAAGGAAGGTGAGCCAGTAGTTGCGTACATACGTAAGTTCTCATTGGCATGGGAGTGGATGTGCAAGGCCTTAACACCACAAGTACCCCCACCTGACATGATGAAGAAGGACAGGTTCTTGGCTGGTCTTTGGGAGAATATACGTTGGAGAGTGGAGCTAAAGAAGCCTAGGACATATGAAGCTGCACTAGAGGTAGCAAGGAACAAAGAGTGGAAGTTGAGGAAAATGAGCCAGTTAGGGGTGGAGTCTTTGCCCATGAGGTCTGATTTTCATCCTCTAGAGTCTTTACAAGGTCGCATGTTAGGGGTTCATCATGAACCAGTGGTTCCCGTTACTACTCAGGTTATGCCAGTAGTGGTCACTACATAGGTGCAAGATGATGGGCTAAGGCAAGACATGAGGCAAGTGGTAGATTTGATGAAGAATCTCAGCCTAAACATGCTAGGTCAAGTGGGAAATAATCGAGGTCGAGGGAGGTTTGCAGAGCCCAAATATGCGTCATAACACACTCATGCGTTGAGAAAATGGGTCTCACAGTGGCTGGGGTGTTAGGTTTTCGGATCAGATTGGCAAACCATCAAAAAGTAAAATGCTTGGGTGTTGTAAAGAGCTTAGAAGTGGAGGCATATGATGCAAAGGAAGTGGTTGATTTTCATGTGATGTCAGCAGGGTTGGGAGCATATCCTATTATACTGGGCAGACCATGGTTATGTGCAGTGGGAGCTGTTCAAGATTGGCGACATGGTACAATTAGCCTCTATGGAAAGACAGGTACCAAGAAGCTTTATAATATGGACACAAGGAAACGATTAGAGGGGCTTTATGAAGATGAGGATGAGTCTAGTGATGAAGACTCTTCCACGGTGACAGATGAGGACAGTGATAGCACTACAAGCAGTGATGAGAATGCTGATGATGCATTTCTTTTGATGGACAAAGAAATCCACGAGTTTGGTTTAGTTGCATTTGCGAATGAGGTTGAAGATGAAAGTGAAGGGCCTTATGAAGTGATTGAAGGGCTGATGCAAGCTAAGGTTGAGTTGTCAAAGAAGTAGGAATTGATGACACAAATGATCAGTGGAGACCTCTCAGCTATGGAGAAGGATATATATTTGCACATGCTGGCTAGTCCTGATTTGTTCATTACTTCATATGAAGAGATCAGAGGGTTCAAGGGCGAAGAGATGAATATAGAGCTGAAAGAAGGTGCTAAGCCAGTGAGACAAAGGCTAAGAAGGATGGGTCAAGAGCAAATGGAAGCCTTGCGAGAAGAGGTGGACAAGTTGTTGAAGGCAGGGTTCATAGTCCCTGTGGAGACCACAGAATGGGTGAGTCCAGTTGTAGTCAGTCCAAAGAAGGATGGGAAGTGGAGAATTTGTGTAGATTTTAAACCCTTAAACGCAGCCACTAAAAAGAACCCATATCCTCTTCCATTCATCGATCAGATCTTGGATTCAGTGGCAGGTTATGAGAGGTACAGTGTGTGTGATGGTTTTTCAGGCTATTTTCAATTGAAGATTGCTCTTAAAGACCGCACAAAGAACACTTTTATTATGCCATGGGGCTGCTATTGCTACACAGTATTGCCATTTGGGTTGTCAAATGGACCTTCCTTCTATCAAGAGAGAGCAAATTGGGTGTTGGAACCATTCATTGGTAGTTGTGTTAAAGCTTTTATGGATGACTTCTGTGTTTATAGCAGTAGGGATGAACACCATGAGAAGCTGCAGATGGTATTGGCTCGATATGATGAATGTGGAGGACAACTAAATCCGGATTTGGGAAGAGAGTGTTGAAGCCAGAGCTACGAAAAACCATTATGGCGTTTGATGTGTTTGAAAAGTGGGGGATTGATGCAATAGGCCCGTTACCTATCACAAGCAGGGGCAAAAGCTATATTTTGACTGTAGTAGAGTATCTCTCTAGATGGGCAGAGGCTATAGTAGTAAAATAGATCACTGCAAAGGATGTGGCAAAATTTGTGTATGATGAAATATGTTGCAAGTTTGGGGTGCCACTAGAGCTACTTTCAGATAAGGGGCCTGGCTTTAGAGCTAAATTGCTAGATTTTTTTATGTACAAAGATGAAGATTAGGCATCAGCATACCACTCCTTATTACCCTCAGTGTAATGGCTTAAATGAAAGATTCAATGGTGAGTTGGTACAAATTCTTTCTAAAGTGATAGAGCACCAAGGAAAGAATTGGGATTTGGAATTGCCTAGTGCATTATGGGCTTACCGTACTTCGGTGAAGACAGGTACAGGGTTTACTCCATTTCATTTGGTGTATGGAAAGGAAGCACTATTGCCTGTGGAAGTAGAGTTTCCTGCGGTCAAGATGTTAGAGAAGTTGCTTGGGCTGCCTAGTGATGCATTCGAAGAGAGGCTCTTACAACTACAAGAGGTTCAGTTGGATAGGATGAGTGCATTGGAACATTATGGGCAGATGCAAGATAGGGCTTTGGCAAAAATAAATGAAAAGGTCAAAAGTAAGGTTATCAAGAAGCATGAATTGGTTTTGCTCTACAACAGTAAGCTGGACAACACCTTCCAAAAGAAGTTTCAAATTAAGTGGGAAGGCCCTTTCAAGGTAGTGGAGTGTTTCTCGAATGGTACATATCAGTTGGCTAACCTGGATGGGGTTCTACATTAGTCAAGGGTAAATGGATTGTGTCTTAAATTGTATCATGCTAGATTGATGATGGTGGAGCAGGATGACCTGTCTGTGGAGCAAGTGATGTCTGTGAGGGATGAGGAGACCCGTGATGCGGCGAGTCTCATATCTCTTTGCTGCTGCTGATCATGAATGATCTAGCAGGCTAGGGGATGGGCAAATTATGTCAGGAGTTTTCTTGAGCAAGGGATTGTGCATATGTACATACACATGCATGGTGCATCGAATAAAGGATTACCCAATTTCCATAGCAGGGTGGTTACGTGGGGCCCACGTGTGTACAGGTAGGATAGGGTGTACATAGAGCAGCGATTTTCACTATTATCAGTACCAGTGTGTTTTTTCTACAATAAGGAGGAGTTGGTAGCGCGTAAAACTTCTCGAGGAAGCTATCCGCGGGCCGACGACATGAGGTAAGCAGGTGCGTCAGATGGCATTGAGTGGCGTCAGGAGGTCGAACGGGGTCAATACTTGCACGCGGAGAAGTATGGACACGACGTGGGCGTTTTCTTGTGAAGCTTCTGCAGAAAGGTCATCATGAGGACCACTTTTTGGGGTCAGTTCATGTGGTTTCGGGATGCATTATTTGGAAGAACTGACTGCCAGGTATGCGGATGATGCAAAAAGGTGACAACTATGCACTGCGAGGTCAGTTTTTGGCCCGTTCGGGGTCCGTTTGAGGTCATCTAAAAGGCCACGGGTGCCCAACTAATAAAGCTAAGTGTGGGAACTGAGAAAAGAGAGAGAAGACCAGAAAAAATATGGAGAAGAGAGGAGGAACAGCCGCAGGTGTGTTTTTGGGGTTTTTGGAGTCTGTTTTGGCTGTAAACTGCTCATCCGAGGTCGGATTTGAGCACTTTGACATTGTAGACTGGGGTTTTGGGCCGTTCCGGACGCAATGGAGCTGTCCATTTTTCCAAATTCCTCACTCTTTTTTTGTTTTTTTTGCTGTGTAAGTTTCTCTTATGAGCGAAGCTTCCGCTCTAATTTGTGATTGTATCTGGTATCTTTTACCCATATTGTGTGAGCTATTTGCCCCATTGGTGTTGGCCCAAGCTCATTTGTATCTAAACATCAGAAATTCTCCTCTTTTGAGCTGAATTTTTGGGTGTATGTGTGTATGTGTGTGTCTCTGTGTGGAGTGGGCAAGTGGATAGTCTCTCTCCTCTCACTCCATAGGTGTGTTTCTTGTCTCGGCCAGGTGGTTGTGTAAGCCGAGTGGTGCCCCATACTATGTGTGTGTATCTTTCCAAGAGTGTGTGTCGGGTCTTTATAGAGGCGCTGTGTGTGTTTTCATCCCGCTCACACCGTTATCTTCTTTGTATTTCATATGTATACTAGTATGTGACTCGCGCGTTGCTGCGGCCAAGAAAACATCGTCTCTATTCTCATAGGGCTATCTTGTCTTTCAAGTGAAACACTTTCAATACTCTATTCCTACATGTATAGTCTATCACATTTTTGAAATTAATGCATGACACAACCTTTTAATAGATGTTTTAAAGCATTCTTTGATACCAAGATTTGGAGTTTCTCATAGACATTAGTTTTCATGAGGTGTTAGCCCTTGCTCAACAAACTTAGGAGTCCTCTATTTCTATTGGGGTGGGCATGTGTGTGTGTATCTATCTATACACACACACACACACACACACACACACACACACACACACCCACACACACACACAGAAAGAGAGAGTCCTCCTTTTACCAAGCTTGATTGTAGAGATGAGATAAGTTAGCATGGTGTGAAGAGATGAAAGCTAAGAGAGTCAATGTAATAATAAAACTTATTCTAAAAATGGAGTGGGTTCTAGAATTGGTTTCAATGATAGGAACACAATTGGATTCAATGTCTCTACTCAATTGTCTTACTTGCTTCTATCCTTACATCTTTTTTTATAAGAAAGACATGGTAGTAGTGCACATCATAACTGCCTATATAATAAGAAGGACATCTTTCCCTTGCTCTACTTAGAGTTGACAAAAGTGCTACCAAGTCAAAACTACAAATTGGGTAAGCTAGCAAGATTCTAAAGATGAAGGTCCGTATCTGCTACATTGTGTAATTATAAAACTTTTCATATCTAAGAGTAGAGTTATGAAAATATTAGGGTTCTGTTGGCGGATACGCCACGAAGGACATTAGCACAACGAGAAGTCACCTAACAAGAATTGTCAGCTAAGGATGAAGCTCGACCCGCAGGCGCGTGGAAGCAAGCATAGGTTGTCAACTACACTCGACCGACTATTGACTACTTCCTACAGAGGTCTCTATCCAATGTCTAAGTTACAGCCTACTATTGTGCATAGGAGGAGATTTCTTACAATGCTTCCATGGGCCAAATACCCATTAGACATTCTCAAAACGCTACGAAACTTGAGGGATATCCTATTAACACCAATAGGCATCTCTCCCTAAGGTCCGTGACCCAAAACCCTACCCATAAACACCCAGTGCAGAATCACGTAGGATGTTTGACACGTTTTTGCAGGTCGATGTTTCTGAAAACTAAGGTGCCTGATATGTAGCTCTACTCAATATGAACGTGTGGATATGCTGAAATGCAAAAACAGGCACTGTTTGCTTACCGAATCCCTAGAAATAGCTTGCGGATCAATCTTGCGAAGCCGGGCCGTACACACACAGTGTGGGTATTGGCGTGTAGCTCTCTCCGGGGGCAACACGCTGCACTTCTCTGTACTCGATTCCGACCACTAGTGTGCACTTAGCATCAACATAAGCTCTCACTCTCTCTCGTACACAGAATATGCTTCTCACAAACACTTCATAGAATGAACAAAGGGGGTTTTTTTCATTAAGGTTAGAATTTGGTATATATACCTTCCAAATACAAAAACTTATGTTCCAAAGTCAAATCCTACTTAGTCTAATGGCAAAATTGATATACAAAATTGGAAACTTCTGCAAGCCCCAAGTATTTACAAGTGAAATTACGGGTTTTCTTAATCAGGGAATGACTACATAGGATTTTCTTCTTTTATCATTTCGTTAGTCTTCAGTTGAGTGTGGCCGCCCGTCTTCAGCTAACACTCCCCCGCTACTAGCACATGTCGTCCCCCACATGACAGTAGAGCCGCTGCTTCAGTGGAGGATGTCGTGCATCTTCAAAACGGACTCATACCGTGCATGCTGGGCCACTAATATTGGGCTCGATGGTGAAGAAGCTGGTGTAGAAGGCTTCTTCAAAGTCTTGGAGATTAGAGGGCATGTATCACCTCATGTGAAGGTTGAGCAGACAGGTCATAAGCACATCTATAAGTGTCCTGGAAGAATAATTTGTTGTCTATTGCTTGTCCAGGTTTGAAGATCTCAAAGACTGCCAGAAGTGTTTTACATATCTTTCTAATCATAATGCAAGAGAGGTCAGGCAATCCAATGAACAATTTAATGGCACCCGTTAGGGTTTTCACCATGTATTGCTCACTCATTCTCTCACCTGCCTTCAAGCCTGGCAGCTTCCGGTAGTTGAGCCACGTGGGGTGGCTTCTCTTCAACAGTTCATGTTCCTTCCATGTCCTCATCCTTGGTAGAGGGCAAAAGCTAAGGTCATCTCTGATCATTTTTGGCGCCTCTACCAAATGTACTAAATACTGTGGGTATTTAGTGAGCCATGCCTTCCTCCATTTTGGTTGAGAGTCCGCAATGAGCTTAACACCTTCTGGTTTGGTGATGTCTTCATGGTACAGTGGCACTATAGGCTCCTCTTTAATCCTCTTGTTGAGTGTAGCAGCCTCATATTTTAGAAGAGGATAGGGGAGAGAGGGTTGTAGCCATTCATGTCAAACGACATTTGAATCTAATCTCTGAATGGTCATGGACTTCAATACCCTCTGCTCCCACAACATTGCTTCTTTGTCAGTGTCTTTTATGGCTGCTTCTATTGCTTTTTGTAGATCGTCTTCTTATTCTTGTGTCAGATCCCAAGGCTCTTGTAAGGGTCCCACAGGAATGTCCTCTTGTATTGTTGTGTCCACGGGATCTGACACATTATCTATATCAATTCCTTCCATAGCAGCCGGCCCATGACTTTGTTGAGGTTCTTCACTTTGTTGGCTCTTAAGTTTGTCCAGCTGCTTCTGTAAGTCGTCTTTTGCTAACTAAGCTTGTTTTGTCATAGCTACTAATAGGTCATTAAGTTCTGCATTGACTCTATTATCTTTCTCTAGCTTCTGCCTTACCTCATCATTCTCTGTCTGCAGTGTCTTTGTGTCATCTTCTAGTCTTTTCTGAAGCCTATCCAATTTTGCTTTCAATGATTTGTTATCATCTTCTAACCTGCCTTGTACCACCATTGATCCCTCTGCTAGCATTACTCTCTGTCTCTTTTCAAGCGTCAGCTATTTTTGAAGTTCTATCATTTGTTCTTCAAACACGTCTTTATCTTGGCTAGTACTAGTTGTAGCTGCAGCTCTTGCTCTGCCTGGAGACACTCTCAACCTTTGAATTGTTTGATCTTTCACTTTGATTTGATCCTTTAGGTCGATCACCTCATCTTGGCTAGCCTCATGTGATATTTCAACTTTGTCTTTGGCCTCCCTCAAGCTCTCAACCTCTTTTGATTCTTTCGCAAGCTGTAGGGTGAGCCCATCCCTTTTCTTTTCGGCTTCAGTCAGAGCATTGCTGATTTTTTGGTACTCTTCTTCAGAGTTCATTGGCTTCTGAGTGGTTTCTCGGTTTTGACTTTCTAACTCTTGACATTTCTTTAGTGTTGCTTCTAGTTCAGCTTGCAGCTGTGCTTGGCTGTGCATTTTCTCTTGACTTTGCTTCTAAAGTGTTTCCACTTCAACTTTCACCTTTACTTCACTCAACTTCAGCCCTTCATACTCATTATCTTTGGCCACTGATCTGGCTCTTAATCCTTGCAGTCTTTGCATCACTTCTTCCCAATCTTCGGCTTGTGGTTGCAAATCCATTGTATCTATTGCAATCTCCTTTAGCTCCACCAAACGAGGGCTCAACATGTATTCTTCTGGTTTAGGGGTTGACAGTTGAAAAGCTATACGAGCTGCCTCTTCTCGGGTGTATCCAACAGCTAGTAGATCTAGGAATATTCTATAGTTTTTTGCTTTCGGATCTTGCTTCTTAGGCTCTGGTTCAAACTCTTCCTTCTAATCTTTCTCTTTGTCCTCTTCTTTCTTGGAGTCTTGCGGCTTTTCAGATTTAATCAACTCCTCAGTCTGTAGAGGTTGAGGAGGAGGTGGTGATGGTGGAGGATTGGACTCGCAGCTTGATGGTGGGGTTGATTTCTTCTTTTTGAAGTCCCGATCAGCCTTTGTTTTCCTCTCTCGCTCTACACTTTCCTGCTCTTCTAACAGCTGCCACCTCGCATCATCAACTTCTTCTTCGGTAAAAGGTATAATTGGAATATTCTCGGCCGTTGCATCTAGGATCTTGAAATTCTTTATATAATCTTCGAAGCGATCCCTATTAGTCCTTCAAGAAGATCCAGACATGGCCTCAAGTGAGGGCTTTCATAATTTGCTTAGATCTCCTTTAAGCATTCTTTCGGCTCTGAAACCCTCCATCAGCCTCTCTAGCCGAGCGGCCTTCTGGGATTTAGTCTCTTTTGCTGGCATCTGAATGGTAGCTTTCTTTCCTTTCTTTGGCTGAGGTGGCTCTTCCTCTACTGTCTCTAACCTTCTTTTCAGTCTGGTGGCCACCCTAGGAGCTGTAGGTTGCTCCTCTTCCTTGTCTTCTGTCAGCTTCAACCACTCATTCTGTGATGGAGGAAGAGGCCACTGGCCTTTAGCATTTAGAGCTTCATATATTACCTTGGTGAGCATCTCCCCTGCTGCAATAAATGTAGGATTCTTGGTTCCCATCCTCACAATGTGGTACTGCAGGTTTATCGCATAATCTATCTCTCTTGGGCGGCTTGTCTTCATTTCCCATGTGAATGTTGTTCCAATTGCTGCAGGTGGCACAATGTACTTTTGAGGCCTCTTGGTGAAGATATGGAAATATTGGTTGTATAGTTGGCACATGGTTGCCACCATTGAATCCGCAATATCCTCGAAGGTGTAGTTCTTCTTGGTTCCCTTGTAAACCTTCACCTCGTCTCGCCTCTTGTTGACACTGTCTCCTGCATTAGAGAGGTTCAAGGCACTCGCAACCACCTCTAGCATGATCACAATCATTTTGTTCTTTCCTTGCAGATCTGTCACCTTGGCTATGCCATTATCCTTTATTGTTGTGACGAATTCGAGACTCTCTGAATGTCAATTCCTGTTGGCAAAGCCTCAAAATAATTGTGTAAGTCTAACTTTTCCAAGATAGACATTATCTCTGGCCTTCTCGTGAACTCATTGAGTTCCTATGGTATCATTGACAGCTCTATGGCATTGCCCTCTGGGTATTTGAACATGCCTTGGTATATTCTGAGGTCGTTTGCTTCAAGTAAGTTGCTTTGTACCCAAGTGGTAGTGGGCTTTATGGTTCCTGTTGGTATTATAAATGGCTCCACCTCATCCAGGTAATCCTTGTTGATCATTCTTTTCTTCTTTGCTGGCGACTTAGTGGTTGCCATGAATCCTGTTGCACTCAGTAGTCCAAAGTTAGCATTTTTTTAACAGATTAGCTGATAAACTGAGTTTTAACTAACCAATTGACTTGAAAATTGAAACATGAGCTCAAGAGGGACTAAGGATGTCCTGCAAGTGAAAACAATAAGATTTGTGCTGCAAAATAAGCCTAAAGACATCCTACATTGAGGATTTATTTTTCATTAGAATGACTTGAAACTTGACATGATGATAGCTTATGACCTGTACATCACAGCTATGTGCTTGGATTTTGATTTGGACACCAAAAAGTGCAATTTTGGACTATTTTAGGCTTTTGGTGTACAAATGAGTAGGCTGTCTTGTAATGATGAGAAAATTTTATCCAAATGACTTGAAACTTAATATGTAGGCTTCTTGTAGCATGTTGATCACATTCATGATGTCAAACTTTGCTCAGTAGGTCAATATGACCCTGGAGACATACTACGCGTAGTATGTGTTTTTGCTTAGAATTGCATGAAACTTGTCAGTATGATAGGGCATAGCCCGTGGACCATCACCATGGTCTTAGATTTGAATTTGGATAAGTTTTGAGGGTAGGAAGACCATTTCTAGTGTTTCATAGTTTGAAAAGTCCATCTATGGAGCTATGAGGCCAAAAAGTGATCAATTTGGCTTGAAACTTGGTGGGTGGGCTTGTATGAATGTGATAAAGATGTATGAAGATCAAAAAATCCATATGGAGGTCATTTCAAGCTTGGAGACATACTACGCGTAGTATGTCTTTTTCATGATTTTGAAGATGTGACCTCACATTTAGCTTTGACATGTTATAAAGAGTGTGTGGTTCAAGTTTCACTTGATTTGGATCATTTCTGATAGGTCTATGACCATTTCTTGCCTCTATGCTCTGACTTTGCGTTTTTTGATGCATAAGAGGTCAATCTTGGTCCAAATGGAGTGAAACTTGAGGGATTAGATGTAAATGACATGTAGAGGCTGTGTGTATGGCTGAATGATCAGTTGGGTGCCCAAAAGTGGCCTTGAGACATACTACGTGTAGGATGTCTCCTGTGCATTTTTTAGGAGCAAGTCCTACTACTATGTGCAAAGTCCCCTTTGTACCTTATGCCAATTAAAAAATCAAATGGTTAGTAAGAAACTCCCTTCTCGGCTTTCAGAGCCTTAGAGGCGGTTTCTGACTCTTGGAGCGCTTTTCCGCGATGAAATTTCTTGATGATGACCAGCATAGCTTCATGAACCCTTGGGGAACCTTGCCATGTGGTTCTTGTTGGCTTTGGCTTCACCTGAGCTTCGTTTGGCGATTTGTCACTCTGGAAGCGCCCATGATTGCATTTGAATGCCCTCGATGATTTGTAGTGGTCTACCACCATAGGACTTGGTTGTTGAAGGCCTTGGTAAGCCGCTCGTGAAGTTTGGTGGCAAACAGACGTCTCGCTTGGCTGTGAGAGCCAAGTGACGCTTTGCGTTTCTGATGCCATTTCTGAAGCTTAGGCCTGCTTTGGGTCGCCTTATGGCCATGTGGACTATGTAGCTTTGTAGAGCTCATCGAGAAGCTCCTACCCATGAGTTTTGGTATCATTTGGGCCACTTTTGCCGGATTTTCCCCTTTGTGGCCTCTTGCAGGGCTTGAGGTGCCAGGGTTTTCTCCATTGCTTTCTTGCCTCCTTTGGGCATCCAAGATTGGTCTCCTAGGCTAGGGTAAACCCCCTATGAAGTCTTGTTGGTATTGGGTTAGCCGTTAGGTGGCTACCTATGCTCACAGGCCTCTACCCTGCAAACCCCGTTGGAGTTCTATGCTAGTCTTGGCAACAAAACATCAAATATACACGAAGAGCATAAGGTGCTGAGCCTACCTCTCATATCTGGTGTCTGTCGGGTGCCTGTGCGCGGCGTATCAGCTGCTGGAAGTCCTATGCGCTCTAGGTGGCTAGAGCTCTCTCTCACAAGTGAAATAGTAGAAACAAGCTCTAAGTGGAGTGAAAAATCTTATAATGGGGTCCCCCGAACCATTTTTCATAATATTTGACATATGCTCCTAAATTTTTGCGAAATGTTGTTTAGACTCAAAAAGTTCCCCATTTGGACTCGTTTGCCTAGTTTCTGAGAATTTTGACGATTCGGTCAAAATCTGGCCACAACACGCCTCTCGCTTCATTCTCATAATTGCACCCACATTGTACCCTGGGTTGTCTTATAGTCACTGATCATCCCCATCTTTTTTTTTCCACTACATTCGTATTTTACCTGCTTTTTGTATTTTTGAAGTTTTTATGTCAACAATTAGTAAAATTAAAAGGAAAATAGCAAAGTCAACCCGGAAAAATCCCAAAAATCAAAATAAATCAAAAACTTCACCCGAACACACTATGTACACTCACATGTAATTTTTATGGCTAGATTTCTTTGTTTTACCAATATTTTGCTCAAAACTGGCTATTTTTACATATATACACACACCTATAGGCCTCAATTTGGCATTTGGCCTCATATATCTGTAGATTTATGGTTTATAAGAGCATATGTACTTAGGTTAGTCCAAAAAATTTCACAATCAAACGTAAACCCCTAAAAAATAGTCAAACATGCCCTTTTTGCTGCTTTTTACTGTCATCGGGTTCGCATTGAAAATGCCTTCCCCCTCCTAATCGGAGTCCTCCCAGACGACAAGGCATCTCCTTGGGGTATGTGCAATGCATGGGTTAAAATCGTGCTAATGCACGGCCTTGAAAGTGGCCCTACCTGATGCATACTCAGTCAATGCATGGTAAAATTAATGCGGTGCGAGAGGAGGGAATAAGCAGGATACTTATTGGCATTCGACGTGGAGGTTTCCTGTTTGTTCTTGGTTTGGTTGGCAGATGTTCATTGCAATTGAAAGTTGTATTATGCCGCTCGTTGTTTGATCGTCTTCTTTGCGAAAGTGGCTTGGTTTGCCGCTACTGTAGATATGGCCGTTGTGGTCTCCGTGGATGGGAGTGTCGTGTCCGATGTGGCCATAATATTTTTCTCTTTTGATTGCCATTTGTAGCTTTGATTTGGAGGCGTTTGTAGGTTTATGGCCTCTTTTTTGGTCGTTATTGCTGTTCTTTTGATCGGCACCCACATAGATCGGTTTGCCGATGTCGGATTTAGTGATTGTCTTGCTGCTGGTGTTGCTTGTACTAAAGGGAGTTGCTGTAGCGTCGCTTTGGGTATCCAAATACGTGTCTCATGTATTTGGAAATTGAGTATGTTTTTCGGTATCCATATCTGTTTTATGACTCTGTTCGGTGTTTGTTTTTGTTTTTCGAAGGTCGTCTGCTATTGCATTGTGGTTTGTAGGCTCGTTCACTTCCATCCTTCCGTACCCATACCTGTTGTTTGCGTATTTCTGACCTTGATCTACTCATTGTCGCCTGTGGTGTCTCATTTTTTGATTGAATACGGTGGACGGTTTCCTGGTTATCCTTCGTAGGTATCTTTTGCTGGTTAAGTGTCACCCATCTTTTTTGCTCTTTATCAAGTGATTGTGGAACCATTATCTAGTTCTTCCGGGTTGTTTGAGCAAAGGCTACCACCCGGTGTTCTTGTTCTTGTTGAATTTTGATCGTATTCAAACTCCAATCTATCTACACATTATACTCTTTCTGCCATGGTTGTCCCAACAACATTGGATGTAGTGTGCTCGCATCCTCAACCACATTAAACTTGTGGGGATAAACATATTGATGTATTCGTACATGCAATATCGTCCAGCCCAACATGCTTAATGAATGTGATGTACTGCTTTCCAGCGCTTGTTGAGTAGGATGGAATTGTTCTTCAAAGCTTGAGCTATTTATATAATTTAAATGAAATCAGATTTGCTTAAGCTCCTGAATCAAGCAATGCCGTCGAGTCAACTTGGTTGCTACCCACTTTGACTGCAATTATTGGATCCACTGTGTCTTCATTAAAATTTGTTAATCGAATAGCATTTATTTGCAGTGGTGATCCAATTTATTGTTGTTGTTGTAGAAGCCTTCTTTTTGCAATGCATTCTTTTGCTTCTGCTTGTGCTTCTTCTTTTACCCTTTGTTTCTCCGTTGTCCATTGTTTTTCATGATGGATTTGTTGAAGCATATCTTGTGTTAGTGGTAAATGATACTTTTTTAACCGACACCCACTAATCCAATTTGACATTTCTTCACCTTCCAATGTCGCAAGTTTGACGGCTCCGCTTTGTGATAAGTCACTAATCACAAAGGGTCCCATCCCTCGCTTTTTAAATTTTTGGCATGTTGCTTCAAAGTGTAAACAAGTACATAATCACCTGTTTTAAAATCTTTCGTGTGCATGCTTGTCAAAAAACTCCTTTTGTCTTCTCTTATGAGTATAGATCGAAGCTACAGATCTCAATTGAAGTTCATCTAGCTTTTCAAGATCATCTATTCTTGAAGAGGGTTCATGGCATGTCCATTCTAAGTGTTTCGCCACTCGTAGAGTTGGAATAAAAAACTCTATGGGTAATATAGCGTTTAGACCAAACACCATGTTGTAAAATGTTGTTCCAATCGATGTTTTATAAGCTACCCTATATGCCCATAGTGTTGAGAGTAATCGTTGATCCCAGTCTGTCCTTGATTCTGTACATAGGGTTTTATTTGTGGCCTCAGTTTGTCCATTTGCTTGCGGATGTTATGGAGCATATTTTTTATGTATGACCATGAATTCCTCTAGCAGGTATTGAATGACTTCATGAAGAAAATGTGTTCCTCGATCACTGACAATTTCTATTGGTAATCCGTATCTTACAAAGAAATTCTCATACAAAAATTGTGCACTGGTCCTTGCATCTGATTTTTGTGTCGCTTTGGCTTCAACCCATTTTGTCAGATAGGTAGCCACGATGATATATTGGGTATGGGTGTGATACGCAAGGGGTGAAATAGGCCCCACAAAATCAATTCTCCATTTTGCAAATGCCCGTGCTCCAATCATTGGCCGTAGTGGAATCTCATCTCTTTTTATCGGCACGTTAGTGCGCTGACATGCGTCACAACGCTTTACAAGTTCCTCAGCATCCATGTGCAATGTAGGCTACCATATCACTGCGGTTCAGATGATTTTTGCCGTATTATTGCTTGAAAAATGGCCTCCACTTATTCCTCCATGTGCGTGTTCTAGAATCAACAGGTATTCACTTTCACTTGCACAAATTCTAAGTTGATTGTCCTTTCCTCGCTTGTAGAGTTGATTTTCAATTAAATTAAAGTCTCGAGCCTCCAACTCTATAGCCCTTTGTCGTGCTTTTGTTATGTTTTCAAAAATATCCTTGTTGTTAAGAAATCAATGATATATTGAATCTATGCAGGTGCAATGGTTACCTGAAACAATGTCGCGTGATCCACTGGTCGTTTGGTACTACATATAATACATTTATTAACATAAGCATGTATGTCAGCATACATAGTTGGCCAATATACTCCTAAGTGTTTCAATCTTTGGTGTATTTTCATTGTTGAACAATGAAATGCACAGTCTTGGATGTGTGATTCCTCAAGATAACACTCGAACTTCTCTAGATTTATGCATAATCATAGAATTTTGTCCGAGCCTAGATGGTATAGTCGTCCCACAATCAATTGAAAGTTTTTTGTTTGTCGAAATGTTTGTTGTTTGGATCCCTCTTCCTTTTTATCAAATCTATCTCCAAAGGAAAGAATGCTAATAATTTTCTGACCATTTGGATATCATTTCAATATTGAAAAGATAAGCATCAGGTATGTAATCATCGACTCCTTCAAGAGCTTCCCCGTTTTGTAGCCTTGAAAAATGATCCGCTCGTAGATGCGTTTTACCTTTTTTTACTACCACTATGAAGTCAAACTCTAGCAATATAATAAACCAACGTACAATTCTCCCAGTATTGCATGGTTTATTTACTAGATATAGAAGAGCTTGGTGATCTGTGAAGAACACAAATTTGTTTGCAAGGAGATAATGCCGAAATTTCTTTACAACATATATCATTCATAATACCTCTCTTTCAATGGTGGTATAGTTCTTTTCTGCACTATTTAGTTGTCGGCTCGTATAACAAACTGGGAAATCCATTGTTCCGTCTCCAAGTTGAGCCAGAATACTCCCAATTGCGTATGCAGAGGCAATGTGAACATGGAATATCTTTTCCCAATCTGGTGCTTTAAGTACAGGTGTTGATACAAGGGTTTCCTTAAGCTTTTTGAATGAAGTTTCACACTCCTTAGTCTAGTCAAAACTGACTATTAAGAAATATAGTGGTTGTGCAATGACCGCATACATATATATGAATCTTCGATAATATCCGCAGTGTCCCATGAAAGATTGTACTTGTTTGGCATTAGTAGGCCTAGGCAAGTCTGCTATGACTCTAATTTTGTGTAGGTCAGTGGTTATGCCATTTCTTGAGACAATATGGCCTAAGATGCATCCTTGTCTTACCATAAAAATGCACTTTTTTCGGTTGAGACAGATTCGATATGTTCTGCACTTCTCAAATACCTTTTGTAAATGGTCAATGTGTTCTTCCCAAATAAGAGAGTGGACACAAAGATCATCCATATATATTTCTAAGAATATTCTTAGGTATTCTTTGAATGCATGAGTCATTAACCTTTGGAAGGTGGCTGGGGCATTGGTTAGGCCAAAAGGCATAACTCTATACGCATATATTTCCCATTCTGTGGCAAATGCAGTTTTGTGTTGATCCTCTATTGCAATTGCCAATTTGTTGTACCCAAAAACCCATCCAGAAATGAGTAGGCCTGTTTTTCCGCTACCCTCTCAAGCACATGTTCTGTGATTGGCAGGGGATAATTATCCCTTGTTGTTGCTGCGTTTATCTTTTTGAGGTTTACACACACACACACACGCGCGCGCGTAACTTTATGTTCTTTTTCGGGACAACCACAATGGGTGACACCCAATCTGTATGCTCGATTTCATAGATGAATTTGGCATCCTTCAGCTTGTCAATCTCTTCTTTAATTCGTTTAGAAAATGTGTCATTATATGTGTAAGGATGCTGTTTGCTTAATTTGGCATCTGTTTTTAACGAAATTGTATGTTGGCATATCGATGGATCAACTCCCTCGAAGTATTTGTAAGACCATGCAAACACATCTTTATACTTCTTGAGAAGTTGTGTTAGCATTTCTTCTTCTTCAGGCCCTAAATAAGTTGCTATATAGACAGGCTGAGGCTCTTCGCCTGGCGCCACGAGGTCAACTTGTTTTTCATTTTTCGGCCCATCATAAGATTCTTGGTTTATTCTTTCCCTTATTGGTGGTGTCATTATGATTTTTTTGTCTTGGATGGTGAATTTTCGATAGTGGGATGGTAAATCCATGTTTTCTTTTCTGAATCCTCCTTACCTTTACTTTCTACCTCAGTAATCCATACCTCTCGTAAAGTCCGTTTAAGTTCTTGGTATTTCTTTTTACACTCCATTTTGGTCGGCTCTGGATCTTTTGTCTTTCCACGTTTTGATTGTTGAGCTTTTCTTGAATTTGTTTTCGTTTTAGTTTTCCGTGCTTGTTTTATGTCCTCATGTGTCCTTATCCCTCGAACTCTTGAGAATCTCCCTGATATTTTGTCTTTTACACAATCCTCTGCCTTGACTAGCATTAGATAGTGCGTTTTGTCTTTTATCGTGTGCATCGGGTTTTCTCTAATCTTGTTTTCTGCTCTTTTTTTCTATAGCGTTCCTGGTGTCTAGGGTGTTGATTTGCAAAATCATAAAACTTGATATCTGCGGTTGTTTCCCTACTCTTGCTTGTGCTGTCTGAACACTCATTATCTGTATCGTTAGTTAATTCCAAATGCTCAGAGGAGTCATAAAACTCTTCTTGTTTTGGTGAGTCTACATTCTCATCTCCTACTGGTACAAGGTTTACCATGTAATAGGGTAGCACATCATAGCCGTCTTTATCACAAAATTTTGTCATTGGACTATCTGTAATGGTACAAACGTCCAACGTTGCTAGTATGTGTTCCCATTCCATAGGTTCTAATGCATCTTTGAAAAAAGGTTCTGGAATATAATCCTTGTCTTCAATAGATCTTTCTCTTTCTAAGATGCATTCCTCTCTTTTCAAGATCCCACAATGTGAAGCTCCCCACATCCATAGCTCTTTTTTCTGCCATACCCATGCTGGGAGTTCGGACCCTACCAATATAGCCGAATCAAACTCTTCCACTGGTGTCTGGTTCACATCTTTGTAACTATGGTTTTTGAGGTATATTTTGGTTGTAGTCTCCTCACGCCTGAGATATATGTGGTTATAACCCCAATCCTGTACCATCTTTAATTGTTTCATGAACGGTCTTCCCAAGATGATCTCGTAATTGTTCTTTTTGCCAAAATCAACTATTGCAAATGTATTCTCATACTCGATTCCGCAAGAGGTGACATTTGTTTTTTCTAAAAGTCCTAGAGGCTTTTCCATGAACCCATCTGCCAGTTGTAATTTCATTCTGGTTTCTCTCAAAGTCGGTTTTCCCCATTTTTTCTAGATTTCTTTGGTGGCGATAGCGACTCCCGCTCCACTGTCGAGAATAGCCTTGGATACTACTCCCTGGAATTCTACTGGTAGTGTGGTATTTCCATCTTCTCCATCACAATATTCTCCAACCTTGTTTAAAGGTACATGCCTAGTGTTCAGTTGAGGCTTGTCCAATTCTTTGATCCCTTCTTGAATCCTCGAGGTAGGGTCTTTTACTCCAAATTTTTCTAAGCATTTTCCTACGGTGGTCCACATGTTTGGTTGTAACCTCAAGAGTTCGGCTAACGTGATTGTGCATGCCACAGGGGTGGACAATAACTCAATCAACCCTTGTGAATCCATTAATCTATTGGGAGAAAGTCTTTGAGATGGGTTTGCTCTCACTTCAGACTTAGCTTCATACTCCCCTAGGTAAGAGGGTAGAGTTTTTAGCGAGTGAGGTTGGCTGTGCCCCGAGCTAATTGACCCCTGGTCCCCCTCTTGTGAATGCATATCAAAGTTCATTTGTGATCTTGCCTCAAATTCTTCAATGGGAGGTAAGATCTCATTTTTTCTCCTTCTCAGCGCGATTTAGTTGGTATTTTACCCCATTAGCTTCATTTGCTTCCCGGATTTGCTTCCACAGGTCATCTAGACTGTCACACTCTTTACCCATCCCCACCGATGTTTTGGGTTGGAAACCATCAAATGTCTCATTTGCTGTATTTGACACTATGATAGGTCCCTGATTAGACTCCGAGGCAGTCGTGAGTCCCTCTTTTGTGTCTTCTTGTTTCTCTAGAGTTGGTGTGATAGGGGTTGGAGCTGGCACCTTGTGCCAACTTGCAGGTTTACTAGGTGGGTTTTCTATCAAGGATTGGGCTGTTTCAATCATCTTCTGACACATTTCCAACCTCTGTTTTTCTAGTTCCGCATATGGATAAGTCATCCATATTTGCTCTTGGTTTTGGTTGTTTTTGAGTCTGGCTTCGTATGCTTTTAAAAGTGCGTCAAGATGCTCATTTACTTTTTCTACCAGTACTGATCCTCCCGATCCTACACTTTTGGGTTCCACTATTTCCTTGTGCCCTATGGTTGCAGCAGTGTGCGAACTTAAACTAGCTAGATCCTCTAATCGCTCCAATCTATCCTTTGTGTGTTTTTGCTCCTCGGATAGAGCCGTTTGCTCTCGTGGCCCTTCCTGACTTTTTACGAGCCTTTCTAGCTTTCCAAGTGCTTCATTGATTTTTTATTTCTACACTAGGGGCATCGGTCTTTGGCTCTTCAATTATGGGTTCGTTTGTCCTTCTTTGAACTTGTGCTCGTGTGACTACCTGAACAAGTATTACTGTTTCATTTTCTGACCGCCCACTAGATGGCACTGCTTCCAGCATGTTTAAAGTAGTTTTTGTTCCTTTGCTCGGGTTCTTAGGGCATTCAGGAATCAAGTGAGTAATTCCACATTCGGTGCAATATACATTGACTCTAATGATTTCATCGTGAGGACAGTCCCTTAGCCAGTGATATTTGCCACACTTGTAGTAGGGTCTCTTAGGTTGTTGAGGTGCTCCTTGAGGTCCTCTATGTTGGTAAGCATGCCTCTGCCCGCCCATGCCTCCATTGGCTATGAACAACAGTGTTTGTTCATCCAAGCTGTATCTTCCTTCTCCTGCAGCCAAGGCAGCTGTTGGTGGTCCCGTACTTCCAATAATGCTCCAAGGTTCTTGCGTCTTAGGTTCTTTAGGTGGATAATAGATAGGATTTGCTGCATATCCATTGGGATCTTTGTAATATGCATGCATGGGGACCAAAGCCTTCTCTTCTGGTTCCTTTACCGTCGGTGCATACCTTATGCCGACCGGTCTTACTCCTGGTAGGGGTGGTTGTTGCCCCAATACTGGTTGTGGTCTTGAACCTCCTACAGGTCTTGGTAGGTTACTTGCTTGATACCTAGGCATCGGTGGGATTTGAGGAGATGCTACTTGAGCTTGGGGAGAATAAGGTCTCTCTCTCACATATCCCTTGTTATAATAACATTCCTCTGTTACATGGTTTGTCCATTTTTGTTCAATTGCACAACACTTTGGCTACTTAGCCTGAGGCTTGGCATACATATTATTATTTTTAGCACTTCTTCCACCAGCGGCTCCTGGATTACAACTACTTCTCCTTTCTGTGCTGACTTAGTGGAATTACTTCCACTTTGTTGTGAGGATGAATCATCATCAAGATCCTTGAATTCACTCTCCTTGTAGACTGTACAATTGTCTAAAAGGTAAAGAGATTCCTTAGTTAACTCATTTAACGTTGTGCTCCTCTTCATATGTAAGTACTTCTAGAGATCTGTGTTTATCAGTCCTTGAATAAATATAAGTATAAGTCTAGACTGGGTTGGTAGTTCTTCCACAGGGAAGAACTTCACATATCTCTCTAGTCGTAGGGTTGCCTTTCGCATAGATTCCCCTTCCTTCTATTTGAATTTATGGATTTGTGAGACTGTATTATGAGCTATCCCCCTTTGTGACAATTCCTCAATAAACTCGTCAAAACCTTCTCCATAGACTCAAAATCTCTACTCTCCACAGAATCAAACCAAGTGGCTGCATCCTCTTCTAAGGAAAGTCCAAACCCTGCAAATTGAGTAGGAAAATCCAAAACTTCTTCAGCTCTAATTACACGCACGAAGGCTGCTACATGACCCCTAGGATCTCAGTTTCCCGAGTATTTCTTGTTAACCCATTTTTGCACTTGGTCTACAAATCTCATCATTGGTTCTCCTTGTCCTCCTCGATATGCCTCTTCTCACCTTTGGTAGTGGGAGGGTTCCTCTCCCAGAGGTGCTCCTAAGCCATAATTTCTGACGGTTCTTGCAAGAGGTGGTTCATCTCTCCGAACTCATTCTCTCTGTTGTCGTTCTATGGGTTGTCTTCCGGGCTTTGCCGACTCTTGAGTTTTCGGCTTATTCTCGCCTTGGTAATGTGAATGGAGTGGTCATTCTTGTAAATCTCTTAGCCCTCGTGCGGCTGGATAACCACCTCTATTTAGGTCTTTTTTGGATGTTACATTTTGTTGAAGCCATGCCTGCAATGATGGTTGGGTTGCGTGCTGGTTCTGATAGTTGAAAGTCTGCTGCTGGTTAGAATGTGATGTTGCATCGTACTCTTCTGAAAATGGATTTGTAGACTTGCTAGGGGTATAGGTGGACCTTGGTACTTCTTCGGGGGCATATGTTGATGTTTCTAGAACTGTTGCCTTATCTACCTCCTCTGGAAAAATTTGTTTGTATTCTCGTCCGTGCCAGTCAACAAAAATGATATCCTTCCCAATAGAAATTTCATAAGAGAACAAGCAAAGAACCTTGTCATCGCTTAATTCATTTGGTTAGGGTTCTTTGCATCGAAAATAAGAGACTACTCCCTCGCTCTCATGAGTGTAAATTCCCACATTCTCATTATAGGTAGAGACTTTGGATGTTTTTTTATCATACATAAAAAGAGCTCCAAGTCGATCAATTTTAGGAGGCGGCTCTTGAGTTTCTGAGACCATTTTTCTTTTTGCCACATTATCTCCATACCTGTTGTAATCCTCAGGGTTCCTAACTATTAGATACTGGTTCCCCCTTTCATCTTGGAATCTATCTCCATCATCATAGACTTGAATTATCTCTAGTCTTTGAGAAGGCCGTTCCTCTATACAAATACACTTGCGTCCCTGATAGTCAGAATAAAAGAGGGGTCTCCGAGAGTTTATTCCTTCTAAGAAGATTATAGTGAACTTTGCCTTGTTCAAAGGGTTTTGGGAGGTACTTCCTCCTAGCATTGGTCCTTCATTGTAAAGCCTCCTGGCTGTTGACTAGCCATCATGAAGAAGGACTTTTCTGATGAAGTGTCAATATCACTACCTTCCTCAATGATTGGGGCTAATGGATCTAGCCTTGCCTGAGTTACACTCTCCTCAATGGATACTAAGCTGTCCTGATCACATGCCACTTTTTGGTCTCTTGGAATGTGTCTTCCTGATCTTAAATTCATCAAACTTAGCAATGCAATTTATCACAAATCCAACCACTCACCTAGCAAGGGATCAATTTCTGCACAACTTCTTGCTTTGCTGTGCTGAATATACCTTTACACAAGCGTTTAATTTCGGCAATCGAATCAAAGAGTTTAACCGCTAGAGGTGGTCTTAGTAATGATTGGTATAACTGGAGGGTTAATCCCAACCACTACTGTACTCTATACACTTCTGATGTTCTTGATTAGGTCCACTAATCTTGAACTGTACACCCCCTACGTGTTTGTCAGTCTAGAGGTAACATCTTAATTCTCATCTTTGCTCCGTAAATAGGTCAAACAAAGTCCAATTTGAAAGAAGTTCTGGAACCCTTAAGTCAACTAGAACCTCCTTGTATGTCCACAGTATAATATTGTCCTAAAAATGATCCTGTAGACATCCTACATGTAGGATGTCTAGTTGCTCTGTTTCAGATAAAATTTGCACTGTAGCTTTCCCTTGATGTGCTGAGCTCACAGCTATTCTCACTTTTTGATTTGGACACCTATAAGCTGGTCAATTGATCAGAAATCTGTTCCAGAAGCCTAATGTCCGTTCTGATGAATTCACCAATCAAATCAACTCCAAATTGGACCAAACTTGACTAGGAGGTTTGTCTAAGGCTTTATGAGAGCCTGTATGTCTTAAATATAATTTTGGCCTTTTAATCATGCATTAGACATCCTATGTGTAGGATGTCTTTTGCATCAGAATTTAACCCAACTCGGCCCACAGCTTTTCCTTGATGTGCTGATCACACTCGTGTGTTTAGATTTGTGTTTGAATGTCAAAAGACCCCAAACTTAGCTATTCTGGCCTTTTTTCTGTCGCTAAAGTATGTTTAAACCCCAATTTTCTCACCCAATTGAGATGAAACCTTTCACATGCACTCAATAAATCTTGTAGATCATGCACATGAAGACATCCTATGGTTTTGGTCTCAAAATAATGCCTTGGCACAATTTGGGTAGAATGTCTGGCAATTCCTATCTTTTGGCCACAATCTGTCAAGATATGGTCAATCTTCCACTTTCCAGGTGAAAATAGGGTAAAACCTACCTTCTAAACACTCTGATCACCTCAGATTCTCAAAATTCTTGCCAGATCACCCTGTACATCCTACGTGTAGGATGTCTACTGTCTTAGAATTTAATTTTCTGCCAGTGGACTTCCCTATGCTCTACAGACCTCTTAGTAATAATCACATAAACTTTTGGACTTTAATTCAGCTTCTAAACACAATTTACCGTCTTTTATATTTCTTCGATGAGCCTAACAGCATATATAACATGCATGAAGTGCTCCAGATCATAAATCATGATGTCCTACTTACCCTACTCCTACTCATCATGTGAGATGGTGATTTTGGTGCCTCCGTTGCTTCCTGACCTCGCACGGACTCTCAAGCTATCTTCTCACCACATCTACCACTCCAACTCCTACTCTCCACACCACAACCTAGCTCCTATCTAACACTACCTAAGACGGACGATCCAGGCCAGCCATATGCTCCCTAGACTCCTCCTAAGACCTAGAGAGTCCACCAACCTCTGATCCTATCTAAATGTAAAATAAGACTTTGGCAAGCCAGTGAATCCCTATCCTCAAGGACTAGTCTCGGTCACCTACCTAGGGTTTTTGTCCCCGACAACGGCGCCAATGTTGGCGGATACGCCGCGACGAACGTCAACACAGTGAGAACTCACCTAACAAGAATTGTCAGCTAAGGATGAAGCTCGACCCGCAGGCACGTGGAACCAAGCATAGGGTGTCAACCTACACTTGATCGACTATTGACTACTTCCTACAGAGGTCTCTACCCAATGTCTAAGTTACAACCTACTATTGTGCATAAGAGGAGATTTCCTACAACGCTTCCATGAGCCAAATACCCATTAGACGTTCTCAAAACACTACGAAACTTGAGGGATATCCTATTAACACCAATAGGCCACTCTCCCTAAGGTTCATGACCCAAAACCCTACCCATAAACACTCAGTGCAGAATCACGTAGGATGTCTGACATGTTTTTGCAGGTCGACGTTTGTGAAAACTAAGGTGCCTAATGTGTAGCTTTACTAAATATGAACGCGTGGATATGCTGAAATGCAAAAACAAATACTGTCTGCTTACCGAATCCCTAGAAATAGCTCACGGGTCAATCTCGCGAAGTCGGGCCGTACACACATAGTGTGGGTATTGGCGTGTAGCTCTCTCCGGGGGCAACACGCTGCACTTCTCTGTACTCGATTCCGACCACAGTGTGCACTTAGCATCAAGATAAGCTCTCACTCTCTCTCGTACACAGAATACGCTTCTCACAAACACTTCATAGAATGAACAAAGGGGGTTTTTTTCATTAAGGTTAGAATTTGGTATATATACCTTCCAAATACAAAACCTTATGTTCCAAAGTCAAATCCTACTTAGTCTAATGGCAAAATTAATATACAAAATTGGAAACTTCTGCAAGCCCCAAGTATTTACAAGTGAAATTATGAAGACTGAAGTGATGGACTACATGAAGAGAGTTTGGGAGAAAATAAAAGTCATGGTGTATGATGTGGTGAGTAAACCATATCAGATGTTTGCAGAGGAGGAGATGAAGGAGGAAAACTTGTTTATGGAGAAGCAGAATGTTGACCTGACACAACAGTTGGAGACTTTGAAGGCAAGGTTGCAGCAGCAAGGAGCAAATCAACCTGACCAGGTGATTATTACTAAAGATTCTGACATGTGTGCAGGGATTAAGGATGCAGCTACCATTCAGGAGCATGTTCCTGAAGATTCAGGGGGAGCAGTAATTGCAGGAAAAGATAAAGTTGTTGAAGTGAAGGATCTGGAGGTTACTGGAGAGGAGCACAACTTAAAGGATTCAGTTCAAAATATTGTGGCTGAGATTCTTTCTCAGGAGACTGAAAGTAATAAGGAGGCAGTTACAGTTCAGGTGGATGCAGAGGTTGAAGAATTTGACAAGGAAACTCCAACTACAGCAGCAGTTTCACAACAAACTGAATTCAAGGATCAGCTGGTGGATGAATTTTTTGATCAAGGGATATTGTGGGTTCTCACAATGTTTGAGAACCATTGCCGACCAGGTGTGCCAGGTGTTAGTGCCTGATTTATCAGGGCTTTCAGGGCAGTCAGGCTATTATTTTTGAACTGTAACTAAAACCTTTATCTTTGAACCTTAGGGATAAGTGAACATGGGTTTTTTATATTTTGGGGAAGTTAGTTGTGTGTCTCGTGAATTCTCAGGACGAGGAGCAGTTATGTCTATGCCTGTTGACGTAGTTGGCTCTCTCCTGCATTAGTTCTGTGTTTTTTGCTGTATTACTGAATAATGATGATGAATGGCACACTATCTTCTCTTTATCTCTGATGTTACATACCTGTCTTCTTTGCAGTATGGTGTTTGAAATATGTAGTTTCCTGCTTCCTGTTTGATATGTACTGTATGTTTACTGCATTGGTTGTTTGTTATGGCAATGTGTGCCTAACAAACATCCCCCATGTCAAAAACTGGAAAAAAAAGGCTAAAATTGAGCCAAGTGTTAGTGCAACCCTAAAGCATGCCTAGAATCCTTGCCTAGCAGGTGTACAAGTGACAACGCACGACCAAGGGCCTGTGCAAATGTGATGAGCAGCCTAGAAGCAAGGTGCGAGGCATCCAGAAGGTGTATCTTCAGGCACATGTCCATGTCATGCTATGCTATGACATTGTTTTGATTTATGAGTGTCCTACATGACTGTGGTTATATCTATAGGCTCTCCTAGATTTTGCACACAAAGGGGCCTTATAGTTAACCTTGGGAAAATCAAGGTGATAATTTTTCGTAGCCAACAGAGAATGTCAATGCTACAAGCAGTCTTGTCCCATAAGGTGATTTCGGTCCCGAGTAAACATTGATGAAGTTTTCTTTCTCTCTTTCTCAACTTTCCCTCTGACCTATCAACATGATTTTTTCTCTCCTAAATAACTAGCTACATACCTATCAGTTTATTTATCTAACTTACAATTGGGTAACTATAGATTCATACCTCTTTCTACCTCTGGCACAAATATATGCACCGGAGATAATGCAAGCGTATCTATGTCCTTATGCACGTATATGTAATGTGTGCATGGCCCATTTACTTGTGTTTACTAAACTTCATACTTGAAATCAATCTGCACTTTCTGAAGAACATAGGAGGCATCAATGTTATCCCTTTTTGAAAAAGTAGCATCCAAGAATGGCTCACATACCTTGAGCATAATTGCACTCAAACTGATAAATGTACCAAAGCTTGCACATTTGAGTGGATCAACCTGTTCGGAGGACCACAATAAAACTATAAAAACAGCTAGTTGTCATGGAAGTCACAGTAGAAAGGACCTTCGACAGACCTGCATTTGACTTCGTCTAGCATTTTTTCTCAATAAAATCTGCTAAGAATGTCAGCATATGCTCTCTTGTGTCTGAGACTTTCAACAGCTTCAGCACAATTAACCTCATGCAACCCATCATATAGCTATAGCTGATGCATGAGATTATTGATTGTTGAGAATGAAGTAAGTAAATCTACATTATGTCGACTAGATGCCTCTGAAAAACACTGCTACCTACACTAATACACGCGAGTATTAGCATCTCCAAAGGCATAAAATACACAAGACAATCACACACTTCCCCTTATGATTAAAAACAAGACTGCTAATATTCGAAGGGAAACATATCCACAGACAATGATAAGGGAAAAACCATCAATATATATGCCAAGCAAAGCAGTCTTAATCGACACTCCTAGAGGACGTTGTTTGGCCACTAAAATTTGCATGCGTGGGGGACATAGCACACCCCCCGCGCATGCAAATTTTGGCACCCAAACGACGTCATCTCAGAGCCACACCCACCAAACTTGCCAGGATTTTGCTCGCTTGATGCCTTATGGCCATACGAGAGAAATTATGGCAAGTTTCGTTGGCGTTGCTCCGAGACGATGTCGTTTGGTCACACCAAAATTTGCACACTTAGGGAAGAGTGCACGCCCCCTACACGTGCAAATTTTGGCACCAAAATGGCGTCATCTAATAGCAACGGCAACCAAACTTGTGGAAATTTCCCTCACTTTGACGTCTCATGGTCATGCAAGAGAAATTTCGGCAAGTTTCATTGGCGTTGCTCCGAGACGACATCGTTTGGTTACCAAAATTTGTAAGCGTGGAGGATAGAGCACACTCCCCATGTGTGCGAATTTAGGCATCCAAACGACGTCATCACAGAGCGGTGCAACACAAACTTGCAAGAATTTTGCTCGCTTGACGTCTTATGGCCATACGAGAGAAATTCTTGCAAGTTTCATTGGCGCCACTCTAAGACGACGTCATTTGGTCACCAAAATTTTTACGCATGGGAAAGAGTGCACGCCCCCCACGCGTGCAAATTTTGGTGACAAGATGTCATCATCTCATAGCGGCACCTACCAAAATTGCCGGAAATTCCCTCACTTGAGGATTTATGACCATGCAAGAGAAATTCCGGCAAGTTTGGTTGGCACCACTCCGAAACGACGTCGTTTTGCCACCAAAATTTGCACGCATGGAGATAGTGCACGCCCCCTATGTGTGCAAATTTTTGCGCCAAGATGACGTCATCTCATGGCGGTGCCAACCAAACTTGTTGGATTTTCCTCACTTGACATCTTATTGCCATGCAAGAGAAATTCTGACAAGTTTGGTTGGTGCCGCTTCGAGACGACATCGTTTGACCACCAAAATTTGCACGCTTGGGAAAGAGTGCACGTCACCCACGTGTGGAAATTTTGGAGCCAAGATGGCGTCATCTCATAGCGGCGCTAACCAAACTTACCGGAGTTTCCCTCACTAGAGGTCTTATAGTCATGCAAGAGAAATTTCGATCAGTTTCGTTTGCGCCACTCCGAGATGACATCAATTGGCCACCAAAATTTGCATGCATAGGAGATAAAGTACGTCCCCATGCGTGCAAACTTTGGCACCAATATGGCATCATCTCATAGCGATGCCGACCCAACTTGTCAAAATTTCTCTCACTTTACGTCTTATGGCCATGCGAGATAAATTCCGGGTTGGTTGGCATCGCTCCGAGACGATGTCATTTCGCCACCAAAATTTGTATGTGTGGAAGATAGTACACCCCCCATGTGTGCAAATTTTGGTACCAACATGGCATCAACTCATAATGGCTCCAACCAAACTTGCCGGAATTTTCCTCACTTGACGTCTTATGGCCATGCGAGAGAAATTCCAGCAAGTTTCGTTGGCGCCGTTCCGAGACGAGTCATTTAATCACCAAAATTTGCACGCATGGAGGATAGTGCACGCCCCCACGAGTGTAAATTTTGGTGCCAAGATGGCGTCATATCATGTCAACGCCAACCAAACTTGCGGGAATTTCCCTCACTTGACGTTGGGATGGGGGAAATAGGAACACACACAGGACACAAACTCAATGCCTCTCTATAGCCCAGTAGATATCCAACACCCCAAGCCACACAGAATCACACACACATGCACACCTTTTGCCGACCTTCACAATAAAGACCGCCTTCGAACAATCACCGGATATGCACATTCACACATGAGCACTACAGTACAAGAAACCCACCAACTAACCATCGTAACCGACACCAATGGATGCATACAATTCTCCAATCTGTAAGTGCACTCACACCGGAAGACGACACACGCCTCGACCACACACTACATAGCTCACTCAATCATTCTCTCTCTCCCTCTCTCTCTCTCTCTCTGCACACACACACGAAAGACCCGGAGCCACTCCTTCCACCGGCGCTATGCACGAGACAAGACGCAGAAACAAAATGATCCAAACCGAGCCATCACCACAAACCATACCAAAACCTTGCATCAAAACAGATGTGCGGGCACATTGATGGCATCCACGGCCTCGACAATCCTTGCTTTTCGCTTGCAGCCATGATGTCTCTCCTTTAACCTCACCTTTTGATTCTCGGTCACCCTGTACTGGCTCCTGATCTCTGGCCTTGCCTTGTGATGACGATTCCAGCCTGCTTATGCCTCTCTCTTGCCCGAGGCGGCCCTGCTCCCCTCCACTTCTCCTCCTTAATTTCTATGGCGCTTACTACATATCCCTTTCTCTGTGGAGCCCCGACAACCCCTTCTCCTTATGACATCTACCACCCACCAAGCTCAGCTCCCCTTCTGACTCGCGGCTTCTCTCTCTCTCCTTCCCATGTAGCCCATGGCGGCCCTTCCTGTATCACGGGCTGGCTTTAACTATCCGGCCACATCATTGACGGCTCTCCTGCAACGTTTTTGACGACAAAAACTCTTGAACCCCCCCAAAGCAACCTCCGCAATCCTCTCCTATTCTCCTTGGCCGCTCCCTTGCATGGCTAGCCCCCTGGCTGCTTTTTTTCCTGCTCGCCACCTCCTCTTGGCGGCCCTTTCACCTCCCCGATGACGCAACCCTACAGCTCGTCTGGTCTGTCGTATGCTAGCCTCCCTCAGCTCGTGGGTCTCCCGAGCCTCCTCTATTCGGCCACCCTCATGCTCTTGCAGCGCCCTCCTCCTCAGGAGCTCTCGGCGCGACACTCCATGGCCCCCGCCACCTTGCGGCCTCCCCTTTCTCTACAACTGGCAACTCTGCCTTCCCTTTTGGTCCCTGGCGGACTTTCACAAACCAACACCCCCCTTGATGCAACACGCGCCCCCTTCAACACCTCTGGCTTCATCCTCAGTCGTTAAGTCTTCTCTAAAAATAGCCAGCATGGCCTCCTTGCCCACGTGAGTATGCTCGGCACGGGTATCGCGAGTTCCGCCTACTTTGATGTTTGAGCTTCATTGTGTTAATGCCAACCTGATCATCAAAAATATTGTTCAAAATAGTGTTTGCCGCGGTCGATCATCGTTTCGAGCTTGAATTGACACCCGAATAGTAAACGACCATGAAGCCGCACTCGAATACATAAAAATTTCGACTCCGTTGACCTTGATGTCCGATCGGACATACACATCATAGCACCTTTCACCTTCCAAGTCTTGAGAACCACAAATGACCTGTACCATGTCGCATTTGGCATACGCATCGTGGCTGTAGAGTCTCCTACCGACACCTCTATCCAGATCCCATATCATAAACTTGATAGTACCTGCATCTAGCACTCCTCGTCCCATTTCCAAGCCTATGATATCTATACTTACTCCTGTCACCTGTAATAGCAAAAAACCCTTAACACCATATTTGTGAATTTGAAAATTTTCCAATTCCCACTTTCAAAACAATCTTAAGATTTGAGCACATGGCCAAATTTTAGCCAAATTTTTGAGAGCATGGCTTGGAAGAGCTTTTCAAGTACTACCTTGTGGAAGGCTTTGGCCTTTAAAAACAATTTGAAATATGTCCATATGGCCAAATCTTCAAGAAATTGGTGACTACTAAATTGGTCGTAAAGTCTCAAACTCTCTAACATGATGTTCCTTGCAGCTTCTGCTAGGAAGTGCTCCATCTCGGTGTACCTTTCCCCTAGCACCATCAAATATTTACCCAATGTCCCTGCCACTTGCCTGCAAACCGCCATGCATGGACTTCCTCCACCTCCATGGGTTGGCCCAGTCGGGCTGTACCAATGTCTTATGGCCATGTAAGAGAAATTCCTACAAGTTTGGTTGGCGTTGCTTCGAAACGACGTCGTTTGGCCACCACAATTTGCACACTTAATGAGGAGTGTATGCCCCCCATGCATGGAAATTTTTGTGCCAAGATGGCGTCATCTCATAGCGGCGCCAACCAAACTTGCCGGAATTTCCCTCACTTGACGTCTTATGCTCATGCAAGAGAAATACCGACAAGTTTCGTTGGCATTGCTCCGAGATGATATCAATTGGCCACCAAAATTTGCACGCTAGGAGATAAAGCACGCCCCTCATGCGTACAAACTTTGGCACTAAGATGAAATCATCTCATAGCGGTGCCAACCCAACTTGCCGGAATTTCCCCCACTTGATGTCTTATAGCCATGCGAGAGAAATTCCGGCAAGTTTGGTTGGCGCCTCTCTGAAACGACGTCATTTCGTCACCAAAATTTGCATGTATGGAAGATAGTTTACGCCTCCCACGTGTGCAAATTTTGGCATCAACATGGCATCATCTCATAATGGCTCCAACCGAACTTGCCGGAATTTCCATTACTTGATGTCTTATGGCCATGCAAGAGAAATTCTGGCAAGTTTTGTTGGCGCCGCTCTGAGACAACGTCATTTGTTCAACAAAATTTGCACGCATGGGGATAGTGAACACCCCCCATGTGTGCAAATTTTGGCTCCAAGATGGCATCATATCATGGCGGCGCCAACCAAACTTATGGCCATGTAAGAGAAATTCCTGCAAGTTTGGTTGGCGTCGCTTCGAAACGACGTTGTTTGGCCACCAAAATTTGCACGCTTGGAAAAGAGTACACGCCTCCCATGCGTGGAAATTTTTGTACCAAGATGGAATCATCTCATAGCGGCACCAACCAAACTTGTCGGAATTTTTCTCACTTGACGTCTTATGGTCATGCAAGAGAAATTCCGACAAGTTTTGCTGGCGCCCCTCCGAGACGACATCAATTGGCTACCAAAATTTACACGTGTAGGAGATAAAGCACGCCCCCCATGTGTACAAACTTTGGCACCAAGATGGCATCATTTCATAGCGGCACCGATCCAACTTGCCGGAATTTCTCTCACTTGACGTCTTATAGCCATGCGAGAGAAATGCCGGAAAGTTTGGTTGGCGCCGCTCCAAGACAACATCATTTTGCTACCAAAATTTGCATGTGTGGAAGATAGTACACGTCTCTCACGTGTACAAATTTTGGCACCAACATGGCATCATCTCATAATGGCTCCAACTGAACTTGTTGGAATTTTTCCCACTTGACGTCTTATAGCCATGCGAGAGAAATTTCGATAAGTTTCGTTGGTGGCGCTCCAAGACGACATCATTTGGTCACCAAAATTTTCACGCATGGAGGATAGTGCACACCCCCTACGTGTGCAAATTTTGGCACCAAGATGGCATCATATCATGGCAGTGCCAACCAAACTTGCCAGAATTTTCCTCACTTGATGTCTTATGGCCATGTAAGAGAAATTCCTGCAAGTTTGGTTGGCATCGCTTTGAGACGACGTCGTTTGGCCACCAAAATTTACACTCTTGGGGAAGAGTGCACACCCCTATGCATGAAAATTTTTGTGCCAAGATGGCATCATCTCATAGCGGCGCCAACCAAACTTGCCGGAATTTCTCTCACTTGACGTCTTATGGTCATGCAAGAGAAATTCCAAAAAGTTTCGTTGGTGCCACTCCAAGACGACTTCAATTGGCCACCAAAATTTTTAGACGTGGGGGATAAAGCATGCCCTCTATACGTGCAAAATTTGGCACCAAGATGGAATCATCTCATAGCTGTTCTGACCCAACTTGCTGTAATTTCTCTCACTTGACGTCTTATGAACATGCGAGAGAAATTCCAGCAAGTTTGGTTGGTGCCGCTCCGAGACGACATCATTTCACCACCAAAATTCGCACATATGGGGGATAGTGCACGCCGTCCACGTGTGTAAATTTTGGCACCAAGATGGCATCATCTCATAGCGGTGCCAACCAAACTTGCTGGAATTTCCCTCACTTGAGGTCTTATGGCCATGCGAGAAAAATTCCGGCAGGTTTGGGTGGCGTCGCTCCGAGACGACGTCGTTTGGCCATGAAAATTTGACTCCATGGGTGTCAATTTAGACACCTAAATAATGTAATCTCAAAGCGACACCAAACAAACTTGCCAGAATTTTGTTCACTTGATACCTTACGGCCATACGAGAAAAATTTTGGCAAGTTTCATTGGCGTCGCTCCGAGACGACGTCGTTTGGTCACCAAAACTTGCACGCTTGGGGGATAGAGCACGTTTTCTATGTGTGCAAATTTTAGCACCAAGATGGCGTCATCTTAGAGCGGTGCCAACCAAACTTGCCAATTTCTCTCACTGCACGTCTTATGGCCATGCGAGAGAAATTCCGGCAAGTTTGGTTGGCACCTCTCCGAAACAACACCGTTTCGCCACCAAAATTTGTACACGTGGGAGATATTGCATGTCCCCATACATATGTGCAAATTTTGGCACGAAGATGACGTCAGCTCATGGTGGCACCAACCAAACTTGCTGGAATTTCCCTCACTTGACGTCTTATGTCCATGCGAGAGAAATTCTGACAAGTTTTGCTGGCGCTGCTCCGAAACTATGTCGTTTGGCCACCAAAATTTGCAAGCTTGAGGAAGAGTGCACGCCCCCCATGCGTACAAATTATGACACCAAGATGATGTCATCTCATAGCGGCGTCAACCAAACTTTCCAAAATTTTTCTCACTTGACGTCTTATAGTCATGCAAGAGAAATTTGGGCTAGTTTCGTTGGCGCCGCTCCGAAACGACGTCGTTTGGCCACCAAAATTTTTCATGCATGGGAGATAGTGCACGCCTCCCTTGCATGGAAATTTTGGCACCAAGATGGCATCATCTCATAGCAGCACCGGCCAAACTTTCCAGAATTTCTCTCACTTGATGTCTTATGGCCATGCGACAAAAATTCTGACAAGTTTGGTTGGCGTCGCTCCGAAACGACGTCGTTTTGCCACCAAAATTTGCATGCATAGGGGATAGTATACTCCCCCCACGTGTGCAAATTTTGGCACCAAAATGGCATCATCTTATAGCGGCGCCGATCAAACTTGCCGGAATTTCACCCACTTGACGTCTTATGGCCATGCGAGAGAAATTCCGGCAAGTTTGGTGGGCGCTTCTCTGAGATGACATGGTTTGGCCACCAAAATTTTCATGCGTGGGGGATAGTACACTCCTCCCACGTGAAAAGTTGGTGCCCAATTGATGTCGTCTCAGAGCGATGCCAACCAAACTTGCCAGAATTTTTCTCACTTGAAGCCTTCTTGCCATGCAAGAGAAATTCCGGTAAATTTGGTTGGCGACACTCCGAGACAACATTGTTTGGCGATTAAAATTTTGTACGCTTAGAAAAGAGTACACGCCTCCCACGTGTTCAAATTTAGATGCCAAGATGGCGTCATCTCATAGCGGCGCCAACGAAACTTGCCGAAATTTCCATCACTTGACGTGTTATGGTCATGCAATATAAATTCCAACAAGTTGCATTGGCACCACTCTGAGACGGCGTCGTTTGGCCACCAAAATTTGCACGCATAGGAGATACAGCACACCCCCCACAAGTATAAATTTTGGTGCCTAAATGAAATCATCTCAGAGAGACACCAACCAAACATGCCGAAATTTTTCTCGCTTGATGTCTTATGGCCATACGATAGAAATTTTGGAAAGTTTCGTTGGCATCGCTCCAAGAAGACGTCGTTTGGTCACCAATATTGCACACTTAGGAGAGTGCACGCCCCCATGCGTACAAAATTTTGGCACCAAGATGGAATCATCTTATAACGGCGTCAACCAAACTTGCCGGAATTTCCCTCACTTGACGTCTTATGGTCATGCAAGAGAAATTCCGACAAGTTTTGTTGGCGTCGCTCTTAGAGGACGTCGTTTAGCCACTAAAATTTACACGCATGGGGGATAGAGCACACGCCCCATGCATGCAAATTTTAGCACCCAAACGACGTCATCTCTGAGCGACACCAACCAAACAATCACCGAATTTTTCTCACTTGACGGCTTATGGTCATACGAGAGAAATTCTGGCAAGTTTCGTTGGCGTCGCTTGTAGACGACGTCGTTTGGTTACCAAAATTTACACACATGGGAAAGAGTAGATGCCTCCTATACATGCAAATTTTAGTGCCAAGATGGCATCATCTCATAGCGACGCCAACCAAACTTGCCAAAATTTCCCTCACTTTGATGTCTTATCGTTATGCAAGAGAAATTTCGGCAAGTTTCGTTGGCGCCGCTCCGAGACTATATCCTTTGGCCATCAAAATTTTCACGCATGGGAGACAGAGCACACTCTCCATGCGTGAAAATTTAGGTGTCCTAACGACGCCATCATAGAGAGTGGTACAATCCAAACTTGCCGGAATTTTTCTCGCTTGACGCCTTATGGCCATACAAGAGAAATTCTGGCAAGTTTCGTTGGTGTCGCTTCGAGATGACATCATTTGGTCACCAAAATTTTCATGCTTGGAAAAGAGTACACGCCCCATATGCGTGCAAATTTTGGCAGCAACATGTCATCATCTCATAGCAGCGCCGACCAAAGTTGTTGGAATTTCCCTCACTTTAGGTCTTTTGGCCATGCGAGAGAAATTCCAGCAAGTTTGGCTGGCGCCGCTTCAAAACGACGTCGTTTGTTACCAACATTTGCAGGCATGGGGGATAGTGCACAATTCCATGTGTGAAAATTTTAGCATCGATATGGCGTTGTGAGCGGGATGAAAACACACACAGCGCCTCTATAATGACCCGTCACACACTCTTGGGAAGATACACACACACACTATGGGGCACCACTCGGCTTAAACAACACACCTGGCCGAGACAGGGAACACACCTCTGGAGTGAGAGGAGAGAGACTATCCACTTGCCCACTCCACACAGACACACACACACACACACCCAAAAAACTCAGCTCAAAAGAGAAGAAATTTTGATGTTTAGATACAATTGAGCTTGGGCCAACACCAATGGGGCAAATAGCTCACACAATATGGGTAAAATAAGCCAGATACAATCACAAACTAGAGCAGAAACTTCGCTCATAGGAGAAACTTACACAGAAAAACAACAGGAAAAGAGTGAGGAATTTGGCAAAATGGACAGCGCCATCGCGTTCGGAACGGCCCAAAACCCCAGTCTACAATGTCAAAGTGCTCAAATCCGACCTCGGATGAGCAGTTTACGGCCAAAACAGGCTCCAAAATGAGCAAAAACACACCTGCGGCTGTTCCTCCTCTCTTCTCCACGTTTCTTTGGTCTTTTCTCAGTTTTTTCAGCTCCCACACTTAGCTTTATTACTTGGGCACCCTTGGCCTTTTAGATGACCTCAAACGGACCCCGAATAGGCCAAAAACTGACCTCGCAGTGCATAGTTGTCACCTTTTTGCATCCATACGCACACCTGGCACTCATTTCTTTTCAATAATGCATCCCGCAACCACGTGAAGTGGCCCCAAAAAGTGGTCCTAATGATGACCTTTCTGCATAACTCTCACAAGAAAACACCCACGTTGTGTCTGTACTTATCCACGTGCAAGTACTGACCCTGTTCGGCCTCCTGACGCCACTCGATGCCATCTGACGCACCTGCTTACCTCATGTCGTCGGCCCGCGGATAGCTTCCTCGAGAAGTTTTACGTACTACCAACTCCTCCTCATTGTAGAAAAAACACAGTGGTACTGGTAATAGTGAAAATCGATGCACTATGTACATGCTATCCTAGCTGTACACATGTGGACCCCACGCAACCACCTGGCTCTGTAAAATGGGCAATCCTTTATTCGATGCACCATGCATGTGTATGTACATATGCGCAATCCCTTGCTCCAAAAAACTCCTGACAGCGTCATCTCATGGCAGTGGCAACCAAAATTGCCAGAATTTTCCTCACTTGACGTCTAATTATGTCCGTGCAAGAGAAATTCCGACAAGTTTGGTTGGTGCCGCTTTGAGACGACATTGTTTGGCCACCAAAATTTGCACGCTTGGGGAAGAGTGCACACCCCCCACGTGTAGAAATTTTGGCACCAAGATGGCATCATCTTATAGCGGCGCCAACCAAACTTACCGGAATTTCCTCACTTGACGTCTTATGGTCATGGAAGAGAAATCCCGTCAAGTTTCGTTGGTGCTGCTCCGAGACGACATCAATTGGCCACCAAAATTTGCAGGTGTGGGGGATAAAGCACGCCGCCCATGCACGCAAACTTTGGGAGCAGGATGGCATTATCTCATATTGACACCGATCCAACTTGCCAAAATTTCTCTCACTTGACATCTTATGGCCATGCGAAAGAAATTTCGGCAAGTTTGGTTGGCGTCGGTCCGAGACGACGTCATTTCGCCACCAAAATTTGCTCGTATAGGGGATAGTGCATCTTCCCCACGTGTGTAAATTTTGGCACCAAGAAGGTATCATCTCACAGTGGCGCCAACCGAACTTGCTGAAATTTTCCTCACGTGACGTCTTATGGCCATGCGAGAAAAATTCCAGCAAGTTTGGTTGGCATCGCTCGGAGACGACGTCGTTTGGTCACCAAAATTTTCACACTTAGAGGATAGTACACGCCTTCCATGTGTGCAAATTTTGGTGTCCAAACGACGTCGTCCATTAGGAGATTTCGGAGGTCATTTAGAGGGCCTTCTAAGAAATTCTATTTCTCTCTGTTTCTTAAAATATACTTGCACTTGTTGGGTACGTCCAAAAAGACAACTGAACACTCTGAAAAGTGGGCCTAACTTTTCAAATATCCTTGAGAACGGTCTTTTTTCATTCATTGCGTGTGTCGTTTTTATGAAATATACGACACTCATTCCATATAGCTTTCGTCAATCATTGAAATTATAAAAGTCACAAAATTATTGTTTGGTGTTAGAATTTAAAGTTTGATACCACCAATGCGTTCAAAACGACCAAAAACTTAAAAAACATCTATCTACTTGCCTCAATCTGAAACCCAGAGCGGGAGAGATTTTGCCTCACCGTGCTATCGTGCTGTGGCACGTATATAGTGGGAACAGACATTAAACGATTTATCTTGTGACTTTTTGATGCATAAGTATACTTCATATAATACTTATATGCATAAATAAAAGCTTTCTACCATACCTTAGTATTACCTTTGAAGTAATATAAATGTACATTACTATTAGAAAGTACTGCAAGAGAAGTATCAATGATTGTGCCTCTTTTTGTCTGGGGGAAAAGCATTTGTATATTTCTTTTAATATCTCAGCTATACCCTACCATATATAAATTATTTTCTTCTTTTCACATTTATTTAATAATATAACCCTTCAATAATGCATACCTTCTTGGATACATACAAGAGGGAAGGGCCTACTAGAAGACTTTATGAAAAGGAAGATCCAAAGCTTCTTGGACCATCCCAATTTGAAAATCCCGACCTAAGGGCATGGAGAAAAGGCCAAAACCAAGTCAAGCTCTTTTCGTAGGACAATTTTTCCTTTTGAAGCATGTCAATCCGAGTTACAGGTCAATAGTTACAAGGAAACAAGTGAAAAACCCTCTCACAACTACATTGCAAGAAGAGATGGTAAACAGGTGAATCAAGTGAAAAGAGGTAATCTTGGTCTTTTTCCATAAAATAAGATATTTGGAGGATAAAATACATAAGCATGCGAATGTGACACCTCAAAGATGCCTTGAAGAACAAGACACACAAGTTGGGACCCCCTGCTGGAGCCACACAGAAGATGCCTAGGTGGGGCCCACATACATCATGCACCCACATGGAGCCTCAACGACCAAAACTGCTGAATTTCATGATATTTTGAGTCCTAATATTGCCCATTTTAAGAAATATCCAAAGAACATTTGATTTGGGCTAACTCTTTAGCTTAATCAAGTGATTATGTAAAACATGGCTCCCTCACCTATAAAAAGGGCAACCTTCTCTTCATTGGGGGGAAAGTTATGAGTGAGTGAGAATAGCTCAATTCCATATTAACACACTCATCTTAGTGCCACACTTTCTCTTGAAGAAAGACTGAAGTCTTGCCTCATCTTCTCTCTCCATTAAGGTGGTGGCGATTGCTCTCATGTAAGATATATGTTGCTAGTTTTACTTTCATTTGCATATCTAGTCCAATACTTGTCTCTAACTCTATCTCTATCTCTCATTATCTATCTTTAATACCACCACCACACTTAGATCTATCTCTAATTCTATCTTACTCCTCCTTTGATCTCTCTTGTTGTGTCCTAATTGTTTCATTGGAAGGTATTCAAGCAGCAACCTTGTCAATGTAATGAGTACAACCTTCTTGTGGGAAACAATTATGAGGACAAGGTTAGTAACCATATCTTCATCTTCCACAAGCATCTCTCTCTCTCTCTCTCTCTCTCTCTCTCTCTCTCTCTCTCTCTCTTAAAGTTCTCATTCTCTTCCACAAACTCTAGAATCTCCTTGCTACAGGTTCTTCTCTCCCCGCAGTATCCTTATTGCCTAAGGGCAACAATAGGGCTTGGGAGAGAAACTCTCTTCTTCTTCTCCTTTCACTTCTTTCACACCTTTATCTTTGAACATACGAAGTATATCATTGATGAATAACCATAATCCACATAGAGGTAATTTCTTTCAATTCCATTCAGTGCAATCTATTAGGGTCAACATTTGGATTAGTCGAAAGATTCACTTTCAGCAACGCATAGTGTTTCTATTTGGTCCTGATAGGCTCAACGAAATACTTCTCTCACCAGATCCCATCATACTACCTATTATTGACTATGACTTCTCTTTTGACGTGAATGTGGTTATTTTATTATGAATCAAGAGGATTTGTACTCACAACTAATCCCAATCGCTAGACAAAACATATACATTATAGTAAGCACAAAGCTACATCTCCAAAGAGCAATCCGCAACTTATTTGGACAACAAAGATTAAATATCATTAACTCATACATTAACCCTTTTATCCTACCCATGATACGATATGATCGTAATCTCGATGTTTTCATTTTTGTTTTGTTCTGACTATCTTTCATGAGTTCTCTCCATCACGTGTGTGTTTGTAAGGAAAAGTGAGCGGCTTCTTTGGCTACATTTCTTCTTTAGCTCTATAAGCTATGCTATCTACATCTTAGCTCTTTCTCATAACCCTTGAGCTTCCTCACAAAGTCTCACAGCAAGAGGCCCGGTGCCTTCTTGGCAAGACCGCCTACTTCTTGACATATTTTTGGTGAGCCCGACGTGAAACTTCCAGGGTGAGAGTTTGTGCGTAACCATGGGTGATCATGTTGAGCAACAAGGTATGCATTTTGACCCAACAACAATGCAAATCTTTCAAGCATTTGCAATGTTCATGCAACAACAACATGCCACTGAAAGAAGGGAGATTTCAGCAACGAAGGCCATACAAGCGGTCGTCAACAGAATGGATCAATTCAATGGAAAAGATGTAACCAAGTACTTACGCGAGTATGTGGGAGATGGAGTTGCATCGCGTGTTAGAAGGTGAGATGATTCAAAGCTTTGAGCTAGTTGTTGCTCCAAAAATTAGGGAGCATGTTAGGGAAATATAAGATGGGCATGGGAGAAATTGGGAAGAACTCAAAGTAGCTTTAAAGGAGGAATATTTCATGGAGGTCTCTGAGAGAGTAACCAAAAGGACATTCTTAGAATGGGTAGTCAAGCCAAAGCAAGGACTATCAATAACAGAGCTACTTAGGGAATTTGAGCGGCGCTATGCACAACTCACAAGGACAGAAAGGGCCACACTAGATGCGGAGAAGACAGATCTTTTCTTACAAGCTGCAGGTAAAGAGTTTCAAGAAATTTGGACCTTCTTCTTGAAGATAAAGATGCTGAGCAAGGACTAAAGACCGACTGGAATGAAGTTGAAGGTGTTGTCTCGTTGCTTGCCAAACGACAAAGAAGTAGGGACAAGATGGTAGTAAACACTACAAGTCCTTCAACCTCAACTTCTGACAAAATGGTAAAGCCTACTTTTATCGCTCCTAAGTTTGATGAGTCCATGCTAGATGAGCTTGTGAAGGGAATGCGTGACTTGAAGGTGAAGCTTGCAAAGCTTGAAGAAAAAGGCCAACCATCAGGGCCACTTCCTATGCAAAGAAAACAGCCCAAATAAGGGTTTGTTAATAGATGTATTTGGTGTGATAGTACAGACCATGTAAGAAAGGATTGTGATAATTTTAGTGATGCTTTGTCAAAAGATGTTGTCTTTTTTAAGATGGTAAAATCCACTTAAGAGAGACAGATCAACCCTTGAGAACTAACTTTGGGAAGGGGGGAATGCAAACCTTAGTTGAAGATATGGCAACTAAGCATGCCACATCTTCAGTTGAGGCAGCTACTTATGGAGTAAAAATTGAACATTTTTGTGATGAAGAGGTGAGTGACCATCATGGTCAAATTTGGCCAAATGTCATGCAATTAGCTAAAAAGGAAAAGATTACAAAAGAGATTCTACATGAAGCAGGTGATTGCATACGTCTAAAAACAGGATGGAATGATCCAGTGGACTCATTGTCAGTTCATGCCTACATTACAAAATGCCAACAAAATGAGGCAATTGTAGAAGAGAAGCGTAGACGTGAGAATGATGATGAAGGACCATCAAAAAGAGCTTCTAGAAGTGGGGGAAGAAGCGACTCAATGCCTTCTCAAACACCCTCAACAAAAGGAGCATCTCCACCGGAAGTACTCATGGAGGAGTCTACAACGGGAAAGAAGAAAGAGCCAACAAAAGGTAAGACAAAAGGCCCAACTTATAAACTACAATCTGATATTGAGGTTGCTACAGATTTAAAGAAAGTCTTGGAGGAAAGGATCTTGAATAGCAAGATTGAGTTTACTCTGGGAGAAGTTCTTGGCATTGCAAAGCGTGAATTCCACGAGGAGATCATTGACATCATCAAGAGGAAGAGGCAAACCCTTGCTGAAGTTTCTCGTCCACAGGTTGAAGGGGAAATGTCAAAGACACAAGGGATGCAACTGCAAAATAAGGAGAATGATGGAGCTGTGGTAGGATGCTACCAATCTAGTGGGAGAGTGAAGCAAGTGTATTTCTCAAATGATGATAAAGAAGTTGAAGATATTCCTAGGAGTTACTATTCACGAAGTTATTGGGCAAGGGCTACTACAGAAACTTTGGTCAAGGTAGGTGATCTTGAAGAGCCATTTGTTGCCTTGATTGACCATGGTTCAAAAATAAACATAATGTCAAAGAGTCTCTACAACAAGTGCAAATGGCAATTGGAAACAGATCATGGCTGGATGGTAAAAGTGGCAAACAATTCATCCGGTGAATTGTATGCAGCATGTCCAAGTGTGAAGGTGACAATAGGTGATGTAAAGATTGACCAAAACTTCTTTGTACAGGATACATCTTCATATAATCTCATCCTTGGACAACCCTACATTGTGGGAGTTCGAATGGAAACAAAGGTAATGGACGATGGTTCAACATATGCTAGGATATGTAGCAAAGATGGTAAACGTGCTGTCCAATTTCTCACAGTTTAAATGGACAGAAGCACATGTAAAATCCATGAAAAAGCTAAAGGAGTTGCTCCAGTCAGCAACAACTTTGAGAAAGGTAGACTATGAGTGTCAAAGGCCAGTAATTGTGACAGTAGACACCAGTCCTACAGGGATTGGATGGGCAATAGGGCAAGATGACAAAGAAGGACACAGGTATGTGGTAAGATTTGGAGCAAAGGTACTAAGTGCTCGCCAAACAAACTATCCACAGATAAAAAGAGAATTATGGGGTATGGTTACAGCCTTGAAAAGTGGGTAAGAGTACCTAATTGGTGCATGTGTGGTTGTAGAAACAGATTGTCTACCACTTCTTGGGATGATTACAAGCTGCTCAACGCCAGACATTGCTATGTTGCGGTGGATTGCCCACATTAAGTCCTTAAATCCCGAGTTTAAGCACATTGCAGGTAAAGACAATACAGTGGCAGATATGCTATCAAGGGCAAGGTATGAAGATGAGTCACAAATTATTGACAAGGGAGATGATGTAGGCACAAAGTTCTATTCTATCTCTCATGTCAAAGGTAACAATGTCTGCATGACTAATCTACTTGAATCATTCTTGAAAGAGCTTTATAAAGGTGATTGGCTTCTTATTGGAAGCTACTTGAGTACTCTAACAAAACAAGATGATTGACCTGAACAAGATTTCAAGAGGATATGCAGGAAAGCATATGGGTACTTTTTGAGGGATGGTTACTTGTGGAAGCATCCTAAACAAAAGGGTGCTACACCACAATGGGTTATATGTAAAAAAGATACTCAAGTAAAGCTCATGCAAGAGTTTCATGAGAGTCTATGGGTTGGACATAGGGGTGTGTGAGCAACCTTCTCCAAGCTGAAAGAAAAATATTGGTGGAAGGGTATGTATAAAGATGTATCTCAATTTGTAGAGTCATGTGTAATTTGTCAAATGTATTCAAATGTCTGACATTGTGATGGATTGCACCCTACATATCCACTAGCCATGCACTATAAATGGGTTGTGGATCTATTCACAATGCCTTTAGGACTCTGGCAGATGAGATACTTGGTTCTTGCACGAGAAGACCTAACTAATCAGGTTGAAGGAAGAGCATTAAGAGCTAAAACCACAGAAGCTGTGTGCAAATTCCTTCTTGATGAGGTGATTTGCCGTTATAGTTGTGTGGGAAAAATCACTGCAGATAGAGGTGAACTGGATGCCGAAGAAGCAAGGGAGTTCTTTCTAGATTAGGAATCAAGCTTTCTCTTACTACAACTTACAACCCTGAAGGCAATGGAAAGAGTGAAAGGGGCATCCTCCTATCATCAAAGCTTTGGCCAAGGGCGCTTCTGAAGGAAGAGTTGGTGAGTGGCCAAAACTGTTACCATATGCTTTATGGGTTGATCGTACAACACATATCTCAGTAACTGGCTACATGCCTACGGAGCTAATGTATGGTCAAAAGCCAGTGATGACGATTGAAGATACAATTCCCACATGGAATGTACTACCTTGGCAAGAGGGGCTTAGCAGGGAAGATCTCCTTGCACTGCGTATAAGGCAACTAGAGAGAAGACCTGGAGACATTGAAGCTGCAAAAGAACGACTCAAAAATGCAAGGTTGAAAAACAAGGACTACTTTGATAAGCGACATAGACTTAGGAGCAAAGCAATTGACATAGGTGACTGGGTTTTAGTGTATGATAGTAGCCTTGATAACCAGCACACAATCATGCATAAGTTCTCAAAAAGATGGTCTAGACTGTATGTTGTAAAGCATGTGCATGAAAATGCTACTTACAGCTTGTCTGAACTAGATGGTACAGAAGTAAAGATTCCCATTGCAGGAAAAAGGATCAAAATGTTTAAGAGAAGAGGAGACAATGATCTAGAAGATGTTGATGAGGAAGAAGAGCAAAACACAGGTGAAGATTAAAGTGAACATGAAGCTTTGGAATCATCCAGTGAAGAAGAAATCAAGGAAGATGTACAAGTGGGCTGATCTTACAAAGAGACAATATGGCACATATCGGAGGATGTGCAGGTTTAGAAGGGGTGGATGTCGTGCTGTGGCACGTATATAGTGGGAACGAACATTAAACGATTTATCTTGTGACTTTTTGATGCATAAGTATACTTCATATAATAATCATATGCATAAATAAAAGCTTTCTACCATACCTTAGTATTACCTTTGAAGTAATATAAATATACATTACTATTAGAAAGTACTGCAAAAGAAGTGTCAATGATTGTGCCTCTTTTTGTCTGGGGGAAAAGCATTTGTATATTTCTTTTAATATCTCAGCTATACCCTACCATATATAAATTATTTTCTTTTTTTCACATTTATTTAATAATATAACCCTTCAATAATGCATACCTTCTTGGATACATACAAGAGGGAAGGGCCTACTAGAAGACTTTATGAAAAGGAAGATCCAAAGCTTCTTGGACCATCCCAATTTGAAAATCCCAACCTAAGGGCATGGAGAAAAAGCCAAAACCAAGTCAAGCTCTTTTCGTAGGACAATTTTTCCTTTTGAAGCATGTCAATCCGAGTTACAGGTCAAAAGTTACAAGGAAACAAGTGAAAAACCCTCTCACAACTACACTGCAAGAAGAGATGGTAAACAGGTGAATCAAGTGAAAAGAGGTAATCTTGGTCTTTTTCCATAAAATAAGATATTTGGAGGATAAAATACATAAGCATGCGAATGTGACACCTCAAAGATGCCTTGAAGAACAAGACACACAAGTTGGGACCCCCTGCTGGAGCCACACAGAAGATGCCTAGGTGGGGCCCACATACATCATGCACCCACATGGAGCCTCAACAACCAAAACTGCTGAATTTCATGATATTTTGAGTCCTAATATTGCCCATTTTAAGAAATATCCAAAGAACATTTGATTTGGGCTAACTCTTTAGCCTAATCAAGTGATTATGTAAAACATGGCTCCCTCACCTATAAAAAGGGCAACCTTCTCTTCATTGGGGGGAAAGTTATGAGTGAGTGAGAATAGCTCAATTCCATATTAACACACTCATATTAGTGCCACACTTTCTCTTGAAGAAAGACTGAAGTCTTGCCTCATCTTCTCTCTCCATTAAGGTGGTGGCGATTGCTCTCATGTAAGATATATGTTGCTAGTTTTACTTTCATTTGCATATCTAGTCCAATACTTGTCTCTAACTCTATCTCTATCTCTCATTATCTATCTTTAATACCACCACCACACTTAGATCTATCTCTAATTCTATCTTACTCCTCCTTTGATCTCTCTTGTTGTGTCCTAATTGTTTCATTGGAAGGTATTCAAGCAGCAACCTTGTCAATGTAATGAGTACAACCTTCTTGTGGGAAACAATTATGAGCACAAGGTTAGTAACCATATCTTCATCTTCCACAAGCATCTCTCTCTCTCTCTCTCTCTCTCTCTCTCTCTCTCTCTTAAAGTTCTCATTCTCTTCCACAAACTCTAGAATCTCCTTGCTACAGGTTCTTCTCTCCCCGCAGTATCCTTATTGCCTAAGGGCAACAATAGGGCTTGGGAGAGAAACTCTCTTCTTCTTCTCCTTTCACTTCTTTCACACCTTTATCTTTGAACATACTAAGTATATCATTGATGAATAACCATAATCCACATAGAGGTAATTTCTTTCAATTCCATTCAGTGCAATCTATTAGGGTCAACATTTGGATTAGTCGAAAGATTCACTTTCAGTAACGCATAGTGTTTCTATTTGGTCCTGAAAGGCTCAACAAAATACTTCTCTCACCAGATCCCATCATACTACCTATTATTGACTATTATTTCTCTTTTGACGTGAATGTGGTTATTTTATTATGAATCAGGAGGATTTGTACTCACAACTAATCCCAATCGCTAGACAAAACATATACATTATAGTAAGCACAAAGCTACAGTTCCAAAGAACAATCCGTAGCTTATTTGGAGAACAAAGATTAAATATCATTAACTCATACATTAACCCTTTTATCCTACCCATGATACGATATGATCGTAATCTCGATGTTTTCATTTTTGTTTTGTTCTGACTATCTTTCATGAGTTCTCTCCATCACGTGTGTGTTTGTAAGGAAAAGTGAGCGGCTTCTTTGGCTACATTTCTTCTTTAGCTCTAGAAGCTGTGTTATCTACATCTTATCTCTTTCTCATAATCCTTGAGCTTCCTCACAAACTCTCACAGCAAGCGGCCCGGTGCCTTCCTGGCAAGACCGCCTACTTCTTGACAGCACGCGGGGGGCCCATCTTGAAAATTCCAAATGGCCCTCCGTGGGCTGTGAGGCAAAAAATACAAAAAGTGGATCAAGCACGCAGAGGGTCATCTAGAATTTTCCAAACGATCCCTCGCGCGCCATGATCCAAAATCCCATTTTGAGGGGTTTTTTGGTGATTTCTCCCTCTCTGGGTGTCAAATTGAGGCAAGTAGATATGCAATTTTTAGGATTTTGGACGTTCCGGACGCATTGGCAGTGTCAGAAGCTTCTAATTCCAACACCAATTGACAATTTTGTGATTTGTTTAAATTTCAATGATGACGAAAGCCATATTAAATGAGCATCGCCTACCTCATGAAAAAGACATTCACATTGAATGAAATGCACCCATGAAGGACCACTGACACCTTTTTCATATTTTTGTTAAAATCAATCTATTTTTCTACGTAACGTAAGCTCTTCTTTCATTGGAGGAGCACTTTTTTCTCTCTCTTCTAAAAGGCCCCCTAATGGTAGAGTGTCGCCAACCAAACTTGCCAGAGTTTCCCTCACTTGACGTCTTATGGCCATGCAAGAGAAATTTTGGCAAGTTCGGCTGGCACCGCTCCGAGACGATGTCGTTTGGCCACAAAAAATTTACACATTTAGGGAAGAGTACTCGCCCCCTACGCGTTTAAATTTATGCACCAAGATGGCGTCATCTTATAGCTGCGCCAACCAAACTTGCCAGAATTTCCCTCACTTGACATCTTATGGTCATACAAGAGAAATTTCGGCAAGTTTCATTCGTGCTGCTTTGAGACGACATCGTTTGGTCACCAAAATTTGTTGGCATGGGAGATAGTGCACATCTCTATGCATGCAAGTTTTTGTACCAATATGTCATCATCTCATAGCGGCACCGATCCAACTTGCTGGAATTTCTCGCACTTGACGTCTTATGGTCATGCGAGAGAAATTTCGGCAAGTTTGGTTGGTGCCGCTCAGAGACGACGTTGTTTCACCACCAAAAATTGCATCCATAGGGGATAGTGAACGCCCCCCATGTGTACAAATTTTGGCACCAAGACGGTGTCATCTCATAGCGGCACGGATCGAACTTGCCGAAATTTCTCTCACTTGACGTTGGTGCAGCTAGAGTTGGTCCGAGCTGGAAGATGGTTAATTCTAGGTAGAGGCCACATGTGAGTGCAGTGCAGAAGGCTAGGGCAGGTACCAAAGCCCTAGGCAGCCCAGGGGTAGCGGAGGTGTATGCTCAAAGTGGGTTTTTAGGCCAAAGGTGTGCAACAAAGAGCCAAGCAGGTTGGTGGACTACTGTGTTTGAGATGTGGGTTTTATGTGCTAGAATGTGGTGCTCAGTGTGCTCTAGAATCCGGTCTAGACGGCTCGTCAAACGGAGCCTCAGTGCTCAAGATATTGCAGTTTAAAGCTAGAGTGTGTAGGAGATCCCCGACGAACAGGGCAGCTGGAGACAGGTGGCCCGAGCTGATGTCAGTGCATACATGTGTAGAACTCAAGTTATGGAGCATGCCTGTCTTTTCGGAATGCGAATCAAAGCTCTGGCTAGCAAGATATGGTCAGCTGAATATTTTTTGGGGGCTGGGTTTGAGCCCACTTGACTGCATTGGAAGATGTGCCATCTGGCATCATTTTGGCCTCGCCAAGGTTCTCGATGATAGTATGTACCATGTGAAGTTAGCAAGATTCAACTACACGTCAATCGGACACTTGGTCGACCAGATACGGGGAGATGAAGTTGGGAGCCGTGGGCAGTAAGAGGTGTGCATATGATTTTCCAAGTTTTTGGTCGCCTTGGATCGCGGGATTGGAAAAGTCGAGAAGCGGTGAGGACTATGTTGAAGCAAGTCGGCAATGAAAATTTTCACCCGGGCTTTGCGGCTTGACAGTAGGACATTGGAGTAGTGGAAGGGAGCCTGGGAAAGAAGGCCAAGAAGAACATTTTAAAAAATAAAAATAAATGGGGAGTTTTTGAAGGGAGTGTGGGGAGCTCCAAAAGCTGTCACCCCCCAGGCTGCCACGTGGCGGCAATATACCCCACATGCGCAAAGAGGCAGCCGGACTTTGGGCTATTTGGGCTGGGCCGTGAGCCCCCATTAGTGTCACAAAGGGAGTTGAAGAGCTTGTGAGCTCTTGGCCATGGCGCTCACAGGTGGGCGCTGCGTGTGCCGTTTGGCAGCCCAGTGGGGCACATCACAACGGGTTTTGGAGGCGAAGTAGGGCGGCGCAGTGGTGCGCCCGCGCACGGGGGTCTGGTGTTGACAGTGATGATGTGGCTTGCTCGCCCGGCACGGGGCAGTTCACACGGCCCTTGAGGCGTCCACACTTTTAGAGAAGGACCCGCTACCCAATAGCGACCTCGCTATTGGTAGCGAAAGGGGAGGGGTCCCATGGTGGGGTAAGGCAGCGTGGAGCATTCAAAAGGCAAGGGGAGAGTCTCGCCGTAGGGCAATGAGCAAAGAAGAGGAAGGTAGTTCGAGGGTGGAAAAGGTTGTCCGGGCAAAGGCATGGACCAAAGAGGGGACCAAATGGAGAGAGGTGGTAGGATGAGTCGGACAGAAAGAGGAGAGAAAAATAATAAATCAAGTAGTGCAAGGTTGAGGCCATAAGGGTAAAAATAATAAATCAAGTAGTGCAAGGTTGAGGCCATAAGGGTAAAAAATAATAAATCAAGTAGTGCAAGGTTGAGGCCATAAGGGTAAAAATAAAGAATATTAAAATAATAAATAGGAGAGAAAAATAATAAATCAGAAAGAGGAGAGAAAAATAATAAATCAAGTAGTGCAAGGTTGAGGCCATAAGGGTAAAAAATAAAGAATATTAAAAAGTAAAAAATGAAGAGCCTAGGGGGCAATAGCGACATCGCTAATGGCCCCCCCCCCCCCCCCCCCCCCCCCCCCCCAAGTGCAAAAGAGAGAACAATGCACAGATAGAGCAAGGTGGTGCCCCCCCTCCCAAAAAGTACCAAAAATGGGTCCCATATGGACCAATCAAAGTACAATTTCCCAAATTGAACCCCCCACCCTATAAAAGTAAAAAATGAATCAAATTAGGGACTTTTGGCCTAGTTTCTTTCCTGGCTTTTGGTGGCCGTTTTGAAGCCTACAAAGGGGAGCTTTTGGACCGAGGAGTGTGCCTGTCAAGCCCTTTGCATTTTCCTTGTGTAAATGGCCATGGTGATGGCAGTGTGAGTCTGTATAAGTGTTTGGCGGAGTGTAATTGAGCTGTGGTTGCCTCCCTTGCTATTGTTTCCCCTTCCCCCCTTCTCTTTCTCCTGCTTTCATGTTTCTCCTCGGTGTCGGCTGTGTGGAAGTGTGTGCCCCCCCCCGGACCGATGGTGTTTTGAGTGAGAGAGTGAGATTGAGTGGCTGTGTGTGTGTGTAAGGGTGGAGACAGGCAGTGGTAGTAGGTGTACCTGGTGTGGTGGTTTTGGGGAGTGTGTGAGCAGTGGTAATCGAGAAGGCGATGGTCTGCCAGTGTGAGTTGTGTGTTTGAAGGTGTTTTCCGAGAGCATAGGGGTGTTGTGAATACCCTGAGCTATAGAGAGGCCTTTGTGTTGGTGCCGGGCGTGTTCCCCCATTCCCCCTCTTCAATGTCTTATGGCCATGTGAGAGAAATTCCAGCAAGTTTGGTTGGCGTCGCTCCGAGACGATGTCATTTGGCCACCAAAATTTTCATGCATGGGGGATAGTGTACGTCTCCCACATGTGAAAATTTTGGTACCCAAATGACGTTTTTTCAGAGCGACGCCAACCAAACTTACCAGAATTTTGCTCACTTGACGTCTTATGGCCATGCAAGAGAAATTCCGACAAGTTTAACTGGCGCCGCTCCGAAACGACGTTGTTTGGCCACCAAAATTTGCATGCTTGGAAAAAAGTACACGCCCTTGATGCGTTCAAATATAGGCACCAAGATGGCATCATCTGATAGGGGTGCCAATCAGACTTGCCGGGATTTCCCTCACTTGATGTCTTATGGTCATGCAAGAGAAATTTCGGCAAGTATCGTTGGCGCTGCTCTGAGACGACACCGTTTGGACACCAAAATTTGCACACATGGGAGACAGAGAACACTTCCCACGCGTGCAAATTTTGGTGCCCAAATGACATCATCTCATAGCGACTCCAACAAAACTTGCCGGAATTTTACTCACTTGACGCCTTATGGCCATACGAGAGGATTTCTGGCAAGTTTCATTGGCGCCGCTCCGAGACGACGTCGTTTGGTCAGCAAAATTTTCACCCTAGGAGAGAGTGCACGCCCCCTAGGCGTGAAAATTTTGGCACCAAGATGGCATCATCTCATAGCGGCGTCGACTAAACTTTTCGGAATTTCCCTTACTTGACCTCTTATGGCCATGCGAGAGAAATTCCGGCAAGTTTGGGTGGCGCCACTCCAAAACTGTTAGGAAATAAGACGTAGCTAAATAGATAATTGAGTAGATTACTTAATGGAGAGAGATAGATTTACATACACGAGATTATAGAGTAGAGAGAGAGAGAGAGAGAGAGAGAGAGAGAGTACACACGATATACGTGGTTCACCCAATGTGGGCTACGTCCATGGGAAAGCAGCCACTCAATGGCTTTAGTACTTCAAAACAAGAAGTAGTTTACAAAGGGATTATACCCTTAATGGAACTCCCGCTTTGCTTCACTCTCACCACCTCACACTCACCTTGTTGCATCAACTTCACACTATGAAATGTGTGTAGAAATGGCCTTCTTTTATAGGCCAAAAGGGTTGCCCTCTCTTATGAAAGGCAGCCATGTGTAGCCGCCCTTGTGTGAATAAGTCCAAATCGGACCCTCCAATCCGCCCATGTGTGGCCGCCCTTGAGAAGACAAGTCCGCTTTTGAATTCGGCCACCGGCCACCGGCCATTGGCTTCCGACCACCGGCCATCGGCCATTGACTACTAGCCACCACCGGCCAACCGACGGTTGTTTTCCGACCACTTTCCGGCCGCCGTCCGGCCATAATATTCCGGCGAGGGGAAAAAAAGTCTCAGGGGGTTTCCGCCCCCAAGGCCCCTAAAGTTGCCCCTGATTTTTGACTGTGAAAATTTTGGTTTTCGGTGAGTGATTTTCCTTCACGCACGATGGCTTCTCCTCATAATGGGGGCCTTACAAATGTGTGCTTTTACCACAAAAAATTGCAAGGGTAAATCAAGCACCATACTTAACAAAAACGACGTCGTTTGTCATGATCACTAATATCTAATCCTCCTAAATAATTTTCTCATGTTAAATTGATCATTTAATATGGAGAAGTACCAGGGGAGAAAAAGCTAGAATATTGGTTAGAATGGCAGACCGATCACAGTAGGGATTCAGAGGAGGGAAAATAGGGATCCAAAGGGGGGGCCATCTGCAAAAGAGCAATGTGCAGCAATGGGATTCAAAGACCCTAAGGTTCATCCCATTAAGATTTCCAAAATGCTGAGGTTCCAAAATTGAAAGGTTATGTTTAATGGTCAAACTCTAGGTAAATTGGATGCTTGTGGGAAGACTCAAAAGTCTTCCCAGATCCCTATCTTGGAGGGGGCGAGCCCTTTTAGTAGGGAATGAGAGAGAAGCACGCGCACGTGCGCGCACACACACACACACACACACACACACACACACACACACACACACACACACACACACTAGCAATCTCCCTTTACACAAAGGGAATAGAGGACACATCTCATCTCCCTAGCCCAGTTGCCCCCAAGGTGCATTCAAATCCTATTGGATGGCCATAGAGGTAGACCAATGAGAATTAGGCTAGAGTAAATTTAGTTTAATTCATTTAAAAACACTTGATAAAAGAACCGATAGAAATTAAGCTCTCTAGAAGACTATTAGACAGTCTCCCAAGGGGTCCAATTAGCATGCGCATTCAACAACCCAATGGCTTGCCTGATTCCTATTGGTCAAAAGACTAAGGGATCCAATGAGAGTTTAATTGCATGATTTAATTAACTAAATCTCTCACAAAAGGGGAAAGGGGAACAAATGTTAGAAGGCTATCACTTATGCTTCTTAATTATCGTTGGCTAAGCTTTGTAGGGTCCAATGGGATGCCATCATGAGTAAAAAGCAAGAGGGGTCGACCAAGAGAGAGAGAGGGGGCTGATTTTGGCAAGGCATATCACACACAAACTCACACAATCTCATGTGTCAAGTAAAGAAGACTCTCTCTCCTTCTCAAGATTTAATGGAAAGCTCATCATCTACTCCAAGCTTGTGAGAAGGGAGGCCTACACCAACAACTCCTAGCTTTGTGATGCAAATCCAACCAAGAGCCAAGCTCCAATGCATGCTCACCTCCTCTACCATGCTAATTACTAAGATACGCTAAGATATTATGAGTGATTATGTGAGGAGACATACTTATTTCTCGTAGGAATACTCCTTCTTCTTCTCGATATACTCTCATACCCCACTAGCTCTCACCATCTTTAAAGGTGTGTGAGGTCTTGGGTCTGAGACCGTGAGGGAATTGATGTTGTGTTTTACAAGTGTGAGCTTGGTGCTTGAAGCTTCCATCTTCATTGCACCAGCAAGTTATTGAAGGAACACAAAGTATTTTATTGTAAAATGTTTTCCTTGATGGGGGAAACATATAATACAAAGCCTTTTGGAGGGTGGACCGGCTCCATGTAAATCCAGTTCTCCATTGTTGTCAATAGCTTAATTTCTCTCTCTTTTTGAAGTATTGTTCATCCCTATCAACTAGGTGTTATTCTTTTGTTGCTCTCTCCATCCAAGCACTCTTGCTATGCTCATTAGGAATCTATTCTAATGAAATGCTCACTATGTCTATGTTATTTTCCACTACACACAAGTTACTAGACCATTAAATGTTACATTGATATCGGAGCACAAGGTTTCTGTTTTCTTGCTCAAGAAGGGAGGTCCTCAAGATAACTATAAATGGTTGGTATTATTAATTGCAATTGAGTAAGTAAAATAGGGATTTTTTAGCCTTGCAGTGCGCCTGCTTCGTGCAGATAACGGGGCCTCACCATCGAGAGCTTTGGTTTTAATAGTGGAGTCCTAACCACTATTGAGCTATTAGAAGCTTGACAGGAGTAGGTACTGTTTTGGTGTTGAAAGACCCACTCTTCTATTCCTTGCAATTAATGATATTTGAGCCATGGGTACAGGAGCTTGAGTGTTTTTCTAAAGGGGTTAACAGGAGTAGCAACTAGGGCTTGAAGTGTCAAAGTACACCTGAAAATTTTACACCTAAAAGTTGTTAGAATGGATGACGATAGTAAAGAGAGTGAAATTAATGTTGATAGCTTTGATTTTGCTAATGAACAGACTACTAATGATGCCCCTATGCTTGTTAACTACCTTGTAACTAGGCTTCAACAACCCATGGGCAATGTCAAGACAACGGCAAGGCCGGACTAGACAAGGGCAAGGGCAGTGTGGAAAGGGAGTCCAACTAGGGCAAAGGGCTAGGAGCCATGCTATATAGTGGGTGGTTGGGAGGTGGACTCCTAGGTTCTAGTTCCCCTTGTCTAACATTGGTATCAAGAGCAAGGTTACTTTTTCGTAAGGCACAGCCGTGGAGGAGGGGAGCCACACAATTCTTGCATGTCTTTTTGCATGTCGGGGTCAAGGAGGCATGGAGATCACCCCCTGTGAGGAGGGACGACAAGGCCAAAGGCGTGGGAAACTCCTCTTGCGTGGGAATCGGTGCCCTGCATAAAATTGCACCCTTGCGGGCTCTACGACATCGTTCCGGTGTGTGGATCAATTCTCGTGCCTGCAGTAGGCGGCCTAGACCATCCTACAAGGCGGGGTGAGCAAAGCTCCCCCCCTCGCGCTCTCTACGGGCTGCCATAGCCGGTGAGCAATGTTACTTTCACATCCGATGGGCGCCCAATCCCATTGGGGGTTAGTGGCCACAGTGTTTTTCAACAACTAAGGGACGGTACCCATAGTGGGGTACTTCCCCTCCCTCTTGTGAAGCTTCGGCGAAGCTAGGCATCCCGACAAGGCCGGCAAGTACATACACCACACACATTCTTTGCGTACTATTTGCAAAAAATCAGAGATTTATTAAAGCATCTCAAGGGGAGTTTGAAGTGACGTTATTTCTCAAAATTGATTACGGTTGAAAGAAATTCTATCCATACTCGATTCGGCTACAACGGGATTAAGGATTTCCCTACACGGCTGACATTTCGGATCGATTTCAACTTGGATAATATCGATTTTGACGGGATTAGCAAGGCTATTTAAACTTTGCAGTGCTCTCAATATCAGGTATTTTTCTGACTATTCCTTTCATTGCACTGTGTCGCCATGGATTTCGATATCAATATGACTGTTGATTTTGAGCAAAATACACCTGATCTTGCCCATGATGGCTCGCGGCCGGATGCTCTCACAGAGAGTGCCTGCGACGCTATGGCAGCGCACCTATGAATTGCTCGACATTCAAGAATTTTGTGCATTACAGACACGCATATTATTAATGGAAGAAAATTTTAAATCTTTAAATGAGAATGTCACTAAATTATCCACATTAGTGATCCAATTAATGCAACAGCAGTCAAAGGGTCCTGCTGACATGCACATGCATGAGCACGTTGCTACACCAAACCACCGACTTTTAAGAGAGAAGACAGAGACCGCAATAAGGATGCAGTGAATATCTGTCTCAGCAAGTGGGATGGAATTTATGCCTTGCGGCGTATTCCGGACGCAGCGAGAACACTGCAAATGAGCTTAACTCTAGAAGGCAAGGCCTAAAAATGGTGAATGTCTCTCAAGGAGAAGAATATCATACCACAGAGTTGGGAAACTTTTGAAGCTATGTTTCGCAAAGAATTTTTTCCTAGAAATGAGGCAGATTGGAATTGGACGGCTTGGGAGACGTGTTCCATGCGCCAATACCCATTATTACTTGAATATATATCTCACTATCGGAATGTTATCCTCAAGTTGGAAGGCTTAGATAACTTTCAGCAAGTACGGGGAGTTATACGAGGTCTGACATCAGAGCTTAAGAAGCACATCAAGACCCATGACCCTAAAACACTTGAGGAAGCCATAGTGAAAGCACATATTTATGATGATCCAGATGAGAAGAAAGCACATAATACTCACGTGTCTGCTAATACACATGGTAATATACGCACACAGTATGGTCACAATAAGAGGAAATTTATAGTAGCCAATTCAGAAGCATCTAAAAAACCCAAGGGATACAAAGGTCCTCTCTCTCCTGAGGACTTTGATAAAGCTAAGAAAGAGAAATTATGTTTTCAGTATTTAGGAAGCGGTCATGGAAAAAAGGATTGTCCAAGGAGAAATCCATTGCTTATGGTAAGGAGAAAGCAGTGCACATGGTGCAAGTGCTGCCTCTTGAGTCTTCCTCACGATTATCTACAGTGGAAGTAACACACACCGAGGTGGTGCATGAATGCTGTCTCACAGCTTCCATGTGGCAACATACCTTCAGACCACATGAGTTAGTACGTATGCACGGATCTCTGCAAGGGATACTCAAGTCCGAGCTGTTCCGTTGGAAGTCCAAGGTTATTCCACATCCTTGGATTTTCAGGTTATGAACATGGAGAGGGAAGTCGTGGTCCTTGGTAGGGAATGGTTGTATAGCATAGGATCATCACTGAAGCATAGCTATTAGCACAACAACTTGATGTTAGAATCCCATGGCACACATGTGTTGTTGTTAGGAGAGAAGGATGTACCTTCTTCACCATTGATATGTTTAGCTGAGCTTATGCAGCTCGATTCTGATAATGAAATAGATCAAGTTTTCTTGTGTTACTCATTGTCTCATTTTCTCTCGAACATTGAATCTGCTGAACATTCCTTAACACCGCATGCTTCTCTCTCATATGTTCCACCAATGGCTACTTCCAAACAAGTAGACATTTCTAGTGAGTTACAAAAATTATTAAAGGAATTTCAAGATGTTTTTCCTAATGATTTGCCATTATGATTACCGCCGACACGATCGGTGCAACATAGCATCGATGTGGTTGCAGGCTGTAAACCTGTCCATAAACTGCCCTAACGTATGAGTTACTTTGAAGCTACTGAGGTGGAACATCAGCTTGCTGACTACCTTAGCAGAGGGTTTATTTAACCCAGTTCTTCACCATGGGCTTCTCCTATCCTATTAGTGAAGAAAAAAGACGGAAGTATGTGCATGTGTGTAGACTACCGTGGCTTAAATGCGGTTATGGTTAAGAACAAGTACCCATTGCCATGAGTGGATGAGTTGTTCGACAAACTCACTCATGCTCGCATTTTTATGAAAATAGACTTGCGGTCAAGTTATCACCAAGTTCGTATTCGACTTGCTGATATACCCAAAACTGCAATCCGAACAAGGTTTGGACACTACAAGTTTTTGGTGACGCCCTTTGGGTTAACCAATGCTCCCGCAACATTCATGACACTTATGGATAGTGTCTTTAAGCCGTACTTGGGCAAATTTGTCATCATTTTTCTCGATGACATTCTAGTCTACAGTGCTTCTGAAGAAGAACACTTACAATATCTCAGGCATGTGTTCAAGTTGTTACGAACAAATAAATTATATACCAAGGAATCTAAGTGTGATTTTTTGAAAGAAGAAATTCACTATCTGGGACATGTTATTTCAGCTAATGGACTATATATGGATCAATCCAAAGTGGATAAAATCTGGCAATGGCCTTCTCCTAAAAATATGGAAGAGTTACATATGTTTTTAGGATTTGCAGGTTTTTACCGAAGGTTCGTTAAAAACTATGCTAATTTACTGTTCCCATGACGGATCGACTGAAATGAAAAGGCAAATCTTTTCAGTGGAGACTCGCTCAACAACACAGTTTCAATACGCTCAAGGATGCATTAGCTACAACTCCCATACTAGCTATTGTAGATACTTTGAAACCATTCGTTTTGGAAACGGATGCGAGTGACCGTGCTATTGTAGCAATCTTGTTACAAGACGGATGGCCAATTGCATTTGAAATCAAGAAGCTTGATGCATCTCAGCAGAATTACTCTGCTTATGAGCGCAAACTCTATGCAATAGTGTCTGCCTTAAAAACATGGTGGCATTATTTGTATGGTGCTCAGTTTGAGATTGTGTTTGACCATGAAAGCATCACAACAAACGGATTTGAAGGGTCGGAAAGCCATGTGGGTCTAGATTATTTAGGAATATGACACCAAGATCCCGTATCGTAAAGGTTGATACAATGTGGTGGCTGACGTCTAAGTCGTATGTTGGAGATCCATTCTCTCTTGTTCAGAGAACTTCGTAGTGAATTTTTGGATTCTCTCAAAGGCTAATATGAGCATGATGAAGCATATTCCAAAGTGTGGAGCCATGTACAAATGAGGGATCCTTCTCACTCCAATGATGGTAGTGTAACATTAACCTCCACACCTAGTTCTCCTCTATTGAGTGATGAACTACAGCAATGGAAGCATTTCACTATGGAAACTGGGTACCTACTCCATAAGGGGAGAGTTTGTATACTGATGGACACAAACATTCGATGCCAAATTTATGAATGTCATGGTAGTCCAAGTGCAAGGCACCTGGGTATTAGAAAAACTATACTCTCGTACGACGACAGTTTTACTGGCCAGGTATACATGGCTTTGTTCAAGCTTATGTCTTACATTGCCAAAAATGTCAAGTTAACAAAGCAGAGCTCCTAAAAGCAGGAAGACTCTTACATCCTTTAGAGATTCCCAATGGAAAATGGGAAAGTATCTCTATGGACTTTATTGTGGGTTTACCAACCAATGTACGAGGTCATGACTCGGTATGGGTGGTCGTAGATCGGTTGACTAAACTATGTAAGTTTATTCCAACCAAATCAACAGTTAAGACACCAGAATTAGCCAAGTTATTTGTGGACAATCTATACAAGTTGTATGGTTTGCCAAGTAACATTGTCAGTGATAGTGATCCCAAGTTTAACAATCACTTTTGGAGGGCTATGTTTAAAGGATTGGGTACACAACTGAACCTCAGTACAATCGATCATTCAGAAACAGATGGTCAGATTGAATGAGTTAACCAAGTACTATAGGATATGCTAGGAGCATATGTCAGCAAAAAACAGTCAGACTGGGAAAAATACTTACCTATTCTCGAGTTTGCCTACAATAGTGCTAAGCATGTCACAATTGGATTTAGTCCTTTCATGCTCATGTATGGGTTTCAACCTAGATCACCTGTTACGGTGGGGTTGGCATCCGAAAAGCTCTAATAGGTTAAGGATTGTCTCCAAGACCACATGGATATGCTGAAACTCGCTTGTCAGAATGTCCAACAAGCGCATGATCTGTATAAGAAGTATGCTGATGAGAAACATCGGTAAGTTACCTTCGAGGAAGGGGAGGAAGCATTTTTACGTGTGCCTGAACATTCAAAAATTCTGAAAACTAGGCCAACACCTAAATTATCTCCCCGATATTGTGGGCCTTTCAATATACTCAAGCGAGTAGGTGATCATGCCTACAAATTATTGCTACCTACACATTCTTGTATTCATCCGGTGTTTCAAGTAAGCCGGTTACATAAGCGGTTACATGGGGACGACAATGTCATTGACCAACAGATTTTGGTTGATTTTGTTGAGCCTCCTACCTTACCACATGAACCTGAACGTGTTCTCGACTATCATGAGTTACGTACATATCATCATGCACATCAACAAGCCTTAATCAAGTGGAAAGATTGACCTGAGGAAGGTGCCACTTGGGAAAACATTAGTGTTCTTAAGAAGAAGTTCCCCACTTTTTTTTTCGAGGACGAAAACTCTTCTTTAAGGGGGGAGTAATTCAGGAAAACGGCAATGCCGGACTAGACACGGGCAAGGCCGGGCTAGGTAGTGTGGAAAGGGAGTCCAACTAGGGTAAAGGGCTAGGAGCCATGCTATATAGTGGGTGGTTGGGAGGTGGACTCCTAGGTTTTAGTTCCCCTTGTCTAACAGGCAATCCATCCCTCCAAAGTGAATTGCAATGGCAATTACGTGCTCATGGGATTCTCCAAACTCCCCACCAAGAAGAGAGAGTACCTAGGAAGCCTCTTTGTGATACTTGCAAAAGAGGCCTCTCTCTAATAAGGGACGAAGAAGAGGATCCGTACAAGGGCTCAAACATCTACTACTTGACGATGCATCTCCTTGTCAAAGAAGAACTCAAGTTTCAATAGTAGAGACCCCACCGAAGGAATGAGAAATAAATGAGTTTCATGACACCTCAATAGAGATGGCTCCACCAAGATGGCGGGCAAAACCCTCTCCAACAGCCCCTAAACTAAGAAGACCATCGCACACTTCTCCACACCATAATTCAAGGAGGGACCACAGAAAACAAGAGAAGAAAAAGGAAAGAAAGAGGTCACCCTCTTCTCCATCTTCTTCATCCTCTTCCTCTTATGAAGAAAGTGATGGTGGAGACAAGGAGGAACAAGGTAAGAAAAAGGCCAGAAAGAGGTCACCTGTCTTCTCCATCCTCCTAAAATTTTTTTCTCCTCTGAAGAAAGTGATGGTGCAGCTTTCGAACCACACGAAAAAAGAGGCCATAGGAAATCCTATGCCGCACGGAAGAGGTCGTCCAAGCTCAAGAAGTTCAAAGAGAGAGGAAAGAATATCTCTTTCCTTACCTACAATGGCACCTTTGGTGCTACAGACAAAGTCCTGGCCTTCATCCAACAATTTGATGTGGTGTTTGGAGATGAGGGATTCACGGAGTCCTCTAAGCTACACCATGTAGCTATGCCTGCCAGGAAATGGTGGTCTAGCCTACAGGCAAACGGTGAAGCTCCACAAACACGGAAAGCTTTAAGAGATTCCATCATGAAGTAGTTTTTGGCTACCTATGCCAAAGACAAAGTACTCACCGAATAGTGAATCCTGAAGCTCTCTCCCTACGAATCTATTCACAAATATGTAGAAAAGTTTTGGGACTTACATCTCAAAGCCGCTGTCTTCAAAAAGATGGATTTTCGACAGCAAAACCAACAATTTTGTACGGGTCTAACTTAAGATATGGCGGAGTATGTAAACTCCCAAAGGATACACACCATATATGCATTCATACACCACACCATGGTGGCTTCACGAATCAATTTCCCAACAAGGGGCTAAGAGAAATCTTAAGCCCATGGAGAACAAGGACCATAATAACGAGCCTAAGGGGAAGGACATTGTCCAAAAGTCTCCTAAAGGAAACACCAAACAAAAAAGCTAAGGAGAAGGGAGTTTATAAAGGCAAAAATAAAATCTCTCTTGAAGATCTTGAGCGTTATCATAAGGATAACCCTGTTTCAAGTGCGCGGAGCGAGGGCATGCTTACCGTGCTTGCCCCCACAAGAATACACGAAATGAGCCTCCTAGAGCTACCTTGGTAAAAATCCAAGAAGAGGATGCTCACCACAAAGGATCTCCTCTATGCTATGCTTGGGGAAAGGTAAGAGAACATGATGCTTTTATTCTCTTTGACCTTGGCTCTACTCACAATTTCATATCCACAGAGTTGGCCACCAAGCTAGGCATCCAAGCCTATGAGATGGGAGATGTCCTACCCGCGGATGGTGCTTTCAAGGGGAAAGAAGCTTCAGTCACTCCCTTAATTTGGAAATTGAGGCTCCATGTCCAAACCTATGTGGACAAGGAGGACTTCTTTATCTCTCCTCTCAAGCACGAGGATGTAATCCTAGGGTCACCAGCGTTTGATCGCATTGCTGCTAATGTTAAATTCCCTGAAAGGCAAATCTACTTTAGGTTCAGGGAAAAATATATGTACATAGATGCTAAGGAGGTGGGTAACACCATACCCATTGTACATACGCAAACTTTCAATAAGTCAATAAAGAGCTCTATTTCCGTGCATATGATTTTTGTTAAAGATTCTCAAAATAAACTTTATGCTTTAGCAAAAGAATATATTAAAAATCACAAGGAATTAGAGTTATCCAATTTTCTCAAGGGATTTCAAGATGTTTTTATTGACGACATCCCTTGTGCATTACCTCCTAAACGAGGAAATGATGACCATGCAATTAATTTTTTTTCAGGAAGTTCACCACCTAATAAACCTCCTTATAGAGTTTCTTAAGCTCAACAAGAGGAGATTATGCGGCAAGTGCATGAGTTAGTTGAGAAGGGCATGGTTAAGCCTAGCTCATCTCCATTTTGTTCACCCATATTATTAGTGCAAAAGGAGAATGACACATATTGTATGTGTGTCAACTATAGAGCACTAAATAGGATCACTATCAAGAATAGGTTTCCCATTCCACGGGTGGAAGAACTATTTGATAAGCTACAAGGGTCGACCTACTTCAGTAGGATTGACCTAAAAAGTGGCTACCATCAAATAAGAATAGTTGATCGAGACATTGTAACGATCGCATTTTGCACTATGTTTGGTCTTTACAAATACATTGTCATGCCTTTTGACTTGACCAATGCACCAGCCACATTTAACCGCTTGATGGAGAAGCTATTTAGGCCTCATCGAACCTTTATTGGAGTGTTCTTTGATGATATAACCATCTACTCTAATTCACTAGACGAACACAAGAAACACCTCTAGGTAATATTTCAGGTCTTACGAGAGAATAAATTTTATATTAATAAAAAGAAAAGTGAGTTTTTCTTACAAGAGATTCAATATTTAGGTCATATTATCTCTGAAGATGGCATCCAAATGGATCCATCAAAGCTAAGGTAATAAAAGGATGGCCTAATCCAAGGAATCTACATTAATTAAGAAGCTTTATAGGTATATGTGTATACTATATATGCTTCATAGAAAAGTTATCACAAATTGTGGGACCATTACATGACCTAACATAAAAAGTTAGGTATACATGGTATGCTAAATACAAAGTGCAATATAGTAAACCTTAAAAGCACATATCACATAGTAAAATACTTGGGCCATAAGAAAGTCATAAACCTTTGCCTCGACAGCTTGTCTCTCCAACTCAACATTGCTCTCTTGAGCTATGTTGCATTCTACATTACATATAATGATTTTTGTAAATATAATGCATTAAAAATGTATAAATATTGAATAATTTGAATTATACAAAAAATACAAGAATGATTTAACCAAAGCATATAAGCCCTATCTAAATAGAAATATTGAATATATTATTTTATTAAAGCAGTTAAGTAGAGAGAGAGAGAGAGAGAGAGAGAGAGAGAGAGAGAGCTTATTCTACATCTATTCATTATTTTATCTTTAATCAACTATCTAGCTCCTCACAACAACTATTTACTTCACAAAAATTTAAGAAAAATAAAAAAAGACTTTAAATTAAGTTCTTTAATTATTAATTAACAAATTGTTCCCTATTGCCATGTGTGATAGATGAGCAAGTTTGTAAAGGTTTTTTTTTTTTAATGTTAAACTATATGTCTATAAACAACTCCATATTGCCCCATACATTAGATGATCAAGTTTGCAGTGCGAATATTTTTTTAAATGTGTACTTATTTTACTACATGTTATCTTTTGATAGTGTCCCCTAAAGAGATAATCTAGGATTTATATGGTCTTATATTTTGTGCTATATGGTATATATTGTGCATTATATTGGTATAGCCTACATAATATGCTATTATATTTCTTTGTCTATGTGCTTTTGTTGAACGGATACACCGCGACGGACGTCAGCACAGTGAGAACTCACCTAACATATAATGTCAGCTAAGGACAAAGCTCGACCCGCAGGCGCGTGGAAGCAAGCATAATGTGTCAACCTACACTCGATCGACGCCTAACTAATTCCTATAGAGGTCTCTACCAATTGTCTAAGTCATAGCCTTCAAGAGTGCATAAGAGGAAACTTCCTACAACGCTTTCTAGAGCTGAACACCCATCAAACAATCTCGAAACACCATAGAACTTGAAGGAGACCCTACTATTACCAATAGGTCGCTCTCCCTAAGGTCTATGAACCAAAATCCCAACCCAAAACACCCGGTGCAAAATCACGTAGGATGTCTGGCCGAAATCTGCAGGTCTTCATTTCCAAAATCTAAAGTGCCTAATGTGTAGTTCTACTCAATGTGAACGCGTGGATATGATGCAATGCAAAATCAGACAGCGTATGCTCACCCAAACACCAGATGAAGCTCGTAGAAGGAGCTCGCAAAACTGGACCGTATGCGCACAATGTAGGTATCGGCATGAAGCTCTCGTCGGGGGCAACACGCTGCACTTCTCTGCACTCGATTCCAACCACCGGAACACACGTAGCATCAAGATGAAGCTCACACTCTCTCTCGTACACAGTACAAGATGAAGCTCACACTCTCTCTCGTACACAGTACGCTCACTCACAGACTTGAAAACTTGTTTTTTTTAAATGACAAAAGGTTTTTTTCATTAAGGTCAAAAAGTGGTATATATACCTTATAATTCTCAAACCCTAAAGTTCCAAAATCAACCATCTACTCAATCTATCTATCAAAACTGGGATACAATCTGGAAACTTCTATAAGTCCCAATATTTACAAGGTGAAAAATCAGGTTTTCCTCAATGAATGAATAATTTACAAAAATAATAATCCTCCGAGTAGTTAGTTGCCGTGGGGTGTGTCCAAATTCTAACACTCCCCCCCTCCTTGCTCATGTCGTCCCCGACATGACCGCTGATCTGCTTCTTCGTAGTATCGTTTCTCGCATCTTTAGCAGAGATTCATATCTTGCATGCAGGTTCATCATTGTTGGGCCAAAACTGTCAGTGTTTATTGTGAAGAAGCCTGTGTAGAACGCTTCTTCAAAATCCTGGAGGTGATAGTATGGTAGAAACATTATCCTTTGATACAGCACATGTAACACCTCCTTGGAAGGTTGACCAGATAGATCATAAGCGCATCTGTAAGTATCCTAGAAGAGAAAGATGCTGTCGGTCACCTGGCCTGGCTTGAAAGTCTCGAACACTACTAAGAGGGTTTTGCAGATTTTCCTCATCATAATGCATGTAAGGTCAGGTGAGCCAGTGAAAAACTTGATGGCGCCCGTTAGGGTTTTCACCATGTATTGGACATTTATTGTCTCACCTGCCTTCAAGCCTGACAGCTTAGGGTAGTTCAGCCAAGTGGGTTGGCTCCTTTGTAATATTTCCTGCGCTTTCCACATCCCGATCCTTGGTAGAGGACAAAAGCTGAGGTTGTCTCTGATATTTTTCGGTGCCTCTACCAAGTGGATTAGGTATTGTGGGTACTTTGTAAGCCAGGCCTTCTTCCACTTTGGTTGAGAATCAACAATGAGCCTGACCCCTTCTGGTTGTGAGGTATCTACATTGTGCAGTGGTACTGTTGGCTCTTCTTTGATCCGCTTGTTTATGGTAGCTGCTTCATATTTCAGCAATGGATATGGGAGAGAGGGTTGAAGCCACTCACGCCTGAGGTTGCTGGCGTCGATCTTCTGAATAGTTATAGACTTGAAGATCCTCTGCTCCCACTCCAAGGCTTCCTTTGTTGTCTCCCTAAGCTCCACCTCTATTGCTTTACGCAATTTTTCTTCCTCTTCCTGTGTTAGATCTTGTGGCTCTTGAGAGGATCCTTCTAGGATTTCCTCTTGCATAGGCGTGTCCACCGGATCTGCCACATTTTCTAAGTCAATGCCCTCATTGGCTGCTAGCCCTGTGCTCTCTGGCTCTCCTGATTGTTGTCCTTTTAACTCCTCAATTTGCCTCATGAGGTTTTGATTTTCTGTTTCCACTTCTTTGCCCATATTTACGAGGAGGTCATTTAGTTCGGCATTTATTCTCTCCACCTACTCGAGCTTTCTCTTCATGCTTTCTACTTCTTCTTGCAGGGCTTTTTGGCCTTTTTCCATTCTCGTTTGCATGGCAATAGATCCTTCTGTCATCATCAATCTCTGCTTTTTCTCTAGAGTCAGCTCTTTCTGAAGTTCTTGAATTTGTTCTTCATAGAGTTGACTCTCAGTCGTGATTTGAGTCGAGCTAGTAGCTCTGACTCTGGCAGGTGATGCTCGCAGCCTCTGGATGGTCTGATCTTTTACTTTGAGTTGGTCCTTGAGCTCAAGGACCTCATCCTAGCTTGCTTCTTGATCTATCTCTGCTCTTTCCTTGGCGTTTCTCATGGCTTCTACTTCTTTAGATTCTTCTGCCAGTTGTAGTGTCAAGTTATCTCTTTCCTTCTCGACATCTAGCAATGATTTGCTGAGCTGATGAAATTCTTCTTCAACTGGTTTCATTCTTTTTGCGGCTGCCTGATTTGCTTCCTCCATTGCCTGGCAGCTTTGTAGTGCCCTTGCTAGGCTGCTTCCCTTTCCTTTTGCCTTTGGCTTTGTCCTTGCAGAGCGTCTACTTCCATCTTAATCTTTACTTCAGTGGCCTTGAGAACTGTCATCTCTTTCTCTGAAGCCATGGATTGCGCTCTCAAACCTGTTAGCTTCGTCATCACCATGTCCCAGTCGTTGGAGGGAGGGTGCAGGTCCACTATATCTGTGGCAATTTATTTCAATTCCACTAGCCTGATGCCTTGCATCTGTTCTTTAGGCCCTGTCCTCGCCAAGTCGAATGCGACTGTGGCAGCTTATTCCTTCGTGTATCCTGAAGCTAGCAGGTTCGAAAATGCGTAATAAGAATCTTCTAATTCTTTTTGCTCATCTCGAGGCTTAGCCTCTTCCTTTGGATTTTGCTCCTGACTCTGCTCTTGCTCTCCTCCTTGCCATTCTTCTGCTTTGTCTTCAGCCTCATTATCTTTTGGTGGAGGGCTGCTAGGAGGTGGAGAGGGTGGTGGTGAGGGCTGTGGGCTGGGTTTAGGGCTTGCTGGTAGAGATGCAAGCTTTCCCTTTAAGTCCCTGTCTGCTTTAGTTTTTCTTTCTCTTTCTTGGTTCTCTTGCTCATTTAGCAGTTTCTGCCGTATTTGCTGTACTTCATCCTTTGTGAAAGGGACATGTGGAATATTCTCTGATGCAGCATCAAGAATCTCAAAATTCTTAATATAGTCCTCAAATCGGTCCCTTTGCACTCTTCGGGATAGTCCTGACATAGACTCTAGAGAAGGCTTCCAGAGTTCACTTAGATCACCCTTGAGAGCTCTCTCTGCTCGGAAGCTCTCCATCAGCCTCTCTAGTCTCGCCGCTTTCTGTGACGTTGTTTCTTTGGCAGACACTTAGGAAAATTCCTTTTTCTCTTTCTTTTGCTCGGGCTGCTCCTCTTGAAGTGGCTCTAGCCGTCTTTTCAGTCTTGTTGCCACCCTTGGTGCTCTTTGCGGCTTGTCTTCCTTGTCTTCTTTTAGCCTTAGCCAATCGTTCTGAGACGGGGGGTCAGGCCACCTTCCTTTTGTGTGTAGTGCCCCATAAATCACCTTGGTGATTATTTCTCTTGGCACTATATAGGTTGTCTTCTTATTGCCCATCTTTACTAGGTTGTCATGTATATATGCCGCATAGTTGAATATCTTTGGGGTGCCTTTCATCATTGCCCAAATGAATGTTGTGGCAATTTCACCTGGCGGCATCCTGTACTTCTGTGGCCTCTTCGTGCACATGTGAAAGTACTGGTTGTATAACTGGCTCATGATTGCCACTCTTGGGTTGGCAATATCTTCAAAGGTGTAATTCCCCTTCTTCTCATTGTACACCTTGACCTCATCCCTTCTTTTAGTTACACTATCCCCCTTGTTAGAGAGGTCTAGCGAATCTTCTACAACCTGATCAATGATTATTATCTCTGTTTTTGGCCTGCCTTGTAGATCTGTTACTTTGGCCACTCCATCCTCTTTGATGCTTGTCACAAACTCCTAGACTCTCTTGATGTCCACCCCTACAGTATTGCTTCAAAGTAGTTGTGTTGTGGAGATCAATCTTCTCCAAGCATCCGTCTATCTTGCTTCGTACGAACTCATTGAGTTCTCGCGGCAGCATTGGTAGCTCGATAACATTGCCTTCAGTGTCTTTGAACACTCCTTGGTAGATCTTCAGGTCGTTGGACTCTAACAGATCTTCTTGTATCCATGTGTTGGTGGGCTTTAGTGTTCCTTCTGAGATGACGAAGGGTTTCACTTCTTCCAGGTAATCCTTGATGGTCATTCTTTTCTTCTTTGCCGGTGACTTCGCAGCTGCCATAGATCCTGTTGCAATCAGTAGCCCGAAGTTAGCGTTTTTTCCATATTAGCTGTGAAACTGAGTTTTACTTATCCAAATGACTTGAAAATTGAAAATAAAGCTTAAAAGGAACTTGTGAAGCTGTGCATGTGCTCACAGTGCAAATCTTGCCAAAATTTTTCATCTAAACATCCTACGCGTAGGATGTCTTTTACATCAGAATTGGTTCATACTTGATATGCTGGTAGTGTATGGCTCATGGAACATGGCTATATGCTTGGATTTGGATTTGGATATCAAAAAGTGGATTTTTGGGCTGATTCAGGCTTTAGGTCACAATTTGGGTAGAAAGTCCATCATAGGTAGCAATTGATGTCCAAATGGGTTGAAAATTGGTATATAGGCTTATTGCACCATGGTACTCCCCTCTTGTAATTACTTTATTCTCCATGTCACCTCTCACTTTTTTTTCATCAACCCATCTCTCTCTCTTAGTCTCTCTCATGAGACAGCTGTTCTGGCACATATACACACAGCCAGACAAGTGGGGCCCACAGTCACATGGCCTATGTAGATAATGATTTCTTCATTTATAAATTCTAGAATTTCTCCCCCCCTCCACCCCTATATAAAGAGGGGTCACCATCACATTAAAACACACAACATCACCAAAGAACACACTATGCACTGTGTGTGCCTAGTGCACACACACCCACACCCACACCATCACCATCACCACAATCACCATGCTTGTCTTGAGCATGACCTCTACACCCTTGGCTATGGAAGATGAAGGGCAAATAAATGAAGGATGATGGCCATAATCCTCGTGCGAGTCTTCGCCATCAACTCCCACCTATCCGCCATGTGCTCTACCACTCTCTCCCTTCTCATTCCCCTACCCTATGCTCCCCATTTCATCGCCTTATTCTCTAAATAAAGCTTGAGGTTTTGTGAGTATGTTTTCTTGCAATGTTTTGCCCATGTGAGGTGTGCGGAATCGCCACATAGTCTTGTGTTTTGGAGTGAGCTTGTGTATGTGTGAAGGGTGTGCGGATTCGCCATCCTTTTGTGGTGCCTAAGTACTAAGCCGCTATACCCCCTCCCTCACTCTCTCTCTCTCTCTCTCTCTCTCTCTCACTTGATCTCATTCCCTTTCCTCTTCAGCATTACTCCCAAGCATCCATCTCTCTTGGATGAAAACTTTGTTATGGTGGTGTGTTGTTTGCGTCCTAGCCGCTGAAGCTAGGTGGTGCCCCCTGTTTGCTTTATCATGACAGGCTCGAGGCGCGCCATTTGGTACCCGGTGTTTTAGAGGCCGTCGGGGTTCGGGGTTTGCTTTGCTCTCGTCAACACATACACACATTAACACATACACTGGTGGATGCACAGTACTAAAGGCGCACATAGAGACATGCACACTGGTTGTGCCTCTCTATGCGCGCCTATAGTAGAGAGAGAGAGAGAGAGAGAGAGAGAGAGAGAGAGAGAGAGAGAGAGGCTCTTTGTGTTTGTGTGTGTGTGTGTGTGTATGTTATATTTGTGTGTCTGTGTGTCTGTGTGTGTGTGTATGTTATATTTGTGTCTCTGTGTGTGTCTGTGTATGTTATATTTGTCTGTTTGTGTGTGTGTGTGTGTGTGTGCGTGCGATCAAAATGCACTTTGTAGAATTGTAACAATGGGTGTGCGTGCTCACTCTTATAGACCCGAAATTATGATCTCTAAGGCTAAGATGATGAAGAAAAAACCTATGTGATAGATGGAGGCCTTTTTAGATATTTTTTGACATTTTCCTCTCAAAAATCTCTCTAAAAGACGAAAAAAGGGGCTTTTTACTAACGGCGCGCGATGAGGCATTCCAAAATTTTGGAATGACCCCTCCCGCACCGTTAGTAAAATGTTCTTGTAGGGGTTTTTGACATTCTTTGCCTTTTTGGATGTCGGAGCTAGGCAATTGGACATTCATTTCTAGGATATTTGGGCGTTCCGGACGCATTGACAGTATCAAAAGTTTCTAAATCTTCCACCAATTGATAGTTTTGTAACTTTTTGAGTTCTAGTGATGACGTAAGCCGTATCAAATGCACCACATCTACCTTCTGAAAAAGGTGCTCGCATTAAATGAAAGAGAGTGATCGTCTTCAAGGACCACTAGATTATTAAATGAGGAGAGGGCACCTTTTATATTTTTGTTAATATCAATCTATTTTTCTACGTAACGTAGGCTCTTCTCTCATTGGAGGAGCTTATTTTCCTCTCTCTTCCAAAAGGCCCTCCAAAAGACCTCCGAAATCTCCTAATGTTTTTTGCATTTTCTGGCCCATCGTAAGATTCTTGGTTTGTTCTTTCCCTGACCGGTGGTGTCATGATGATTTTTATGTCCTGGATAGTAAATTTTCGATAGTGTGATGGTACATTCATGTTTCCATTTTCTGACTCCCCTTTACCATCACTATCTTCTTTAGTAGTCCATATCTCACGCAAAGACCGTTTCAGTTCTTGGTATTTCTGTTTACGCTTCAATTTGGTCCACTCTTGGTCTTTTGTTGTTTCTTTTTTTTATTTTTGAGATTTTTGTGATTTTGTTTCGGTTTTAGATTTTTGTACGTGTTTTATTTCCTCTCACTTTCTTTCTTTTTGATCTTTTGAGAATCTTCCTGATAAGTGATCTTTTACACAATCCTCTGCTTTCACAAGCATCAAATAGTGAGTTTTATCTTTTATCCTGGGCATCATGTTCTCTCTCGCTTTGTTTCCTGCTCGTTTCCTCCTATAGCGTTCCTGGCGTCTAGGGTGTTGATTAGCAAAATCATAAAACTGGATATTCTCGGTTTCATTTCCGCGCTCACTTGAGGTGTCTGAACACTCATTATCTGCATCATCATTTACTCCAAATGTTCAGAGGAGTTGTAAAAATCTTCTTGTTCCGGTGGTTCTACCATCTCTTTTTCTCTTGGTATAATGATTACCATGTAGTAGGGTAGCCCATCATAGACATCCTTAGCAAAATTTTGTTGTTGGACTATCTGTAATGGTACAGACATCCAATGTTGCTAGTATGTGTTCCCATTCTAGAGGTTCTAATTCATCCTCAGGGAAAGGTTCCGGAATATATTCTTTGTCCTCTATTGCTCTTTCTAAGACGCATTCCTCTCTTCTTAAGCTTCCACAATGTGAAGCTCTGCACATCCATAGCTCTTTTGGTTGCCCTAACCATGCTGGGAGTTCTGATCCTGCTACTGTAGCTGAATCAAACTCTTCCACAGGTGTTTGGTTCACATCTTTGTAACTATGGTCTTTCAGGTGTATTTTAGTTGTTGTCTCGCCATGTCTGCGGTATATGTGGTCATAACCCCAATCTTGGACCATCTTCAATTTTCGCATGAATGATCGTCCTAAGATGATCTCATAATTGTTCTTTTTGTCGAAATCGACTATTGCAAATGTATGCTCATATTCGATTCCGCACGAAGTGACAATCACTTTTTCTAAGAGTCCTAGGGGCTTCTCCATGAACCCATCTGCCAATTGCACTTTCATTCTAGTAGCCCTCAAAGCTGGTTTTTCCCATTTTTTCTAGATTTCCTTGGTGGCGATAGAAACTCCCACTCCACTGTCAAGAATAGATTTGGAAAATACTCCTTGGAATTCTACTGGTAGAGTGGTGTTTCCATCTTCTCCCTCACAGTACTCTCCAACCTTGTTCAATGGTACTGGCCTAGTGTTTAGTTGAGGCCTGTCCAACTCTCTGATCCCTTCCTGTAGCTTCAAGGTGGAGGCTTTCACTCCAAATTTTTCTAGGCATTTACCTAATGTGGTCCACATGTTTGGTCGTAACCTTAGGAGTTCTGCCAATGTGATTGTGCATGCCAGCGGGGTGGACAACAACTCAATCAATCCTTGCGAATCCATCACTTTGTTAGAATAAATTATTTGAGATGGGATTGCTCTTACTTCTGACTTAGCTTCATATTCTCCTAGGTAAGAGGGTAAAGTTCTCAGCGAGTCTGGTTGGTTGTGCCCCGAACTAATTGATCCTTGGTCTCCTCCTTGTGAATGTATCTCAAAGTTCATTTGTGATCTCGCCTCAAATTATTCAATAGGAGGTAAGATCACATTCTTTTCTTTTCTCGTGCTATTCATGTGGTTACTCATCCTATTAGCCTCATTGGCCTCACAGATTTGCTTCCACAGATCGTCTAGACCATTACAGTCCTTACCCAGTTCTGCGAAGATTTTAGGCTGGAACCCGTCACTTGTCCCATCTGTGGTATTTGGCACTATGATAGGCTCTCCTCTGGACTCATAGGCATTAGTGAGTCTTTTCTTTGTTTCTACATGTTTTTCTAAAGTTGATTGGATAGGGGTTGGAGCTGGTGTCTCATGAGAATTTCCAGGTTTACCCAACGGGTCTTCCATTAATGATTGAGCTGTTTCGATCATCTTTTTACACATATCCAACCTCTGTTTTTCTATTTCTGCATATGGATAAGTCATCCATCTTTGTTCCTAGGTTTGGTTCCTTTTAGTTCTAGATTCATAAGCTTTTAGCAGTGCATCCATCTTTGTTCCTGGGTTTGGTTCCTTTTAAGTCTAGCTTCATAAGCTTTTAGCAGTGCATCCAACTGCTCATTTACCTTTCCTGCCAGTACAGATCCTCCTGATCCTGCGCTTTTGGGCTCTGCTATTTCCTTGGGTGTGATGGTTGCTGTGGTGTGTGAGCTTAAGCTAGCTAGATCCTCTAACCGCTCCAATCTTTCATTTGTATGTTTTAACTCCTCGGATAGAGCTGTTTGCTCTCGTTCCTTCATGGCTTTCCTACGCGCCTTTCTAGCTTTCCAAGTGCTTCTCTGATTTCTTGTTTCTGAACTTTGGGCGTCGGTTTTTGGTTCTTCAACTATGGGTTCGTTCGTCCTTCTTTGAGCTTGGGCTCGTGTTACCGCCTAGATGGGTATGATTGTTTCATTTTCCGATCCTCCACTGGAAGGTACTGTTTCTAGCATGTTCAAGGTGGTTTTTGAACCTTTGCTTGGGTTTTTAGGGAAATCGGGAATCATATGAGTAATTCCACATTCTGGGCAATACGCATTGACTCTAATGATTTCATCATGAGGACAGTCTCTCAGCCAATTGTCTCCACCACACTTGTAGTGAGGCAAGCTTTTCCATGCATGGGAACCCCCCATATATTTTTGCCCTTTTGCCAAAATATTTCCTATTATATAAGCTACTTTTGATTTTTTTTCTTCCTTTTTCACAAACGTTTTAGCCTTTATTAAATAAATAAAACTTATGCTAATCAATCACGATGTAGCATAAATAAGTAAGCTTTCTTTGCCTCAGCACTAAGGGGCACGGGAGCTTTAAGGAAGCTCAGGCTGTGGGATCAAGGGCGCGGAAGTGGGGCGCGGTGATTGATGGCATCGGGGCGCTACATGTGGCAAAAAAAAGTAAACTTGGACGGGTTTTGGTAAACGGGGGCGCCGGGAGATAAACTCTGACGGGAGGGTGACGTGGACAGGAAACGTGGCGCGAATGGGCTGAGGTGGAGTCCCAGGTGGCAAATGGTGGGCCAACATGGCATTACTTTCACGCGGGCATCACATTTTCAAATTTTTCCTCGTGAGAATGCAGGGTAATCAAAGATAATCGGAGGTGAGATGAGAGCAGGAGAAGGGGAGGCTGGTATTGAGATGAGAGCAGGAGAAGGGGAGGCTGGTATCTGAGACAGTAATCAGATGAAGACTCTGTAGGAGATTGGAAGCTCAAAGGCAGCATGGATTTGAACCAGGTAGTGTGTGTGAGTGTGTGTGTCTGTGTGTGTGTGTGTGTGTGTGTGTGAGAGAGAGAGAGAGAGAGAGAGAGAGAGAGAGAGAGAGAGAGAGAGAGAGAGAGAGAGAGAGAGAGAGAGAGAGAGAGAGAGAGAGACAAAGAGACAGAGATGTTGTGTATTAGATGCCTCCCATTGATGTAATCGAAGACCGGCCATTGAGTGGATATTTCAATGGTGAAGCAACGACTGAAGGAGAATCGCCAGATGACTGGCCAATCAACGAGGATAATGGCATGGATTACTAGCCACAGAACAATGGAGCTAGTCCCAACTCAGTCGCATGTTGGCATTCGCAATGCTCTTGGGTTGCCTTAGATCCGTCTTCATACACATCAAAAACATTTTTCTCCTTCGACGAGATGACATACTCCTTAATGGCCAAAGATTTGGGAGGGACAGAGACCATGTCACTAGCAATGCTTCAAGCGATCGATGTTCGGGGATTGTTTGATTTAAAGAAGTGGTATAGGGCTGGAAATAGGCTGCCTGCACTTGAAATCTAGTGGCCTAAAGGTTGCCTTTATGGAAGATTGGGCACATATTGCTCATGCAGCCCATTGCCCTTTGACACATGACAATCATCTTGGAGTGGCTGCCACTCTCAAGGCCATCCAGAAGGAATGGTGTACAGACAAGAGACAACATGGGTTGCCTCTTGATTACATAAAAGACTCAATCACTGCATGTGGATGCTTACTAAAAGAGAAGATTATTGATTGCGATGTAGCTGCGATGCCTATTAGTAGCAGAACTGCAAATTGCCCAACCTCTTCAATCGAGACAACAACATCTCAAGTCGAGCAACAGTTGACAAGAATCATGATAAAGCATCACACACGGCTGGTCCTAGTCAGATCTTCAAAGAGGCATAGAGCATATAAGTGGCTACAAGAATACATTTGCCATCGAGGTGGAAGCATAGATCGGAGAGGTGAGGATAAGCGGCGACAACGAAAGTCAAAGAGGTGTGGGTGCCTATTTAGGCTGGTGGTTCAACACTGTCATGATGGTGATAGGGTGACTATCACAATCCATGGCGATCACACCGAGCACATACCTGGCTCACGTGCTGACCTTTACCACTTGCCGGTGCATTCAACTGTAGTTGCATGCTGTATGGATGATTTGTTTGATGTTGGGATGTGCCGCCATGTCGCCAAAATGTCGATCTCCAAGGAAAGGTTTCGCATGGCAAATGCATCTGAGCTGGATCGTGTAATCTACAAATTTTTTATGATACCAAAAGAGGTGCAAATGCTATTTCATCAAATGCGCACTCGTGGTACTTAGCTTGCCATTGGAATTTCTAAGAAGCCTTTTCTCTGCTGAGTTTTGATAGCATTTGATCCAACATTTTTTTTGACTATAGGTAACTCTATAGGTACTGAATGGGGTGCGATGCTTGCCGAGGCTCTACGTTTGCAAGAATTGAAGAAGGTAATACTACATTCTAAACTTCTTAAGCCGGATGGGTGAGCATGCATCCTCAAGTATACTTCTCGTATGGACAGGTAATCTTTGTGCAGCCTTACAGTCCCCAAAACCCTGATGAGAACAAGCGGCCATTCATCCTCCTCATTCAAGACGAGTGGATGCTACAAGTCGCTCTTCGTTTCTCTCGTCGGAACTCATGGGCCATGGATAGCACTTTCAAGACAAACATTTATGGTCTACCGCTCTATGGTGCAGTCTTGCCAAACCAAAACGGCATAGGGATTCCGATATGGCTGATGTTATGCAGCAATGATGTGGGTACTAGCCAGGAAAAGGTGGCCCTAGAGCTCACGTTCAAGATGATCTTTGCAAGGTTAGGTGACGTTCGACCCGCAGCCATTGTCATTGATAAGAGCCAGCAAGAGCTCGAGGCCATCCTCAAGGTTGTGGATCAAGATTCTTTTTGCTGGAGAGAAGACGAGGATGGAAGGCAACAACAAGTCGCATGCAAAGTTTTGCTATGCTGGTTTCATGTCAAGAAGGCATGGGTTGAGAACCTATTTCCCCAGGTAGCTGGTCATTTCTTTGATGTGTTCTTTGTGTCAGCTCATGTCTACAAATTGACTGTCGTACTCACATGGCATTGTTGTGCATAGGTCCCTAAGGACAAGCGTGATGATGTGTACAATCGCATGTCGAATTTGATGCATGCAACAAGTGAGGATATATTTGATGCAAGGTGCAATGAGCTATTGCAGGTGTATCGGGCACATGAAAATATTCGACGGTATGTATCCACTGGCTGGTGTGGCAGCACATGCATGTGGCGAAGCCGTTGGCCAAGAATCGGTAGTCTATTTTATCATGCGAATGTGGATACTACAAACTTGGTTGAGCGATTATGGCAATATGTCAAGTATACCTTGCTAAATTCACAGATAAACAGGTCTCTATTGGTCTTGTTGAATGCATTGGTGGGCGATTCAGTGCATGGGACATATATTGGGGGAACACTTCTCGAATTCTTCAAGCAAAAGCAGGAGATTGGTAAGAGCGGTTCTCTTTCGCTTGAGAGTATGCCTTTGCTGTTGCCAAATGTTGAGCTTATGTTGTTTCAATTTGACAACCGTTCAGCTGATTCCGGGCGTTTTAGTCGTTTTGGATCAAGCAAGCAACATACAGCCAAGCTAGCAGCAGGCGAATCGATTCTTAAACGATTTGAAGCAGATCCAAGCACCCTCGAAGTGATAGAGGAAGGACACATGCGATTCAAAGTCCTTAGCACTACTTCGGCCTCAAACTGGTATCATGTGAGCATGCAATCCAACTACTGCGATTGTGCGGATTGGGGATCAGAATGTAAGAATCTATATGGCCTTCGACTGATAATTGAGAGGCACTTTCCTCATCTTCACGAAGTTCTCTCCATCGTAGATAGCGTTCAAGCTTTGAGCCATGTGGACCTACAACCCATAGTTGGAGCAGTGGAAGATAATATAGCACTAGAGCATGACAATTTCAATGTAGCTGAGACAGTTGTCAACAACATAGACAATGAGATTGGTAGTTGCATCTATGACATGAGAAGCATGTTGCAAAGTCTAGAAGAGCAATTGGTGCAATGTGATAGCTCTTTGAAGCCAGCCATACTAATGCAACTAAATCTTTCACAAAATAGTCTCACCGCCTTGATCATCCCAAAGACGATTGAGCTACCAACAAAGGGCTCGATCAAGCAAGTCCAAGCTCACGTTACTCTAACTCGACTCGGGCATGGGATGCGCGTAGACGCAAGTGGAGCCAGCAAGGAACAGGTTCTCGAAGCCGACCTTCCACCATCTAAAGGTCCAACTACTGGTGTTTTGCGACACAAGCATCAACGTGGACGGAGTCGAGTCCGCTCTCAAAGAAAGCCTCGAATACATTGTACTCATTGTTGCAGCAAAACTCTCATACTCGATCCATTGGAGAGCATTTCATGCCATACATGCCATGCCCTCCTTCCGTTATTGCTCAAACATGCCCCAGGTGGAGCAGAGTCGAGCTTGCTTAATCGTCATGTCACCCTCTTTGGTGAGAGCATCCAAAAAGGGATGATTTTCTGTTGCAAAGCTGGCGAGGTTCCCACAGAAGAGAGAAGCCTTACAATCTGCTTGCTTGATGGGTCAATACTTGAGGCAGTCCTTGCGTCCCAACAACGAATGGTTCTCTCTACATGAGAGACATGTAGCTTTTTTCTCCCTTATGCAATCTGCTGGGCTGATTTGATTACCAGTTTGTGAGCGTTCGGCACGCACTTGTGAGCCCATTTGCAACTATCTTTGGACTGATTGGGTGGGTTGTTTTGGGAGCAAGCTGTGAGTTGATTCCATCTGCAGACTTCCAATATGTTTGGTTGATGACTATTTACCTTGTTTAGACTATTAGGCCGATCTTTTTGGATGGCATCTTGCTTGATCGTGCGTGAGCGTTACAGCTGGGTTTCGAAAAGTTATTCTGCCAATGTGTCATGAGCTCATTTCAGCTACCAACTTGATGCATTTCTCCTGTAAATTGTGTACGATCTCTATGGACTACGACTGCTCTAAGTGGATGGCATTGAAACTGACCTTTTGTGAGAGTCATGGATGGGTTGTTGCTAAATGTATGTCTTGTTTTTCCAACCAATTTTTCTTATCCGATTGTGTACGATCTCTGAGCACTAGGGCTGCCCTAATTGGATGGCATTGAGGCAGATCTGATTTCTCAGCTGATTTCACTTGCAAACATTTAGCATTTTTGGTATCTGAGTATTTACAGTTTTTGGTATCCGAAGCATCAATGGCATTTATGGCATCCAACAATTTAGAGTTTCTGGGTTAGAGGGTTGATTTCCTTTTTGATTTTTTGATGTTTTTTGGATTCTTTCCATACATGCGAGTGAGTTGTTTTGCCTCCCATATATGAGGTGTGTGCCGCACTAGAGATCAAGACATTTACGGTCACCGACTATTTACGTTACTGGGGATGGAAGGCTGATGTTTTGTTTGACCATTCTTGGGCACTGCGGCTGGTTTCCCACTAGATTTGGTGATCATTATGGCATGTTTGAAGCCGGTTCATGCTTAAGAGGCTGGAGAAAGTGAATGATTACTGCAGTGACTTATGTTGGGCAGCATAGACCATTGCAAAGAGTGGCTCCTTCATATACTATCACCGTATTTTGACCATTCAAGGTGCAAGGTTTGAGATGTTTTTCTGTTAGGCTTTGTGTCATAACCATGTAGTGAATGATGCCTTTGCATTTATATGATGCATTTGTCACTCACCAATGCCGAGATGAACTTTGTGCTGCATCATGGGCTTGTAGCACTAACATCTTGGCGACGAACTTCACTCCTTGGTTGCACTATTCGTATCTATAATCTGGCCATGCATTTGTTTGAATGGACAGGTGACAATTTAATACATTGAACAAAATAAATACTCTGCCAATGCACACAAATACTATGTATCATCCTTTAAGTTTGCAACCACAATGTGCCTACATGGTATGCCAACAAAGGGTTGTCAATTTGTCATTTTTAATACAAGCACCTTTGCTTTTACGAGGATACATAAATCTACCAAAGATAAAATTTGGAAGTTAAGAGTTGCTATTCTCTATGAGCAATCAAATTATCAAAACATTACAAAGAGAGAGGGAGAGTTTCAATCGCTGACATTCTGACAAGAAAGAGATTCCAACAAATGTACACAAAACTTAGCTACGACGAGCTTAAAATGTGTTCAACCTGCTTGCTAAATCTGAAGCAAAGGAAATCCATATGTGTAAACTCAACAAACACCCCGCTTGGACTACAATAAAGGCTATGACAATGTCACGCTCTCACCACTCATGGATCTTCTCAACACCCACAACGCAATCCGAGCCAACAACCACCCTTAAAGAGATATAAAAATAGAATATATGCATGCTCCAAACACCTTAGCAATACTAACAACCACCAATAACATCTCACCACAACACCTAAGCCGGGTCATTTCAGCTGATTCAACTTAACCACATTCATGAATGGTACCAACACATACTACAACCCATAATGAGCAATTGTAAATTGACAAAATAACAGCACTACGACCAATCAATTGACAATGAGATTGAAACGTAAGGCTGATCATTACGTAGACTTAATTAAAACATCCAAAGAGTGTGCTACATTGCGCATAAATGCGTAGCTAGGTAAGCCATCCACAAAAAAAAACATTCAGTTAGATCCGCTCAAAACGGAGGGTTCAAAATCCATAAATTACACCGTTGTATAAGTATAGTGTCAATTGAGTTTATATGCTGGATATGCTCCCAAAACACCAGCCCACGAGCGTGCTATTGCTCATGCGTCTCTAGACCTCCGCCAAACAACGTAAGCACCAATCATGCAGCTGCACCCTCAGAGTGCATACGTCCACGTCCTCGAATCAATCCTTTGTAAGCCAATGTCGCCCAGGCCTGTCTTCCAATCCACCTGCAATCAGTTCCTTGCTGAACAGTGCCGTATGTTAGTCCATGCAATGACCCTCCCTAACAACCTGTCGACACTATTGAACAATGTAGCATGATCTCACCTCATGATCCTCATGACATAAAATCCGCAATCGATCGCATTTTTCTGCTGAGGCACATCCACAACTTTGAGCTCAATCTCTTCCTTGGAATCAGCCAAAGCACGTCGAATATCGTTGTCATGTACAAATTCTGCCAGGCTTCGAAGGCCACTAAGGCACAGCCATACAAAAAACCAGGTTGGCTGAATTTAATCACATCTGTTGGGCACAACAATCACATGATGAAAACCAACCTTTGCACTTGCTCTAGGCACTCGAAAGGGTTTGTCAAACCCTTGAGGGAATCAAAATGAATCAGATAGTGCTTCTTGCCAGGCAATCGGAGGAGCCTTGCTCCCCTATTCAGGTAGAGAGCAAAAAGAGTCCAGTGATGCCTTCAAGCACACATTGTTAGTGTTACGAATGAGAAGTAGTTCAGAATTCACCATACAAAGCATTATGTCACCCTGAAATACCTGCAAATGATTGGCCTAAAGCAAAAGACTAGCTCTGACATGTCAACACCGCTAAATTGCTGCTGAAGAAAATTGGACAGAATACGTTCCTCCATCGTAAACCAAAGCGAATCGACAAAGTGTACTTTCCTTAGGATGGTCGGAGGCAAGGTGTGCTCCATCCACCTGTGCAAAGATTTCAGGTTCCAAATTAAAACACAGGCAATCCTATATGTGCGTATAGCCATTTACAATGATCAGAGCAAGAGAGAACTTACTGGCCAAACAAGTCAATAGTCCTACTACTGGCCTCGCCATGCAATATGTCAGTTACTAATCGCTGATCTACATTAACTGATAACTTGAACCGGTCGGAGGTGAAAGTAATGCATGCAATAGAGCCAAGCCTAACATGTGATAACAATCAAGGCTTAGCGTGCAAGTTTTATAGAAGAATAAGAGGCCCAAAAAACCAGCAAGCAAACAAATAGTAAGAACTGGCTCATGACTTGTACCCACCTGGCAGCTGCGATGTTTCCTCGTGTCATGACAACCCTACCTCCCCCTTCTTCCATAACTCTTAACTGGCCATTTTGTATGGCCAAATTCAGAGACACATGCATTAGAAAATTTTGGAGGTCATTTGGAGGGCCTTGTAAGAAATTGTATTTCTCTCTTTAGAAACTTTTTTTAAAATGCACTTGCACCTTGTGAGTACGTCCAAAAGGACAACCAGACACTTTAAAAAGTACATTTATATTCCCAATCGTCCTTGAAAACGATCACTTTTTTATTTAATGTGAGCGTCTTTTTCAGGAGGCAGGTGCGGCGCATTCAAGACAGCTTACGTCATCACTGAAAGTTGAAAAGTCACAAACTATCAAATAGTGATAGATTTTGAGGCTTTTGACACCACCAATGCGTCCGGAATGCCAAAATACCCTAAAAACAATGTCTACTTGTCTCATTCCGACATCCAGAGAGGCAAAAAATGTCAAAAAACCCCAAAAAATGGGCTTTTTACTTAAGGCGCGCGAGGAGGCATTCTAAAATGCTAGAATGCCCCTCTGCGCGCCGTTAGTACAAAGCTCCTTTTAGTGATTTTTGGACAATTATCTTTCAAGAAATCCTACCCATGTTTCTCTATTGCACTTTTGCACCATGCTCTCTCTCTCTCTCTCTCTCTCTCTCTCTCTCTCCCCCCCCCCCCCCCCCCCCCCCCCCCCCCCCCCCCCCCCCCCCCCCCCCCCCCCCCTCCCTCTCCTTTCTATAGCTTAGCATATTTAAAGAGAGAGAGAGAGTGAGAGACTCCCATCACTAACGGCGCGCGTGGAGCATGTTTTGACCTCAAAAAACACCTCCTCGAGCCGTTAGTATAAGGTAACAGAAAGACTCTCTCTCTCTCTCTTTCCCCCGCCTTACTTCCTCTCTCTATAACACTCACACATACACACATAAACACATACACTGGTGGATGCACAGTACTAAAGGCGGGCATAGAGACATGCACACCAGTTGTGCCTCTCTACGCGCGCCTATAGTATAGAGAGAGAGAGAGAGAGAGAGAGAGAGAGAGAGAGAGAGAGAGAGAGAGAGAGAGAGAGAGAGAGAGAGAGAGAGAGAGAGAGGCTCTTTGTGTTTGTGTGTGTGTCTGTATGTTATATTTGTGTCTCTGTGTGTGTCTGTCTGTGTGTGTGTATATTATATTTGTGTCTTTGTGTGTTTGTGTGTATGTTATATTTGTCTGTGTGTGTGTGTGTGTGTGTGATCAAAATGCACTTTGTAGAATTGTAACAATGGGTGTGCATGCTCACTCTTATAGACCCGAAATTATAATCTCTAAGGCTAAGATGATGAAGAAAAAACCTATGTGATAGATGGAGGCCTTTTTAGATATTTTTTGACATTTTCCTCTCAAAAATCTCTCTAAAAGAAGAAAAAAGGGCCTTTTTACTAACGGCGCGCAATGAGGCATTCCAAAATTTTGGAATGACCCCTCGCGCGCCGTTAGTAAAATGTTCTTTTAGGGGTTTTTGACATTCTTTGCCTCTTTGGATGTCGGAGCTAGGCAATTGGACATTCATTTCTAGGATATTTGGGCGTTCCGGACGCATTGACAGTATCAAAAGTTTTAAAATCTTCCACCACTTGATAGTTTTGTAATTTTCTGAATTCTAGTGATGACGTAAGCCGTATCAAATGCACCGCATCTACCTTCTGAAAAAGGTGCTCGCATTAAATGAAAGAGAGTGATCGTCTTCAAGAACCACTAGATTATTAAATGAGGAGAGGGACACCTTTTATATTTTTGTTAATATCAATCTATTTTTCTACGTAACGTAGGCTCTTCTCTCATTGAAGGAGCTTATTTTCCTCTCTTTCAAAAGGCCCTCCAAAAGACCTCCGAAATCTCATAATGTGTGGTTGCCGCTGCACCAGGTGGGGATGAGACATCAACAACAACCCGAGTCTTCATTGACGAACAAATTTGCAGCTTTGGTCTATGTTGTTTCACAATTCCCTGCATGGTTAAAAGAAGATTTTATGCCAAATCATTCGAAAAAATTTGACACCCTAAACCTGCCAAGAATAACAACCAAATAATGCATGCCACTTCTGCAATTAGGAAGATGTCCCCCTACCTCCTCGTGCACAAGATCAACGTTGAGTATCATGGATGCAAACCAGCTAAATGTATCTATATTTGCAACAGGCACCTCCTTTGTGTCCACAATCTCAAGAGGCAGTGAGGGCGATGTATCTCCAAGCCCAAGGGAAGTCGGGTCATTGGAGTCCTCTTTAGCGTTGCTTGCTCCCCCCTCCTCCGCCCTGCATTCCTCTTTGTCTTCTTGGCCATCTTTATCCTCCTTGATGTCTTCATCCTCCATCCACTCATAATGTCTAGCCTCTTCATCTTCTCGGTCCGACTGAAAATCATCCGCATCCTCCTCTTCTTCCTCTAGCTCCTTGCCCTTGAAGTTGTCCATGGGCTGGCTGTCCTCAATGTCATCCATCATGACATTTAACCAAGGAGGTAAAACCTTGAGCCGCCTCTACATTCAATCACCAAATAAAACCACAAGTTAGTCCCCCATTGAACCCAGCATGTTCAAATGAATGTAGCCAAAAAACCAGCACCAAATAAAACCACAAGAAGCCTGTAAGAAACAAGCAATTTTACATAAAATGATTTCAATCAAGACGTCGAGAATTAGCTTAAAATCCCTCCGAAATCCACCGGTAAACTAGGACAACTACCAGCAAACAATGCACTGCCTTGTAAACTAGGACGAAGAAAGCAAACATGCCTCAACCACAAGTAATTAATGCATTGCCTTGTAAACTCGGACCAAGAAAGCAAACATGCCTTAACACAAGTAGTCATAGACTTCATCGGGCCTAAATTAGCCATTCAAACGGGATCTAGTGCAATGTGAATCTAAACTGCTCTCAGTAAACTAGGCCTCTTTTGTGCAGAAAATCCACCTTGAACTAGGATGCCACAACAAAGTGGACCATGCAAGCAAACATGCCACAACAAATGTAGTAATAAGCCATGATACAATAATATGTAAACTTGGTAGAGTCGCCATGAGTTTTTCAATAAACTAGGACAACTTCTAGCAAACAATGCACCTTAAGATAAGCTGGGACTAGGCAAGCAAACATGCCATATGCCTCAACTCATTAATGGTACATGGTTTGCACGGATAATCTCCAAGGTCATTATGCCTAAATCATCCATTTAACGGGAGAAATCTCAATGTGGACCTAAACCCGTCTCAATAAACTAGGACCGCATTCGGGCAAACAATCCACCTTCAAGTGAACTATGACTAACAAAGCAAACATGCAACACCAAATGTAATAATAAATCATGATGCAATAATATGTAGACTCGAAGGAGTGGCCATGGTACTCACATTCTTTTCATAGCCTTTGACGATTCGCTGCTGGATGCGATCCATGCGCTCTTTTGAGGACGCGAGGTAGGCTGCCATGCGTTCTTTGAAAATCTTCTCAACAAAATCTACCTTTGAGACTCTTCTAAACTCAGGCCTGAGCTTATCCCACTTCTCAGTTTCTCGAAGATGATGAAGGCGCTTTGTTTTTTTCAGATTTAATGCAAACTTCCTATCTCTATCCTCGAAGCGCATCTTCGCTTGATTGTGCCATTGTGCACTGTCTCTTGCATTTGGCGGTTTTGCTCTTGAGCCCAATTCAGCATTGGAACGCCTACCTCCCTTGCAAAGGGGAATGACCACATCAAGCCCATGCTCTGTCTTTAGATGCCTCTCCATCCGCAATCGAACCAACTCAAAGTGGAACTGCTGCGGGCAATGATCGCTCGCCCGACATTGCCGTGCAAGCCTTCCATCAGGTAAGAAGACCTCAACATATGGCAAGGGTTCAACCATGGCTGAGGATGCACCAATGCCTCTATCTCCTTCTCCCTTCAAAGAATCCATATTGTTTTGCGCTCCATCGCCCACCGTCTTGACACACGGCTGATCCCTCTTACCTTCACCAACTTTTTCTTTATCAAGGTTCTTTTCGTTTGCCTTAGCTCTTCTAGCCTTCTTCTCATCCACTTCGTTTTCATTCTAATCATTCTCTTCAAACATGCCTTCAAACTTCTTTCTTAGGCGCGGATTCGCTGATTTTGGTGTCTCCATTTGGGCCATATTGCGTGAGCATGGAGAAGGCTGATTCTCTGTTGGCTTTAACTCCTTCTCCCTTAGCCGAGGGCTACAACGAGGAACTTTTACAAGCGAAGCCTCCCCCGTGCCCCTCCAAAGATCTGACCCATGCTTCTTTCCAACTAGCTTCTTTGCCTGCACCTCTTGATGTGGCCTTCTTGGCGCCATAGTTTTTCCTGACAATGAACGTTTTATTGTAAGAAACACCAGCAGCCATTCATCATAGCATGGCAACATGATTGCAAGCACCATAACGGACAAGGAGGACGACTCATGTTGGCAAAAATATGCATGAAGCAAAAGGCATCGGGACACAGCTCTCTCTCTCTCTCTCTCTTCCACACACACACACAAACCTGCTGCCCGGTTCTCTACAAAATTGTTGTTGTCCGTGGGCTCATAGAGAGTGTGTGTGTGTGTGTGTGTGTGTGATGCAACATGACAAGCAATAGACGATAAAAACATATTTTCTTGGAGGTGGTTTTGGGGCGGTGTCACACACACACACACATACCTGGTGATCCCGCCTACCGTCCCAATCTGTACCTGCGCCACAATCTCCGCTTGGCTCCAATCTTCGTCTGTGTAGATTGGTCTAGAGGCCCCAGATGGCTCGTCTAACGCAATGCAGGCCCTCCCCCAGCCCTCTCGCATAAGCTAGCAGCAAAACTCCCTCTGCTTGAATGCCCTAAACGCAGTCACTCACCCCCCATCCTCGGGCTTCCATCCGCATGCATGCGACGTACGAGGTATCATGAAGTGCAGGCCGCCCACCTCAGCCCACCCCCACCACCATTTGCCACCTGGGACTCCACCTTAGCCCATTCGCGCCACGTTTCCTGTCCACGTCACCCTCCCGTCCGAGTTTATCTCCCGGCGCACCCGTTTACCAAAACCCGTCCAAGTTTACTTTTTTTTGCCACGTGTAGCGCCCCAATGCCATCAATCACTGCGCCCCACTTCCGCGCCCTTGATCCCACCGCCTCAGCTTCCTTAAAGCTCCCGTGCCCCTTAGTGCCGAGACTTACTTTGTTGATCTCTCTTTTGACCTTAAATATTAAATATATATATTCTAAATTACATTATATATTTTAGTATTTTCTAATATATTTTTCATGTATGTATATTATTCCACCCTACCAAATATTTTATTCACTAGTTTTCATTTTCAAACCTCAACCCCACTTTCAAATTTCAATAAGACCTCCATCTAGATGATTGCCAATCTTTTCAAAACTCTAGGTCATGTTTTCATACACATGAAGGAGCTTACACTTGAAGGCAAGAGAGAAGTCCACTCAAAGGGGACCACCAAAAGACTTTTGCAGCCACAAATAATACATTATTTGGATGAATTTTTTAAGTAAAGAAGAACCCCGAATCTGAAGGAGCGTTCAACATGAAAGATGTAGCTCGTGATCTCAACTTTTAGCTCAATTTTTTTCAGAATTTTTGGAGTCATGAACGCGGAGCTATGATTTTTGTGGTGGACCCCACTTTTCTCGTGTAATGGTGACACAGGCCATCCCCAATTTTCTTCCCTCTAGAATGGCTATGGTTCTACAAGTCTTCAAGCATGATTACAAGAGACAAAGATCTTTTAATGAGGTCTTGGCTAGTCTAGAGTGATTCTATCACCATTTTTGGAGGATCCATCCTCATCAACAATTATACACCTTCGACAACCTCTCTTATAATTTTCTTACCTCTCTCTTCTCTCTCTAATAAGCTTATGTCTAGCCAAAGCTAGACTATTGTAAATATCTCCTATCCTCTACATCCTACCCACATTCTCTCTTCTTCTCTCTCTATTGACTCTGGTATTTTAAATAATGAGGAGACAAGATGGGAGCCACAGTCGCATGCACCCCATTTTCCTAGTCACCAGAGTGGGACACTCACCTCAATTAGAAATATTGCTAAAACCTTCCCTCCTTCCCTATATAAGAAGGTCATGAGAGCTCACTAAAAACACACACACACACACACCTATCCATACACACTCTTGTGCTACATGCTTGTAGCATGAACCCTAATCACATAATCACAACACCATCATCATCACCATAACCATCACCATGCACAAAAGATGAGCACCACACCTCCACACCACTTGTAATTAACACTAGAATGGTAACAGGACACTTTTATGTCCTTGGACACTTTTGTGTCCTGTTAAGTGACCATTTTTCATGAATTATTTGAAGAGTATGAAAATGAATTTCTAGGTGCTATATATCCACAAAGTTGCCTTATGAGCTGAAAAAAACTTAGAATTTTTTTTGGAGTATCGATCTCACCATTAACCTTACTCTTGAACAACATTTTTGAACCTAAACTGTGTGAAAAAACGGGTCCTGTTTTTGGCGTTTTTTCAATTTTTGGCAACTATACCACTCTAAACTTCATGTTTGTGAGGTTTAGATGGCTAGAGGTTAGGACTTCATAGTTCTCAACATGTTTTGATGCTTGTAGGGAGAGCTAGGTGTTAAAATTGAAAGTTATGACCAATTTACAAGAATTGCATAATCCTATTTTTTGGCCAAAATTAGCTCTTTTATGATTTTTTTGGTGGCTTTCTTGATATCCAAATTCAATTTTGATTGTGTAAGTGTAATGTATAACATAAAGCTAATCTTCCTTGAGTTTTGGGGGACCTAATATGCTATATAGCATAGTATATGATGATGGTTGAGTTTTTTGATTGTTGAAGAATACGATACATTTTAGAGTGGCAAGTATAACTTTCTCAATATTGCTAGTTTCTTAGGCCAATTGTGTGTATTTTGTAGGTAGTAACCATATCTAATCATAGACTGCAAACTTGGCTAGATATTGAGTAGTTTCTATGGGTTTCTAGAGGTCATAATACTAAACCCAGTTTTTTCATGTTTGTTGTATTTAGCACTTTATCATTGCCCCCAAGGTTCCAATTGTAAGAGATCCATTATCCTTTTGACATGCTCCATGGCTCCTTTTGAATCCAAAGGCCCAAAGGGAACCAAGAAAACATGTATATAGTATCTGTATTGAGCGTGACTATAGAAACTTAGATGATAGGTCCGCAGAATGGCAAAAATGCAACTTTTTTGTACCTATTTTTTTTGCCCAAAAAAAAATTAGTGAGGTAAAAGCAACCATATGTTTTGGTCACCAACCCATTGAAGTTAACGGGGCATTTTATCTCATGTTCTACAAAAATCCCCACTCTTATTTATATGCAATCAACAGTAAGAAATTGCTGTTTTGGGCAAAATGCAATGGTCCATCAACTTTGGAGGCTTGTAGTGACCAAGGGATGAGAAAAATTACAAGTTTCTAATTTTTTCCCTATGTAGTAGTTATTGAACTATAAGCTCATAAAAGGATTTTTCAAAATGAGTGGATCTACTATGGTTTTTGAATTTTTTCCCAAAACTCTGAAAGGACACTTTTATGTCCTGTTAGGTTACCATTCTAGTGTTAACACTAGGTTGGTAACCTAACAGGACATAAAAGTGTCCTTTCAGGGTTTTGAAAAAAACCTCCAAAACCATAGTAGATCCACTCATTTTGTAAAATTCTTTCATGAGGTTATAGTTCAAGGCCTACTACATATGGAAAAAATAAGAAACTTGTAAAATTTCTCATCTTTTGGTCACACCAAGCCTCCAAAGTTGATGGACCAGTGCATTTTCATCAAAACAGTAATTTCTTACGTTTTGTTGCATAAAAATAAGATTAGGGATTTTTGTAGGACTTGAGATAAATTCCCTAGTTAACTTCAATGGGTTGGTGATCAAAACATATGATTGCTTCTCACTCACTATTTTTTGCTTTGCCAAAATAAATAGGTACAAAAAATTTGAATTTTTACCATTCTGCAAACCTATCATCAAAGTTTCTATAGCCACACTCAATACAAATAATATATGAATGTTTTCTTAGTTCCCTATTGTCCTTTATGTTCATAAGGAGCCATGGAGCATGTCAAAAGAATAATACATATCTTACCAAGGGGAATCTTGGGGAAAAAGATGAAGTGCTAAATACAGCAAACATGAAAAAACTGGGTTCAACATTATGAGTTGTAGAATCCCATAGAAACTATTCAATATCTAGCCAAATTTGATCCTTATGACTAGATATGGTTACTACCTACAAAATGCATGTAGTTGTCACAAGAAACTAACAATATGGAAAAAGATATACTTGATATACTAGAATGTTTCGTTTTCTTCTATAATTAAAAAAATCAACCATCGTTGTATACTATGCAAAATAGGGTATTAGGTGCCCCAAAACTCAAGGAATATTAGCTTTATGTTACAATATGCGACGTAGAAAATAAAAAATGCATTTGGATATCATGAAATCCACCAAAAAAATCATAGAAGGGTTAAAATTGGCTAAAAAAATGTCGAGTTTTTTTCAGCTCATGAGACAACTTTATAGATAGATAGCACCTCAAAATCCATTTTGAAACACTTGACATAATTCAAGGAAAATGGTCACTTAATAGGACATAAAAGTGTCCCATTACCAACCTAGTGTTAAGGGTTGAAGGCACAATTTCAAGAAGAAGAAGGGTGGACACACTCATGATATTCCTCGCCATCAACTCCCATCTCTCCATTATGCCTCCTACGATCTTGTTCCCTTCTCATTTTCCTGCCATACGCTACCTATTGTATTCATCTTTTGCAAGCAATCAACACACTCCATCTTGGTGCCATATTTTGTGTTGCTTTGGATACATCTCATTGTGAGTATGGTATATGCTTGTTCCTTGCCATTTTTTTTTCTGCTTATGTTAAGGTGTGCGGATTCGCCACCATACACACACACTCTCTCTCCCTCTCATATTCCTATCATCTTGCTACTTCCATCTTGAGGTGTGCGGATTCGCCACCTTTTGTATGAGAAGTGAGCATACTTTCATGTATCCCTGACCTCGTTATCTTCCTTACTACATGCACGAGTAGCGAGCCCATTCTCACTCACTCACCACTCCTCTCACCTTATTCTCTGACCACCCCATTCCACATTTGGGTGTGGATCTTGAAATTGTTTTCCATGGCATGTTTCATTGTGTATATGTATGCGTCCTAGCCGCATATCTTGCTAGGTGGTGCCCCTATTGAGTATTCCCCATGATGAGGCCATTGTGCATAGTCTTGGTGTAGAGGCCACTGGGTCTATTTTTTCACTTCCGCCTCTCATTTGGTGCCCCCACTGAGGATCGAACTCAAGACCTTCAGTTTACACTGAGAAGGGCGCTTGAAACCTGAAATTTACAAGGCTGACATGTTTACTTCTCTTCATGGACGAGTGGCTTCTTGAATTCTCTAATTGGACCACTGAAGAGGAGGAGCTTCAAGAAGGTTTGACTCAAGTCATCAAGACACTCTTGCGAGGGTGATGTATTGTTAGCATAGAAGAGGTGGTAAGACCCTCTTTACGTACTCAAATTGTTTACATTTCTCATCATCCTCGCAAGCGTAAAAGCAAGGCTTCAAGGTGCATCATGCTCACATTGTAGCCAAAAACCGCACCTTCGACATGAGTGCAACCCAAAGTGAAGAAAAGGCCATCATTTTCTCCCTCGACATCCGCACAGGCGTTCTCACGTCAGTAGGCTTTCAAGTAGCGCCAGGCTTCTCTACATCTACGTCCACATCTTTGCCACCTATTCCACCTAAGCCCACAACAAGCCTTCACAACTTGAGGAAGCTACTATGAACACGTGGTCCCTCCCTCTCCCTTGCACCAAAAGATTCAAGGGTTTTCCAGCGCCGACAATCACCTCGTCTCCAAAACAAAAGGGTAAATCCTCCAAATTCTTTCTATACCTCACTCTCATCTCATGAGCCAGGAACTAGAAACAGCAGCATGGATTCTACGTCGTCTACCGAGTGAAGTGGTGGAGCTTGTCATTGACAAGGTCTTTGACACTGGTTTTGCTTGGCGAAAAGACAAGACCCTCCACCTTCAAGGGGTGTTGCTTGTGAATCAAGGCTATGATGACGACTTTACAGCTTGCTATCTATCCATCCAACTTGGATTAATACAAGTGGTAAGACTCACCACCTACCTCATCACACCTGTGTATACACTAGATGGCACTCTATCTTGCAGGAAAGTAAAGTTGCTCAAGGAGAGAGAGTTCAAGCTTTTCCAAGAGCTTGCTAGAGGGACAGTGCTAGAGCTAGAAGACGAAGACAACCTTGTCCTGTGGTACCATAAATTTGACCTCGACTACCAGGAGCTCTACACCTCCAACTATAACCTTCCACCACAAAGGAGAGAGCCTTTCCGAATTATCATGTGATGGACCCAACACATCAACCTTTTGCAAGGAACCAAACTTATGCACCACAACGAATTCAATCAATCAAAGTAATCTTGGACCGCAAGATGTTTTATCAGTAGATCATTACAACCATGTTTGGTAGAGAACGACTGAAAGAGATAAACACCTCTTCTCTACCCTTTATCCTCCCTATGATTAATCATGAAGTGTCTTTTGATGTAGTTATTTTCATCCTTGTATAGTATGTTTTCCATCCACCGAGCACCCATGTATTGAATCTCTATTAAAAAAAATAAAAATAAAAAAATCTAAGTCGAGTTAATTTTCTCACTCTCACAATGGCAAGTGTAGCATTTTCAACATTTACTGGTGAGGTGGGTGAGGATGCTGCAGACTTTCTAGACAACTTGGAAATAGCATGTGTCATCTCTGCGAGAGATGATGATGCTTCGCGCTTGCGCATCTTCCCACTTCTAATGAAGGTGGAGGCAAGATCATGGTACAATGCCTTGGCACAAGCAACCAAGGAACAGTGGGACTTATTAAGAGCAGCCTTTGTCAAGCGTTTTGGAGAGGGCACAACATCAGAGAAGCTATGGCAATTGTTGACAGAGTTGAAGCAGGGTAGTATGCTAGAATATGCATCATATGAGTCAAAGTTTGTAGATTTATGGGGGCGATGGGTTGCATCGCTAAGAGAGTATAAGGGGGCACATGATTTCCTAAAGAAGGATCGGTTTGTGGCTGGGCTATGGACAACTCTTAAAGAGAAGGTGAAGGGAAGGTTTTCTGCTACGTATGAGCTAGCAGTTGAAGTAGCCCGCCTTAAAGACAAGAAGTTGCGCCTACAAGCCAAGAATATCGATGAAGAGGAGGCCGTTAGGACCCGACCACCTCTAGCACCACCTACAACAGCCGCCCAGAGGATTCAACCACAAGAACCAATTAAAGATCAGCAAGACCTGCTCAATCGTATCACCAATCAACTTGAGAATCTCTCAGTCCATTTGATACAACAAGGGCATACACACAATCGCAACCAAGAGCAAGGGAGAGGACAACGAAGGCAAAACCAAGAATACTACTGCTACAATTGTGGGGAGGATGGTCATGGCATGTACTACTGTCCACACCCAAGGAGGCAGAATTTCAACAGAGGAGCCAGGCAAAACCAGGTTTCACCACTGAGAGCAAGATCACCACCACCTAGGGCACCACAACAAGCACCACCCGTGAAAATCCTACAACCACCCATTCAACCACAACCACCACCACCACCACAACCTCTCATTCCACCCTTACCCCCACCACCAGTTGGCAATCAAACAGTAAGCGTCATCAGTCTTGAAGATAAAGAAAAGGAGAAAGTGGAGGACGATAAGACCAAAGCTAAAGGAGTAGATGCCATAGGGGTAAAACGCGCTAGGCATGGTGAATCTTCCCAAAAGGAAGAAAATATGAAGACTAAAGGGGAATCTAGCAAAAAGCCTTCCAAGTCACGATGTAAAATTGACATTGTACATTTCTCTTTGGGTGAATGTTCTAAACCATATGATTTGGTTCAAGATGTTTCTGTGCAGGGCCCAAAAATCACCTGGCCCCAGTTACTCCACCTAGCACCTAGGGTGAGGAGACAATGGACAAAGATGGTTAGCACTAGACGACCAAAGCCAAAGATAGCTGGGGCTATCTCTGGGAGGAATCTAGATGACATACTACTAGTGATGGATGCTTACATCAAAGGACAACACATCTCCAATATCTACATCGATGGTGGTGCACAAATATGCGTCATGAGTGAAAAAATGATGCACCGTTTGGGTTTAGAGGTGAGTCGGCCGGCACCATGACGAGCCAAAATGGCAAATAATTTAAAAGTTCAATGTGTTGGTGTCATAAATGCAGTTAGGATAAAGGCATTGAACACCGAGGTAGATGTGGACGTCTTTGTCATGCCACACAAAGGGGAGGGCTACCCTATCATTCTAGGGAGGCCTTGGCTTATGGTTATGAGAGCTAAGCAAGACTGGGACACCGGCATAATCTAGATGAAGGATGCAAAAGGGAGGCCAATACTTTACGACATGAAGACAGGTCGGCAATGCGACATGGATCTAGAAACCTCTATGGATGAGTTTTCTAGTGGTGACTCTCCAACCACTTCAGAGGAGGAGTCAACAGTGAGTGAAGAAAGTGATAGTAGCATTGAGGTGATGGGGATCATTCTCAAGGACCCTAAGAAGATGGAGCAACCTGATGCCTCATCATCAAACCAAGGGGAGACACCAGGTATACAACCTCTGGTAGAAGCAAGTAAGCTACATCAAATGCTCTCTAGTGAGTTGTGTGGGAAGGAGCGTGAAGATTATATTTTGATGCTAAGTAATTTTACCACATTGTTCATTGATGAATATGATAAAATCACTGGCATCACAGTAGTTCAACATCACATTAAGCTCAAGGAGGGAAGTAAACCTGTAGTGCAGAAGCTCAGGCGGCTAGGAGTAATTCAACAAGACGCCCTACTCAAAGAGGTGAGGAAATTGCTAGAAGCCGGTTTTATCTATCCTGTTGAAGACTCAGAGTGGGTCTCTTCAGTGGTAGTCACACCAAAGAAGAATGGTAAGTGGAGGGTTTGTATTGATTACAAGCCTCTTAATGCATCCACAAAGAGGGACCATTTTCCTCTTCCTTTTCAAGATGAAATACTCAATGAGGTAGCAGGACATGAGCGCTACACGGTATGTGATGGCTACTCAGGCTACTTCCAAATTAGCATCGCTGAAGAAGATCAAAAGAAGACAACCTTCATCACACCATGGGGATGTTTTGCTTACAGAGTTATGCCCTTTGGTCTCACTAATGCTCCAGCCACTTTTCAGCGATATGTGACATTTGTTTTTCAGCCATTCTTTGGAAAATCAATCCGTGTTTTTATTGATGACTTTTGTATCTATAACTCTCTCTCTCTTCATTTGGAGAAAGTTTATGAAGGTCTAGCTAGGCTACAAGCTTTGGGGGTCCAACTCAATGTGGAGAAATGCCACATTGGTGAAAGCAAGGTTACTCTTCTTGGCCATGTGATCTCGGCCAATGGCATTGAAGCTAACCCAAGCAAGGTTCAAGCCTTGGTGGCTTTGACCTCTCCCACCACAACAAAGCAGTTGGTCTCTTTTCTTCAAAAGGTGAGGTATTTGAGTAGGTTCATTCACTTGCTCTCCCAAGTGGTTCTCCCTTTACAACAAGTTACCCATCAAGAGATTTTCACTTGGAGTGAAGAAAATGAGCAACAATTCAATGAGATAAAACAAATTCTAGTGTCACTTCCCACCATAGCACCTCCAAAGTGGGACGAGCCATTTTATGTAAACCCTAGTGTGGGCAATGACACACTTGGGGCTGTATTTATGCAAATGGATCCTCAAACTTCTTTCATGCGTCCTATCTACTTCTCTAGTTGAATGATGACTCCATCAGAAAAGGGATACACGGCAGTGGAACACATGGTGCTTGCATTAATGTTTGCTACCACCAAATTTTGCTCTTATTTATTGTCTAGACCATTCATAATCTTAACAATGAAAGAAGTATTTCCTTATGTAATGCAGCACATGGATGTTTTTTCTAGGATTTCCAAATGGCTCACAAGGCTGCAAGAGTTTGACTACACAATGCAAGTGGAGAACTCCACAAGGGCCAGTCTAGGAGAATCCCGAATCTGAAGGAGCGTTCAACATGAAAGATGTAGCTCGTGATCTCAACTTTTAGCTCAATTTTTTTCAGAATTTTTGGAGTTATGAACGCGGAGCTATGATTTTTGTGGTGGACCCCACTTTTCTCGTGTAATGGTGACACAGGCCATCCCCAATTTTCTTCCCTCTAGAATGGCTATGGTTCTACAAGTCTTCAAGCATGATTACAAGAGACAAGGATCTTTTAATGAGGTCTTGGATAGTCTAGAGTGATTCTATCACCATTTTTGGAGGATCCATCCTCATCAACAATTATACACCTTCGACAACCTCTCTTATAATTTTCTTACCTCTCTCTTCTCTCTCTAATAAGCTTATGTCTAGCCAAAGCTAGACTATTGTAAATATCTCCTATCCTCTACATCCTACCCACATTCTCTCTTCTTCTCTCTCTATTGACTCTGGTATTTTAAATAATGAGGAGACAAGATGGGAGCCACAGTCACATGCACCCCATTTTCCTAGTCACCAGAGTGGGACACTCACCTCAATTAGAAATATTGCTAAAACCTTCCCTCCTTCCCTATATAAGAAGGTCATGAGAGCTCACTAAAAACACACACACACACACCCCTATCCATACACACTCTTGTGCTACATGCTTGTAGCATGAACCCTAATCACATAATCACAACACCATCATCATCACCATCACCATGCACAAAAGATGAGCACCACACCTCCACACCACTTGTAATTAAGGGTTGAAGGCACAATTTCAAGAAGAAGAAGGGTGGACACACTCATGATACTCCTCGCCATCAACTCCCATCTCTCCATTATGCCTCCTATGATCTTGTTCCCTTCTCATTTTCCTGCCATACGCTACCTATTATATTTATCTTTTACAAGAAATCAACACACTCCATCTTGGTGCCATACTTTGTGTCGCTTTGGATACATCTCATTGTGAGTATGATATATGCTTGTTCCTTGCCATTTTGTTTTCTGCTTATGTTAAGGTGTGCGGATTCGCCACCATACACACACACTCTCTCTCCCTCTCATATTCCTATCATCTTGCTACTTCCATCTTGAGGTGTGCGGATTCGCCACCTTTTGTATGAGAAGTGAGCATACTTGCATGTATCCCTGACCTCGTTATCTTCCTTACTACATGCATGAGTAGAGAGCCCATTCTCACTCACTCACCACTCCTCTCACCTTATTCTATGACCACCCCATTCCACATTTGGGTGTGGATCTTGAAATTGTTTTCCATGGCATGTTTCATTCTGTATATGTATGTGTCCTAGCCGCATATCGTGCTAGGTGGTGCCCCTATTGCGTATTCCCCATGATGAGGCCATTGTGCATAGTCTTGGTGTAGAGGCCACCGGGTCTATTTCTTCACTTCCGCCTCTCAGTAGCAGGGTCCTTTGGGTTGTTGAGGTGCTCCTTGAGCTCCTCTTTGTTGGTATGCATGTCTCTGTCCGCCCATTCCTCCATTGGCTATGAACAACAATGTTCGTTCATCTAAGCTATATCTTCCTTCTCCTGCTGCCTGTGCAGCAGTTGGTGGTCGTGTATTTCCTATCATGCTCCATGGTTCTGGTGTCGAGGGTTCTTAAGGTGGATAATAGAAAGGGTTTGCCGTATATCCATTGGGATCTTCATAATATGCATGCATAGGCACCAAAGCCTTATCCTATGCTTCAGTTACAGTTGGTGTGTATCTTATACCAAGTGGTCGTAATCCTGGTAGGGGTGGTTGTTGCCCCAACACCGGTTGTGGTCTTTCTACACCTACAGGTCCTGGTAGGTTGCCTGCTTGATATCTAGGCATCGGTGGAACTTGAGGAGAAGCTACCGGAGCTTGGGGAGCGTAAGGTCTCTCTCACACATATCCCTTGTTATAATAACATTCCTCAGTCCCATGGTTTGTCCATTTTTGTTCAATAGCACACCACTTGGGCTGTTTAGCCTGGGGTTTGGTGTACAAGTTGATCTTTTTTAGTACTTCATCTACGAGATGCTCCTGGTTTACAGCTACTTCTCCTTTTGGTGCTGTCTTAGAAGACTTGCTTCCACTTTGTTGTGAAGACGAATCATCATCAAGGTCCTTGAACTCCCCCTCTTTGTAGACCGCACAATTGTCCACAAGGTAAAGAACCTCCTTGGTCAACTCATTCAACGTCGTGCTCCTCTTCATATGTAAATCTTTCTGGAGATCCACATTCCTTAGTCCTTGGATGAATATCTGCATAAGTCTGGACCGAGTTGGCAGTTCTTCCACACGGCAGAACTTAACATATCTTTTAGTCTTAGGGATGCCTTTCGTACAGATTCTCCATCTTTCTGTTTGAATTGATGGATCTGTGAGACGGTATTATGAGCTATTCCCCTTTGTGAGAATTCCTCGATAAACTCATCAAACACTTCCTCCATGGACTCAAAGTCTCTACGCTCTACAGAGTCAAACCAAGTGGCAGCATCATCCTCTAGGGTTAGTCCAAACTTTGCAAATTGGGTAGAAAAGTCTAACACCTCTTCGTTTCTAATTACACGCACAAAGGCTGCTACATGATCTCTTGGGTCTCTTCTTCCTTTGTATTTCTTGTTTACCCATTTTTGCACTTGAGAAGGTCTAATTATCCGATGGTCTACAAACCTCATCATTGGATCTCCACGTCCTAATCGATATACCTCCTCAGGTCTTCTGTAATAGGCTGGTTCCTCTCTCAGAGGTGCTCCTAAGCCATAATTTCTAATGGTTCTCGCTGGAGGTGGTTCATCTCTTCGAACTCGTTCTATGGGTGGTCCTCCAGGCTCTGTTGACCCTTGAGTCTTTGGCTTACTCTCTCCCTGATACCTTGAATAGAGTGGTGGTTCTTGCAAATCCCTTAGCCCTCGTGCGGCTTGATAACCATCTCGGTTTTGGTCTTGTTCCATTGTTGCACTCTGTCGGAGCCATGCCTGCAATGATGGCTGGTTTGTTGGTTGGTCTTGGTTGTTGCATGCTTGCGGTCGGGTGGAATGTGAGGTAGCGTCATACTCATCTAAAAAAGGGTTCGTCGACTTACTTGGGGTGTAGGTGGCTCTTGGCACTTCTTCACGGGCATATGCTGATGCTCCTGGACCCGTTGCCCTTTCTACCTCCTCTGGGAGAATACGTTGGTATTCTCGCCCGTATCTATCAACAAAAACTATACCCCTCCCCGTAGCAGTTTCATAAGAGAATAAGTAAAGAACATTGTCTTTGCTTAATTCGTTTACGTATGGTTCTTTGCTTCGAAAGTAAGAGACTATACCCTCACTCTCATGCTTGTAGATTCCCACGTTCTCGTTATAAGTTGGAACCCTGGTTGTTTTCTTATCATACATAAAAATAGCTCCGGGTCGATCAATGTTTGGTGGCAGTTCTTGAGCTTCTGAAACCATTTTTCCTTTCGCCATGTTATCTCCATATCTGTTGTAATCTTCAGGGTTACTAACTATCAAATAGTGGTTTCCCTTTTCGTCTCAGAATCTATCTCCATGATCATAGACTCGGATTATCTCCAATCTTTGAGCTGGTCTCTCTTCGATACAAATGCACTTGCGTCCTCGATAGTCTGAATAGACTAGGGCTCCCCTCGAGTTTGTTTCCTCTAAGAAGATCACAATGAGTTTGGAATCATTCAAAGGATTTTGGGAGGTGCTTCCTCCTCGCATAGGTCCATCATAGGTGAAACCTCCTGGATGTTGACTACCCATCATGAAGAAAGATTTGTCTTACGAAGTGTCAGTATCACTACCTTTCTCAATAATCGGTGCTAGCGGATCTAGCCTTGCCTGAGTTACACTCTCTTCGGTGGACACTAAGCTACCTTGGTCACCTGCCACATTCTGGTCTCTAACAATGTATCTTCCTGATCTTAAATTCATCAAACTTATCAATGCAATTTATCACAAATCCAACCACTCACCTGGCAAAGGGTCAGTTTCTGCATAACTTCTTGCTTTGTTGTTGAATATATCTGTACACAAGCGTTTTAATTTCGGCAAAGCATTTATCTGCTAGAGGTTATCTTAGTAATGATTGGTATAACTGGAGAGTTAATCTCAACCACCACTGTATTTTATACACTGCTGATGTTCTGGATTAGGTCTGCTAATCTGAAACTGTGCTTCCCTTGGATGTTGGTCAATTTACGCGAAAAAGTATGAATTCAGTCTTTGCTTTGTCCAAATGGGCAAACAAGGTCCAAATTCACTTCTGAAAGAAGTTCTAGAATCCTTAAGCCAAATGGAATCTCATTGTCTATGCCCAGTCAAATTTTCTCTTCAGTAGGCCTCAATAGACATTCTACGCGTAGGATGTCTCCTGCTTAGTGTTGCCTAGATTTTTACACTATGGTTTCCCCTTGATGTGATGAGCCCACAGCTGTTTTTACTTTTTGATTTGGACACCTATTAGCTGGTCAATGAGTCAAAAATCTGTTCCGACAGCTTGTTGCTGATATTGATCAATCTAATCAACTCCAATTTGGACCAAAATTGACTAGCAGGCTTGCCTTAGGCTATACAACACCTTGCTATGCTCACTGTCAAAGTCTGGCTTCAATTTCTTGCTTTAGACATCCTACGCGTAGGATGTCTTTTTCATCAGAATGTATTCAAACTCAAAGCACAGGCTCCCCTTGAGTTGCTGATCACTTTGGTATACTCAAAATTTGGTTTAGAGTCCAAAATCACACAGAAGACATTCTAGGCGTAGGATGTCTTTTTGGCATGTTTGACCCTAGACTTGTCCCAAAGCTTCCCCTTGATGTCAGTAACCCAGTGGTATGCTTAGATTTTGATTTGGATTGCAAAAGTCCCAAATTTTAGCTGTTCTTGCCTTTTTCAGTCAAAAGTGCTAAAGTCCGCTTTGAACCCAATTTTCTCACCCAAATGAGGGGAAACCCTTTTCAGTCACTCAATATATCATGCAGGACATGCTCATGCAGCCATCTTATGGTTTTGGTCTCAAAATAATGTTTTGGCCCTATTTGGGTAGGATGTCTGGCAAATTCAGTCTATCTGGCCTTATCCTGTCAAGATATGGTCAACCTTCCACTTTCCAGTTGAAATTAGGGTAAACCCTACCTTCTGAACACACTGGTCAACTCAAAATCCCAAAATTCCTCCCAGATTAGCCTGTAGACATTTTATGTCTCCTGGCTTAAAATTATTTTTTTTTTCTGACAAGAATGCTTTTGATGCTTTGTAGATCTATCAGAAACACTCACAGTAACTTTTGGACTTCAATTAGGCTTTCAAACACACATTTTCATCTTTTTGCGTCTTTTACAAACTTGTGATGACTTTACCAAGCAAGTGTACATGCATGAAATGCTCTAGATCCTGACTCATGATGTCCTACTTACTCTACTCCTACTTATAATGTGAAATGGTGATAATGGTGTTTTTGGTTGCTTTTTGGCCTCTCCGGAATCTCAAGCTCTCCTCTCGCTGCTTCTACCACTCCAACTCCTACTCAAGAACTCGACTACTACCTAAAACTATCTTGGTCTACCTAATCTACCTAAGTCGAAGGATCTAGGCCAGACACACGCTTCCTAGACTTCCTCTAAGACGTAGAGAGTCCTCCACCCTCTGATCCTATCTAAATGTAAAACAAGATTCTTGGCAAGCCAAAAATCCCAATCCTCAAGGATTAGTCTTGGTCACCTACCTAAGGTTTTCGTCCCCGACAACGGCACCAATGTTGGACGGATATGCCGCGACGGACGTCAGCACAACGATAACTCACCTAATATATAATGTCAGCTAAGGACGAAGCTCGACCTGCAGGCGCGTGGAAGTAAGCATAAGGTGTCAACCTACACTCGACCGACTCCTAACTAATTCCTACAGAGGTCTCTACCAATTGTCTAAGTCACAGCCTTCAAGAGTGCATAAGAGGAAACTTCCTACAACGCTTTCTAGAGCCGAACACCCATCAAAAAATCTCGAAACACCATAGAACGTGAAGGAGACCCTACTATTACCAATAGGTCGCTCTCCCTAAGGTCTATGAACCAAAATCCCAACCCAAAACACCCGGTGAAAAATCACGTAGGATGTCTAGCCGAAATATGCAGGTCTTCGTTTTCAAAATCTAAAGTGCATAATGTGTAGTTCTACTCAATGTGAACGCGTGGATATGTTGCAATGCAAAATCAGACAACGTATGCTCACCCAAACACCAGATGAAGCTCGTAGAAGGAGCACGCAAAACCGGACCGTACGCACGCAATGTAGGTATCGGCACGTAGCTCTCGTCGAGGGCAACCCGCTGCACTTCTTTGCACTCGATTCTGACCACCGGAGCACACGTAACGTCAAGATGAAGCTCACACTCTCTCTCGTACACAGTACGCTCACTCACAGACTTCAAAACTTGTTTTTTTAAAATGACAAAAGGTTTTTTTCATTAAGGTCAAAAAGTGGTATATATACCTTACAATTCTCAAACCCTAAAGTTCCAAAATCAACCATCTACTCAATCTATCTATCAAAACTGGGATACAATCTAGAAACTTCTGTAAGTCCCAATATTTACAAGGTGAAAAATCAGATTTTTCTCAATGAATGAATAATTTACAAAAATAATAATCCTCCGAGTAGTTAGTTGCCGTGGGGTGTGTCCAGCTTCTAACAGCTTTATAGCAAGCTCAATACTAGAAGACAACTTAGGAGTCATACTATATAGCAATATCTATACTATATAGCAGAATCATTGAACCATGTGAAAACTTACCATTGCTATAAGTTTACAATGTGGAACATAGCACACAATATATCAGTGTTTCAGTTTAATAGCTCTTCACAAATGCCATATAGCAATCTTACCTTTATTCAAGCACTCATTATTTGACATAAAAATCTCAATTAATTAAGATATATGTTGATGCAATTATGTATTGTCTCAATTGTCCAATGGATAAGGCACCAGTCTAATGGAAAATTTGGGTTTGCACTAGTAGGCTAGCTATTCTTGTAGGACGCCACTGTTGGAGATTATTTTGACCTAGAACACACATCACTTTTACACATGCATTATATGTACAAGTATGAGTGACTATGATGAAATTCATTTTGTTGTTGTTATATGCATATACTATCACGATACACATGATTGCCCTCACTTGATTTTGGCCAAATGATTATTTAGTTTTGCAGTTGAAGATCTTAGAAAAGACAAAGGGACCACCTTAACGGTTGCCACTAGTGTTCTTGATGAAAAATAAAGTATATGTCCATTGTATCGAAGATACTTGACCACATACCATCACAATGAATCGAGAAATTGTGGAATGAACAACTTGCATGTGAATGTGGCCTTGAACCTAAGCCTTATAACTAATAAGCTTTGATAAATTAAAATAGCATCTTATTAAGAATCAAAAAGGTGTCGTCCTCTGCGAACAGTAGTGTTCAAGCAGCATGTAGAAGAAGAAGAGAGCGTTTCTTTTCTGGGGCCGGTCATTGATAGGCTCTGAGCATACACAAGAGAAGAGTAGAGTTGGAGGCACTGCTGCACATGTAAGCATACGAGAGGGCAGTGCTGACATTAGGGAGAGGCGCATTAGCATGTAGAGGTGACAGATAGGGGTGACATAGTTTGGCTAGCCGGTTTGGGGTGTGTTGCTTGCATCCCATAGTGTAGAAGAATGGAGAGAGCTTGCTGCCCATTCCACATCATCGAAGAGAAAGAGAAAGCAAGGGTGCTACTTGCTGTGTATAGATTAGAGAGAAGGCATTTGTAACAACTCCTAGAGTGGTGGAAGAAGGGAGATATTGTTGCTCCAAAGTTCACTAGCATTGATAGAGAAAGAGAGTGATTGCTGCCAGGCATTAGTAGAGAGAGAGAAAGTTTCTAGCGATAGGTTGTGAGCACCCATGAATGCATAGTATGGGAGAGATAGAGAGAGCCATATCTAGCACACTTTGTCGTGAATCATCGAAGGTCGTGAGGGATGAATGCATGAAATATGGAAGACCTTGTAGACATTTGAAGCTTTCCAGGTACAAAATCAACAATGGAGGGTGTCTGAAATCATTATTTGCTAAGCTCTGAAGATAAGCTAAGAAATCATTTATATGATATTGTTTGAAATTTGGTGATATATAAAATCAATTAATGATATTCATATTTAATGTCACATACTCTCTTTCGCTCTTGTGTTGTGAACGATATCAACATGTATTATCTTGTAAATGAAAATTGATCTCACACATTCATGAAGTTGTCTCCTTGGCAACAAACATAACCGCACTCCAAGAGTATCCAAATCACTTTTCCTTTGCAACCTTACATATTTGGGTTATGAGATATCAAATATATCATCTTTGTTATGTGTTTCTAGTCTTAGTCTCGGTCCATAGTGTTGGCTAGAAATATATCAATAGTGTTGACTAGAAATATATCAAACATATATATATATATATATATATATACATATGTAAAATATATGTATATATGTATATATATACACATATGTAATATATATATACATATGTGTGTGTGTGTGCGTGTGTGCACACGCACGTGTTTCGATGTTATCATCATGCAACGATGATGCTATGGCGAATAAATATTCATTTGACGATAGAAGAGATCAAGCCTCAAGGTAAGACTCTTATTGCTTTCCCCCTTTATTTTTACAAACAATATACATCTCCGTTTCTTTTTTGTATTTAATTTTTGGAGAGAGAGAGGAGAGCAAATCTTTTTCGAGGGGTATTCATGCATGCATGTGTGTGTGTGTGTGTGTGTGTGAGAGAGAGAGAGAGAGAGAGAGAGAGAGAGAGAGAGAGAGGAAATAAATAATTCTACTGTGTGGTGTGTGTAACAAGTGTGTGTGTGTGTGTGTGTGTGTGTGTTTGTTTGTGTGGAGAATAAAGAGTGCATGTGTGTGAGACATGTTGTAGCCTACACATGAGAGGAGGGAAGAAGTGGCTTTTAGGGTTTATCCATGTGTGTGTATGTGTGAGACTTGCTGCATATATTGGACATGTCCCTACCACATATGTATCCCCAAACTCACCCGCTTGTTGAGAGCAATGGAAAGAAACTCGTTTGGGCCAGTAAATCTGCAATGTGACTATCATCACCACTCTGCTGGTAGCTGAGTGCAACACTGAATGCCTACTATTTCGAAGGAATTGAGGGCTAGCAAAGAGGTTTCTATAAAATCTAGGAATTAGAGAAGAGAATATTGCAAATGAGAGAATGGGGGGCAAAAACCTCTATGTAGCTGTAGAAAACAAAGTGCAAGCAACCCAAGGAGCATGTGAAGATGACTGGCACTGGAAGAGGGTGGCACATGTGTGTGAGACCTGCTCTTGCACTTCTTTTATGCACGAAGTGAAGAGAGAGAGAGAGAGAGAGAGAGAGAGAGAGAGATTATCAATTTATGTCCACAGCTACTTAGGGAAAGTATGACATGCTTTTGCCAAAGATTCAAAATATTGAATTGTTAATCAAAAGATATATCTTTCTTTATGAATTATACACAATCATTTTAGGGGGATGGGAGGAATGCACGTCCAGTCAATGGTCAAATATGTATGTGTGCATACATGCGTGTATGTGTGTGCACGTACATACATACCTAAATAGTGTAGTACTTTTCTTTTTGTTGGTGGAGTTTTTTAATTAGGTCCCATCTTTGCAAACATCCTGCATGTCTTCTATATTGTGGGTTAGACAATGTAACTCTGTTGGGATGTCCTCGATGAAAAAATCTGGAACCGCATGGATTTATATAGGGAGGAGAAGATGTAGGATGCTTTGTGCAAGACCCAATCAAAGAAACCTATCGTGCGCTTGAACAAGGTCAGCACCTCATGGTTCAATTGCTCTTGCCATAGATTTGTGCAACATAAGTTGTTCAACACCTCCACGATGAGAATCTCTTAGTCAACCTGAGGAGAAGCCCTGATGCACAATGCCCAACTTAGAGAGCGCATGCCAAACATGCATAAAAAAAGAGAGGTAGAGAGAGAGGGTCACATGTGTGGAAAAAAAAAGTGTTATGGATCAAGGTTCATCTTTTATCTTTCACTTTTGAACAAGTTATCTCTACCGCAACCATGCCCATAGGTCCACATGATGGTAGTTTAGAATTGAAATGTGAACATCCAGAATTTATGAGGTGCATTTTGTTGAGAGAAAGAGAGAGAATTATGGGGTGTGTGTGTGTGTGTGTGTGTGAGAGAGAGAGAGAGAGAGAGAGAGAGAGAGAGAGAGAGAGAGAGAGAGAGACGTAGAGGTGATATCACCTCTCTCTCTCTCTCTCTCTCTCTCTCTCTCTCTCTCTCTACTAAAATAGCACTTCTCTATCTTTGTACCATGCCTTTTTGCTGTCCACTAAAATAGTGCCTTAGTCTCTATAGGTTTTGGCTAGTTGCACCCACATCTTTGTTCAAGGGATCTTGCAATTGATACGATAATCTCCGCCATGCCAACTATACTATGGAGAAGCCAATGGTTGTGACAAGAGACTCTAAAACATCCATGTTGCTTGCGAGAGGGGTTGTGTTCCATAGAGGGGTACAGGGTACAATCTTGAAGCCATGGCAACTAAAAAGGGAATTTTGTGCTTTAAAAATTAAATTGATGGTTAAGAAGAGAGAGAGAGAGAGAGAGAGAGAGAGAGAGAGAGAGTTTGAAAAAAACAATGAGGGTTACATTGTGTGGACAACATTCAGTGTGGCTTGAAATTTTGTGTAAAGCAATTTTGTGGTTAGCAATAGGATAGCAAATTTGTGGATAGAAAATTCGTGGTTAGCAATTGTGTCATTAGCTATTGTGTGGGTAGCAATTTTGAGGATGTTAATTTATTAGAATATCGATGATGAGACAAAGCTAAAAAAAACAAGAAACTTGTAACTCTACAAGTGATGGACATCTCTAGTGCAGACAGAGAGGTAATATTTATTTCTCTTTCTAAGTTCTGTAACTCAAAGGTTCATGCAGATGATTTACTCCCCAAGCGTGAAAATTTTGTCGGCCAATCGACATCGTTACGAAGCAGTGTCAACCAAACTTGCCGAAATTTCTCTTTCATGGCTATAAGACGTTAAGTGAGGAAAATTCTGACAAGTTTGGTTGGCACCGCCATGAGATGACGCCATCTTGACACCAAAAATTTACACACGTGGGGGGCGTGCACTATCTTCCACGCTTCGACCAAGTTTCAAACTCATGCAAAAGATATTGTTAGTCAAGGACTACTGGAGAAATATGTTGTGCTTCGCATTGCTTTGCTCAATATATATATCAAATGTGGTGCCCTTACAAGTGGCCGTGCCACCCAATGAAGCATTAGGGCCCCGTCCGAAGTCATAATCTAATGGCCACCCAATTAAACCCTTAGGGGGGTGTGAAGCCAATGAAAAAAAAGCATGGCATGGAAGAGACGCAGCGAACGACAGCTGTTGTTAACCCTCACGGCACACGGACACCCATCACCTACGATGGACGCGTATTATGTATTTGGTAGAGTCAGGTACCGGGCTTGTCGGACCAATAGGGAAAGGTAGAGTGATCGCCGATGAGAGGCGCACTTTAACTTGGACATTCAAGGGATTAGTTGGTTAAGCATGGGCGCCCAAGTGTGAATGGGGTGAGCTCCTATAAAAGCCAACTAAACCTAATTTTTACTCATTCTCTCATTTGTGCAATTGAAGAGTGCTCTTGCTCCATCTCCATCTTCTTCTTCTTCACCTCCTTGTGTGTGTGTGTGAGAGAGAGAGAGAGAGGGAGAGTGTGTGTGCGATCGAGCATTACGAAGGCACGACGGCGGCGAAGCGGTTGAGCGCGGCACGACTGCAGCTTCTTCTTCATCGCGGCGAGGAATCCACCACGAAGGCGAGCGTAGAGCGGTGAGTGACACACCCTTTGTTTTCTTGAGCTTGCTAGTTTAGGCTTGTTGTGTGCTTGGAGCCGTTTGTGGCTCGCATACGGTGTATTGGCAAGTCCCTTGCTTCGACAGTGCGGCAAGGAGCGCACATTTTTGGCGCCGCTGCCGGGGATATGCCCTTTACTAAGCTCGGTTAGCACTTTACGCTTCCTTGTGGTGCAATTTCTATCATAGGAAAGGCAGGGAAGGAGTGTGTGGAGATTTCTGTTTTTTGCGTTTTTTGCAATTGCTGTCAAGTTCCAATTTCTGCTATTGTCTACGTTTTTCAATTTCCGCAATTTCTGCATTTTCAAGTTCGGCGTTTTCAATTTCTGCAATTTTCTGCATTTCTGCGTTTTTTTAATTTTCTGCAATTTCTGCATTTTCTGCAATTTCTGCGTTTTTTCCTGCAATTTCTGCAATTTCTGCATTTTTTGCATACCTGCGTTTTCAATTTCTGTATTTTCTGCACAAAAAAAAAAAAAGTTTTTTATTTTTTCTCACCAAAAAAAAAAAAAAAAAAAAAAAAAAAAAAAAAAAACGCGCGTGAGTGGGCGGCGAAATTTTTCGAAAATAAAAAACGTGACTCTTAAACGGACGGGTTGGTTTGTATAAAAGATAGATCGGGATCATTTTCCCAAGCCCAAGCCCAAGCCCAAGCCCAGGCCCAGGCCTCAGTCCTCAGTCCTATGATATATACTAGACTCACTCTTTTATATATACCCTACTCCCTCAAGAGAGAATGAGAGCATGTGGGACAAGTCCTCCACTCTCCTCCTTTCTCTTCCCACTTGCACCCTTAGACTTTCTAGTTTGGGCCTAGTTCCCTACTGGAAATTGACAGTTTTAGGGATTCCGAGGGCATAGAGTGACCAAACGGAGGGCTGTAAAGCACGGCACGACCCTCTGACCGATACGCTCGTTTCGAGCTATCACACGGCCCATTCCACGACACGCTCTAAAAAATATAGCAAAAAAACAAACAAAAAACACGCTAAAAACTAGTCACAAGGCCTCCTAGAGCAGCTTTTTGACACCTAAGGGTATCAGAAGCACATGCACTTACACTCTGGGAGGGTGCTAGAACACGAGCATATTGAGGGTGCCTCTGTTCATACGGACACCCATTACCCATCCACGATAAGCTCTAGACCCTCAGCGGGGACACAAGGTAGCACCACCCAAGACCCTAAAATAGCCGCTAGTGATTCCTCCTCCGACTCAGAAATCATGGAAGCATACCCTACCCAAAACACTGAGAGAGAAGGCCATGCACCTCCCGAAGCTCCACAGCCTAGTACTAGTATGTTTAGCCGTTTCATGGAAACATTAGGTAGAGCTACTCGCTCGGAACCTGAGGCAAATGAAGCACACGAAGGGGGTGGGGAAGTGGACTCTCCTTTCATATCGCACGTGGACCCCACACCCCCAAAGAGTGTCCATGTGGATATCCTACCAACTTCTTACCAAGAAGGCCCTGTTGAGCTGCCTCCTTCAGAAGTTCCCTCTAGAGTACCGTTGGTGACAAGTAAAACCACGGGGAGCAACATTGCTTCTACCTCACAAGAAACCATTAACACGTCGACTCTAGAAGGATGGTTCATTAATGATCATTGGACATATGACCTCCACACTGAGGTGTTGACGGATCTACACTCTGGCCACGCCTACCATGTAGGATGGATAGAGATTGTACAATCCACCTCTAGTGCCACGAGCATCGAAGATCAACAGAAAATGATCTGTAATGTTATCCATGGCATTATTCAATCAGAAAGGCAAAACCGAGGGGTAAATATACTCTCAACTGGCCCCATGAGATTTCTGGATACGAGCAAGGCTCAACAGCCTACTCTATCACAAATGGAGACTCCTCTAATGAGCCCCATGGACCCATCTTACGTCATTTCACCTGGGGTCTCTATGCAATCTGAGCCTCCGAGCGAAAACTTTAGCTTCCCTGACTTGGCTCAACCCTTTATCAAGGAAAACACAGTGCTCACTCCAGGGATAAGCCTGACAGAGAATGTACCGATGACATCTACGGTTAGCGCAGTGCCACTACCTAGTGTCGTAGTACCTAATATGGGGCCTCGACCATATGTGCCTCTAGCCCCTTATGCACACATGGCCCCCACACCTCCAATAGTACCACTTGCTTATGCTCCTCGAGTGCCGCTCCCTAGCTCTTATCCGAGTGGACCTATGCCCGGTTATGTTCCATATCCTGCATCATCCACACATATGCCAAGACCGGTACCCGTTCCTCTCCCACATATGATTCCAAGAGTACCTCCACCGGCCCTGCCTCCTCACATAGGTGACTTGGCAGCGTTTGCTCAAACCATAGGTCGATCTATCGCGGAAAATATGCATCACGCATCTGATAGAGAGCCTAGAAGTAAGGCAGTACAAATTGCCAAACTCACGCAAAAATTCAATGGGGACGAAGATGCTAGGAAACACATTGAAGTGTTTGAACAAGTATGTGATTCCTTAGGGGAACGCAACGAACTACATAAGTGCAATGCCTTAAGCTTGACATTAAGTGGGAAGGCTGGAGATTGGTATAGGACCCTAAGGGTGGACGAGAAAACAATCTACCCTACCCTTCGAAGGTTGTTTCTAAAGGAGTACATACGAGAAGGTGTGCTTTGGGGTGTAGCATCTCAGCTACAGAAGGCCGAACGTAAGGAAGGAGAGTCAGTAAGGGACTTCATTAGTCGTCTAAAGCACTTAAACTCTCGCTGCCCTGTAAATGAGCGCTTCAATAATAACCAATTGCTTGATCGATTCATTCGAGGGTTGAGGAATGAAGGAATCTATAATGGACTAGTGATTAGAGGTATCACAACCTGGGAAGATGTCACTGCCAATGCAATCCAATTAGAGGACAACTTGATGATAGCAGGCATGAGGGTGTCTACTGACACGAGATCCACTAGCTCACAAGCCATTGAGTATGAACCCATGACTGCAAAGCCCATTGCCAATGAGCCAAAGGTATTTGAGACATTCTTGACAGACCTCACCAAGGCAATCCAAGAGTCTCTTAAGGATAATCGACCCCCTCAAAATAGTCACATGTATCCAAGAAGGGAGCAACAATGGTGTTCCATTTGCTTAGGTCCACATAGCACTAGTGAGTGCCCTACGTTTAGAGTAAAATTTAATGGAACTTGCAACGCATGTGGTAGGTATGGTCACCAAGCTAAGGATTGTTTAATGATCAAACGTATGATGGCAAATAGACCACCTGTAGCCTGGACGGATGCACCTCGAGCTCCTGTATTGATGCCTACTCCACCTGTTGAGCAACTACCGCAACACATGGTCCCTACATCTCAAAATGTTGTACAAGCTACACCGTTACCACCTCCTGTGCTGGACCGCAGCCCCCGCATCCAAGAGTCGCCCCTATGAACCAAGTGGGTTGCGAGCCATCACATGCTTATGCAAATGGCTGTGAGGAGGAAATAGACACTAGTATTGCCTACGGACTTGATACATTGGAAGAGTGTCCTATATACTACATGGAAGATTGTTGGGGACAAGTCAAGCCGGTTTATCAAGCTGCTGCTCTCGCATCCAGAGGTCAAAATATCAACACCCAGGCTAGGAGGCCACCTCTTCAATGCTACGAGTGTGGGGGACCACATCGAGTAGCGGAGTGCCCTATTAGACTGCAAAAGAATGCTGCACAGATGAAAATGAATCAAGGGAGCACGTCTGCAATGCCAATACTCACATGTAATCGTTGTGGCATAGATCACTTGATTGCCCAATGCCCCTATAACCCAAATGCGCCTAAAATCACACCCCTAAATTTGGTCGAAATTGCTAGTGTGACATCGCCAATACCACCCGTCGCACCCGCTTATGCGATTACACAGTCCATGCTTCAAGGGCCAAGCCATATCCTCGAAGAGAGAGATACCGCGTCAATTATCCAAGCAAAGAAAAAGAAGACACGAAGGAAGAAGTCGCAGAATATGGAAAATTCAAAGCCAAGTTCCAAAACAAACATAGGAACAGGAGATGACCCCGCGTATATGAATGACCTCGAGGATGATTCAGATTCAGTCGAGACAATGGAGACTAGAACCAATACCACAAAGGGAAAGACCGACAAAGAAAACCGTAACATGGGACCAAATGAAAACCGAATGAGAGAAAACCATAAAGAGCCTCTGAAAACACCACAAGTGTTTCCAAATCCAATCCAAGACCCCCAAGATAAACCGCAGGGGCAAAAAGGGAAGAATCGTAAAAAGAAGATTGGGACGTACCCAAACCCTGTAGACGAGATTAAGCAGGTGAAACATCTAAGAGATTTAGTGGAGGAGACTCAAAGGAAACTAGAACAAGAACCCATGCAGGTCAAAATTCATGACATAGTGTTTCCCACGCAAGTTCATCCACCCCACATGAACCATAGACCATTAGCCATATCTAGTATCATCCAAGAAGGGAGTGAGGACAGGACATCAGAAAGTGAGCATACACCCTTCTTGTTGGAAAGGATGTTTAACGAAGGTATACCTGATCCCATTGAGGAATATGAGATTCCATCCTCACCAGTTCCTAGTCAAGGACCTACACCCTGCAAAACGCCAATGAATGTTGCCAAACTAGTGGACTTCATGTCTTCTGAGGTCCGAACCACGATCATAGCAAAGCTGTATGGAGATCCTGAGTTATTCCTTGCACTTCGAGCATTCCTTAACGGAGAGCTACGAACGGGATTACCGCAGTTTGCGCAACCAAATAGGCCTGACTCGATTATGATTGATGAGGAAAATCATGTGCAATCACTTGACTTAGATGGACACGAGTCTGTGATCGAGGTACCCATTAACGAATTAGGCCAGTATTTTGAAGGCGACGAGTCTAATGCGACCCTACCCATCACTACCAAGGGATTAACTATAAAGGGAATTCTTGATGGTGGTGCAGGAGTTAGCATCGTTACAAAAGATTGTTGGGAATCCATGGGAAAACCCCGCCTCAGTGTTACTAACATTGTGGTAAAGATGGCAAATGGTACCATAGCCAAACCTATGGGGATGCTCAAGGATCTTAAGATCAAAGTTCTAGGACACAAGGTACGACATACGTTCATTGTAATGGATTTCTCTAAACACCTTATGTCATATGAAATGATTTTAGGACGACCCATCATGAGGGAAGCACAAATGGTTCACGATTGGTCTAAAAATCATGTCTATTTGCAATTCCAAGACTCTGTCCTTAGAGTGGATTTGGTGACTGGTAAGGTACACCCCTTAGGAGGTAAAACCATTATTGATCATCGCTCTGACACCACAGTTCACTCGGCCCCACTACAATATTGTTACACTTGTAAGAAGGATACAGACATTGGCCAAGATTCTCCTTATATGGATATCCTACCTGGGATGACTGAGTCGGACAATGTGGATTGGGTACACCTAGCTGCAACCATAGATACCTGGGGAAATAGAGGAACCACTTGGGTCACACCAGAGGGGGAAGAGGTACCACAAATTGCACCTCTGAATATGATAAGTGCCATACATGCATCTTCTAAGGGCAAGGCAATTGTGGACCAATCTGACAGTGACACTGATAGCTCAATAGAAGACTTTGACCAACACGACTTGGACACTGACTCCCAGAGTGAAACGGATTCTGAATCTCATGAATTAGAGAGTGGAGCAAGTTCACAGTCAAAACATTCGGAAGGACCGAGCACATCAACCGATGATAGCTCCTCCGAGAGTGAAGAGGACACCAACGAGGACTCCTTTAGTGAGCCAGATCTAAATGCAAATCAAAAGCAGGTCTCAAATAAGAAAAAGAAAAACCTTAAGAGGCGTCGATATCGAGCCAATGTACGTGCTAGGATAAACAAGAAGAGATCCTCAGCAGAATGGCTCAGTTATATAGGAGCATGTGATGCTCATCGAAAATTGGTAGACAATTGGGGTGAATATCTCCAAAATGTTATGTGGTGTAGACCACGACCCCATGACATAGCCCAATTAGAGATCATAGACAAGCCAAAGTTGAGCCGCACTGCAAGGAGGCGTCAAAACCAAGAGTTAGCTCGACAACACAAGAAAGCAGAAATGGAAGCACAAACCAACGCACAACCAGAATCCACAGACTTGCATCCTGCACCAGAACATTTCAAATCTTACACCATAGGGGAAGCAAAGGTTGTGTACACAAAAGCCCAAAGAATACCTATCGATGGGAATAATGGAATCTATGATGGTCCGGCAATAGTTAAAGAAATAGAATTAGCTGACCCCGGTGAAGAATCAAAACCTGTTTTTATTGCCCAAGACCTCACAGAAGTTGAAGAGGCGGTCCTCAAAGAGCTTCTCAAGGAATTCAAGGACGTATTCGCTTGGACATACCATGATATGAAAGGTGTCCCGCCTTCTGTGGTCCAACATACAATCCCTATGATTAGCACTGCGAAGCCAGTACAACAAAGACCCTACCCGATGAATCCTAAGTACGCAAAGATCATTCAAGAAGAACTAGAAAAGCTTATCAAATGTGGGTTCATATATCCTATTGAACACTCTGAATGGGTGTCGCCAATAGTTATCGTGCCAAAAAAGAATGGGAAACTCAGGGTGTGCGTGGACCTCAAAAAAGTTAATGCAGCTACTAGAAGAGACCATTACCCCCTACCATATTCCGAACATGTACTCGAAAGAGTTGCAGGCAAGGAAGCTTATAGCTTTCTAGATGGGTACTCAGGCTACAACCAAATCACGATAGCGCTAGAGGACCAAGCTAAAACTGCCTTCATCACAGAATTTGGCGTGTTTGCATTTCGTGTGATGGCTTTTGGCTTAACAAATGCCCCTGCTACATTCCAACGATTAATAAACACTGCTTTTAAAGAATATTTGAGAGAGTTTTGTGAAGCTTTCTTAGACGACCTTTGTGTTTACTCTTCTTGGAAAGAACATCTATCATGTTTGCGAAAGGTGTTTGAAAAATGTAGGTTATATCGTATCTCATTGAACCCGTTCAAATGCCAATTTTGGGTCAAGCATGGAGTTATTTTAGGGCATATAGTATCCAAGAATGGTATCTCAACCGATGAGAGCAAAATTAAAGTGATTCTAGAGTTACCACCACCAACCAATTACAAGGGAGTTCAAAGGTTCATGGGACACGTGGGTTATTATCGACGGTTTATTTTATTTTTCGCTGAGATAGCACGTCCTTTGTACAAGCTTCTCATTGAATTTAAATGGACTGAAGAGTGTGACCAGGCCTATGAACAATTGAAGAAAACACTAGCAAGTGCTCCAATTTTAAGGACACCTAACTGGGATGTCATTTTCCATGTGCATATTGATGCATCAAACTTTGCTATTGGGTGTGTTCTCACTCAACCAGGAGAACATAAATTGGACTATCCCATTAGCTTTGCAAGCCGTCAATTGAACGATGCTGAAAGGAACTACACCACTACAGAGCGAGAAGGTTTGGCAATGGTTTATGCAGTAAAGAAATTTCGCTACTACCTTCTGGCAAACAAGTTTGTATTTTATGTGGATCATCAAGCGTTGCTGTATCTGGTAAACAAGCCATGCTCCACAGGAAGAATCACACGATGGTTGTTAATTCTTCTTGAGTTTGATTTCACGATTGTAGTGAGACCCGGTAAAAGGCACGTCATGGCTGATCATTTGTCTCGCATACCCAATGGTGAAGCCCCTACAGGAGTTGATGATGAATTACCTGATACTTCCCTATTCATAGTTGAGACTATGCCTGAATGGAGTGAGAACATTGTTAACTTTTTAGTTAATGGTTTTCCACCCAAGGAACTTCGTAAGGATATCGCTCGAAGGCTAGTAAAAGAATGTGAACCCTATTGTTTGATTGCCGGAACCCTGTATAGATTAGGCAAGGACGATATTCTTAGGCGTTGTGCCCGCGAGGATGAATATTTGTATATCTTGCAAGAAGCACATATGGGCATAGCAGGAGGACATTTTTCAGGGGACCTGACTGCTAGAAAGGTGCTGCAATCAGGCTATTGGTGGCCAACTTTATTTAAGGATGCATCACTTTTTACAAAAGGGTGTGATGAGTGCCAACGTTACAAGACCACACAGCGCAAGGACAGAATGCCCTTACATCCTATTAAAGTAACCCAACCATTTGAAAAATGGGGCTTAGACTTTGTAGGTCCAATTAGTCCCGCAGCTCGCAACACTCAATCTCGATATATTCTAGTTGCTACGGACTATGTAACAAAGTGGGCTGAAGCTAAGGCTTCACAAAAAGCTGACGCGAGGACAACAGCTAAGTTTCTTTTTGAGAACATTATCACAAGATTTGGTTGCCCTTTTGAAATTGTTAGTGATAATGGTACCCATTTTATAAATGAGGTAATAAGAGAGCTTACCACGACCTTTATGATATCCCACCATAAGTCTACACCTTATTACCCGCAAGCTAATGGACAAGCCGAGAGCACCAACAAGACTCTAATCTCTATTTTAACCAAGACGGTAGAAGCTCATCGCACTGATTGGGATTTGAAGTTGACATCTGCTCTATGGGCTTATCGTACTGCTTATAAAGTGGCTATTAATTGTACGCCATTCAAAATGGTATACGGACAAGAAGCGGTTATGCCTTGGGAGTTTGTCATTCCTAGTCTTAGGGTAGCTTCGCAAGAAGGATGGAATGGTAACCCCTTAACCGAGCGTTTGTTTATCTTAGAAAAACTAAACGAAGAGAGACAGTTGGCTGTGCAAAATGCTCTTGTGAAAAGGATAGGAGAAAGAAGTGGTTTGATCGCCATGTGAAGGACAAGGATATCAAGGTTGGTGATAAAGTCCTTATGTATGGAGTACGTAAAGAGAAGAAAAAGTTGAAATATGCTGGTAAAGGACCATATAGAGTATGTGAAATTACCCCACAAGGTACCCTTCGTGTGGAAACTCTTGATGGAGTTGAAACCATTGGATTCCTCAATGGGAGTAAATTCAAAAGATATTATGATCCTTTAAGCCAAGAAGAACTACGAGCCATTCATCAAAAGAAGGCCGCCAAAGCACAAACCGAGTTAAACAAGATACAAGCTCAAGCTGAGGCTAAGGAGCGACAACAACGTATAAGACAAAAACGAGAGGCTAACCTTGGGGTCACAAATGCATTCCACGTGGAAATCGAAGAGGATGGGTTGGACTCTGACACACCTCTACGATACCCCATTGAGTTAAATAGTGCCTATGGAAAAGTGCTATATAACGCCTTATTGGACACGGGTGCTAAATACAATCTGTTATCCTATGGGGTGTGGTGTCAGTTAGGGAAGCCACCTCTATCTGAGAGTATTATCCAAGTCAAGGGTGTCAACAAGAAAAAAACTACGATTTTTGGAATCTGGCACACTTCTGTCAGTTATGACAATGGGGTGGTAGCTCAAGACTTTTTGGTCATGCCTACTGGAACTATGGAGGGTAATATAAACCTAGGCCGCACGTGGATGATAGCCACCAAATGCACTATTGATTGGGGGACTGGGGGTGTTACAACGCAAAAACCAACTCTTAGCCCTACCACTCAAGCCATAGTCCCTCAGATATTGCCCAAGGAAATAAAACCCAAGACATTGCATGTCCAGGAGGTTGAACCATACATCCCCATAGCCCAACTCTCTAGAGCTTCAACTGATGTAGTTGAAAGAAAGCTTGAGACACACAAGAACCATCCTAATATAACAGAGAAAAAACATACAAGTGGGTCCCTAAAACCTCTGTAGTGAGCATGGTTGATGCAAAAAAACGGAAACCTAGTAAGAACCGTACCACTCACTCCAAGAAATGTAAAGAAACGCTGCGTTGGATTCCTAAACGACTATTGGAAGCCCAAGGATACTATGAAGGAAATGATCAAATCTGGGTGCCCAAACGTAAAGTGTACTCTTACCTGTCACCTGGCCCATGTAAACCCAATCCTGTGGCTCCAAAACAAATTGAAAATCGCGGAAAGGAAAAAATCATGGAATGTTACACACCCGTTCTAGAGCTAGTTTGGGTACCAAAGAAAGAACGATTTGTTCCACCTAGCTCAGGAACAGGGAAATCAAATGAAGCTTCTTGCTCTTCATGTAGTTCCTATATGCAAATAGAAGCTTCGACACAACCTCCACCTACCACTGTACATATCCATCCAAGCACGAAAGAGTTTGCACCTTCCGGGGTAAGTTCACCACCTACAACAACGTTGCAAATAAAATCCTGGGAGAGTACCTTACCACCCTTACAACTTGACGAGGCACCTAGGGTAATAGAAAACTACTGGCAAAAATCCTCACCTATTACCAACTGGAACAATTGGTTTCAAAGGGTGACAAGCTCATTTCAAACGGTATGATCTACCCAAGGAAGGGGGAGTGTTTGCTGACAGTCATCATTCATTTGTTTCCCTCTCAACCTTTTTCCCTGACCTCTCAATCTCCGATCTTAGGGAATGTATATATATAGCCTTATACTCGCAAAAAAACAAAAATAGTAAAGAGCAAGAGCGCCTAGCAATGAGAGAGCACCCTATCAGATCTTACATATAAGTCCAAATTTACCGTGTCAAGTCAAGCAACACACAAAAACAACTCTTATGTTTTAAAGGCCTAACCAAATCTATCTGTCTTGTCAGAAATGGCTACTTCACCAGAGGCATGCACTTCTATTTTTGATGAAAGGTACCCCTTGTCTTTTCAACAAGTGTTCTACGTATGCTACCCTATACTTTCTTGCGAATGGGATTTGATAGAGAGCCTTGCATGTGAGAGAAATTTTGAGGAGTTAGAATGGCTGATACGTCTATGGCTAACTAGTGATCCCTACCCAGTAGCGAATGTGTCTCCAATGGCACATGCTTATTCTTTTGCACAAGATGAGTATCCACGCATCACGAGGTTCTTGATTAGCATGCTTGCACAAGAGGATGATGAAGAGGAACTAATAGAGACCGAGGAAGACTATGGCCTCACGGACAACGATTTTATTTATCTAGATGATAAGGATAGAGGCCTAGCCTTAGGGTGGCCACCCGGTTTATATAATATCCTCTTTCCTTGATTCTAAAAGGGGTGACAGATAGGTAGGTTAGGGGTCTAGATTGTGTTTTGAGTTTGTTTTTTAGGAGTTTTAATTTTTCCCACTGATGTGCCTCCTGGAGGTATTCCTTTTGTTTCCTAGTGTGTACAGGAGCGTGTTGCTATTGATAGGATTTGGACCTTCATGGAACCTTTCTCTCGTTCACACTTCAAATCAAGCGCGACCATCAACACAAACAGGTGTTTCTTATCCATTAGCATTGCCCTTATCTTTTTTGCATCCATGTTTGTCTGCTTTGATTGTGATTGGTAGCATAATATTCAGCGCATTGGTTAGTATCAAACATTTAATTCAATGTAGTGTTTTGTCATAATCACTTGTTTAGGTGTAAAAATCAAGCAGTCCGACTAAGCTAGTTTGACCAAGCTAGGTATTAGAAATCTTCTCTTAATACCATGGGGAATGCCTTCCTAATAATCAATGGTTACTTAGGTTCTTAATCCGATTTAGGCAGCATTGTATGAAATGTACTAGGGCTTTCTAGTGGGCTTAACCCTATTGACCATTAGCTTAAGTATTATAAAGGGAGTTTACTAATGTGATGAGCCTGGGGAGGGTAACAGTGTTATATGACCCCCCAAAGTTACAAAATTAAAATGATGAAAATGAACAAACAAAAAATCAAAGTGCCACAATGTAAAATTTTAAGCTGGAAGAGAAATCTCAGCTTGATTTGGTACTTCACTCACATGTATTGCCTATGGTACTAGAGCCCTAGAGGTTCCCAGTGTGGGCGCTTTTCCTTGAAAAGCAAAAAACCCAAGGCATAAAAAATAAGCACACACATCATAATTGAATCACTGTGAAAAGACCTTGGGGGGTCAAAGAAAAAGTAATCAGTCAGGCGATGATTTCATGAGAAATTCCTTTTATGGTAGCTTAACTACAAGGTTTTCTAGATATAGCCTCTAGTCAGCCCTTGAACATGAATACTTGGCTCTCGCGATTAAACAACTTAATTGACCACAGAAAATTAAGAAGCTTACCCATGGTATTAATATTCGATCTCTAGTGCTTTTCGACCGTCAAATTAGCGACCCCAGACTTGTTTAATTTTTTGCCTTTACATCTGTTTATGCATTTGATTACATTGCAATTTAATGTTCATTGCTAACAAATTGTTTGAAATTCTTTTACCAATCAATTTTTCTATCTAAAACTGCATATGCTTTTTAAGAGAATGCAATTACTGTGCCAATGTTGTTTGATTTTGCAGTGACTGAAGAAGGCTAAGGACATTTATCTCAAATGCTCTTCCACCTCGACGATCCAGCTTCAACTCAATAGCTTCCGAGGACGGAATCTACATCAGGAAGGGGGGCATGTTAACCCTCACGGCACACGGACACCCATCACCTACGATGGACGCGTATTATGTATTTGGTAGAGTCAGGTACCGGGATTGTCGGACCAATAGGGAAAGGTAGAGTGATCGCCGATGAGAGGCGCACTTTAACTTGGACATTCAAGGGATTAGTTGGTTAAGCATGGGCGCCCAAGTGTGAATGGGGTGAGCTCCTATAAAAGCCAACTAAACCTAATTTTTACTCATTCTCTCATTTGTGCAATTGAAGAGTGCTCTTGCTCCATCTCTATCTTCTTCTTCTTCACCTCCTTGTGTGTGTGTGTGAGAGAGAGAGAGAGAGGGAGAGTGTGTGTGCGATCGAGCATTACGAAGGCACGACGGCGGCGAAGCGGTTGAGCGCGGCACGACTGCAGCTTCTTCTTCATCGCGGCGAGGAATCCACCATGAAGGCGAGCGTAGAGCGGTGAGTGACACACCCTTTGTTTTCTTGAGCTTGCTAGTTTAGGCTTGTTGTGTGCTTGGAGCCGTTTGTGGCTCGCATACGGTGTATTGGCAAGTCCCTTGCTTCGACAGTGCGGCAAGGAGCGCACAGTTGTGCAGGGGGATGACAAGCTCATGACGGCTCAGGTAGAGCTCGGACCATCGTGAGCATGAAGACGAAAGTGCTCAGTATGTCACGGTGCTCCTTTTTGGCATTATTCCGGGCAGATTTTGCGTTGGTCAACTCTGCCATGCCATGCCATCAAGAGTGGTTTTTATGCCCTAGCAACGACGGTGCCGTCGTTCCTAAGGGAGGGGAGTTATTTATGGAGTGGACGAGCATGAACGTGAGGGGAGAGATTATTTATAAAAGCCAAGCGTGAAGAGAAGCCAAGAGGGGAGCAGGAGGAAGCAGGGTGGCGATATTTTTCGAAAATAAAAAACGTGACTCTTAAAACGTACGGGTTGGTTTGTATAAAAGATAACTCAAAAGGTCAACCCCCTCTCTCTTCCCCTTGTCCTTTCTGCTTTCTCTCTCCCCTCAAGCTCGCCCACTCTCTCTCTCTCTCTCTTGTCCTCGACTAATCCTCGGTTAGGAGCAAAGGGAGAAGCTCTCTCTCTCTCTCTCACTCTCTCTCTCACTCTCTCTCTCTCTCTCTCTCTCTCAGCAAAGGAATCTCTCTCTCTCGTGCTTGAGAAGTAAGACTCTTGGAGAGGTGAGGTGAATAAAAGCAAGCAAAGGGAGGATCTCTTTCTCTCGTCCTTGGATCAAAGCGAAAAAAAGCCTCTCTCTCTCGACCTTGGTGAAGCAATCCGACTCTCTCTTATTCCTTAAGGATAAAGTAAGCTCACTCTATCGAGCTCGATAATATAAATCACCAAGGGCATATGGATCCTGAAGGGAATCAAAGCAAGTGGATTAGAGGGGAGTCAAAATTTATAAGCGTCGATTAAGGCAGTGGAAAGCAAATAGAGCAGGAAGCATGAAAATTGAGGCAGTGAATAGAATTAAAGCTTCCAGAATCCACGGAGCAGTTGAAGCAGTTAAAGTGGTAGAGGAGAGTTTCCATTACTGTCATCAGCTAGAGATTGATTAATCATTGTGGTAAGCCCGGTGTTGTTAACGGCCCGGTTAATTTTTAAAGGGAGCTTAAACTCCTATTTACTAATTAATCCAAGTGTTGGTGCTGCTAATAGCCCGCCTTGGCTACTAATTACATTGTACTTAGAGCTTGAACTAATTAATTGAAGATTACAGTGATTGCCAGAGCCATTTGCATTTGTTGTTCTTGTTATCTCTCTCTCACACCTCTCAATGCCAAAGGCCCGATGCCTGCTCGGCTCACGTTTCAAACACATATTCCTCGACATCGCTTACCAAACTTGCCGGCATTTCTCTCGCATAGCCCCATAAATGCCAAGTGAGGGAAATTTCGGTAAATTTGGTCGACATTGCTATGAGATTACTCCATGTTGGCACCAAAATTTGCATGCATGGGAGGTGTGCACTCTTCCTCAAGTGTGTAAATTTTGGTGACCAAACGACGTCGTCTCGATGCGGCGCCAACAAAACTTGCCATAATTTCTCTTGTATGGCCATAAGGCGTCAAGCAACAAAAATTCCGGCTAGTTTGGTTGGCGCCGCTCTGTGATGAAATTGTTTGGGTGCCTAAATTTGCACGCATGGGGGGTCTGCTCTATCCCCCACGCATAAAAATATTGGTGGCCAAACGATATCGTTTTGGAGCGGCGGCAACGAAAATTGCCTGAATTTCTATGTATACCATAAACGTCAAAGTGAGGGAAATTCAGCACGTTTGGTTGGCGTTGCTATGAGATGACGCCATCTTGGTGCCAATATTTGCATGTGTGGGGGGCATGCACTCTTCCCCTTGTGTGAAAATTTTGGTGACCAAATGACGTCGTCTCGGAGCGTCGCCAACAAAACTTGCCAGAATTTCTCTTGCATGGCCATAAGGCATCAAGCGAGCAAAATTCCGGCAAGTTTGGTTGGTGTCTCTTTGAGATGACGTTGTTTGGGCGCCAAAATTTTCATGTGTGGGAGGTGTGCACTATTCTCCACGCATACAAATTTTGGTGGTCAAATGACGTCATCTAGGAGCGGCGCCAACGAAACTTGCCGAAATTTCTCTTGCATGATCGTAAGATGTCTTAATGAGAGAAATTTCGACAAGTTTGGTTGGCGTCGCTATGAGATGATGCCATCTTGGTGCAAAATTTACACGCATGGGGCCTACACTCTCCCCTAAGTGTGAGAATTTTGGTGACCAAACGACATCGTCTTGAAGCGGCACCAACAAAACTTGCCAAAATTTCTCTTGTATGGCCATAAGGCGTCAAGAAAGCAAAATTCCAACAAGTTTTGTTGGTGTCACTCTTAGATGACGTCGTTTAGGTGCCAAAATTTGCATGCATGGGGTTTTTCTCTATCCACCACGCGTGCAAATTTTGATAGCCAAACGACGTCGTCTTGTACCGGCGCCAACGAAACTTGCCAAAATTTCTCTGGCATGACTATAAGACATCAAGTGAGGGAATTTTCGGCAAGTTTGGTTGACGTTGCTTTGAGATGATGCCATATTGGCACCTAAATTTGAATGCATGGGGGGTGTGCACTCTTCCCCAAGCATGCAAATTTTGGTGACCAAACGACGTCATCTCAGAGCGACGCCAAAAAAACTTGCCAGAATTTCTCTCGTATGGCCATAAGGCATCAAGCGAGAAAAATTTTGGCAAGTTTGGTTGGTGCTGCTATGAGGTAACGCCATCTTAGCGCCTAAATTTGAACGCATGGGGGGCGTGCACTCCGTGAACATTTTGGTTCCCAAACGCCGTCATGATTTGAGGGATCTTAGCTTTATACAGGACAGTGGTAGGACATGTACACACTACTCAGGTCATGTCTGACATGCATATGGTTCACTCCACCATTGGGGTGAAGCAGTGTTGTCCCCTATCTCCGACTCTCTTTGGGATATATGTGGATGAGTTTTCAGATTATGTACATACAGAGGGTGATAGAGGTGCTCAGCTGGCAGGGACATGAATTTCGTTGCTATTATATGATGATGAGATTGTGTTGATCTCCGATTCTCTAGAAGGGATGCAGTGTCATTTGGATGCATTGCATGTATCGGCACAGGACAGTGGATTGTCTGTGAACCTTGGTAAGACTAAGGTAATGGTGTTTAACACCACAACGCAGTGGGTAGGGATGTCCGCCCCCACTTTTACATATGGTCAAGAGACTGTGGAGTATGCAAATACATACACTTATCTTGGGGCAATTTTTAGTGGTTTAGTATTTTTCTTGAGGCGTGCAGCAGATACACGATTGACCAGAGCCTACACAACATTGGGGAGACTTGAGAGGATATGTTCGCAGGTTCAGTTCCAAGAATCTCGGACAAAGCTTTGGCTCTTTGACACTTTGGTCAATTCGGCCATGCTATATGAAGTGGATATATGGGCCCCCTCAGTTGATCATCATAACACAACTGGCAGTACTAGTGGATGGAGATGTATGGAGAAGCCCTTGGTGTCTATGATTTCACAGATGATTAGGGTCAATGCCTCAATACCACATGACATTGTTTGGGTGGAGCTCTCTGCTTCTCCATTGGTAGTGGAGGCACTCATTTGATTAGTTTCATTTATGCATAGCACTTGGGCTCTCTCTACAGAGAGATATGATCGATTAGCACTAGAGTCTTCGCAACAGAGATAGATCATGTTGGTATGCAGAGATGGAATCTTGGTTTTAGTTACATGGCTTTAGTATGGACCAGCTGCTCCCATTTCAATACTCTCTAGATGCACCCTCCATCCCCCTCACTAGGGCAGAGATTACTAGGCTCATCAGACAGGACTTGATTAAGTTGGATACAAAGAGGACATGGATACAGCCTACACATGACCTAGATACGAAGATGAATTTCTATAGAGAGCATCTTCTCCAACTCCTGGAGGATGGTTTTGTGATCAGACCAGGATACATGGATACTCATCTATCCCACGGGATACGATGTGCTATTGGTCAGATACGCACATTCTCACATCAGTTAGAGATCAAGACAGGCCGATTTAGAGGAGTACCCGTTGAGTCCAGGATTTGCCAAGTGTGCCAAATAGAGCCAGAGATAGAGCTAAATTACATATGTCATTGCCCAATATACTATGAGATACGAGGCCGCTTTCATTGTCTACTAAGAGAGGGTTTTGGGCCACTTTCTACAGCCATGAGATACCAAGATCAGAGATGCCTTGAATTATACTTACTGGAGATTCACAAACACAGAGAGGACCACGGATGATTGCTGAGCGATTTCCAATGGGGTATTGTGCACAAGTAGAGCCCTGTGAGTGTAGCATATCCTTTTTGTGGAGGGGGTAGGTGAGTAATAGGAAGTGTGAGGTGCTAGAGAAGCCCAATGGTGCCAACAAGGGAAAAAAAAACAGCGTTCCGTCAAGAAAGGGTCCGGGAGCGGGCATGGTGTTGAGCAGCAGCCCCGGTTGGGGAGGTTGCAAGGTCCGCCACACCTCCAAAAACTATCCAAAGTAGCCCCCTTCTGAGAGCAAGGTAGATAGACCTGAACACCAGTCCCATAGCCAGCCCTTTTGAAGAAGGCCAACCCCAAACACTTGCTTCTACCAATCCACGGCCTAGGAAAAATTTGGAGAAGGCATTTGATTAGGATGAGGAGAAGGATCAGACAATGCCAGCACAACCCATGTCCTACCACAAAAAAGAATTAGAGGTTGCAGTTGCAAAAACGAAAGGCAAACAACTCCTTGATGAGGAGGTAGGTGACACCAAGTTGAAGTAGGGGCAGCCGAATGATACAAAAATGAAAGCAGGATAGCCAAGTGAGTGCAACAAAGATGACACGGAGATTGAGGGTAGTAGCATGCAGTTCATGTCATCCGGGTCGATGCCATATGTGGAGGTGTTCTTGCCCAATGGGAAGCTTGCCCGACAATGTCGTGCAAGTGATGAATACCTTGGATGGTTTTTCTTTGAGTTGGTGAGGTGGAGAATGGAGAAGCATCTCATGAGAGAGCATGGCCTTGACATACACTTCAGCTCCTTGATCTTTTTCACTGCCAAACCTTAGGACGACGTGCTCCTTATCATCCCCCACACCTGGCTCTTATGCCGAACATTAGTTGGCTAGGTTTTTTGGAGCTTAGGCCAATTGTCTATCCTCGGACAACTCATGCTAGATTACTAGGAGGTCAAGACAACCTTCTCAACAAGCATAAATAGCCTTAATAGGCACATATGAGAAGGCTATTGTTGAAGTCTATAAAAGGAGGACTGTCAAGGGGCAGATTGGTGGGAAAAAGATGGGGATAATAAAGGGTAGAGTTGTTGCTCCACCTTGCTCCTTGAAAACCTTCCAATTCTCCCTCTATCTTATTTGGTGCTCTGTACAACAACACTACAGAGAGCCAATGATTGTGGGGCTACACTGGAGGTGACTCTCTCTCTCTCTCTCTCTCTCTCTCTCTCTCTCTCTCTCTCTCTCTCTCTCTCTCTCTCTCGTGTAGACATGTGTGCACATGTGCACACACACAGACACACACACACACACCAACCAACCATGGTGTCCAATCGGCCCCTAAAGGTTCTCCATCAGAGCCAACCCTAACTTCCTATCATAAGAGCTCTCTCTCTCTCTCTCTCTCTCCCCCCCCCTATTTGGTGCACCTCAGACCTTTGCAACAACCACGTTGCTTATGCCAATAGTTGGGAAGCACAAGGAACACCTTTCTCAATGCCACGACGATTCACCTTATCAAGTTCTTGGGCTCACTCACCACCAAATATGGTCATCCACATCAAAATGATAAGCCCTAGCAAGTCGTCATCATAACCCCTACAACCACTACTGCCACCCAGTGAGAGTTGAGCATCGATGAGGGTTCTCTCTCTCTCTCTCTCTCTCTCTCTCTCTCTCTCTCTCTCTCTCTCTCTCTCTCTCTCTCTCTCTCTCTCTCTCTCTCTCTCTCTCTCTCTAGTGGCAGGTTTGGCCAAGAAGCAAACCAATTAAGCTCTAGTTGACAAATTGACTACAATCAACAAAGGATAAAAGGGCTATCATGAGTGTATATAGGAAGTGATAGATGGCAAGGAGGTAGCCAAGTAAGGGAGCTAGCAATCATGATAACACTACATAGTTGGTAAGAGATATAAATGGAGCTACAATAGAGGGTGCAATATGGTGGTTGAATGCAAGGATGTTAGCAGGTAGGCAAAGAGGGGAGAGGGTGATAATGATTGAGACAGATGGCAAAGAGGACACCAAGAGGTGTGGCCTTGGAAGCTGAGAAGCCTCTCAAAAGTTTAATTGCACCCAGAGCAACGAAAGTAAGGATGTTTTTATTCAAATCTATGGAAGTGTGTTCATACATACTATGAATTCATCCATTTGAGACAATCATGAATGCTCTTTAGCTGTACAATTAGCAAGAATGGTTACTATTCTATCTTGGGGGATTCACTACTTATAACGAGTAGATGTCACTTGCATGCACCAAATTCCTCGTATATACCCCTATATACGGGGCCATCCATTGTGAAATGCACCTTTTCTCCTTCCTGTAATCCCCCTAGTGTATACTCACGTGATACCATAATGTAAGGCTTAGTGAATCAACTGTTCTAAGAGTACAATGATGCTGGCGTCAACGGACGAGGGGGTGGGAGCTCTCAGTCACCATAATTAATTTTCACATGGGAAAATATCACCGCATCATGACCTTATGTGAGGGGCAATCGAGAGTATATGACGCTGTGAGCGGGATGAAAACACACACAGCGCCTCTATAACGACCCGACACACACTCTTGGGAAGATACACACACACACTATGGGGCACCACTCGGCTTACACAACACACCTGGCCGAGACAGGGAACACACCTCTGGAGTGAGAGGAGAGAGACTATCCACTTGCCCACTCCACACAGAGACACACACACACACACACACATACACACACAAAACTCAGCTCAAAAGAGGAGAACTTCTGATGTTTAGATACAAATGAGCTTGGGCCAACACCAATGGGGCAAACAGCTCACACAATATGGGTAAAAGATACCAGATACAATCACAAATTGGAGAAGAAGCTTCACTCACCGGAGAAGATTACACAGAAAAACAGCAGAAAAAGAGTGAGGAATTTGGCAAAATGGACAGTGCCATCGCGTTCGGAACGGCCCAAAACCCCAGTCTACAATGTCAAAGTGCTCAAATCCGACCTAAAGAATGTGAGCGGGATGAAAACACACACAGCGCTTCTATAATGACCCGACACACACTCTTGGGAAGATACACACACACACTATGGGGCACCACTCGGCTTACACAACACACCTGGCCGAGACAGGGAACACACCTCTGGAGTGAGAGGAGAGAGACTATCCACTTGCCCACTCCACACAGAAACACACACACACACACACATACACACACAAAACTCAGCTCAAAAGAGGAGAACTTCTGATGTTTAGATACAAATGAGCTTGGGCCAACACCAATGGGGCAAACAGCTCACACAATATGGGTAAAAGATACCAGATACAATCACAAATTGGAGAAGAAGCTTCACTCACCGGAGCAGATTACACAGAAAAACAGCAGAAAAAGAGTGAGGAATTTGGCAAAATGGACAGCGCCATCACGTCCGGAACGGCCCAAAACCACAGTCTACAATGTCAAAGTGCTCAAATCCGACCTCGGATGAGCAGTTTACGGCCAGAACAGGCTCCAAAATGAGCAAAAACACACCTGCGGCTGTTCCTCCTCTCTTCTCCACGTTTTTTCTGGTCTTCTCTCAGTTTTTTCAGTTCCCACACTTAGATTTTTTAGTTGGGCACCCTTGGCCTTTTAGATGACCTCAAACGGACCCCGAACAGGCCAAAAACTGACCTCGCAGTGCATAGTTGTCACCTTTTTGCATCATTCGCACACCTGGCACTCAGCTTTTTTCCAATAATGCACCTCGCCACCACGTAAAGTGGCCCCAAGAAAAGGTCCTCAGGATGACCTTTCTGCATAATTCTCACAAGCAAACACCCACGTTGTGTCCGTCCTCATCTGCGTGCAAATATTGACCTCGTTCACCCTCCTAACGCCACTAGATGCCATCTGACGCACCTGCTGACCTCACGTCGTCGGCCCGCGGATAGCTTCCTCGAGAAGTTTTACGCGCTATAAACTCCTCATTATTGTAGAAAAACACAGTGGTACTGGTAATAGTGAAAATCGATGCACTATGTACACCCTGTCCTACCTGTACACATGTGGGCCCCACGTAACCACCTGGCTAAGGAAAATGGGCAATCCTTTATTTGATGCACCATGCATGTATATGTACATATGTGCAATCCCTTGCTCCAAAAAACTCCTGACAACGCGAACCCATTATGTAGGTATGTGTGGATGGGAGAAAGGGATTGTCGACCTAATGAAGGGGGCCAAGAGATGTACTACCTTCCAATAGCACCTACCTAGGTATGCGATGCATGTGCACGTGGTGAGCGCACACACACACCAATGCTTGTTAAAACCTAGGTTTAATCCCACATTCATTTTTGATATTTACTTTTTAAAATAAATAGGTTTTCAGACAATTGGAGACTCCCTTCTTCATAAGGAACCTTGCCTTCGGCTCTAGATGGCTTGAAAATGAGGACCTAGTAACGGATATTTGTATTGTGAGAGCTACGGTGTTAAGAGAATTCTCGCATTCCAAAAATATGCTTCTTTTTTTCAAGTAAAAATGATCCCCTAAATGCTAGGGAGGTAATAGATACCTGTTGGTTGTATATCCTTACCAGAAGGAAGTAGTGAAGTATAAAAGAGATGGTTGTAGTACCCTGTTCAAAGGATATGCAAGGGTTGGTGTGTAATTCTTGATTAATTCAAATCAAACTCCTTAGAGTTTTTTTTTTCTTACTACCTTTTAATATAAAGTTGTAGGTAATAACCTTCAAATCTCAAAGAGGTTTTGGTGTTTTTATGCAAATAATTTCTCATTACGTCCATAAACCTATAACCTTTTCAACTTAAAGGTTTTCCAAGTTTTTGGAGAAAAAAAAATCAAGCCCTGCCTCCCCCCCACTCTCTCTCTCTATCTCTCTCTCTCACACACACACACACACACACACACACACACAAACTCACTCTCATTAACACACAAACACAAATAGAGAAACTCTCTCTCTCTCACACACACACACAATCTCTCGTTCTTTCTCTCTCTCTCTCTCTCTCTCTCTCTCTCTCTCTCTCTCTCAGTCACTCACTCACACACACACACATTCTCTCTCACACACGCATAGTGTTCTCTCTCTCTCTCTCTGTGTGTGTGTGTGTGTGTGTGTGTGTGTGTGCTATTTTTTGACCTAGTGAATAGCAGTCCACTCTTTTGACCATAACGCGCTCATTTGGACTCCGATTTAGGTGATCTATAGCCTCAATCGAAGAGCACAAATCCCTCTGTGCATTGATGTAAAGAAGGTTTTTTTTTGTGTAATGGAAGGCTTTGCTTTAACAACATCTCAGAACTGAAAAAACTATCAAAACTTTTTGTTTTTGTTGCCGACTTGAAGGCAATGTCAGACAAAACTCGCAAGGGTAAAAAATCCACACTCGCCATGGAGAATGATGCAAAATATCCAAGGAATTTGGATGCTAATCCAACCACATCGTCTACAGCAGCGCAATCAATGATCATGGTTTACTTGATCTCATTACAAGAAACCGTCAACAAGCAAGTTGAAGAGTTGCATACACTTGCAATGGAGAATGACACTTTAAGAGTTCTCGTTGTGGAGAATGAGCACCTCATGAAGGTTCTTGAAATGCAAACAACACGCTTGATCCATCTGGAGAATGAAGTTCAAGAATGTAAATGCTCTCTTGTTGACATGAATGTATTGAAAGAGCGCTTGAGCAAAGTTGAGAGTGATTATGTATTGAAAGAGAAAACGATAGATACAATACGACATGATGTATGTGAGATGATAAATGCATCCAAAACATGGGCTGATATATGTAAGGATAATGTGGTTTCTACATCTCCTATCACGCAAGCTGTTGTCCAAGCAAAGAATGTAGAGAATGTGGACTCTCAAGAATTGCAAGAACGACAAAAACGCTCAAAGAACATCGTCATTCGTGGAATCAAGGAGGAAAGCATGGAAACACCCCAATCTCTTGCGGTTGCTATTGAAAGATTTTTTGCTACACACTTTGGCATGTCGGGAATCATGGCTTATGGTGCATATCGAGTTGGAAACCAAGGAGTCCCTCACTGAGGAGAAAGACTTATTGTATGTACCATGGCTGATGAGGTAAAAAGAAAGATCATCCTTGACAATAGTTGGATCTACCTTAAAGGAACTGGTTGTAATGTATATGAGGATCGCACTCTTATGCAACAAAATGTACGTCGCAAAGCATATGAGGAAAGAAGCAAGAAGGTTAAGGTGTCATCTCAAGAAGAAAATCCACTTGAGGAGGATGCAAGTCCACCCAACAAATAGGGACACATGATCTATGAGACCAACTCACGCTTGCGAATAAGCTTTTGGAATTGTAACGCGTATCCATGGAATGTAGGAATTGGCATTGATAAACTTACCAATGACTCTGATGTGATACTTCTCGTCAAAACATGGGAGCATGATGCACAACGAATTCTTGGATTTGACAAATACGATATGCATTCTTTGATGTGGGCCAAAAATGCTAAGCAACAAAGAGGCCAAGGAGACGTAGCATGTATGACCAAAAAGGGTTTGAAAGATGTTTACATTGTCCAAGAAGATAAGTATAAACGCTACTTATGACTAAAAATCATCCCACCAAATGGTCAAGTCATGTTTGTGGCTGGTTGCTACATTCCTCACTATGACTCCAACTTTTATGCTCGCTTGGGTATGGATAGAGATCAGCCCTTTGTTGAACTACAGGAAGACATTGCTCATTACAAGGGTCAAGGTGAACTCATTGTTTTTGGAGACATGAATGCTCACACAAATACGTTACAATACGACACACAACAAGTCGACATGCCGCATGTCTCAAGAAGAATGGATGACTCATACATGTATAATCAAAGTTTTAATGATGCAAAAGAACTGGATCACTATAGAAAATCGCTTCTACATATGTGCAATAGTACTGGAATGCTCATTGCAAATGGTGTATCTCTATGGCAAGGCACCAATGACTTTACATATAGAAAGCACAATGGTGATAACGTGATTGACTATATGTTGTTCTCGAAAGCCACTCTAGAATGCATACAAAGCTTTAAACTTGGTGAATGAAATCCGGAATCGGATCATAGGATGTTATGTATTGACCTCAAGTGTGGTAAACGGCCTGAGCATGTAGCCTCCAATCATGATGTGAATCATTTGTACCTACGTCTAGACTTCAAATGAGCACTTATATATGATGATATGGTGGACCAAATGTTAAGCATGATAGAGCATCAAGAGAAGCCAACATTAGAATGCAAGTAAAAAGTTTTCAAAGAAGTAATTTGCTCTTGTGCGAAGGAAGGAATGCTTTTTGGTGAAACACATGTCTTGCAAAAGGTCTAAGAAGGGGTAGCACCAAGAAGAAATGGTTTGACATGGAATGTAGTCAAGCCTTGATAAGATTGGATGCAAGCAAAGACAAGGAAGTTTACTTGGAATGTTCACACACATACAAAGCACTTGTTCAAAAGAAGAGGAGAAGGTGGGAAGTGAAAAACAACTTCTTTTAGCGCAAGATAAAGCACATGCATGTGGCAAGTTTTGGCAAAATCTAAAAGGCAAGCGTATTGAGAGCTTTGGTGACTTGACTCTTGAGGATATGTATATGCATTGCAAGAACCTCTATGAGTAGCCCAATGTTGATAAGATGGAGAGTTGTAGCTCCCTTCCATTTATGTCTCCCTTCTTTACCATTGAAGATGTATGCTGTGCGCTAGAGAGACTTGCTACTCGCAAGGTAGGGGACCTTCAAGGTGTCAAGGCTGAAATAATTAAATAGACAAGCAAGAAAGCACGATATTGGATATGCAATATGTTTAACCTTGCACTTCAACATGGCATGCCTCATGATTGGAGTGCAAATTGGATCAAACCTTTGCACAAAGGAGGAGATGTAAACAATATGAACATCTATCACACTATAATGGTTGGTTCTTTGATGGAAAATTTATTTGGATGTATCATGGAGATGAAACAAGTGAATGGCCTAAAAATAATGACAAATGTGCGCTTGGCCAAATAGGTTTTTGAAAGCATCATAGCACTATTGATCACCTTGTCACTCTTCAAGTTCTTATGGAAGCGTCTCGATTGAAAGGAAAAAAGTTGTATTGTTGCTTTGTGGATTTCAAGAAAGCTTTTGACATGGTACCACGAGGAAATATTTGGAGACGTATATAAAGCCTTCAAGTTTTGAGAGAATTTATGCATGCAGTCTTTCGCATCTACCAAAAAGTGATATGTCGATTACGTATGGGAGATGGAATTTCAGAATTTTTTGCAAGCACCATTGGTGTCAAACAAGGATGCCCACTTTCCCCAACCGTCTTTGGGCTACTCATTGATGAATTGGAATGCATGGTTCTTGATTTTATGCAGCAAGAAGGCATAGAAGAGGTTAAGATCGGAAATGTGGTGTTCATGCTTTTTCTTTATGCCGATGATGTAGTGCTCTTGCCACATACCTTAGAAGATGCACAAAAGCTTATGAGTGTCTTGGAACGCTTTTGCCTACATAGCGGGGTGATCGTCGTGAATGGATCCAAAACCAAGGTTATACTTGTAAACACCCTCAATGATGAAAATCCATGCATTGTATACAACAATGAGCAACTTGAAGTGGTAGATCACTTTAAGTACCTTGGCCTTGAGGTTCCATCCAATCATAAATGGAAGGATTGTGCAATGCGTTGATACCGGGTTAGCCGCATCGCCCTCTAGCCCGGCCTGAGAGTTAAAGTTCTCAGTTTTCAAAACCCAAAACACAAGAATAAGCCACATTCAGGAGCATGAGGTAACACAAATTAAAAAAAAACTTTTTTTTCTCTTATTACTTCCACCACCAATTCCCCCTTCCTTGCTTGTGCGCGTACAGTAGGCTGCCGCGTTTTTCCTTTTAAACCAACCATCTCTCTATCTCTTACCCTGCTTATCTACCATCTAGCCAATAAAACAAGCCTACATTGTTCTTTTCCATTGGCGGGCCGCCATGCATGAACAAGAGTCAGTCTGTGTGTTGCATTATTTATACACACACACCCTTCACATTTTTTTAATTTTCTCTCTCTTACCCCTCGCTCGTCCATACTCCGCTGGCGGGCCGCCATACCTCACCCCTCCCTCTCTCCGTCATGTCTTCCTTCCACCGGCGGACCACGTAACCTATACTCTCTCTCTTTCTTTCATACTCTCTCTCTAAATCTCTCTCTCTGCAATAATACTCTCTCTCTCTCTCTCTCTCTCTCTCTCTCTCTCTCTCTCTCTCTCTCTCTCTCTCTCTCTCTCTCTCTCATAATCCCCTACCCTTACCCCACCCCGTTGACCCTCAATAACTCCCCCCCCCCTTACTCGCCCACCCTCGGCTAGGAGCGGACTCGAGGCCCCTCTCTCTCTCGCTTTCTCTCTCACGCTCTCTCTGTGTCGAGCACAGGCCGCACAATAGCAAGTTCCCTCTCTGTTATTCCCTCACACAATCCCGCTGCATCACTCTCTCTCTCTCTCTCTCTCTCTCTCTCTCTCTCTCTCTCTCTCTCTCTCTCTCTCTCTCTCTCTCTCGGCCTGTGCAGGTGCCATGCAGCTCCGAGCACTCTCTCTCCCTCTCTCACTCTCTCTCTTATCCACACCCACACACACCACACTCCCTCGCCACTCCCCTCCCCTCACGAGCTCACCATCACCCTCCCTCTCTCTCGCGTTCTCTTCAGCCCATGCGGGCGCGCATAACAGTATTAACCGGGGTTTTTCCCTCTCTCTCTCTTTTACCGGCGCCTAAACACACACACACACACACACACACACACACACACTCCCCCCCTCTCTCCCCAGCGGCCGTGTTCTCTCTCCCCTCTCTCTCTCATTCTCGTTCTCCCTCTCTCTGTTTCTCTGTGCAGCAGGAATTAAAAAAAACCATTATATTTATATATATATATATATTTTTTCTTATACCCCTGTTCCCACGCACACCCTTGCCGTATACACCCACACACTTATACACACACACACACACACACACACACCCCTATAAACACAATTCCACACCCACACCCACGTGCATACGCGCACTCACATATCCACACATACACGCACATGCCATACGCACCCATCAAAGAAAATAGAAGAAAAACACGAAGGAGTCGACGACATCCACATCATCAACAAAAAGAAGACGGCCAACTCGCGCGACGCATGAAATTAACAAGGTGTTTCTTTTCAACTTATAGGATGGACTTTGAATTTGGGGAGAAAGTGTATATGGTACTTGATAATGAAATTGTTGGTATTGGTTGTGTGTGTAGAACACATCCTGATTCCACTTGTGGTTGTACAAAGATAGGGCAAGGAAATGTATCTATACTAGTGGAGTAATGTTTGAAGGATGCGGTCCTCCCTTTTTCTAGAATGGATACAACATCTCTCCAAAGCTCATTATGGAGTGCTGTTCGATGACCTAAGCTTCTTTTGCAGAAATCCATAATGAATGACAACGTAATTGACACAAATGAAAGCTACAGTGTTGATGAACAAGGGGATGATCTTGATCCCCTAGTTACAGATGCAATACCTATTACAAGCCTAGAGTTTGAAATGTCAATACGCGAATCTTGGCAAAATCAAAGGGTCCTTTTAAAGGACGACACAATGATGCACATTGTGAATGAAGGGACCATCTTGTATGTATTTCCACATGATTATTTCAATTTTCAGGTACTTTGGTGATGACTTTGTGGGTGTAGGTATTGAAAGGGAGAAGGCAATCAGTGAGAATATGCCTGAAGTGGGAAGCATTACTTTGCTAAAGTGGCACATCCAACAAACAACCATGTTGGATGGGAGCCCACTACAACGCTTTGTTCATGTTGATGGGATGCATACTAGACGTGAGGATGTATCCAATGATGACAATGCTGGGAAAAAACTTGATGGTAGTGTTGATTCCCCTTTGCTAAGTGTTAGCAGCAAGCTAACGCGGACACCAAAACTTGATGGTAGTGTTGATGCCCCTTTGCTAAGTGTTAGCAGCAAGCTAACGCGGACACCATTTTTGCACTATTTTTCGGAGTACTCCTTGTAAAAAAATGATTATTTTGATAAATCGGTAATATTGTAACTCCTATTTTCTTGGATACACCTTGTAATTAATGAGCCGAGGCTACAAGCTTCTAGATTGTATCAGCCAGTCATTTCCTAGCTTTGGTAGGATCCCAGATTATTTATTTTGACCACCCAAAAACCTTGGCTAAGGTATAAAAGTCAATATTTTGTAAGTTTTTTATAAGTTTTTGGATAAAAAATACACAGTGTGAGCTAGCGGCGCTCACTTCTCTCCTTCTCGCGCTTCCTACTCCCTCTCCGGTTGTCACATTGTGAATGCGTTTGTTTCATTGCAACCACATGTAAGAGCTCTACGCATTGACATAAGCCATTCAGAGTATTTTGTAGCTTTTGGCGTCCTCAACTCGCGGTCTAATTTCATCATAACTAGGAATTTACACTTTTAAATCGAAAGCTACGCATAGGCGGGGTATAGGGGCATCATTGCTAAGAATTTAGATGCATTCTGGGTCAAAAACGACTAGGTCAAAAATGCACTGCTGTTAATAATCGCGATTTTGGAACTTGACCTAAAGTGGGGTTTGAGACCATAGGCATGTGTGCTTAGGTCTTATAAACTTGTCTTAGAAGTTTTGCTAGGTTTGATGTGATTTGCTTGCCAATGAGCGATTGGCTTTTGGTGATTTCAGTCACTTGAGTGTAGCTTGAGTTAGATGCGAGTTGTTAGTTGTTTTCCGAGAGATTGACAACCTCTTCTAGCCTCTATGCACTAGTTGAGTCAGCTTCGTCCCATGGTTTGACAAATTAATTGTGATTCTCGCTAATACTGCAATAAGATAGAATGGTGAGGTTAGACATGCGTCCCACATTTGGCACCCTTACCGAGGATTGAAGAGACCTAAACTAGGGAAAAACACGAGCGTCTTCTGTAGTTGTCCTTTAACTTCCTCTAAGTTCACCTAAAGTTTAAAACTTTCTTTTAGAAACCGCATAGCTTAAGATTGTTGTCTTTTGCTGTGTAGAGGTAGCTTGGAAGTAATCGTACTTTCTGAGTACCTTTAGGATTGTAGGATTGTAGATTTAGATTAGGATTTGGAGAATGATTGGTAGACGAGACAAGTCTTAAGATCAAGACTCTGAAAAACATAAAAAACACAAGAAAACGAGTATTTGTGGACACTTTCCACAACCCCATTGCATGAGAATCTAGGAGTAGGATCCAAGGTGGATTTCAAAACATTGCTCTCTCTGAAAGAATCAAGTGTGAGTTGTTATTGGAAGTTGCAGAATTTCAGGTCTACGGCTAGAAGTAGTTTGAAAAGACTTGAATCCACTCAATCCGACTGGAGAGTAAGCCTAAGATTTGTCCTAACCAGCGGGTAAGCTCGAGGTAAAAATTTCAAGAGTTGGCCAAAACTCAGATTATTTACTTTTTCTTGACATTTTAGGCCAAATTAAGTTTTGACTTGATTCATAGGCTTAAAAAACATCATGTAAAACCTGTCTTTGAGAAAATTGCAAAAAAGTGCTCATTTCAAGTCTAAAGTTAATAATCACGATTATTAACTTCCTACTTTAAATTGGCCAAGGTTCATACCATTGACTTGTTGCATGTGTACAAACAACTTTTGTAAAGGTCCAAAATATTTGGATCACTAAACTGGCAAAAAATTGAGTAAAAACTAAAGTTTGTACTGACTTTTTGAATCTTGAGTATAAATTTGGAAAAAACTTATCCAAACTTGTTTTCATAGGCTTATGTTGATGTGATAAACATGTGTATATGCTCAGTTGACCAAAAATTTGCAAAAATTTATCAGAAGTAAATAATCACGATTATTTACATCTTCCATAATTTTCAACTTTTTTGACCAAGTCTGCATACCACTAGCTTCACCATGTTGTAATAAATCCACAAACCAAATTTGGTAAGATTTGGACCATTGGACTGAAATTTGTGACTAAAATTGCAAAGTTAGTATGCGAACAGATAATTGATGACCATTTGACAAAAAATTGTCCAAACTTTATGAAAATTAGCTAGTGACCTTAACTTAAGGGGCTTAACAGATTTGTGTCAAAGTTGGGGCAAAAACTTGCAAAAATATAGCTGGAGGAAATAATCGCGATTCTTTACATCTGCTTCAAAACTTGATGATTTTGCAAATTTGAGTATACCACAAGGTCAAGCACATCAAGTAGACCTCACAAACCATTTTTGGTGAAATTTGGATCCCAAAAGTGAGACTTAAGCCAAATTCTCAAAATCAGAGTCTGCGGACACCAAACAATTGATAAACTTGATCAGAATTGGTCCAAACTTGTTGAAATTTTCCCAGGGACTCTAACAAGTTGTATACTTGCCAAACCTATCAAAAAGGTGCAAAAAGCTGACAAAAGTAATTAATCGTGATTATTTACTTCTGCTATCTAGAGACATCAATTTTGACTTTTGAGCTTATGTAGTGTTAGACCAATATAACGTAAAGCCACAGGGCAATTTTGGGTTCAATCGGATCAAAATTGGTACAAATACACTCAGTTTCCAGATTGCAGATCAAACCTATAAATTCTGCTAAAGTCGAATCTGAAAGTCAAATTTTGACTCCCATAGCTCGATTTGAAGTGATACACAGAGACCAATCACGAGAGTTCTCAAGAGTTCTACTGTCTTTATAGAAGAATAGCTAACTTGATTAAATTTATACAGGAATCAGATTGCAGACGAGGAATCATATATGAACCTTAGATTTGGTCGTGTACTAGGAAATCAGGGCATACTCGAAGAAATCTCCAGTAGAGTATCTACCGAAGAAAGCGTCAATCAAGGCAATTCCTTGCACACAATTCCTGAAGAAGTCTCAAATACTTTTCCAGATTCAACATCCGAAATGTCTTCTTACTCGACTCACTTGGAAACCAGAATGACAGTGCACTATAAGCATATACTATCTTTTTACAAGACTAACCGTCATGGAGTCCAGGTTTACTTGGACCCCAAGGAGGAGTATGCTATTTGCATTGATGACCATGTTATTGAGTTTGAAGAAGAGGTTAGGACAAACAAACAAGGAAAAATGTACATGGATCGAAACGGAACTCAATATTTATAGGTCAAAAATCCTGACGTGATAGACAAATGGGGGTTAGAAGTAAACAATATATTCCCAGATATGTCAGCAAAAGAAGGAACACCAACTTTAGAATTTGAGGGATACGATCAAGTAGACTTGAAGCCTTTGAAACGGCTTAGTACGGATAATCCTAGGATCGGAGTCTATTGTTGGGAAGGAAGAAACATAAAAGATCTTTTGTGGACTTCTCATGCCAAACCGGGACAATTAACGGCCATGAAGATCATCTATATCTTCAAGATCAAAGATAAGGGATCAGCAGACCTACCAACCTACATGTTTAGGGATTGTTATAACAACAACTTTGTTATAATGACTCCTGAGGAGGTAGAACAAACCAAATACCAAGGGTATTCCATACGGGATTGGATATTGTGGCAAGGACCAGAAACAATTCCAAGAGATGAACACCGTGAGAGATCATCTGAGAGTAATGTGAAGGAACCAAAAACCACCTCATCACGTAGAAAATTGGGTGCCGCTAAGGCCAGTCCAGGGCTACATGAGTCACTATTTCCAATAGACTGGTTTGAAGGACTTGGAACAGGACCAACTCCCAAAAGACTTGGAGTTGGACCAAACAGACGTGTTAGACCAACTGATTTTCAAAATTGGGTCAGAAAATACAGTGGATCAGGGAATTTATATGACCACTTAGCAATCTTTAAGCAAGTGCTAAGAGAAGAGCATATATTCAAATTCCATACTCAATTTGAGGCGTTTGAAATGACATTAGAAGGAAAAGCTTTTACATGGTTCCAAAACATTCCACCAAGGTCAATCATGGACTTGAACACATTAGCTGTTTGTTCCAAAACGGGGATTAAACAGAAACATGGTGAGTCTGTTAGGGATTGTGCAACTCAAATGAAACAGTACATTGCCAGATGCCCATAGATAGAGATACCTATAGAAGAACGACATGTATATTTGTTTCTCAAGGGATTTCTAAACAAAGAACTTCATGCTATACTCTATAGTAAAAAGCATACAACCCTAGAAGCGTGTGTGTCTGAGGCGATTGACCTAGGAGATAATTGCGAGATCTTCAACGAAGAAGATGTCCCTAAGGATAACCAAAGTGAGAAAATAGCATCCATAAACTAACACAAGTGGGAACGGCTGCTGCGACACCACTCTCAACCATAGAAGATATGCTAAAAAGGATGAACGACATGATGAACAATATGCAAAAAGCACCTATGAGAGGACCAAGACAAGGGATACCCCCACAGGGACAACCAATTAGGCCACAAAAGGGTATGCAATCAAGGGTAAATGGACCAACCATGAGACCCACAAGTGCTACTTGAGACCAAAGTATGATGGGAATGTTCAGTACGTGCGTATGAGGCCACAAGGACAACCCATGTACAGATATCAGCCTAATATGGCCCAAGCTCAAAGGCCACCAATGGGTATGGAAAGAACTCAACCTGTGTTGCGACAAAAAGCTCCATATCCAGGACATAATGCAGTGCCTGTAAAGTACATGCACTCTGAAGGAGTCATAGATGAACAAGTAGATTTGTATAGTAGAAGGAGATTTGTATAGTCCATATCCACCACCAATGGAAGAAACCATGACTTATGATCTACTAGATCTCACACCAATGTATTATGTAGCTAATCAAGGTGTTAGACCTCCCATGGGAAGACCTCATGATGAAGCCTAGAACAAGAAACTATCATAATTTTGGTGTTGATGACCATTGGAAGAACGAATGTCTAGAGCCTGACAAAAACCTAGAACCAATTGAATCCTTTTGCATACAATGTTGAAAAAACCAGGACATGGGAAAATTGAATTTCCTATTTCTTATGCTAGCCGACAATTGAACATGGCAGAAAAGAATTACACCACTACTGAAAGAGAAGGACTAGGAATGATCTATGCCGTTAAAAATTATAGACATTACCTATTAGCCAGCAAGTTTGTGTTATTTCTGGACCACCAAGCTTTGTTGTATTTGGTCAACAAGCCATGCAGCACAAGGAGAATAGTGAGATGGTTCATCATTCTTCTCGAATTTGATTTCATTGTGGTTGTAAAAAAAGGCACTACATGTCAACGAGCAGATCATTTTTCAAGAATTGTTTCAGAGGAATCACCTAAAGGGGTAGATGATGATCTACCAGATGCCTATTTGTTCTCCATGGAAATGATACCTAGATGGTCGGAAAACATTGTGTCATTGATGACAATAGGTCAAGTGGATACACAAATACCACTTCCTATCACAATCGGTTTAATCAAGCAATCGGCTATGTATCAATTACTAGCTCGAAGGCTGTACAAAAGAAATCAGGACGAGATATTGCTTTTAAACATTAACCCTGAAGAAAAAGAACAATACCTAAGTCAAGCACATTGTCCCATAGTAGGACTTCACTTTGCAGAAGACCAAACTATGCAACAAATCTTGAGACTTGGAGTATTTTAGCCGACTATGAGGATATGAGGAGAGATGTTAGATCTTTTGTAAAATATTTCCCTCAATGCCAAAAACAAACACCCATTCCTCATGTAATATTGTTTCAAATGTCACATGTTCCTAAGTGGAGTAATTATCTGGTTACTTGCTTATTGAGCCGAACATTTCCTGAGGATATGAGTAAATGCCATCAAAGAGCAGTTGAAACTGAAGCAAGAGACTATGCTCTTATTGGGAACCAATTGGATCGGAGAGGTAAAGATCAACATTTGCGTCTTTGTGAAAATGAAAACGAGTATATTCCGATTATAGAACAAGTACATGCTGGATTAGCTGGAGGTCACTTTTCTAGTGAGACCACTGGAAGAGCAATTTTGATGGCAGGCATATGGTGGCCAACACTTTTTGCAGATGCCAAAGAATATGTTCGAAGGTGTGATGCTTTTCCACGAGCAAAAATACCAACACGAGTAGACAACATGCCCTTAAGACCAATGATGGGGGCTAGAGCTTTCACAAAATGGGGTATAGATTTTGTTGGACCGATACAGCCACCTGCTTATAGAACCCAAGCTCAATATATCATTGTAGCTACGGACTATTTGACCAAGTGGGCCAAGGCTAAAGCAACTCAAAAGAATGATGCCAGAACCACTGTTGCATTCTTATACGAGTATGTATTCACGAGATATGGACTGCCAATAGAGATTGTCAGTGATTGGGGAACTCATTTTCTCAATGAGGTAATAGAGTATTTGCTTAATGAGTTTACGGTCATCCATAATAAATTAGCTCCCTATCACCCACAAGGAAACAGACAAGCTGAGCATCCAAAAAAACTTCTTAGGCTCAGTGCTGACTAAAGTGATTAGTTTAGGAAGGACAGACTGGGAAATGAATCTCCATGGGGCTCTATGGGCTTATTAAGTTTCATTCAAAACAACTCTAAATGCTACACCCTTTAACCTTGTTTATGGTCTTGATGCCATACTGCCAATAGAATTTCTATTGCCAACATTAAGGGTAGCACAGAATCTTTAGTGGAATGGACATGAATTGTCAGAAAGACTTGAAGATTTGGAAAAGCTAGACGAGCAAAGTCTAACTGCTGTAGCTCATATCTATGCACAAAAGCGAAAACAAAAACAGTTTTTTGATTCCCACTTAATCACAAAAATATTCAAGAAAGGGGACTTAGTTCTAGTCTATTCCCTTAAGCAACACATTCCGAAGTTTAAGAAAAAGTGAAACTGACTGTTTATCATTGAAGATGTATATCCAAGTGGAGCAGTAAAATTGTCCACCCTAGATAGTGAACCAATGGCTAATTGGATTAATGGATGTCGTTTAAAGAAATACAATTTTCCACTAACCAATGAATTGCTAGAGACAACCAAATAAAGAAAGATCAAACGACAGCAGGTTATTGATGAAGACCAAGAGGAAGCTAGGCTTTGGGTACTCAAGCGGAAAGCCGATCTCAAGAATCAAAAGATACCGATTCCCATCAACACTTTGGAAATAGATGATCGACAATGGGAATTATAACCTAAAGGCGTAGTTTCAACAGATGATGACTGGTTAGATGGAATGGATCTGCGTATCAAAGTACAGCTCAACAATCATAGTACTAATGCTTTGGTCGGCATAGGAGCTAGAGTGAATGTAGTGAGTGATTACACATACAAGAAGGCAACAAGTCAAGCATTGACGGCAGCAGGAATAGCGACAATCAAAGGATGCAACAAGAATCCAACTCCAACATTGGGAGTAGTCAACTTGAATGTGATAGTACATGGATGTTTATGTCCTCATTAGTTTGTATGCTTGCTAGATGAATACACGAATGAGACAACGATTCTTGGAATTCCCTGGATGCGTACATACAAAGTAGTACCAAATTGGGATACGAATCAACTAAAGCTATCACCTAAAGGAGGGAAACTCATCATTCCAATTGCACCAAGCAAGGAGAAATGGAAAAGAAGCAATCAACAGACCATTCCACGAAGTCAATATTCTCCATCCCCTCGACAATCAAATGCTACATGTAGCATTCAAGGAGTCAGGCAAATTTGGGTACCAAAAGCACAGCTTACAGATAAACCGAATCAGATCTGGGTGCCTAAAACTTCACCGATGAAACAAAAGAAGGTTCCAAGGGTTCGAACACAGAATCGAGAATCTCCGAGCAAGGAACCTAGCATGAAAATGGTTTTGAAGAAAAGGGATCACTTATCTCTCCACAACCCGTGAAACCACTCAAGCAATGGCGAGTTAAGTCTCGACAGACTCCACCACGCCATGCAACACCAAGCCGACCGAGCTAATGGACAGAAAAAGCTCGACAACAGTTGAAAGTGCTACCAACAACTCAAGCAATCAGAGTGATAAAGCACCCTCATGGTACAATCAAATAGAGAGCACAAAAGCTACAATATTTGCTCTTTGGAAGACATCAACAGCAAACCTCGACATCGAAAACCCTTGAGTTAATTACTCAAGACCCAGCTCTTGCACAACATATTGGTTTTAACTTGCATTGGTCTTCCTATCATGGTAGAGCCAATCACGGCTATGCATAGACACAATTGTTCAACCCATGCACACAGTCGTTTCGGAGTACGTCATCCAGGAGGGGTGGAAGGGCATTAAGTACTATGTAATTAAGGGTAATGTTTGAAGAGGGAGGAAAAGTTTGATGTTAACGTGTGATTTTATGCAAAATTACCTAATAATGCCCTTATAATTCATCATCAAGGGAAAATTCACTTATAATATCTTCCCGATGAGTGTAAATAGTGTATATACTATCAGAAAATCATCAAAGATAGTCCTTTTTTGGATTTCTTTTTTATCATTTTTGTTGATAAGGAGGCTTAAAAATGGAGAGATCCAACAAAAAACAATAAAGCTACGTCTTTCAAGGGATTCTCTTAGTTATTGAATTTTTTCTTTACTTTTTTGGAGCATTTTGCTATTTTCTAATAAACAAGTCAAAATTAATAATAAATAGCAAGGAAGCTCATATGAAAAAATGGAAGACACGATGATGATCAAAGAGACAAGGCGGACAAGCAAATTTTTTTTCAATGAAATCAGAAGATGGAAGCGGGAAGCCTAAATTAGGCAGCCAGGCCTACTTTTGCAAAATTCTTGCAAAATGAGCTACAGAAATCCGATCAGGGAAATTTTTGAGTCTAACATAGATTTCGCGGCCTAGTACGACTAACGGGGGAATCTAGGGAAATTTGGTTGGGAAGTCTGGGTATAGATATCCGAGGTAGGCTAAAACTACCTCATTTCCACTTGGAGCGTTTGCAGAGAGAGAGTTCGGCCTCTTTCGCGCGACTTTTTTGGAGCCCACAGTTGACCATTTTCAGCACCGTCTCACACAAGACATGAGGGGTAAGTTCTTTACTCGATAATGATCCATTTTGTACGGCCGGTAGCTAGTCTAAAGCCTTAGAAAAAACCCTAGAAAGCGAGCAGTGCAGGAAAACCTACGACCTAAAACTGACCATAGCAGCCAACCAACTTGACCAAATCGGATGAGATTTGACGCATGCCCTAACAAAATAGAACCTTTCTATACCATTAGATGACCATTCGGTTGGGGTCAAGGGGGTCCCCAGTAGAAAAGTTAGGTTTTTGGCAAATGCCAGAATTTCGACCTGACTCCACAGATGGCTTACTAATGAGGTCCACATACAATGTATATGATTGGTTTGGTGAAATCCATCAAGCAAATCCCTCGAAAAGCAAAAAACGGCTCGAAGGTTATAAAGCGTCAAATTCGACATACGAGGCTAAACTGACTCCAAATGAGCTAGAATTGGACAGATTACTTCACGACTATGTTACGGACAAGTCCAAAGCCTCAAAGTTGACCAACCAACTCAACAGATAGAGTAGCCACAAAAAACGGTGATTTCAGAGTCGACAGAGCACAAAGTGATGCCAGCATGACCAAACTTGACCAAATTCAATTTAGGACTTGTATTAGGTGTATGAAACATGTCTATGTCAAAATTTGTAGGTTTTGCAAAGTTTTTGTCACTGTAGTTAATAATCACGATTATTTACTTTTGCATCAGTTTTTCTTGGAAATTGTCAAATCATCCCACCTATCATGTGTACACACCTATTACATACCAAAAATCAAGTATGAGCCAAAATGACCACCCATTACTTGTAAAATTGCCAAAAAACGCAAAGAAGTCTTTGCAAGCCAAAATTGGGGTTATGAACAACTTTTCTTGATCCAAATCACCTCATATCCCATACCCAAGGTCTATACCATGCCTAAAACCAATTTGTACCAAAAAATGTCAATTTTGGAAGAAAAGTTAATAATTGCGATTCGGTCAAAGCAGCAAAGGCATCTTACCTTTCTAGAGAATAGCTGGAAGAGCACCACACTACGGTCTTCACTAGCAGGTTCAAGAGTGAAGAGGGCCATCAGATGGAGTTGCAACTCCTACCCAAAGAAGTTTATGATGGAGCTGCCAAGCCAGAGACAAAAGAGGCTAACCGTCGGTTGGGGCTCAGGCATTTCTACAAACAAGAGCCTTGCAGAGTGGACTTTCAAAAAGCTTACGAGCTTCTATCCACCATCAAAGAGTACGGAACCGCACAAATATCTGACACCCAAGGGAACAAGGTCGAGGTAGTAATCACAAAAGAGATAGTGGCAGAGGCACTCATATTGCCCACTGAAGGAATGACCATGCAGGCAAGAGACAGGAAAACCACATGCACATTTACCAAGGAGACAGCCGCGGCTACATTTGTCGATCTTCTCCACAAACAGGTGGAAGAGCCAGCCCGTTTGTACCATCAACACTTCCATTTTTTGGCGAAAAGGCCACCAAGTTATACTACACCAAATCACGCCGTGGCCACCACCTTCACTCAGGTTCTTAAGTTGACAACAAGACAGCCCATGGACCACGTGCAGTATGTCTTGACAACCTTGAAGGGCACCAAGAAGGAAGGCTAAATCACATACTTGGGCGCACCAGAGGTGTTAACTAGAATAGCATATCATGCCATCGGCATGGCGGACAACCTACCGCCTGCCCTTGATCAGAACACATGGATTTTGGCAGCACAACCCTCTCCATGAGCTACAAGGTTAGGTAAAAGGTCACAAAAATCAGATGATGAGTCAACTAACAGCTTACCAGAACGGCACAGCAGCGAGATCTCTAACAACTAAGAAAAGAGAGCTCGGAGAGAAGAGATGAAAGGGAAAGCTGTGGCTGCACACCTAGAGGAGCCAACTCAAAAACAAGCGCATTTTGAAAGAGAAAAACAGGCTTACCAGCGCAATAGGAAAGCACAAGGGAAGGACCCAGAAAAGTGGGTACCCATAGGATTGAAAGAACCTTGAAGAAAGCATCATACCAGAAAAGAGGCAGATGATCCAAAAGAATATTTAGAAAGAATGTACCAAGAGACCGAAGCCCTAAAGCTAAAAGAGGCAAAAGAATCTGCAAAGAAATCCAAGGAAGCGAAAGACCAAAGGCAAGCCGAGGAGACGGCTAGCCAAGAGCAAAGCCATGGATCTCCCTAACCAACCTCACCGCCTCCGGAACAACAAGACTATCCCATGCCTAGCCCACCACCATCACCAGCAAGGAAAGATACCAATGAAGAAGCAGAGCCTGAAAAGAGAGAAAGATTTTGAGTCCACCCAACGAACAGAATCTACACAAGAAGCTAACCACCTGGACGGACAAAAGGAGAATGAAGCCGACGCCAGAATCGAAGCAGGAGAGACAGCATAAGAGACTCAAAAGATGGACGAGGAAAAGAAAAGCCAATCGGAACAAGAAACTGATAAGGAAGCAGATGCAAAAAAAGAGCCTACCACTGTACATGAGACGAAGCTTGAAGAAAGGCCGGCACCTAAAGAGTTAGCAAGGGTTGAGACAACACCATCCAATTCTACTCAACACCATCCACTTCTACTCAGCCAGAAACTGTTGAGGCATCAAAGCCTCAGGATGGCCAAGAAGAAGACCGACCGTCTACCTCCACACAAGAATCACCAACAATTACGACGCAGCAAGAAGCAACACATGAGGTTGCAGGCACATCCCAGCTGGCACAACAAGAGGAGTGGCAGTCAAATGATGAAGTAATAATACAGGTCAATAATTATGCACGTCAAATGCAGGAAATGACAGAGAGACTCCGTTCAGCAGCTTTAAACCGCAGCACAAAGTCCAAGGAACTGAAAATGGTGATCAACGCTCTTCAAGGAGAGCTAAAAGACAGGATGACTATCATCACTAATCTCCAAAGGCAAGTGCAATAGCTGAAGGAAGAAGCAGAACAGCATCAGATAGCCACGAATAAACAACAAAAAGAAATGGAGGAATTAGGTGATCTCTTCACCAAATTATCTGATGCCTGCAAGGTAAAAGACGAGCAGCTGACAAAAGTCATGAATGAACTTCTTACGACCTCTGTGCCAGCACAGAAAATTCAAGTGCAGTTAGATGTTGCCAATGCTTCTATGTAATATTCTGACCAAAGAATCAATGAGCAAGCCATTTTTTTACGGCAAATCAGAGAAAACCCAGCCGTCGCCTCAATCAAGGGAACTGATGAAGTGTACAAGGTAATTGAAAAGAAAAACAAAGACCTAGAATTGGAATTAAAGCTTGAACAGTCACATCGCAGGGACCTGGCACTGATGCGGGTTCAAAGAGAGGAGGAGCTCCTAAAGGAGATAACAGAACTCAAGCAGATAAATCAACTCCTCAGAGATGGAAAGCCAAACACGCAGGAAGAGGCAGGCACTTCAGAACCGCCACAAATAGACATACCCTCAGTCTCATTTGCTGAGTTTGAGATGCAGTCCATAGCAGAGCCAAGTGGTGATGAAGATTTTCAGGTTCACATCACAGATGTAGATACAGTGCCAATGGTCCAACTGTCAAAAGCCGAAGAAGACGCACTAAAGGAGAAGATCACCTTAGAGGTGGATGAGCAGTGAAAGGCCGCTATGGATTGGGAGTTGAGAGTTTTACACTTTGTCAACGTCACTCAACTCACTTCCAATCAGATCAACGCTCAATGGCACCAACAATCCCTGCCGTACCCTCTCATCAAAGTAGAACTATTACAGTTAAAAGAAAGGCTATAGAAGGATATGCAAGAAGATGGCACAGATAAAGACCACCCAAAGTGGAGGTTAAGCTGCCTGAACAAGAATACAAGATACTTGATTCTATTCACAAGAGCACCTGCAGCCCTACAAAGAGATCCAGCATTCTATCATGTACCCAGAGTAAGGACATGGCCAGTGCATGAAGCACTGCAGAAGAAGAGGCCAACTTGGCTCAACTTCCCCAGGCTGCCAGCTCTAGAGAGAGGCCAAGTGACAGAGGAATACGTTGTGAAAACCCTAACAGGCACCATGTATTTCTTCAAGAGTCTTCCAGATATCTCCTGTGCAATGCTATATAAGATTTACAGGATGCTACTCACATGTATACAAGTTTTTAATGAGCCTAAACAAACAGGATCCCCATGGCTCTCATTCTTAGAAGGAAACAAAGGCTTATGCTATGATCTGAGTGGGCAACCTTCAGAAATCCTTTACGGATTCTATGCCAGATGCATGTTCCTGCCCTCGAATAGTATGCTAGACTTTGAAGAAGCATTCTACACTGGATTCTTCACCTGGAGAACGAAGATATTTGCACCGGTGATAAGCAACCCAACATCCAAGTTTGTAGGCTACTCAGTGGTGGAGCTGAAGAATCAAGTCACCGTGCAATTTCTACAAGTGATCAACAAAGAACAAAGTATCAGATACCAGAAGGCACTGGATGGGCTTAAAGACCGCCTTGCCCGCCGTCAACCCGAAGACTACTTCAACCCATAAAGCTGTGTTAAGGGATGACACAGGCAAGGAGGGGGGGAATGTTAGCAGCAAGCTAACGCGGACACCATTTTGGCACCATTTTTTGGAGTACTCCTTGTAAAAAATTTATTATTTTGATAAATAGAGAATATTGTAACTCCTATTTTCTCGGATAAACCTTGTAACTAATGAGCCGGGGCTACAAGCTTCCAGATTGTATTAGCCAATCATTTCCCAGCTTCGGTAGAACTCGAGATTATTAGTTTTGACCACCCAAAAACCTTGGCTAAGGTATAAAAGCCAATTTTTATAAGTTTTTGGATAAGAAATACAGAGCGTGAGCTAATGGTGCTCACTTATCTCCTTCTCGCGCTTCCTACTCCCTCTTCGGTGCGAATGCGTTTGTTGCATTGCAACCGCAGGTAAGAGCTCTACGCATTGACGTAATCCATTCACAGTATTTCGTAGCTTTTGGCATCACCGACCCGTGACCTCATTCCATTATAACTAGAAATTTACACTTTTAAATCGAAAACTAAGCATAGGCGGGGTATTGGGGCATCATTGCTAAACATTTAGATGCATGCTAGGTCGAAAACGACTAGGTCAAAAATCCACTGTTGTTAATATTTGCGATTTTGGAACTTGACCTAAAGTGGGGTTTGAGACCATAGGCATGTGTGCTTAGGTCTTATAAACTTGTCCTAGAAGTTTCGCTAGGTTTGGATGTCATTTGATGCTGTAACGAATGTGATTTTCTTGCCGATGAGCGATTGGCTTTTGGTGATTTCATTCACTTGAGTGTAGCTTGAGTTAGATGCAAAGTGTTAGTTTTTTTTTGAGAGATTGACAACCTCTTTTAGTCTCCATGCACTAGTCGAGTCAGCTTTGTCCCATGGTTTGACAAATTAATCGTGATTCTCACTAATACTGCAATAAGATAGTATAGTGAGGTTAGACATGCGTCCCACACTAAGGAAGAGACAATATAGTTTCATCAGTAGAACTCAAAAAGTGCAAGCGGCACCAGATTCTACTTTTTATCTTTTACCTGAGTCAATTCAAAGGGTTTCATGCTGTGGAAAAAAATGATGTCAGTTTGCAGATCGTGATTCGGTGACAAGATTACGGCAAGAATTATGGGGAGAGTCTCAAAAAGCACGCACAAATTATGTATATGATGTTCTATCTATATGCTATCAGAAAGATGAGAAGATGCGATACCAATTCAAGATAAATGGCTCTATTGTTTGCTATAGAGCATGGTATGAACTACATAGAATACCAAAGACATCATTTTACCACTACAAGGAAAATTTTGAAAACGGTGCACGCCAATATGTGCATGGTAACACATGTACATTGAGAAGAGGACTTCAACATACTAGTTTAGCAAGAGCACTATTAAATGAATTTGTGGATAACAACTCTGAGAAGATGCTACATAGAAGCAGAACACTACTAGATGGCTCAAGAGAGACTCAATTAGTGATTCCATCAATGTACAAACAAGTTGACATTTTTAGCGAAATCAACACAACACTGGACCAAATGGGCTATAAGAAGAAGTTAAATCAATCTTCTTTCGGTAGAATTTGGAACAAAGAGTATCCACATGTCACTTTAACAAAGACATGTGAGTTCTCTAAGTGCAATGTCTGTAGTTCAATCAAGGCAAGCTAGAAGCTAAACCTTCTCTTGAAGAGAGAGCTCTTCTCTTGAGAGAAAGAGAAGTTCACATGGCACAACAGAAGAGTTGTAGACACTTATATTATGCATGGTGCACATGTTCAAAAACTCAACCACAAAAGTGTGTTTGTATAATCCATGATAAGATGGATCAAAAGAATACTGCCGTTCCTAGATTACGCATTGTTCCTAATGATGTGGATTCAGGATACAATTTGTAGGTGGCTTTGATAGGTATGATCACTCATGGCCATGGAGAAGGTCAGTATGGTCACTTTGTCTTGAATGGTTTGTGGTTAGCTGATCCAAATCTTAAAATTGGCTCAATTGCTAATTGTTTACATAACTTAGAGAGGATATATAAGCATCCTCTTGGTGATCTAGCAACAAATGGACTACCAAGGAGTAGTATCTCTCTACTACATGCTTTGAACTCAAGGGATGCTTTAGACCACCACAACTTGAGTGATGGAAAAGATTTCATTGTGCAACCATCAAAAGCTACAGAAGCGGAATCGGGGTCAACATTTTGCAAGTTGCAAGGGAACTTGTTACTACAATTGGATAATTGTGCAGGGGAAAACAAAAATCGATGCTTATTTGCCTATTTGTCAATGCTAGTTGCAAGGGGTGTTTTCAAAACCATCCAACTAGGATTTTTAATGGTTGGGAATACACATGAGGACATAGATTCCATGTTCAATAAGTTTTTAGAAAAATTGAGAGTTACACAACATATACTTTGCCACACTTGATGGATACATTACGAAATAGTTCATCTTCATCTCCGGCCCCATTTTTTCTTGAAAAGGTCCCCGATTTCAAGCAATATTGTGATTGTTATCTTTGTGATGGACAAGACATACTTGTTGGACATTCCAAACCACTTCAATTCAGGTTTTTTATGCAAGATGAGACACCAATGATGCATTATAACGCACATGTAGGTGTATCAAGTTGGAGTGGAAGCATTCACCTTTGGAAAAATGACATAGAAGGCAATCCAATGTTGCCACATGGAGATCCACCTTTGGTGCCAATGGCAGAATATGTCAAGGCTCACGAAGAAGTGATTTAAGGGTTGAAGAATTATATTAAGTTTTGGCAAAATCTAGGGAATGGTTCAAATGTGCCATGGTATTATAGACCTGTGATCGATTGTTGCAGTAAGGTGACTGACGAGCTTGGAAAAGAAACCATATTAGAGAGAGGCTTGTATGAAAATTTTTGGCCAACAGCTTAGGACTCTTCTCACCTACAATCCACTACAATGAGCTTACAACAAGGAGCAGAAAGATTCCTAGGCCTTGAAGAGTTGAATGATCATTTTTGTGGTCCTCAACGAGATAGAACAAGGGAAGATTTTGACCCTATGTCTGATGTGCACCAAGGTGACTTTGTTATGCTAGCTCTAAGTGACATGGAAATCTATCCAATTTGGCTCGCAATGGATTTATCAGACATTGATAATGAGCCTACATCACCAAATTTTGATTCAATATTGGGCACCTTGTGCAAGAAAGAGTGGGATGATGGATACTCAAGCTTACACTAACTGCTGGAAGGGTTTTTGGGCTATCAACTGGAAGGACCCACAAGTGTGGGAAACGGTAGATGCAATTGTTTGGTCATGGAGACCCAGCAAAGAAGAACCATTTTATAGAATTAAGATTCCAGAAAGGCATGCTCTAAAAGCTAAAGCAAGTCTTGCTCATGCACATCAACCACGCTTGGATCAAAATTTGGATATGGCATCAAATTTGGAGTAGATTATGCGAAGATTCTATTGTGGAGGAAATCCATACACCGAGCAAAAAAAACCGAGCGTGTCATTTTTCGAGCAAATGCAAATAAAACCGAGCGAAAGAAATTGGCACTTTTATTGAATGGGCCCACATATCTTGCTACTAATGGAGAATTAAATTTGTGGCTTACAGCTTCCAAGATCAGCAGCTCATGTCGTCATGCTAGCTAAAGAGGTCACACTTGTACATACGTTGGGGGTGCATGTGAGACACGCATGAGAAAACCATGTTTTATCTTAAACATGTAGGGTAATGAAATAAATTAAATACGCTTTAAATTGTGTGTGTGTGTGTGTGTGTGTGTGTATGCACTCTCTCTATCTCCCATACGGATAGAGATCACTAGACTCATACATCAAGATCTGATTCAGCTAGATAGAGGAGCACTTGGATACAACAAGCATAGGAGTTGGGCAAAAAGATGGCTTTCCATAGAGAACATCTTCTCCAACTAAAAAAGGATGAATATGTGATCAGACTGGCCTATATGGACACTCATTTATCCTAGGTATACGATGGGCTATTCGTCAGATGTGCACACCATTGCATCAATTAGAGATTGAGATTGCAATTGGTAGATTTAGGAGAGTCCCAACAGAGACCAAGACATGCCAGTTGTGTCATATAGAGCTAGAGACAGAGTTATGTCACATTTGTCATTGTCTAGTATACTATGAGATGTGAGGCCGCTTCATTGTCTATTCAAAGAGCACTTTGGACCATTGGCTAGAGTCATGAGATATCACACTCGGGTTGTTTTTGCTAGAGCTACGTAGAAACATGGAGAGTTTCTTTAGGAGATCAAACAGTGGGAGACATTCATAGAGGCAGATCATTGATTTCTTTAGAGCAAGGACTCGGCAATTAGATGAGCAAGCTTCACAACAAACTTCAAAGCCTATCTATACCAAAGGTATAGGTGTAGACATAGCCAATGAGCTCAAAAGAGCTAGATGCCCACATCTACAAGGCCAACCACATCATCGATGGAGGACCGATTAGAGGATTAGGGCTATTCTAGCATGACATGGGAGACGTCCAGTACAGCTATTTACAAAGGTGGACATTGACGATGCTCTTCGACAGTCGATCCAATACTTTCTGGAATGACTCTTGATGCTAGACATCCTCGAGCATTGATGATGATGACGATTTTAGTTTTTCACTTTACTTTGTTTTTATTTGTACCGAGACATTGTATTAGATTGACCAAGATTGTATCACTTTGGTCTCATAGGCCATTTTTGCTGATTGAAGTGGTTTAGTATAACATTTCATTTCTCTCTCTCTCTCTCTCTCTCTCTCTCTCTCTCTCAAGAGAACAATTGATGATAATTTATGCTCTACATACAAGGTATCCAAGACTTTGACAGCAAGGTGGAATAACCAACTTAGCGAACTACACAATCCTGTGGAATATAAAAGGTGAAGGAGTGAGCAAAACATCTCCTTCATAATCAGCTTTGCAGGATGTTTAGAGAGCTGAGGCACCTCATGGGGCACCCCTTATATCACTTTCCTTCACTAGAAACGCTTTCTTCCTTGCTATCTGACTTACTTCCCGAACACTGGCTACTACTCCCTTATATCACTTTCCTTCACTAGAAACACTTTCTTCCTTGCTGTCTGACTTACTTCCCGAACACTGGCTACTACTCCCTTATATCACTTTCCTTCACTAGAAACGCTTTCTTCCTTGCTGTCTGACTTACTTCCCGAACAGTGGCTACTACTGGCTCTCTATATATTATATTTTCCTTCATTCATACAATACCTCCTCCATATCCGGTCCCACTTACTTCCCGAACACTGGCTACTACTGGCTCTCTCTATAGTATATTCCTTCATTCATACGATACCTCCTCCATATCCGGTCCCACTGCTACGTTCGTTGATATCAGACCTCTCTCATGGGTCTCACCCCTACAAAAGGGGAAGGGGATTCGAACGCGATTCCCAGATAGCCAACACAACATCGCGTTGCTGCTGTCGCAGCGCGCAACCATAAGCTATAGAAAGAAAATACGCGCACAGCTTCCAACTTCACTGCCGCGCGACCGTCGCGGCCCTTGCTGAGGTCGCCTCACACGTCCGTCCCCCACCTCCCCCGTTTCTCTGTCTGCTTCGACGCCCGTCGACACCTCCCATTCAGCTTTGAAACGCATCTTGTGTGATTCCGACTTTTTTCGATTTTCCCCAGCCGGGTACGGCCCCCTACTCTCCTCCTTTTCTTCTTCACTCCCTGCTTTGTCAACAACTTTCAGGTTCTCAAGCAAATCTCCAACTTCCTCGGCTTCCTTATCACCACCAGAACTCTCTTTGGCTTTCTGGGCATCCTGAAAAGCTTTTTTTAATGCTTGGGCATTTTCAACACTTCCAAAGCGTATGCAGAAGATTTCGTCCTTCAGCTCTCCATCTGCATAATCAGAAGCATGCCACACCCATGTTTTATCACTGCCTTGATGTTCCTGTAGACTGCACAAAATTTCAGGGTTCTACTTTGCCGCATGACTAGCCGAACCTTCTTGGCATCCTTCTGTTTCAAGAGCTTTACTTGTCCAACGCCTCTCTCTTTCCACTGGTTCCCTTCCTTGTCGAACCGATAAAGCTTGGCCTTTAAATCAATCAGGGCATCTTCGTTCTCCTTGCCGGTGCTGACAGCAATAGCATCAAGCTTGACAATGGGAGCAACCTCCCTGCCCGTGTCTTCCTCTTCGGCCGACGGCCCGGAGTCATCGACATCTTCAGCAGACGCATGCGTGGCAGCCTCTTTTTCATTGTCACCGGCCATTGCACCTGCTCAACATTCCCATCTAGAATGATCGCTCTCTCTCTCTCTCTCTCTCTCTCTCTCTACATGAAGACTTGTATAACAGAGCTTTCTGCCGCTGTTGAAGCGCAAGGGCTCTGGAGGTGGAAAACTGTAAGGCATGCAGAGCAGAGAACACTGAGCGGCTTAGCTTCCCCTCGGCTCGACCCGATTTCCTAGCAGTACCGATGAGTGAGGTATAACGATGTTGCTCGGAAAAGATATGAAAAGCGAGATTTAGAGGTTGGCACAGCTCTCCCTCTCTCTCCGTCTCTCTCATTAATAACATCGGGACCTGCCCCTAACTAGTACCGCGTCGGCGCGGGAGGGTTAAGGGCAGAAAACGTGCTCTCCCTTTCTCTCTCTCATGTGGGCAGCAAGCTGCAGCAACTCCAAAAAGGAACAGGTTGAAGGATGGATTTTAGGGGAGCTGGAGCAGCTGCTCCTTGTGTAACCTACTCGACAACAACCTGCTTGACACAAGCTGCAGCAGCTCCAAGTCGGGACAAGCTAAAGAACGGGTTTTAGGGACGCTAAAGCAACATGCCCTTGTGTAACCTGCTCAGTGCTAGTCCATACCACGTTGGCACGGGACCATATGGGACACACACACGAAGCCGAAATATAGTGTGCTTGTCCCTAAAATAATGTAGGGACTTGCCCCTAACTAGTACCACGTCGGCGCGGGAGGGTTAACGGCAAAAAAAACATGCTCTCGACATTAACATTTTGTATTAAACAAATAAACGAAATCATTGAAGGGCTATGAAAATGTAAACTTCATGCAACTCATGGTTCTGTATTAGGAAACATGCACACAACACAAAGCCATCGTTCAAATTTAGAATAGAGGTCTATGGTTTAAAAAAATTGTCTTCATTCATAAAGTCATCAATAACAAATTAGAAGTGCCTTTGGAGCAGAGAAGCAAACTAAGCATCAAGTGGGACTTGGCCCTACTCGATAGCGCGTTGGTGCATCTTTCATGGGACACTACCCTAACGGCTCCCGCGTCGGCGCGATACAGTTTAAGGTACAATCCCATTTTCTCTATAGTCAAACATTGAATAGGAACAACAACAACAGATGTGGAGAAAACCCACTAGTAGCCTTTTTTTTCCCCATAAAAAGCGTTGGGAGTGTATATTAGAAAAGAAACAAGGTTATAATCTTTTGGAGGAGATTATAAAAACGAGGTACAAGTAAGGAGATACTGTTCGATACACATAGGGAGATACTCCTTTGTTTAAAATTACATCTGTTGTGGTTGGCCTATCCTAGTTGCTTAATACAATCAAACACTCTCATTCACCAACTATTTCTATTAAGCAGTGAGCTGAGGACTTCCTAGAGGTGTGCTATGAGCCGCAGCCCATTGAAGTGCTATCGCCTTAGCTTTTCTTCTTCTGCTCTACAGTAGTAGGCTTGGCTTGGTGGAATCAGCTCACGCACTTAAATGCTCCTTTTGTTTTGGATATTGAAGAGGTGAGCGTGTCAAAGCATGAAGGAAGGCTTAGGCGTGGTAGATAAAGGAATATATGTGATATTAATTGGGAAACCATTAGCTCTATTTGGATTTATTGTGAAATATTTAGCTCTTTTTTGTAAAATGGGATCATGCCATAACTGGTTCCGCGCCGACGCGGTATGCTCAATGGTCGTAATGGATTGGGAATTTTGATGATGTGGGATGATAAACACATCAAATGGGGCACAATTGGGACAACTGGAAACATGCCATAATTGGTTTTGCATTGGCGTGGTATGCTCAATGGCCTTGTCCAGATAGATAGGAAATGCAATGGATTGAGAAGTTTGACAATTGTGATGTAAATGATCGGTGTCTCATTATGAGGTTGCTACATTTAAGTTAATATTTGTCCAAAACAAATATATAGGTGGGATTTTGCAAAATCCAAAGATAATTTGCTACAAAAACTTATGAGTGTGCTTTTGTTGCCCAACATGTCTCCCTTGAGCATGATAATTGTAGGTTTGGTAGTGTATATGTCTCCTTCTCTGGCTTACAATCCAGTAAGTTCTATTATGGTTTGCCCTTGTGGGATATATATATGGGTAGATGCAAAGGGTCAAAGGAATATATGGTGCTAGTGCTATATATGAGTTTATCCTCATAGAAATATAATCCTCTCTTTGATTATGACTTTTTTTAGCAGTTGTTTATTCGATTCTTCTAGTTCACCGTAAATTGAACTTTTTCATAATGTGTTGTCACAAAATGGACATGAGTAGGGGAATGTATTCAAAAAATGAAGGGAACTTCCTTCAAAAAAGAATCTCATCTTTCTTGAAACTTCTAAACAATTGAATATCCTCAGCATCATTTTCATAAAATTAACCTTTTAGGACACTGCCCAAAACTATCCCACATTCACGCAGGACAATTTATAGCACTGTCCCAAAGATGAACCATGAGAATGATGAAATAATGTCTAATGGTAATTAATATTTTTTCTTTGCTTCTACAAAGAGGCATTGATATTATTGTTATCCAGTTTCTATCTTTAGTATCATGTTCATATAATTACCCTTTTGGGACACTATCCTACACTATCTTGATTATAATTGGATAAATAAGGCATTTGTAATTGAAAGTTTGTTGGGTATTACTTTTAAAATTATTCCCTTAACTTAACTCACAAAGATTTACCAATCTCACTATTGATTTTTAAATAGACTACGACGTGAAAACGAACCCATGGTTTAGTAATTTCATTGTTGTTTGTAATTGACAAACGCTATTGGCACACATAGCTTGCATCATTTGGTACATTTTTTTTCCTTAGATAGCAATATGTTCTGTAGGCACCGAGAGATCATAGATTTTTAGCTATATCAAGAGACTACATTATGATTGCTTGTGAGTTATTTTCGAGTGTGAAATCACTAGTATATGGTTAGAGTTCGGTCTATATATGTTGGTGGATACAAGAGGGATGGTAGGCTCGATCTACAGGTTGCCAATTTTGGTTTTTCTTAACTTGCCTTTTGGAGGTGTCTTGCATTCTACACCCTCACAACCTCCATGTTGCATCGAGGAGCATATGAGAGCCTCCATCCATTTGACACGGAGTACATTGGAAGATTCTAGAGAGCTTGTTGTTTTGGGATCTACTGCAGGTATGAATATCTTCTATACTAAGCCATCTAAAATTGTTGCTGCTTTGTTTACTTTTGTTTATAATCAGATTTCTATATGGTAAGTGATACTCTTTAGCGGATTGAGGAGATGAGTAGAGCATCTATCATGGTTGTTCATCGTCAAGGAGTTATTGGTATTCATCATTCACCTTATGAATTTGTGGATGTTGGTGGTGATCATCACGAGGTTGATTTTGTTTTAGTACCTTGCGTATGGAATAAATAAAATATTCCATTCTAAGTGTTTTCATGTTTCTTTGTAGTGTGATAGTTCAATGCTTTTCTTCATTCATAGGCGTGGTGCACAAGGTCCAATTTACCTTGATGAGAGCGTGCCATTTTTTTGTGCTATGGGAATGACTCCCATAGATACCATCATGCGACACTACTTACTAGAGTTCGCTTACACAGCTATGGATTTTGGGCTTGCATGGCAAGGATACATGCAATGTAGCCCTTCTTTCATTGCTAGTCTTGTGGAGCTTTTGTGTAGGCCAAAGGATCTTTGTTTGAAGTTTGGTTGTGGGACTGCTCCTATTATCAGAGCATGTCTCTCTTCAAGACGTGCTTGTGCAACATTGGATAGTGATGGCTATTCTTGTGGAGCTTTTGTGTAGGTCAAAGGGTCTTTGTTTGAAGTTTGGTTGTGGGACTGCTCCTGTTCTCAGAGCATGTCTCTCTTCGAGACATGCTTATGCAACATTGGATAGTGACGGAACTTTGATTTTTACATTGGTGCTGCCTCCTCTTCTTCCCCAATTTAGAGGCCAGTCGATTGGCAGGAGGCATTGAGTTATGCAGATATGGTGGAATAGACCTCTTGCTAGGAACCCGTTCAATTATTTGTGAAAATTCCATTTCTTTTGGTCATGGACATGTCATATTTTGAGAGCCTCTCCTTACTTTTGCAAGCTATGTATGTTGATTGCAATATTTGATAGCAAGTAGCCAACTATTGATGTGGTTTGGAATTATTTTAAAAATAAAATCACTACTTGAGGCCCGCTTATTTACTTTGATGTGTTGATTTTTGCTTCATTGAAGTGCCTTGCCAGTGTACATTGAGGTCGAGGCTAAAAGGATGGCTTGAGATCCATGGTACAATGTTCAATCCGTCGACTTAAAAATGGCAACAAATATTCCTTCTCCTATGCTCTCTCTCTCTCTCTCTCTCTATCTATCTCTATGTCTATGTTTGTGTGTGTGTGTTTTCCCTGGTTATCGCTCGGTTTTTGTGTTTGCTCAATAAATCTTGCTCGGTGCTTGGTAAGACTCCTATTGTGACTATAGGAGTAAATTTTGTAAACAAGATCTCTCGCTGTATCAACCTTTCTTTATTTTATTTAATTATAGTTTCTTCAAATTCAAGATTTGTTCATCCTCTTGACTTTTGGTGTTTATCAACACCACAATCCAATAAGATTTTCACTCTATCTTATCAACAAGTTTGTCTCTTTCTTTCTCACTTTAAGTTGGAAATTCCCAAATTACATGAATTTGGTCAATTTGGAGATTCCCATAATGCAAGATTTCTACCATAATACCTAATATGGTCTTGTTTCTCTTTGTCCCAGAAAGGCTCAATGAAATACTTCTTTCACCGGATCCCATCATACTACCCCTTATAGACTATAGTTTTTCTTTTGACGTAAGTGTAGTTATCTTGCTATGAACCAAGACGATTTGTACACACAATTAATACCAATTACTAGACAAAACATATATATTATGGTAAGCACAAAACTACAATTTCAAACAACAATTCGTAGACTATTTGGTCGGCAAAGACTGGACGCCATTAAATCATCTATTAACCCTTTCATACTGCCAATGATATGATATGACCATAGCCTTGATGTTTTCATCTTTGTGTTCTTTTCATATTCTCTCTTGTGTTCTTTCTTTGTGTGTGTGAGTGCAAGAGAGAAAAAGTGGAACTTCTTTGATTGCACTTCCTTCCAAACCCTAAACTTCAGATGTTGGGGATCCCATCATTGCAATAGCTCCAATGCCAACAAAATTATCAATCCGGATGGATGAGCTACCCGGCTAGGGCATGAAAAAACTCACACGGTTAGTGAGCTAACACATTTGGCCTTTTAATTGACCTCAAACGGACCCTGAACAGGCCAAAAAATGGTCACGTAGTGCGTTTTTGTTACCTTTCTACATCCATTCACACACCTCGCACTCAACTTCTCTCAATAATGCATCCCGCAATCACATGAAGTGGCCCCCAAATATAGTTCTCATGATGAAATTTTTGCATAATTCATCACAAGAAAACACTCCCTTTGTGTCCTCACTTATCCACGTGCAAGTCTTGATCCCATTCGACCTCTTGACACCGCTAGATGTCATCTGACACACCTGCTTATCTCATGGCGTGACCCCGGTAATAGCTTCCTTGAGAAGTTTTATGCTCCACCAGCTCCTCATTATTATAGAAAAACACACTGATATTGGTGATAATGAAAATCAATATGGTATGTATACATTGTTCTACTTGTACACATGTGGGCCCCACGTAACCACCTAGCTCTGGAAAATGGGAAACCCTTTATTTGATGCACCATGCATGTGTATGTACATATACGCAATCACTTCTTCCAGAAAACTCTTAACAACATCTTCCACTTGAAAAGCTGGAAACATGCATACAAAGCCACATGGCACATCATAACCAATTCTTCATCATGCCAACCCTCACCAAGGCTCACTAATTGCCAATCTGGATCTTTGTAGATAAAAGGATATAATCCATCCATGCATTGAATCATATGAAATGCATTCAAACGATCACTCTGTAAGCAAAATATACCTCATCTCAAGATGTTTGTACCGATACCCAACACTAGCATCAAATCCTTGCACACATAGAACTCATCCCTATCACCTTCATGACCCAAAACCTTTGCATCATAACCATTGGAAGGTTTCCCAGCCCCTAGATTTGGTAAAGCACATGTAACCAAGGTCAAATTAGCCAGCATAACATCACTCTCTTCTATGTCATTGTCACATAATGTGGAAACCCCATGAGTATATACCATCATCTCATCATCAATGCAATCATCCATGCCCTGTTGCTGCAAAGCCCCTTTCCAAAATATACATTGCTCTTTGTGGAAGACTACCATATCCTTCAATGGATCTAGTCACTCTATGTCATCATCTCATACATCATTGCACCAACTCTCACAAGCATCAGATGTGTCATAATCATAGGGTGCCTCATCCTTGTCAATTTCACTCTCATCATCTTTACTTTCTATGTTATTATGCTCAAACTTTTACATTCATCTACTACGTCCTTGCCATTTTTCACCATAGGCACGTGTATGGTCTCCAAAACTGCATTACATACTTCATTTGCATTGATTTGAAGCATGTGGGCATTCACACCTGTCTCCAAACTGTTATCCTTGCTAGCATGATCATCCACACAAAAGGTCATCCACACTATGGATACCACGTATAGACAAAATGCACTTCATGCTTGTAGAAACACATGGCTTTCTTTCGTTTGTAACGCTATTTTCAATGCTTCACACGTGGAAATGGGCTCTTTGTCTTGCAATTTCATCTTAAGGACTAGTTGCACAAACTTGTGAATACCTATATTTTTTGTCTATTTGTAAAACCAGAATAGAACTCCTCGGATCACCTTCTTGAACCGCTTCAGAAAGCATCTCTTAAACCTATCCCAATTCAGTTTTTCATCATACGACAATCCCTCAAACCATTCTCTTGCATTACCTCTAACCACCAGATTGATGCCTTCAAGCTTTTGCGCCTCACTTAGAGCTGCATGGCATAAACATGTCAAATCAAACTCATAAGATGCAAGCCAATCATCTACATCCTCACAATCTGTGAAAATTGATGGTTAGAATGGCACCACCATCATAAAACTCCCTTCAACATACAAAATGTGAAGACATCACTGCTCAAAATCCAAATTCTCGGTGCACAATTGGCAATTTTCTCTCCCCAACGGGATCGCCAAAGGATGATGGAGCAAAATACGCCATGTGCACACTCACACACCCAAAAAATTTAGCAAAACACAATTTATTTGCTAAATTTTGTTTCCTCACTAAACATCACTCAAAAGATCAATGAAAATACTACCCACAAGCTCAATTAAAACCCCAAAAACCTCGACTTACAAGCCCTTTCCTGCCCGCAAACACTACAAGGTAAGTCGAGTTAATCAACGCTTGAAATCACACTTGATGGTGACCCAAATATACACAAAAAATCATAAAAAACTCACAAACTCCATCCTCAAAATGCATCTTTCAAACCATTGTAAAATATTCACCAAACTCCACTTTGTTGGACTCTTTGGAGTATCCCTAACCCTAACGCCACCGATACAGGGTCACATAGTCTTGCAGAAAGTCACACTTGCTTCCCTCAATTCCTTGCACACACACATCCATGGAAATTGCAAAACTTCCATAGACTCTCACATGTGCAAAGTTGAAGTGAAGAACCTCTCACTCACTCCTCGACACACTCGAAAACAGTACGTGAACGTGATGGGACTGCACAAGACCACCTGTTGAAACCCTACTTCCTCCCACACATAGAGAGGTGAGAGTGATAATTCTTGGATTTGAAAGTATCATTCAGACTCAACACTCACGGAACCATGAGTGATGTGTCAATTTGAAGCCTTTTCAAACCATTTTTGGACCTTTTGGAGCCAATTTTGACCAATTTTGACCCCCGATGAGCATTTTTCACATGGGAAAAATACCAAATGAATTCAAAATCTGCCAAATTATTTAGGCTTTGTCCTTGATACTCAAATATCATTCCCACATTCTTAGATACCATTTTTGACGACTTCTAGGATGGATCAGGCATCGCTACATATTAGGCGCCGCAAATAGACAGTTACTGCATATGCCAGACTTCTCGGGTGGGATGAGACTGCCCACACTTGTTGCTTGCAATATTTACATTCTAGAAAGCTTAAACACATTCCATAAAGCCAAAAGAAGCCACTAGGGACCACATCCAAGGCCTCGATACCTTGTCCAAACACGTGCATGTGCCCAACTATCAGCACGCAACATGACTATTTAACATATATACATTGTTCGCCATACTTGAAACCAAATAGAACATCAAAAAATCTTCCAAATGCATGTAAAAAACTCTTTACAGAATAAAAATCTCCATGCATATACCCACTATTATGTATATACCAAAAGTGATTTATCACCGCGACTGTTATCGCGGCTATTAGCTCTACATGCCTATTCAAAAATAAAGGTGCTCATTTGGGAACCCAATTTTGGGTGGCCCAAATAAGAACCTTCATTTTTGACGTGCATAAAACATATAAAACATCAATTGTTTTTTGAAAGAGTATACAGTAAAAACAAAAAATTGAAATGGAATATACTTTACGCTGACAATTTAATGTGCAGAAGATCAAGTATTTAAAAATGTTACAGATAAAATAAAAATAGTTTTATATACATTGTGCCACATTGGGACTTTATGAAAGTTTAGAAAAATAATTTTCTATCTAAGCCTCCTGCTCATCATCGTCCACAGGCATGTACATTTGATCACCCTAACTCTACATGAACCCAAACCAAATTAAGCAAATCAACAACTCAAAACAATTGATACAATATTATTTGGTTAAACTTAACACTTGTAGAGATCCAACCGCTGAGTCAAATATTATTTGTTTAAACTTAATGCTTGTAGAGATCCAACCGCTGAGTCGAATTGCTTGCAAGAGATGTGGTTGTTCTCCAACAACCACTTGGTGATGCTTATAGAGATCCAACCTCTAATACAATATTATTTGTTTAAACCTAACGCTTGTAGAGATCCAACCGCTAAGTCGAATTGCTTGCAAGAGATGTGGTTATTCTCCAACAACCACTTGGTGATGGTTGTTCTCCATCAACCATTAGCAAGTTTCAAATTATGTATGCCGCTCCTGAAATTTGACCATCTCTCTAGTTGGTTGCCTAAGAGTGATATTTTTCTAAGTTAGCAATAACAATAACAAATCATTAACTAAATCTTTCTAATCACCAATTTAGGTTGTTGTTTCACTAAACTTATATATTTGTACTTCCAAGCTACTTTTCCTCTCGATCCATAGTGCATGGAAGTTTTTCTGGCTTGAGGTTTGTGTTGTTGTCTATAGGATGAGCTGTTGCAGCCTGATCGCTCTTTTCTTGCATTGCCCATTCCCACTCTACATCTACCATGTTGCCACCACAATAGCTGCTATCTGGATCTCTAACTTGGTTGGCCACTGCGGGCCGTACATTACAATGCTTGTTTTTCAAAAATGTTTTTATGTATCCCTCCAACTACTATTCTAAAAAACCCTGATTGGGGGCATTTGGAAATCTAGCATGCACGCGTCCTCAATGTAGCATGCATGATCGAGCAACTAGTCTCTAAACTTTACAAACAATTCTTATATGTAGAATGTATAAGAATGTGAAGATGACTTCAAAACGCCATGTCCTATGCTGTACCAAAGTCCACCTCCCTTCCCTAATTTACCTTATAGTAGTGCCCATGCATTTCTTGGACGGGTGTGTCAGTATCCTTTTTCTTTTCATCTCGGGTAGCACGATATAAAATAGGGGACTTTCCCCCCCCACTACCAAAACAAGAAAAGCCACAACATCCCCTGTCGCTCCACCATCTCTCTCGACGCTCGCTGCCCTGAGACAAATGTGGATGCATGCTGTTAGAAGAAGTGCCTGGATGGTGCTCGGGAAAAGGAGGAGTGGAATGGAGTGGCATGGGACCTTGCGATGCCATGGGAGTGGGACCCTACAATGGAAGGGGAGTAGAATGGTAAGAAGGGACCATAGACTGAGGTGCCCTTGGTGCGAGGCTCTAGATGTAAGGAGTACCTCCATGAGTCCCCCATGGAATGGACTACGAAGAAATAATGTAGCTCGCAAGCTGGTGTAGAGTGTAGCAACCAAAGAATCCCTTCGTCAAACAAAGGTACTGGTCTGGTAAAAAGAGCGTCCGCTGTAGGTCTGGATCTAGTGGAGGAACCCGAGTAGAGTAGGTGTAGGATGGTCATGCCTACAAATAGCAAAGAGAAACCTATAACACTCATGGTCACAAAAAAATATAGACAAATAATCTTTATTTCTTTGCTTGGTCTTACCACCTCAAGACTCGAGTCCACTGGAGGTGATGTCCACCCTAGGTGGGAGCCCATCTGGGAGGTGAACCAACCATAAGAAGAATCAAATGGCTTCTCCCCACCAAATGGTCTCTCGTCTGAAATCTACATTACAGGTAACAACATGAGATCTAGCTACTCCTATTGCACTTTATAGTCCTCTCTCTATCTCTCTGCTTTCTCCCTCTACTCACTCATCTATATATAGGCACACAAGTGCATATGTAAACAAGCATTGAGGCGGTTCGGGGCGGGAAACAAGAGAGGTGGCCTCTAAACACCCCTCAAGGCTCCCCTGCTGCTCAATTGGGGCTTGGGCAACCACAAGCACAACAAAACAACAAACCCATAGCTAAAAACCAACCTCACAAGGGGTACCACCTAGTTTAAAAGCGAACTAAGACGCAAAAAAAGGAGAATCGTTAGAGCAACCCAAATCAAGTAAGGACTTTACACTAACCCTAACACCAATGGAACACTCTCACGCACTAAAACACAAGAGAGAGAAAGAAAGATGGTGTACAACTTAGCTTCAACCTTATGATTTGCACAAGAAGGCACCTAGAGCTTGCGGAGTCAAGTGACAAGATTTGCTTATAGCATCACTAGCACATTGTCATAGGGTTATGGGAGCCCTCTTACCATCCACCGTTTTATTATGGTACCCAACCAACAATAGCCAATGAATCACAAGGACAAGCAACAAAACAACCTTCAATGAAACAAGTCACCTTATGAAGCTGAATGAGTTTGTCAAGACAAATTCGAGGAGAAGCGTGAGCCTTTGGACATGAAATTGCACCCAAAACTACCAATTCATTGATGTTGGGGTAGATACAACAATGGTTACAAAAAATATCTTCTACTCGCACTCGCTCAACTAGCTCAAGCTTTTCTATGCACCAAAGTGATTGTGTATGGAAAGCTTACTCTCTCCTTACAACCAAGATAGAAATGGCATGTGCTACACTCAATCTAGTGTGCAATGGTGTAGAGATGCCTTTTACAAGGAGAGATGGGTTTTATTTATAGGTTTTTGGAAGCTTTGATTAGGATTAGTTCTAATCAATTTTATTGACAAAACAAGAGATTAGGAAATATTTTGATTTTTTAAAATGGGAGTGGGTCTTCCTTATCCCTTAAGTCACATGGATGTGGGCTCAAGGGGGATAATTATTGAGAGTGAGATGAGTAACTTGGAGGTGCCTACTCTAGTAGATAGTAGAGGGTGAAAATTACAAGAAGGGTTAGTTGTTAGTGATCACTAGAAAATGTTAGTGGCATATTTACAAAAGTGATGATGACTTGATTGTCGAAGAACCAAGGGTGAATGAGGTGGATGAGCTCTTGAGATTGATGAAACCTCTAAGAATTATGGACTCACCCTTATGAAAATGATCGCCGGTTCTTCTTCTTCTTCTACTTCTGCTTCTTGCACCGCCTTCACGGTTGATCTTTACGATGAAGATGAGGATTATTGATGAAAGACCTCTGATTTGTAGAGGTTATGCAAGAATAAAGTGCTAAAAATTCATGTCTTTTAGAGGAGTTAACATGAAATTATAATTTGGGGGTAGTAGAGAGCGGTATGAGAGCATATGTGTATATAGAAGGCTATGCTGGGAAGAGGGGAAGGAGAGATGGTGAAGAAGGTGAGAGGGCATGGAAATATATACATTTGAAAGGATGATGGAGAGGGATGAGTGTGTATGTGGGTGGGAGTGTGAAAATGTGAGAGAAGAGTGATAGGATCCTTGTGTGCATAGAGTGGGCAGATTGGGTTGCACCAAACAATTCACCAAAATTCTTGCTTTTCTCCAAAAAAGCTAAAATATTTATGTAAAATAATTCAGCTCACGAGTTTCATTTTGTATGTTGACAACTTTTGCTAATTCGGATGATAGAAGGATGCCAAAATTTGCCCAAAAAGATGTGTATTGTGGGACTGCAAAGGTGCTTATGTGGGACCCTTTTTTGTTGAATTCTCCTTATACATCCAAAGGTGAGCCCCCCATGAGCCATTCCATGACCTAAGGAATCCAAGTGGCCCTTGCCACGCGCATGGATGATGAATTTTGAAGAATAAAAAATAATTGCACATGATAGACCTAGTGGTTGGATTTTTCCTAGCCCTTGACTTTATGAGCACATGGTGTATGGAAAAAAATATGTGCGAGACCATGAAGGAATATCATGATAGGAGTATTTGATTTTTTTTTTGGGTGAAAGAGGAAAATATGAAAGCGAGAAAATATCGGGTAAAAGTGAGTGATAATGTAGAAACAAATTTTGACTTCCATGAGTGTGCGGGATGAAATGCATGGGTTTATTTTGAAAAAATAAATATTATGGGGTATGTACACACTAACATAGAAATATTTCATGTCGTGAAAGGATGCAAAGAGATTTAGAAAAAATGCACACTTAGGAATATATATTTATATAAATAAAAAAATTGTGAAAAAAAACCCTTTATACTTAGGTCCTTTATTTCATAGAAAATATTTACATGTAAAGAGAACCGTAATATTATAAATTTTTTTTTTCCCTAGCCTACTGACTCGCTCAATGATTTGATAAACAAAATGTGATAGAAACCCTAAACGCACGCACACTATTTACAATGAAAAAGCGAGCCTAGTCATCGTGCTAGGGTGTTTCTTTGGGGTGAAGGGGCTTCTTAAAATATTTTATGAGAGCTGAAAAAACGGATATCATTTAGCCCTCCCCTAGATGATGGTACATTCATGTATCATCAGAAGGCATACCTTCAAATGAGAGTGTTTTTTGATCCTGCGTGATATTTGGTGTTTTAATCAAATCTTCATCTTGTAGTATGAAGCTCAAAGACTTACATGGTATTGGAGCTGTTTGTTGCTCTTGTAGATCCTCTGGTAGAACTCGACTCAAGTAGGGCTTTAATTGATACCTATTCACCTTCTTGGGGTGCTCCTTGCCATCCAAATCCATGAGTTGATAGTAGCGTGAATAGTAGGCCTTCTTTACAATGTAGGGACCCTGCCATTTAGTATTGAACTTCACATCAAAGCGATTTTGAAGGCGATTATCGTACCTTAGCACCAAATCTCCTTCCTTAATCCCTTTGTCTTTCACCTTTTTGTTGAGCTTGTCCTTTATTTGTGTAGCCTTTCTTTTATAGCACTCATAAGCCGCCTCCCATTTCCATTCTAGTTCTGCGAGGGTGAGAAGTCGATCTTCCCATGCTGCTTTTTTGCCTTGTGCCACCTTTCCATGAAGCCGCATCGTTGGGATGTTGAGCTCGATGGGTTGCAAAGATTCTTGACCATAGACTAGGTGGAAGGGTGTGAACTATGCTTCCTTGTAGGTAGTTCGATAGGCCCACAATGCTCCATCCAAGAAGTCATCCCATAGCTTTGTCTTGTTCTTTACCATCTTTCATATGATTCCTGCAATGATGCCATTATCCTTCTCTACCAAACTATTTGATTGAGGATAGTAGGGTGTGCTATGCCGATGTAGAATGTGAAGCTCATCACAAACTTTTGTGAGCAAGCCCTTTCTAAATCCTGGACCATTATCAGAAACAATCTCCAAAGGTGTGCCAAATCTGCAACAAATGTGAGTGTACACAAACTTGCGAACTGTCCTCTCAATTAGTCTTGCCACACTTTGAGCTTCTACCCACCTAGTCATGTAGTCTATGGCCACCAAGATATACAATTTTCCATTTTTAGTCCTGGGCAATGGACCCATAGCATCAATGCCCCATTTTTCAAACGGACCATTTGCAAGGACTAACTGACGTGGACCATGTAACAGACGCTTGTTTTCATTAATCTGACAATTGTGGCAGCTTTTACACCAATGTTGAACAGCAATGTGCAAGCTTGGCCAAACATACCCGGCAAGAAAAATATTTTTCGTTGTGAGTTCCTATGCAAAATGACCACCACACGTTTCCTCATGCAAACCTTCAAGAATGGCTGGAATCTCCTTGGTTGTCGGTATTCTCCTACAAACTTGATCTTTTCCTCTTTGGTAGAGGGCACCTTCCAAAAACAAATACGAACTCTCCTTCTTAATGAGCATCCCCTTTTGAGAGTTTGTGAAGCCTTCTGGAAACTCGCCCTCTAAAATGTAGCTCACAATGGGAGCCAATGACTCCATCCCCTGGTACCTTGGTTCTTTAATCACTGTTGCTGCCATGATGACCTGCACTTCACCTTCAACACATGCAAATGATTTTGGGCAAGCAAATTAGCATCTTCATTTTGTTTCCTAGGAATATGATACAGTTGTACTTCTTCAAATTGATTGAAGAGTTTACAGATGGCATAAACCTTTTGCCTTAGCCTTTCATTCTTACAAGCCCAAATACCTAGAATTTGCTTCACAATGAGAAGTGCATCCCCTTTTACCATGGGACGTTGTATACCTTGGCCAATGCACATCCTCAAACCATGAAGTAGTGTGTCATATTTTTGCTTCATTTTTGCTAGTTGAACCTGGTAGATTGACCTTATCTTTCATGACCACCTCTCCACTTGGGTTGAGCAATACTAGCCCTCCCCCTGCTTTTTCTATGGCTCGTCAAAAAGCTCCATCAAAGAACAAGGTGAAAGCATTAGGAATACTTTTAGGTGGTGGCAATGGTAGGGTCTTTACTTCAGGCACCTTTATTTCCTTCTCGTGTACCTTATAAGTGAGAATCCCTGTCAATTGTGCACGCACACTATCTTCTACCTTGAAAGAGTATTGAAACTCTTGCAACTCCATAATCCATTTTGAGATCCTAGTACTAAGATTGATTTGAGATGACACCCAAGGGAACAAATTTTTTGCAGTGAGAATTACAAAAGGTTTTGGTAGCAAGTAGGATCTAAACTTTCTCACTGCAAACATGAGAGAAAGAATCATGAGTTCTGCCTCCCTGTAGCCTCTCTCTAAAGCATTCATGACCCTACTAGCAAAGTAGATGGGTCACATCCTGGTACTGTGGGGATCTTGTTGTAATAAAACTGCACCAATCGTTTCCTTCCCAACACTAGAGCTAACAAAGAATGTGTACTCCCAACAAGGAGGCATGAGTATTGGTAGCTCTGATAGAATGACTTTAATATTGCAAAAATACTCTTCGAGATCATCAAACCATGCAAATTCTAGTTGTTGTGTCAACTTTTGCAAAGGGTGAAGTAACTCCGAGGCTAAGTGAATGAAGCGTGACATATACTTCACCTTTTGAATGAATGAGATGACCTCCTTAAGACTCTTTGGTGATGGTAGCTCAATGAGAGCTTTTGCCTTTGCTGGATCCACCTCAATACCTTTATAGGAAACCTTGTGACCAAGCAAGATCACTTCATCCTCACCTATGTGGCACTTGTTGGGGTTGAGTTGACTTCCCATGTCGTAAAGTTTTTTAAAACCTTCTTCTAGCTTTTGTAGATGCAATGATTTTGAGCTATAAATGCAGAAATCATCAATGAACACCCTGATTGATTTTGCAAAGAATGCTTGAAACACCATGTTCATGAAACGTTGGAAAGTTGCAGGAGCATTTGTCAGGACAAATGGCATAACTCTAAAAGCATAACAACCCCAAGGAGTGATGAAGGTTGTTTTCAATTGGTCCTCCAAAGCAATCCCTATTTGAAAGTAGCCTGAGTAGCCATCACACACAATGTACTTCTAATGACCAGCTACCTCATTTAGTATCTCATCCTGAAGTGGGAGGGGAGAGTGATCTCTTTTTGTTGCCTCATTGAGTGGACGATAATCCACACACACCCTCCACTTGCCGTTTTTCTTAGGAGTGACAACAACGGGAGAGACCCACTCTGAATTCTCCAGTGGATAGATGAAACCTACTGCTAGAAGATTTCTTACCTTCTTGAGTAGAGGTTGCTCCTTGATGACTCCTAGCCTTCATATATTTTGAGCCTTAGGTGTGGCCTCTGGCTTCAACTCAATCTTGTGCTGAAAAAAATCTACTCCACGCACATCAGTGTAGTCTTTAGCAAAAAGCCTAGGAAATTTCCTTAGCACACATTTGAACTCCTCTCTTTCGTCCTTTGCAAGTGTTGTAGACAACATGCCTTCTAACATTCCTTCATCTTGAACATTTTGGTTCTCTTGAGTACCTACCTCTTCCAAACCTCGACAAGAGGTCTCCTGGTTGTTTGGCTTAAACCATACCCCCATGACTTCAATGGAAGACTCCTCTTCAGTAATGCTTCCTCTACTTTCTTCTTTTGAAGTGTTGCTGGTCCAATCTTCTTCCGTCTCACTTTGAGATGATTCTTCATGGAGCTCCTCTTGGCGTTGCTCCTTCATGTCAAAGACAACCTTCTTATGATTGTCATTCCTGCAAATTAGCTTTCCACTGTCCCAATCCTGCAAAGCTCGCATTTTCATTAGCCATGGTCTTCCTAGGATAAATGGGTAACCATTTCCTTTGGTAGACATGACATAGAAATCCACTGCCTTCTGAATGCTAAAGGTCTCTACAAAAACATTTTTACAAATTCCTACACACCTAGCTTTGCTATTGTTTACCATCTTCACTTTGATTTCAGGTGTCTCATGGATGTGCATGCCTAGTCTTTGCATGAGTCCCTCTGTCATGATGAAAATTTGTGCACCCCCATCCACTAGACCTTTCCTAACCAATCTTCCTTTGATGTAACAATCTAGCATAGGTGTAATATCCTCATTCATTTCAGCATGTGCAGTTCTTACAACAGACACACTCTCTTTTACCTTTCTCCTAGTGCTAACTACCTTTTTAAAATCCCTTCTAACTTGTGGACATAATGCAAGGAATTGAGGCCATGAAATATCAGGACCCTTACCTCGCATGTCTTCCAACAGGTTGTATGGAGCCATACCATGTCCAAGAGGGAAGTCTTGGAGATTGATACGACGTCGAGTCCTCTTAGCTTCCTTGGTCTCCTTTGCCTTCTTGCCTCGTCCATGGTCACTCTCTGATGTGACACCTTCTTTCTCTTTACCGGCCACACTTAATGCCATTTGCTTCCATGTCAACCTCATTTAAATTTTTCACCTCTACCACATGCACATTTGGATCTGGCAAAGGTGGAACTCCTTCTACCCCTTGTGGAGGTGGTCTTGGTCCATTTGGTCTTTGTAGAAGCCTTGGTTGTTGACTAGTTCCTTCACTTGCATTCATCACTCGGTAATTCAAGTTAGGTATCCCTGGCTCCCCATGGGGCCAAGGACAATTATACATACCATGTCCAGACTCACCGCAATTCCAACATTGCAAGACTCTCCTAGGTCGTGAATCTCGCTCTTCAGACTTCTTTGCTTGTCCCTTTGGACCTACATCTCGTGCAAGGTGAATTGACACGCTGCTTAAATATTCATTTAACTTCTCAGTCACTTCCGCCGTTACCTCAGGAAGCTCCCTAGATGTTGATGCTTGTGACTTACCTTTGGGTCTAAGACCTTTTATTGGAACCTCCCCCCTTAAGCACCTGAGTTTTCCATATTTCTCAGCAGCCCTAGTTTCAGCTGCAGCAAAGGTAGCAGGTGCACCGGCCTTAACTTTTACCTAAGGTCAGGAAAGAGTCCGGATATGAACCTCTCCTTCTTTAGAAATTCTGTACCATCACCAAGGTTAGAAACATTTCGTATCCATAGAGCCGAAAGACGTAGAAACTCTTGCTTGTAGAAGTAGTAGTCATATAATTCTTTTTGCTTATGAGAAACAATGTCTTGCCATAGTTTTTGAGTGTTTTGGGGATCAAAGAAGTATTTCTTGAAACGATTCAAAACTTCTATGTAATTCCCCTTAGCTTCCTCAAGCAAAAGAGTCAAACCAAGTGCTAGCATCTTTCCTAAGGACCACCTTAAACATTTTTACACGTTCTTGATTAGTTACTATCCTCTTGATACGGCAGGAAATCTTGAAATTCGCTAAAAATAATTATGCATCCTCTCCAGGCTCTCCAAAGAAAAGAGGATATCTAGACATTTGGCATTGGCTCTCCATTGAATTGATTTCAAAGTGACGCTCGTTCTTTGTTTTTTATTTCTTAAAAAAAATTACATAATAATATTTTCTGAATTGCAATCTATTCTACAACAAAATAAAAATATTCACATCAAATGACCTATGATAATCGATAAGAGGTAGGATGATAGGGTTTGGTGATGCGATAATTTCTCCTACTCTTTGGGCACCAAACATGAACATTATATGTTGTTGAAAAAGGATTTTTCTACTAATTGCAATGTTTACTCTAATGTGTGGAGTGAAATGGAAGGGGAAAACCTCTATTCCTGGGCCATTATCCATAGTCTATGCATGCCCTAATTCTTAAAACAAAACAAAAATATAGACATCCAGACTAAGGTCATACCTAATGAGAGGCAAAATAAAAGGATTTGATGAAGCGTTTATCTCGGCCAACCTAAGAGGACCTAAAATTCTACGAATTACACGTTGAAATTGCAACTTAGTACTAACAATTATGTGTACCTTTTGCCTTGCAATAGAAATGAAGGAATCATACAAATTCTCTTGATTCATGAAAACTTCTTGACTATGCTAAAGGTTGATCCTACACAAAAATCCACAAGGTGTTCCTCAGTGGGGGCACCAAAATTGAGGCGGTTCGGGGTGGGCAACAAGAGAGGCTGCCTCTAAACACCCCTCAAGGCTCCTGTGCTGCTCAATTGGGGCTTGGGCAACCACAAGCACAACAAAACAACAAACCCACAGCTAAATCCAACTTCACAAGGGGCACCACCTAGTTTAAAAGTGCACTAGCACGCAAAAAAGGAGAATCGTTAGAGAAACCCAAAATCAAGTAAGGACTTTACACTAACCCTAACACCAATGGAGCACTCTCACACACTAAAACACAAGAGAGAGAGAGAGAAAGATGGTGTACAACTTAGCTTCAACCTTATGATTTGCACAAGAAGGCACCTAGAGCTTGCGGAGTCAAGTGACAAGCTTTGCTTATAGCATCACTAGCACATTGTCTTAAGGTTATGGGAGCCCTCTTACCATCCACCCTTTTATAATGGTAGCCAACCAACAATAGCCAATGAATCACAAGGACAAGCAACAAAACAACCTTCAATGAAACAAGTCACCTTATGAAGCTGAATGAGTTTGTCAAGACAAATTCGAGGGGAAGCGTGAGCCTTTGGACATGAAATTGCACCCAAAACTACCAATTCATTGATGTTGGGGTAGATACAACAATAGTTACAAAAAATATCTTCTACTCGCACTCGCTCAACTAGCTCACGCTTTTCTATGCACCAAAGTGATGGTGTATGGAAAGCTTACTCTCTCCTTACAACCAAGATAGAAATGGCATGTGCTACACTCAATCTAGTGTGCAATGGTGTAGAGATGCCTTTTACAAGGAGAGATGGGTTCTATTTATAGTTTTTTGGAAGCTTTGATTAGGATTAGTTCTAATCAATTTTATTGACAAAACAAGAGATTAGGAAATATTTTGATTTTTTAAAATGGGAGTGGGTCTTCCTTATCCCTTAAGTCACATGGATGTGGGCTCAAGGGGGATAATTATTGAGAGTGAGATGAGTAACTTGGAGGTGCCTACTCTAGTAGATAGTAGAGGGTGAAAATTACAAGAAGGGTTAGTTGTTAGTGATCACTAGAAAATGTTAGTGGCATATTTACAAAAGTGATCATGACTTGATTGTCGAAGAACCAAGGGTGAATGAGGTGGATGAGCTCTTGAGATTGATGAAACCTCTAAGAATTATGGACTCACCCTTATGAAAATGATCGCCGGTTCTTCTTCTTCTTCTACTTCTGCTTCTTGCACCGCCTTCACGGTTGATCTTTACGATGAAGATGAGGATTATTGATGAAAGACCTCTGATTTGTAGAGGTTATGCAAGAATAAAGTGCTAAAAATTCATGTCTTTTAGAGGAGTTAACATGAAATTATAATTTGGGGGTAGTAGAGAGCGGTATGAGAGCATATGTGTATATAAAAGGCTATGCTGGGAAGAGGGGAAGGAGAGATGGTGAAGAAGGTGAGAGGGCATGGAAATATATACATTTGAAAGGATGATGGAGAGGGATGAGTGTGTATGTGGGTGGGAGTGTGAAAATGTGAGAGAAGAGTGAGAGGATCCTTGTGTGCATAGAGTGGGCTGACTGGGTCGTACCAAACAATTCACCAAAATTTGTGATTTTCTCCAAAAATGCTGAAATATTTATGTAACATAATTCAGCTCACGTGCTTCATTTTGTATGTTTACAACTTTTGCTAATTCGGATGATAGAAGGATGCCAAAATTCGCCCAAAAAGTTGTGTATTATGGGACTACAAAGGTGCTTATGTGGGACCCTTTTTGGTTGAATTCTTCTTATACATCCAAAGGTGAGCCCCCCATGAGCCATGCTATGACCTAAGGAATCCAAGTGGCCCTTGCCACATGCATGGATGATGAATTTTGAAGAATAAAAAACAATTGCAGATGATAGACCTAGTGCTTGGATTTTTTCTAACCCTTGTCCTTATGAGCACATGGTGTATGGAAAAAAATATGTGCAGGACCCATGAAGGAATATCATGATAGGAGTATTTTATTTTATTTTTGGGTGAAAGAGGAAAATATGCAAGCGAGAAAATATCTAGTGAAAGTGAGTGACAATGTAGAAAGGAATTTTGACTTCCACGAGGGTGCGGGATGAAATGCATGGGTTTATTTTGAAAAAATAAATATTATGGGGTATGTACACACTAACATAGAAATATTTCATGCCATGAAAGGATGCAAAGAGATTTAGAAAAAATGCACACTTAGGAATATATATTTATATAAATACAAAAAATTTGAAAAAAAAGCCCTTTATACTTAGGTCCTTTATTTGATATAAAATATTTACATGTAAAGAGGACCGTAATATTATAAATTTATTTTTTTTTGTTTCCTAGCCCAATGACTCGCTCAATGATTTGATAAAGCAAATGTGATAAAAATTTGAAACGCATGCACACTATTTACAATGAAAAAGCAAGCTTAGTAATTGTGCTAGGATGTTTCTTTGAGGTGAGGTGGTTAAAACATTTTATGAGAGCCGAAAAAACGGCTATCCGCATGTACATACATATACATAATAGTAGAACTAAGCAACAGGGGCTAGTAGTGCCAAAGGTCAAGTGGCACCTCTTTAAATATCATAATAATATCAATCGTGACAAAACCAAAGATACGTTGCAGTAATCCATGCATGAGTGGATCAATGATCACAACCCCATGATTAAAAAAGGACTATATCCAAGAGAAAGCATTTAACCTTCGGGTGCTATGCTCCCATACTTAGTGCCTACATACATGCATAAACAAATATATAGGTACACACTCACCTATAATTTAAGTATATACAATTATGTACTCTCTACAATTAAGTTTAATTTAAGTATATACAATCACGTAGATGTGGCCATCATTTTGTGTAAATTGTATAATTTATGTATATACAATTACATAAATGAAGCCATCATTTTGTGTTGTGTGTAGTGCGAGTGCTCCCGCTTCTATAGAGTGCTTTGAAGTAGAGCTTCTTTAATGTGCTTCTTCGCAGAATCTCTTCACAACAGCTCCTTGTTTGAGGGATTACTCTGCACATTGCATGTCTGCCTCCATTCTAAGGTACAGTACCATTGAGACCTTTCCAACCTAATGCCGCGTCCGTCGGGAGAAAGAGAGATAGATAGGAGGAGAAAGAGAAAGATAGAGAATATAAGGAGAAGAAAGTAGAAAGTCATTTTTAAATTCCATTGTTTTCACGTAAAGAAGTTCTTTTTCAAAGCACTATATAGGAGCAGAAGCAGACATGCACTGCGCATACCACAAAATGGTGGTTTCGCTTGCAACCATTGATCTTTATCTACTTGTAAGCTCCCATGCACAAACAACTTGCAAACAAGCCGTTTTTGAAGTTTGCATTGTTTTTTGGACCAAAAAATGCAGCGAGCTTTAGGAACATCTTGTCTGCAAGATGTTTGCACATGTGAGCTTGCAAATCACTACATACCTAAACACACTCTCTCTCTCTCTCTCTCTCTCTCTCTCTCTCTCTCTCTCTCTCTCTCTTTTTCTCTTTCTCTCTTTCTTTCTCTCTCTCTCTCTCCGATCTCTTTCTCTTTCTCTTTATCTCTACCTCTCTCTCTTTCTCTCTACTACTACCTCTTTCTCTCTTGCAATCTCTTTTTCTCTCCCTCTATCTCTTTATCTCTGTCTCTTTCCCCTCCATCTTTCTCCCCCTCTCTTCCTCTCTCTCTCTCTCTCTCTCTCTCTCTCTCTCTCTCTCTCTCTCTATTTCTCTCTCTTTCTCTCTCTCCCTCTATCCTCTCCTTGTTTCTCTCTCTCCCCCTCTATCCCGTCCTTGTTTATCTTCATCTCTCCCTCTCTATATATCCCTCACTTTCTCTCTATCCCTTCCCCCCTCCCCCCCCCCTCTCTCTTTCTATATCTCCCTCTCGTTCTTTATATCTCTTCCCTTCCCTTTTTCTCTTTAACTCTCCTCTCTCTCTCTCTCTCTCTCTCTCTCTCTCTCTCTCTCTCTTACTTATTTCTCTTTCTCTGTTTCTCGTTCCCCTTCTCTCTCTCTCTCTCTCTCTCTCTCTCTCTCTCTCTCTCTCTCTCTCTCTCTCTCTTTGAAGAGCACAAAGCCGTCTATGCATTGATGTAAAGACAAAAATTTCATAGTTATGGAAGGCATTTTTGGAAGAGCATTTCCGAAGTGAACAGGTTCAAGGAAATTGACTCTAATCTCTTATTTTACATACAATGTCTTCCGGCACTCGCAAGGGTTTTTCTTCTTCAACAAGGTCCACAACCATTGTGGGGAATGATCCAAGATCTCGTAAGTGTGGAGATAGCAACACAACCACCCAATCAGCAACATCGAAAACCATGATCATGGTATTACTTGGTATCATTGCAACCGTAAACAAACAAGGTGAAGACTTACAAGCACTTGCAATGGATAATGACACACTAAGGATACTTGTGGTAGAGAATGAGAATCTCAAGAAGACACTTGAGATGCAAACAACACATTTGATGCAACTTGAAGAAGAAGTCAAGGAATGTAAATGCTCTCTTGTGGACCTGAATGCTTTCAAGGAGCGGATGAGCAAAGTAGAGCATGACCATGTATTGAAAGAGAAGAAATTTGACACCATGAGCCGAGATGTATGTGACATAAAAAACGTATGCACAAACAAGTCTTGGGCTGATGTATGTGGTAGCAATGTGCTTTCTAATTCCTCACTCATGCAAGATATGGCTCAAACAAATAATGTTGAGAATGTGGATGTTGAGGAATTGAAGGAACGGGAGCGACGTTCCAAGAACATTGTTATCCGTGGAATTCCCAAAGAGAATCTAGAGACACCTTCTTCTCTTGCCATTGTTATTGAAGATTTCTTCAAAACCCACTTTGGCATGTCCGGATTTATGGTCTATGGAGCACATAGAGTGGGTAAGCAAGGAGCTCCTCGCTCGAGAGAACGGCCAATGTATGCACCATGCCGGATGAGACCAAGAAAAAGATTATCCTTGATCATAATTGGATCTATTTGAGGGATACAAAATGTTTTGTATGTGAATATCACACTATTAAGCAACAAAATATGCATTGCAAGGCATATGAGGAAAATAATAAGAAAAACAAGGAGATCTCTCATGAAGAAAATGTGCCTAAGGAGGAGGAAAGTCCCTTAAGCAAATAGGGATGTGTGACCTATGAGACCGAGTTACAATTGAAAATATGATTTTGGAATTGTAATGGATACCCATGGAATGTAGGGGTTGGCATTGATGAACTAACAAGCAAAGCCGATGTTCTACTTCTTGTTGAAACTTGGGAGTATGATACACAAAGGATTAACGGCTTGGAGAATTACAATGTACATTCATTGATGTGGTCAAAGAATCGTAAGCAACGAAGAGGACAAGGAGGGATAGCATGTATGGTTAAGAAAGGATTGGAAGATTTTGTATCAGCTGTGAAAGATGACAAGTACAAACGTTATGTATGGCTGAAAATTATGACACCTAAAAGAGTACCCATTTTTGTAGCCGGTTGCTACATTCCTCATCATGATTCTCCCTTTTTTGCTTGTATGGATAGATATCATCCATTTTTTGATTTAGAAGAGGACACTGCTTATTTCAAAGGTAAAGGTGATGTTATTATATTTGGGGATATGAATGCTTGCACAAAAACATTGTAACATGATACTCAACAATTTGATATGCCATACATGTCAAGGGATTTGGAGGAAGTTCACGTGTATGATCATTCTTCAATGGATGAGAAAGTGTCGGATCACTATGGAAAGCTATTTTTACACATGTGTAATAGAACGGGCATGCTCATTGCCAATGGTGTATCTTTGTGGAGTGGAACCAATGGATTTACATGTAGGAGACATAATGGGGATAGTGTGATTGACTATATGCTACTCTCCGAAGCTATCATGTATCGCATAAAGAGTTTTATGTTTGGCCAATGGACCCCAAAATCTGACCATCACACCTTATGTATTGACCTTTCATGTGTAGAAGCAACTAAGCATGATAATCTCAGCCAAAGGAAAGAGAAATTATCACTATGTATGGATTTCAAACGGGCACCAATGTACATTGAAATGGTTGAGCAAAAATTATGGATGAAGAAGCTTCAATATGATGCACCATTCGAAACTAAATGGGAAGCTTTCAAGAAAGTTATTTGCTCTTGTGCCGAAGAATGCTTTTCTATAAAGCATCTCCACGGTATCAACAAAGATAGATCATGCAAAAGGTGGTTTGGTAAAGAATTTCAAGATGCTCAAAAGTCCTTGATAAAGCTTGATGCAACTATGGAAAAAGACAAATATCAAAGTCATTTGCATACATATAAGGCATTGATTCAAAATAAGAGAAGAAGATGGGAAGTAAAGCAACAAATTTTTCAAGTCCAAGAAAAGGCACATGCATGTGGAAGATTTTGGAGAAACGTGAGAGGCAAGCGGGTTGAAAATTTTGGTAACTTGAGTCTTGTGGATATGTACACACATTGTAGGCAATTATATGAGTAAGCAAATTCTGAGAAAATGTCATTTTATGGTTCACTCCTATGTATGCCATCTTTTTTTACTATTGAGGATGTATGCGGTGGGCTTGAAAATTTTGCCATTTTCAAAGCGGGAGATCTTCAAGGTATAGCCGGAGATGATCAAATGGATGGGAGATTTTACCCATGAATGGATGTGTGATATGTTCAACCTTGCACTTCAACATGGTATGCCTTATGATTGGAGTACCAATTGGGTTAAGCCTTTGCACAAAGGAGGGGATGTAAAGAATGTAAACAACTACCGGACTATAATGATTGGGTCGTTTATGGAACAGTTCTCTACGTGCCTAAAGGAGATGAAATTGAGTGGTTGGGATGAAGAGAATGACAAGCGTGCAAAGGGACAAGCGGGTTTTTGTCGATGCCATAGCACCATTGATCATCTTGTCACTCTTTGTGTTTTCATGGAGGAAAGTTGATTGAAAGGCAAGGGATTGTATTGTTGTTTTGTGGACTTTAAGAAAGCCTTTGATACAATTCCACGTAACAATTTGTGAAGAAGGATGGAAGAACTCCAGTTTCCAAGTGAGTTTATCCTTGCGGTTTCTCGAATCTATGAGAAGGTGATTTGTCAATTGCGCATGGGAAAAGAAACTTTAGAAATTTTTGTAAGCACTATTGAGGTTAAACAAGGATGTCTGTCACCAACTCTCTTTGGTCTATGCATCAATCAATTGGAACAAATGGTAATTGACTTTATGCAAGAAGAAGGCATTGAAGAGGTCACTATCTGCAATGTGGTAATCATGATTTTGTTGTATACGGATGATGTATTGCTTCTAGCACACACTTTAGAAGATGCCCAAAAGCTTATGGTTGTTCTTGAGAACTTTGGCTTGCATAGTGGGCTGATTGTGAACGAATCCAAGACAAAGGTTATGCTTGTGAAAACCAACCATAAGGAGAAGCCATGCATGGTGTACAACAATGAGACACTTGAAGTGGTTGAGAGATTTAAGTACCTTGGCCTTGAGGTTCCATCCAATCACAAGTGGCATGAATGTGCTATGCGTCGTTTGGAAGCGGGAAAGAGAGAATTTATACATTTGAGAACATGTGTAATGTGGGAAACATCAAGTGTTGGGTTCTCAAGAAGTATCTTTTTGATGCATTGGTGACACCGGTTCTTCTTTATGGAGTTGAAGTGTGGGGCGGGAGCATCTCAAAGTCTACTTGGAAAGAGTTTGAGAATGTCCAAAAGCATTTTCTTACAAAATTTCTCCAAGTGAAGACACAAACACCATATATGCTCTTACTTCTTGAGTCGGGATGTCTTCCAATTGAGGTTATTGGCATGGAAAGGGTTGTGGAGTACATGATAAAGATGCGTCAAAACCCCTCACATTGACTTCCTACAATTGCATGGGAAGCAAGCAAAAAAGTTCAAAGGACGCATAAAAGCAAGATCTTGAGCACGGGATGGATGCAAGACATAAAGAAGTGGTTTGGGAGATGGGATGCATTACACTTGCTACATGATGCTTCAATTGACTCCCAAGTGAATGAAGCTTTTCTACAATGCCAATGTATTACGGCTTGGGAGAAATCCGGTGGGTCAGGCTTCATACATTACACCACCCATATTGCCCCCATCTACAAAACCATGTTCTTCATTGAAAGAGGAAACTGTACTCACACTTACATGCTTGAGCCTATCCTCTTGTCGGCAATATGCACTATCGTAGCCATTCGGCTTAGCTCCCATTTCCTTTGATGCAAGATAGGGCATTGGGGCAATGGAGAAGAGTCAAATCAACTGTGCACATTATGCTCACTGCAAGTTCGAGAGTCTGAGTACCACACACTACTAGAGTGCTCAGTGTTTGGTCACATACAAACTTGCTTCTCTCACATTTTCAGCCATAAATTAGACCGACACATTTTCCTCTCCCAGCCAAAGTGTGGGCTCTCCATTACAACTCTCATCACCACAATTTTGGAGCATCGAGAGTCACTCATCAGCCATACACATACTAAATCACATGTAACTTTGGTCCCATAGGTCATATTTGACCTCCGAGGATGATAATTAAATCTCTCTCTCTCTCTCTCTGTCTCTCTCTCTCTCTCTTTCCTCCTTGCTATCGAGTTTTCTCTCACCCTCTTTTTGTATCTCCCTCTCTTTCTTTCTATCTCTATCTCTCTCTCTACCTTTATCTCTCTATCCCTTCCCTCTTTATATTTCTCTCTTTATCTCTTTCCTTCTCTCTATCTTACAACCATACTCATAACCATATTTATCCACTTACCATTTCAACTATACACATGAGTATATTGCCAATGAATTTTCACACAACGATCAACAAGTATAGATCATACCTAAGTCGGATAGGTAAGACTAATACAAAAACCCTAAAAGCACTAGATCAAAGAAATGTAACCGTAGTAGCTGCCCAAACAAACATTTCCAGGCCGTTTGACTTATACTGCAAAGGTAAGCCAATACCTACCATAAATTATAGTCATAGAATCATTAGACATTAATTTTTTTTAAGGAAACACAAGGCAACCATTAACCTGCATTGAGAAAGATCTTTCAATGTATTTTACTGTGAATATACATCCCTATGATAGTTTAGTAGATAGAATTTGGAAATTTCTATTGAACTTGAAAGAGATAACGAAAACTAGAGCCGCATATACCTAAGGGTCAGATGAAGTAGCCAACTATTTTCATAACTGTCATACATAGACTTAGTATAGTAAATAACATGCATGAGTTCAACTACAATATCAACAGTTGAATCACACCACAAACAAGCATCTTGGACAATAGTCCATATTGATTTCAAAGTCACCTGAGATTGAGTTGGAGCAGCACTAGCTCCACAATAGCTTGATTGTCTTTGCCTTTTTCCATAGAGCCAACTACATACACCCCCTTCCGAGCTAAATCCTCACAATCTCAAGGTACAGACACCTTTTACTAGTACACACACATATTACAAATGTACACAAATACCAATGCTAAGTGAGCATGGAAGATCACCTTTTAGAGGCTTTGGAGCCAGTAGCTACATTCCATTCATAGCAGCAAGGTGGGTCCGTCTTAAGGAGGGGGAGGAAGCATCAGTGTCACCTCGTACAGAGAGGGTGAGAAAGAGAGAGAGAGAGAGAGAGAGAGAGAGAGAGAGAGAGAGAGAGAGAGAGAGAGAGAGAGAGAGAGAGAGAGAGAGAGAGCACGAGAGATGCGTTGTATGGCAGATCCCATGAGGGGGGCCATCGCGTCATGCTTAGAGGACACCATATGCAGAGTCAAGCCAACTCGCCCAAACCCTTCCTTAACTCACTAGGTGTTAGGTAATATATCAAGAATCCACCAACAATTTTCCTATTTAAAATTTCTCTTCTCAATTACACACCCCTCTTTTTTACAAGATATTTCTTACGTCAATACAAGATATTGAGACTAAACCCCAATTAATTATACCAAGGCAATGGCAACAGGGCCCTCCAATATACCAGAGGGATTTAATCCTTGTTTTAACAACATCGTGTGTGTGTGTGTGTGTTTGTGTGTGTGTGTGTGTGTGTGTGTGTGTGTGTGTGAGAGAGAGAGAGAGAGAGAGAGAGAGAGAGAGAGGGAGAGAGAGGGAGAAGGAGGGGATAGATGGACAAGGGAGAGAGAGGTAGAGGGTGTGGAAGGTAGAGTAGGGAGGCCGAGTAAAGATACAAATGCAATGGTGGAGAAGAAAAGGGTAGAGTATACCTCAAATATGCGGCATAATCTACATGTCCTCTTTTTTTATTTTGGCGCCAATGATTACCATAGATATCATCGTGGATATTATTGCACTCATTACCGTGCATATTACTGTGTTGTGTCATTTCTAACATATACAAATGTATCCAATGTAGTAGGGAGGGGGGGCGGGGGGGAGGGGGTTACAAACCATTCCCTCTACCCTTAGATCACCATAATTTCATACATAGCCATTTGTTTTTTCATATAATTCATTTCTTTTCTTGAATTGATAGTATTGAATATTTTATACTAACATGCACTTAAATAATTAGCGTATGTTTATTTATAGCACTTTTAGAGGGTTTTTTATATGAATTGTAAATTCCTTTTGTACTATTGGCAGGTAAAAATTAAGCCATTTAGTATAAAGGCGTGAAAGCATGTTAATGTGTCACACTTTTTCATGTCCCGGACAATGCTATCTAGCACAGTTTTGACATATGCTAACTAATACAATAACATAAGCTACATCTCCAAGATCTATGACGTATGATATATCGATAGAAAGCTCTTGTAACAAGGAATCCAAATGCACAACCTCCGATAAATTGAGATATTATTTGTAAAAGATTTATCGGTCGCCCAAGTCTTTTAAGATGTGCTAACTTGAAAATGCTAACTAGCACAAAAAGCACGACACGTTAACATGCTTTCACGCACTCATTGCAATTTATTCTCTCTGTATTTTTAGTTATTTCTCTCTTTTTATTGAAAAATATAATTGACACTAACTTCTTTGATTAATTGTTTATTTTTTAGGACACATATGGACAAATATAAAATTTTCAAATTATAATATCTCTTTTGCGCGTGTGCAGGATGACTAGGATGATCGTGACCCTTCAAATGGCCCTAAATGTGACTGATGGCTCAAGGACAAACTACTTTGTCCTTGCGCCAAGTGCAAGAGGGAAATCCCTCTCTTGTGTATGGGTTGAAGTCCCATGATTAGCACAAGATGCTTTAGATAACTCCCCCTCTCTATTCTCTCTATTTTATTTTTTAGGACACATATGATTTTGTGTGTATGACTTTCTCTCAATTTTCCTTCCTCTAATTTACATTGTAGTTCATTCTTCCGGTGAGTATTTGCATATTCCGGGACAAGAAAGTGAGGGATGCTATTTTTAAACTTGGAGATCTAGTAAGGTACACCACAAGACTCCACTCAACTACACTTTTTTATGTACACAATAACCTCAACTAGCACTTAGTGTATTCTTGTGTCTTTTTTTTGCAAATTTGTGAGCTCCAAAGAAACTGAAATAGATTCTATCCCTTTTGCTCAAACACTTGCAGAAAAAATTGTGTGTGCCATTGAGGATGCATTTCCTTGATCGGTTCTTCCTAGTCAAATCCACATTTTGGTTCACGTGATTGAGGAGATCGCTATATGTGGAGTAGTGCACGCATGATGGATGTTCGTTTTAGAAAGGTTTTTAAAGACTCTCAAAGATTTTGTGCAGCTACGATCTCGACCACAGGCATTTATGGCTAAAGGTTGGATTATGCAAGAGGCATTTGTTTAATCTTAGAGTATTTAGCACAAGTTGATCCCTCAATGCCTCGCATGTGGTCAGATGAGGAGGATGCAAGGATGACTACTTTGCTAAGTGAAAAGGAAAAATTATTTAACATGGATATTTGTTTGTAGCTCGGGTCTAGCCATGCAAGAACTCATGGTAGCATCAACCTAGCATTTTTCATGGACAACAGGTGCAATGCTCGAAGATCATCTCTACATGAATCATCTCCTTAGGGCAGCCTCTTACATGCCTTGTGATCATCCAGTGGTGAGTTTTCTCATTTGCAATAATTTGGTCCTCGAGTACACCTTGGCTTGTCATCTCTTCTTTGTAGCATGCAAGTTAAACTTCAGAATTATACCCTAGAAAAAATATTATGTTCTTTATACACAACATATAGTGCTATGTCAACAGCTTTCTGGATCCTCTTCTGCTGTGTTTTCTTGGTTTCCACCTCATGTAGATACCCTTGTACCATCTCTAGCATATTTTGCCAATTTTGGAATTGCTAAGTTCTCATCAAAACCTTTGAAATTAAACTCTTCAATAAAATTCATCAACTGCTCTGAATTCTGCATCTGCACCTCCCACTGCGACTTGCTTTGCGTCAGGGTCACCAAAGAATGTCGGGGGATTTGTGTTTGAAAAGTGAGTCGGGTATTAGGAAGAGAATGGGCTCTAGGAGGGCCTCTTTATTTGACAGTTTAAGGAAGTCAAACCTTTAGCATTAAGAAATTAATGAAAGGACAACTTTTGTATTCAAGAAGCAAAATGGCTACTTAATTTGAATTCAAATTTCCCTCCAAAATGGAGTTTAAAATCTAGCAAGTGAAACCATATCATGTGGCATATCTATGGAAAGAGCTCAATGCATAGATTCCAGATCTATGATCTTCGCTCAAATTGGAGATCATACATGGGAGTTATGGAAGACCAAAAATCATAAAATTGTCCACCTCCTTTTTGGGGGTGAAAGTGCATCCTTTAACCACTCTTACAAGTAAGAATCACCTCCGAATTGATCTTTAAATCTCTACATTTGTCAAATAAGGGTGCTCCTTGTTGGGGTAAGCCCAACTTGTGGTGACAAAGTGGTGTCTATCTATGAGGCTTGCATAAATTGGTTAGACCAGAGGTCCCTAACACCTTAAGGTTTTGGGGTCTGGATGGCTAGACCAATTTGTGGAACGTCACAGTTAAGTGCATATGCGCAGGAACAGTACTGGGATGGGTGACCTCCCGGGAAGTTGTTGCCCTCATGACCTACAACTGGTATCAGAGCCATGGTTCAAAGTCCAACCTCTGAGTCCCTGGAACAGGACATGTTGATGTTGACTTCAACCTCTGACCTAGCTCCCGGCCACGTTGAAGCTCTCAACCTCTGAGCCTAGAAAAAGGCGGAACACGTTGGTACTCAAGGGGACGGGAAAGTCCCAAGTTTGGCTTAAGGGGGCGATTGTTGGGGTAAGCCCAACTTGTGGTGACAAAGTGGTGTCTATCTATGAGGCTTGCATAAATTGGTTAGACCGGAGGTCCCTAACACCTTAAGGTTTTGGGGTCTGGATGACTAGACCAATTTGTGGAACGTCACAGTTAAGCGCATATGCGCGGGAACAGTACTGGGATGGGTGACCTCCCGGGAAGTTGTTGCCCTCATGACCTACAATTGGTATCAGAGCCATGGTTCAAAGTCCAACCTCTGAGTCCGTGGAACAGGACATGTTGATGTTGACTTCAACCTCTGACCTAGCTCCCGGCCACGTTGAAGCTCTCAACCTCTGAGCCTAGAAAAAGGCGGAACACGTTGGTACTCAAGGGGACGGGAAAGTCCCAAGTTTGGCTTAAGGGGGCGATTGTTGGGGTAAGCCCAACTTGTGGTGACAAAGTGGTGTCTATCTATGAGGCTTGCATAAATTGGTTAGACCGGAGGTCCCTAACACCTTAAGGTTTTGGGGTCTGGATGGCTAGACCAATTTGTGGAATGTCACAGTTAAGTGCATATGCGCGGGAACAGTACTTGCCCTCATGACCTACACTCCTATGAAAAGGACTAAGAGGTTTAAGTCTTTTCACAAAAACTTGTAGTGGCTACCTTTGTAGATATGATGTGTCACGAAGTAGAGCTGCCAACCCAGATGTTTATGCCAATTTTTCACATTGATGAAAAAAGGATAGATATTTACACCACAGCTAACCACATGGTAGCTACAATGTACACCTAGGCCTACCAGCAAGACTAGCTAGTAATGATCAACCATGCCCAATACATTCTCGATCTTTTAACTAAGAAGAAGAAGAAGAAGCATACAAAGCTTACAAACCTAGCAATGCCAAAGATGCCAACCAAAATTGCATACCAAGCCATTTGGTGCGGCTCAAGATTTGTCGAATGCGGGCCCACCCAACATGATTGGATTCAGTACCAAGAGGAAGAAAGTGACAAAGAAATGACCAAGTCCAAAACTACTCAGACTACTGCTAGAACTAGATGAAAAAGGAAGTTACAAGAGTCTGAATCAGCTAAAGAGGAACACATAGAAAAAAATGGCAAGAGATCAATGACAACCAACAAATTTGAAAAAGAAGATAAATTTTAGAAAAAAGCTAGAGAAGAAAGATTAGCCAAGGATTTTAAAAGAAAAGGGCGGATGAAGGGATTTTGATGAGAAGTGGATTCCATGCAAAGTGCAAACAAAAAATTCCATTGCCCTGCCCATCATGGTAGAAAAACCAGAAGTGTTGGGTTAAAGGCCCGTGTGCCCGGCTGCCCGTTGTTCAGCCGCCCATGTACAGCCATTCATTTACTCATTCATAATAACTATACTCACAACTACACATTGTAGTGTGAGTACCGCCCCGCCACACACTGTGTCTATCTCCTTCTTCGTGTTGGCTCTCTGTGTGTGTGCTCTCCGATCCCAACAAGTGGTATCAGAGCTTGGTAGTGAGAGCATTGAGAGCTTCATCATCATTGTCGAGTGTGTTGAAACTTGCTGCTGTTTCATTGCCGTTTTTCGGTTTCGCGCACGCGCGCATTTCTAAAGAGCAGAAGGTTTTTCTGAGCTTGGCATTGGAAGGTTCAGCACTCTGCGAGTATTTTCATCAGGTGTCCTGTGGTTTAACCCCCTTTTCGGAGCCATTCGTGCCATCAGAAATCCCATCCGAGCTACAGACTAGGAGCTGCGTTTTTCATCTCTCTTTGGTAGTTTTCTGCTGCCAGAGCTTCCATAGCCATTACAGGTGCCATTGTTGTAGTGTCTTCCACTTACGTGAGCCCACAGCTCATTTGAGAGTGTGTAGCCTCTTCTTGGAGTGGCCTCATACACACAGATAGAGTGGGAGTTTGGCGACATTGTCTTCTTCGACTACAGGTACAGGTACAGGTGCAGGTACAGGTACAGGTACGGGTATAGGTTACAGGTTACAGGGAGCTTTGGATACAGGTTTCTTCTGTGGTTACAAAACATGTATTTTGACTGTGGGACAGCCATGTATATGGTTGTGGTTTGAGTGGGAGCTTCTACTCTTCTGGGCAGTCTGTTTATGCGTGTTCTTGAGCTACAGGTTTACATCATCTATGTATGTTGATGGATGTGGATATGGCAGTTTGACAGACACTCTTTATGCATGATATTGTGGAGATTTGGTTCACTTATACATAGAGAGGGTTTGCTCTTGCTTGCAGTGTTGCGGTTTGAGTACGGACAGGTACTTGGTTGACAGTAGAGATTGGACTTCGTTGAGCTTGTGCATTGGTTATATGCTCACTTGGATCCATTTATACTCACGGATTTGTGTAAGCTTGGTCAGCTTATGTCTCTATTGTGGTTATTCAGACATGGAGTATGTTTATGCCTCTATGACAGCTCATTGTTGATGCATTTTGTGGCACGGTTTGCCTAGGCCGGTTGAGTTACAGGTGTCACGGGTTTATGCATTTGTTTGTGGATTTCTACGTACGTTTTTTGACCATATTATGAGCTGATTTATACTCTATGCGTTTGCTCTTTGATTGAGCAGCAGGTGTTGTCAGATTTGCAACACTACTTTGTTGTGGCAGTTTGTTGGTTGGTTACAGGTTTCTCATTGTTGCATTCTTGTTGTAATGGGCACTAAAGAGGACACAATTTTCAATATTGAGAAGTTGGATGGTGCTAACTTCTCATATTGGAAAGATCAGATTTGGGATGTCTTGGTGCAGAAGAAACAGATTCGACCTCTAAAGTTGCAGGGAGTTAAGCCAGAGAACATGGAGAGGGATGATTGGGAGGAGTTGGATGAAATGTGCAAGTCTACCATTAGGCTTTCCCTTTCAAAGTCTGTTTATTACAATGTGAAAGATGCACAGGGTGGAGCTTATGAGCTATGGCAGCGGATTTGCGATATGTATGATAAGCATTCGGCTGCTTCTATGGTGTATTGGATTAAAAAGCTTATTGATTTGCGAATGGAGAAAGGTGCTTCCATGAATGCGCATTTGAATGAGTTCAATACAATTTTCAGCCAACTTGCTACGCAGAAGATTACGTTTGAGGACAATGTAAAAGCCATGTTTTACTTGTCACGTTGCCTGAGTCATGGGACACATTTAGGACAGCCATAAGTAACTCGGTTCCTGCGGATGAGTTGACAAGTACTAATGTGGAGTCTAGTCTTCTCACGGAAGAGATTAATCGAAAGAATAATGCAGGTAGTAAGTCTTCTAGTGCAATGGTTGTCAGAGGCAGGACTATGGACAAGTATAAGTCCAACAGGGGTAAATCTAGAAGCAAGTCCCGTGCAGGCACAAGTAAAAAGGATGTGGAATTTTTTCATTGTGGTAGAAAAGGCCATTTCAAAAAGGATTGCTACAAGTGGAAAAGGGAAAATGGAGATGGTAAGAAGAAAGACCATGATGCTAAGGACAAGCCTAAGTCCAATGTCAAGATTGAGGAGTTAAATGCAACACAGGGAGAGTGTAGCTCTCAAGATGACCATGTATGTGCTCCGACTAGTGCTACTAGTGAAGAGCTTGGTGATGTGTTGCTTGCATCCTATTTCGATGACGCTTTTCTTCTCACTCATGAGCGTAGTATGCCTATGGATTGGGTCATTGACAGTGGTGCTTCTTTTCACGTTACGCCTCATAGGTCGTGGTTTCATGACTATGATGCTTCGAGCACAGGTACTGTCAGGATTGCCGATGGGCGTTCTATGCAGATTCATGGCATTGGGGATATTCATTTGGCTATGCCAAAATCTACTACGTTTGTCTTGCAGCGTGTGCGTCATGTGCCGGCTCTTGCAAAAAGCTTGATTAGTGTGGGTCAGTTGGATTCACTTGGTTTCAATGTATCTTTTGGTGATGGAGGTTGGAAGCTCACTAAGGGCAACCTTGTTTTGGTTAAAGGTGCTAAGAGGAATACGTTGTATTCCCTTTGTGTAGCTAGTGTGGCTGATCACATTGTGGGGATCACTGAGCAACCTCCTGCTTCTTTATGGCATCAGCGTTTGGGGCATATGTCACTAAAAGGTTTGAAGTTGTTGGCACGTGCGGATTACATTCCTGTTTCAGATTTTGGTGGTTTTGAGTTTTGTAAGCATTGCCTTTATGGTCGACATGCTCGGTCTTCTCATAAGAAAAGTGTTCCACACAGATCTTTGGAAAAGCTAGCTTTGGTGCATAGTGATGTATGTGGGCCGATGCCCAATGCTTCTCTTGGAGGTGCTATGTACTTTGTTACGTTCATTGATGATGCTAGCAGGAAGGTATGGGCATACCCCATTCGTAAGAAGGATATGGTGTTTGATATATTTAAGCAATGGTTGGCTCTTGTTGAGAACAAATCAGGTTGTAAGTTGAAGTGCTTACGTACGGACAATGGGGGTGAATTTATGTCTCATGCTTTCACAACATTATGTGTTGAGAAGGGTATACGGCGCGAGCTTAGTGCTCCCTATACACCTCCTCAAAATGGTGTGGCAGAGCGCATGAATAGGACTATACAGGAAAAAGTCCGTAGTATGCTTTCTATGGCTGGTTTGTCAAATGGATTTTGGGCTGAAGCTGTTGCCACTTCTGTGCATTTGATAAATCGTTCACCTAGTGTTCCTTTGGGCTTCAAAGTGCCTGAAGAGGTATGGACAGGTTTGCCACCTTCGTATGGTCACCTTCGTGTTTTTGGCTGTGAAGCTTATGTACATGTACCTAAGGCAAAACGCAGCAAATTGGATCCAAAGAGAAAGAGATGTATCTTCTTGGGTTATGGTAGCTCTGGTGAGATGGGTTATCGATTGTGGGATCCTATTGACAGGAAGATTGTGCGCAGCCATGATGTTGTTTTTCATGAGGACTCTATGTATAGAGCATCACCGCGAACGGTTGAGGTTCGGCGTGTGATATTTGAGGAGGATGCTCATCGGTATGATGGTCCCATGGCTGCTCGTGGGCAGCCCATTGACCCTCAAGTGGGAGATCAGCCCTTGTTGGGAGATCATGTAGATGTGGGACAGCCAGATGCACCTCCTGCACAGTCTTTGAGGCGTTCAGAGCGGCGTGCAAGACAGCCTCAACGTTTTGTGCCTTCTATGGATTATGTATTGTTGACTGATTGCGGGGAGCCATCATGTTATGATGAGGCCATGTCTAGTGTTGACAAGCTCAAGTGGGAGCAGGCTATGCAGTCAAAGATGGATTCGTTGATCCAAAATGAAACGTGGGAGCTTACTCCTTTGCCAAAGGGTAAGAAGGCACTACCATGCAAGTGGGTTTACAAGATAAAATTGTGTTCAATGGATGCAAAGCCTAGGTACAAAGCAAGGCTTGTGGCTAAAGGATTCAAGCAACAGAAGGGCATTGATTTTGACGAGATCTTCTCCCCAGTGGTGAAGATGTCTACTTTGCGTATGTTTTTTGCCTTGGTAGCTACAGAAGACATGGAGTTGAAGCAAATGGATGTAAAGACAGCTTTCTTACATCCGGACTTGCACGAGGATTTGTACATGGAGCAACCAAGTGGGTTTGTTATTCATGGTTCAAAGAAGATGGTATGCCGGCTTCTTAAGACCTTGTATGGGCTGAAGCAATCATCTCGTGAATGGTATCGTAAGTTTGATGCATTCATGAGTTCATTGGGCTATGTACGCAGTTATGAGGACCCATGCCTCTATACTCGCAAGGCTGCAGATGGTAGTCTTATTGTTTTGGTTTTGTATGTGGATGACATGCTGATCGTAGGGAAGTGTATTTCTGATGTGGATGCCTTGAAACATAGGCTACATGAGACCTTTTCCATGAAGGATCTTGGGGATGCCAGTCATATTTTGGGTATGCGGATCACTCGTGATTGTTCTCGCAAGATGCTCTTTCTTAGTCAGAAAGAGTACATTGACAGGGTGCTTGAGCGTTTTCATATGGAAGGGGGGAAGGCCATTAGTACCCCATTGCCTCCATATGTAAAACTCAGCCATGATGACTGCCCTCAGACAGATTTGGAGACTACAGAGATGTCTCTGATTCCCTATGCGTCAGCTGTTGGTTCCTTGATGTATGCCATGGTGGTTACGCGTCCAGATCTTGCTCATGCAGTTGGTGTGGTTAGCAGGTACATGTCTAACCTGGGCAAGCGTCATTGGGATGCAGTGAGAGGTATTCTCAGATACTTGAGAGGGACTTCAGAGTTGTCCCTATGTTATGGTGAGAAGGTGTGCGCTCCTTGCCGCACTGTCGAAGCAAGGGACTTGCCAATACACCGTATGCGAACCACAAATGGCTCCAAGCACACAACAAGCCTAAACTAGCAAGCTCAAGAAAACAAAGGGTGTGTCACTCACCGCTCTACGCTCGCCTTCGTGGTGGATTCCTCGCCGCGATGAAGAAGAAGCTACAGTTGTGCCGCGCTCAACCGCTTCGCCGCCGTCGTGCCTTCGTAATGCTCGATCACACACACACTCTCCCTCTCTCTCTCTCTCTCTCTCTCTCTCTCTCACACACACACACACAAGGAGGTGAAGAAGAAGAAGATGGAGATGGAGCAAGAGCACTCTTCAATTGCACAAATGAGAGAATGAGTAAAAATTAGGTTTAGTTGGCTTTTATAGGAGCTCACCCCATTCACACTTGGGCGCCCATGCTTAACCAACTAATCCCTTGAATGTCCAAGTTAGAGTGCGCCTCTCATCGGCGATCACTCCTACCCTTTTCCTATTGGACCGACAAGCCCGGTACCTGACTCTACCAAATACATAATACGCGTCCATCGTAGGTGATGGGGTGTCCGTGAGCCGTGAGGGTTAACATGCCCCCCTTCCTGATGTAGATTCCGTCCTCGGAAGCTATTGAGTTGAAGCTGGGTCGTCGAGGTGGAAGAGCATTTGAGATGAATGTCCTTAGCCTTCTTCAGTCACTGCAAAATCAAACAACATTGGCACAGTAATGGCATTCTCTTAAAAAGCATATGCAGTTTTAGGTAGACAAATTGATTGGTCAAAGAATTTCAAACAATTTGGTAGCAATGAACATTAAATTGCAATGTAATCAAATGCATAAACAGATGTAAAGGTAGAAAATTAAACAAGTCTGGGGTCGCTAATTTGACGGTCGAAAGGCACTAGAGATCGAATACTAATACCATGGGTAAGCTTCTTAATTTTCTGTGGTCAATTAAGTTGTTTAATCGCGAGAGCCAAGTATTCATGTTCGAGGGCTGACTAGAGGCTATATCTAGAAGACTTTGTAGTTAAGCTACCATAAAAGGAATTTCTCATGAAATCATCGCCTGACTGATTACTTTTTCTTTGACCCCCCAAGGTCTTTTCACATTGATTCAATTATGATGTGTGTGCTTATTTTGTATGCCTTGGGTTTTTTGCTTTTCAAGGAAAAGCGCCCACGCTGGGAACCTCTAGGGCTCTAGTACCATAGGCGATACATGTGAGTGAAGTACCAAATCAAGCTGAGATTTCTCTTCCAGCTTAAAATTTTACATTGTGGCACTTTGATTTTTTGTTTTTTCATTTTCAGCATTTTAATTTTGTAGCTTTTGGGGGCCATATAACACTGTTACCCTCCCCAGGCTCATCACATTAGTAAACTCCCTTTATAATACTTAAGCTAAAGGTCACTAGGGTTAAGCCCACTAGAAAGCCCTAGTACATTTCATACAATGCTGCTTAAATCGGATTAAGAACCTAAGTAACCATTGTTTATTAGGAAGGCATTCCCCATGGTATTAAGAGAAGATCTCTAATACCTAGCTTGGTCAAACTAGCTTAGTCGGACTGCTTGATTTTTAAACCTAGACAAGTGATTATGACAAAACATTACATTGAATTAAATGTTTGATACTAAGCAAATGCACTGAATATTATGCTACCAATCACAATCAAAGCAGACAAACATAGATGCAAAAAGATAAGGGCAATGCTAATGGACAAGAAACACCTGTTTGTGTTGATGGTCGTGCTTGATTTGAAGGTTCCATGAAGGTCCAAATCCTATCAATAGCAACACGCTCCTGTACACACTATGAAACACAAACAATACCTCTAGGAGGCACATCACTAGGAAAAATTAAAACGCCTAAAAAACAAACTCAAAACACAATCTAGACCCCTAACCTACCTATCTGTCACCCCTTTTAGAATCAAGGAAAGAGGATATTATATAAACCGGGTGGCCACCCTAAGGCTAAGCCTCTATCCTCATCATCTAGATAAATAAAATCGTTGTCCGTGAGGCCATAGTCTTCCTCGGTCTCTATTAGTTCCTCTTCATCATCCTCTTGTGCAAGCATGCTAATCAAGAACCTCGTGATGCGTGGATACTCATCTTGTGCAAAAGAATAAGCATGTGCCATTGGAGACACATTCGCTACTGGGTAGGGATCACTAGTTAGCCATAGACGTATCAGCCATTCTAACTCCTCAAAATTTCTCTCACATGCAAGGCTCTCTATCAAATCCCATTCGCAAGAAAGTATAGGGTAGCATACGTAGAACACTTATTGAAAAGACAAGGGGTACCTTTCATCAAAAATAGAAGTGCATGCCTCTGGTGAAGTAGCCATTTCTGACAAGACAGATAGATTTGGTTAGGCCTTTAAAACATAAGAGTTGTTTTTGTGTGTTGCTTGAATTGACACGGTGAATTTGGACTTATATGTAAGATCTGATAGGGTGCTCTCTCATTGTTAGGCGCTCTTGCTCTTTACTATTTTTGTTTTTTTATGAGTATAAGGCTATATATATACATTCCCTAAGATCGGAGATTGAGAGGTCAGGGAAAAAGGTTGAGAGGGAAGCAAGTGAATGATGGATGTCCACAAACACTCCCCCCTTCCTTGGGTAGATCATACCGTTTGAAATGAGCTTGTCACCCTTTGAAACCAATTGTTCCAGTTGGTAATAGGTGAGGATTTTTGCCAGTAGTTTTCTATTACCCTAGGTGCCTCGTCAAGTTGCAAGGGTGGTAAGGTACTCTCCCAGGATCGAACTTGAAGTGGTTCATTAAGTGATTCTTGAACACTGGGAGGTGTGGATTCTTTTGTAGCTTCATGGAGGTCCACTACTATAGATGGAGGCGGTGTAGAAGCTTTTACCTCTATGGATGTATTACATGAGGAGCTAGAAGCTTCATGGGACCCCCCCCTTCCTGAGCTAGGTGGAACAAATCGTTCTTTCTTTGGCACCCAAACTAGCTCTGGACTAGGTGTGTAGCATTCTGTGATTTTTTTCTTTCCACGATCATTGATTCGTTTTGGAACTACGGGATTGGGCTCACTTGGGTCAGGTGATAGGTAAGAGCACAATCTACATTTTGGCACCCAGATTTGATCATTTCCTTGATAGTAGCCTTGGGCTTCCAATAGTCGTTTAGGGATCCATCGCAACATTTTCTTACTTTTCCTGGAGCGAGTGGTACGTTTCTTACAAGGCTTCTGTTTTTTAGCACTAGCTATGGTCACTAAAGAAGCTTTAGGGACCCACTTGTATGTTTTCTTCGTTACATTAGGATGAGTCTTGTCAGAAGCGATATGAATTGCTTGTAGCATATTTAAGGGTATAGGCATTTCATCCCCCTCATGTGTTACCCAAGTTGTCCCCCTATTTCCCCAAGTGTCTATGGTTGATGCTAGGTGGACCCAATCCACATTGTCTGATTCCGTCATACACGGTAACACATCCATGTAAGGAGAATCTTGGCCAATGTCTGTATCCTTCTTACAAGTGTAACAATATTGTAGTGGGGCCGAGTGAACTGTGGTGTCAGAGCGATGATCAATAATGGTTTTACTCCCTAAGGGGTGTACCTTACCAGTCACCAAATCCACTCTAAGGAGAGAGTCTTGGAATTGCAAATAGACATGATTTTTAGACCAATCGTGAACCATTTGTGCTTCCCTCATGAATGGTCGTCCTAAAATCATTTCATATGACATAAGGTGTTTAGAGAAATCCATTACAATGAACGTATGTCGTACCTTGTGTCCTAGAACTTTGATCTTAAGATCCTTGAGCATCCCCATAGGTTTGGCTATGGTACCATTTGCCATCTTTACCACAATGTTAGTAACACTGAGGCGGGGTTTTCCCATGGATTCCCAACAATCTTTTGTAACAATGCTAACTCCCGCACCACCATCAAGAATTCCCTTTATAGTTAATCCCTTGGTAGTGATGGGTAGGGTCGCATTAGACTCGTCGCCTTCAAAATACTGCCCTAATTCGTTAATGGGTACCTCGATCACAGACTCGTGTCCATCCAAGTCAAGTGATTGCACATGATTTTCCTCATCAATCATAATCGAGTCAGGCCTATTTGGTTGCGCAAACTGCGGTAATCCCGTTCGTAGCTCTCCGTTAAGGAATGCTCGAAGTGCAAGGAATAACTCAGGATCTCCAAACAGCTTTGCTATGATCGTGGTTCGGACCTCAGAAGACATGAAGTCCACTAGTTTGGCAACATTCATTGGCGTTTTGCAGGGTGTAGGTCCTTGACTAGGAACTGGTGAGGATGGAATCTCATATTCCTCAATGGGATCAGGTATTCCTTCGTTAAACATCCTTTCCAACAAGAAGGGTGTATGCTCACTTTCTGATGTCCCGTCCTCACTCCCTTCTTGGATGATACTAGATATGGCTAACGGTCTATGGTTCATGTGGGGTGGATGAACTTGCGTGGGAAACACTGTGTCATGAATTTTGATATGCATGGGTTTTGGTTCTAGTTTCCTTTGAGTCTCCTCCACTAAACCTCTTAGATGTTTCACCTGCTCAATCTCGTCTACTGGGTTTGGGTACGTCCCAATCTTCTTTTTACGATTCTTCCCTTTTTGCCCCTGCGGTTTATCTTGGGGGTCTTGGATTGGATTTGGAAACACTTGTGGTGTTTTCAGAGGCTCTTTATGGTTTTCTCTTATTCGGTTTTCATTTGGTTCCATGTTACGGTTTTCTTTGTCGGTCTTTCTCTTTGTGGTATTGGTTCTAGTCTCCATTGTCTCGACTGAATCTGAATCATCCTCGAGGTCATTCATATACACGGGGTCATCTCCTGTTCCTATGTTTGTTTTGGAACTTGGCTTTGAATTTTCCGTATTCTGCGACTTCTTCCTTCGTGTCTTCTTTTTCTTTGCTTGGATAACTGACGCGGTATCTCTCTCTTCGAGGATATGTCCTGGCCCTTGAAGCATGGACCGTGTAATCGCATAAGCGGGTGCGACGGGTGGTATTGGCGATGTCACACTAGCAATTTCGACCAAATTTAGGGGTGTGATTTTAGGCGCATTTGGGTTATAGGGGCATTGGGCAATCAAGTGATCTATGCCACAACGATTACATGTGAGTATTGGCATTGCAGACGTGCTCCCTTGATTCATTTGCATCTGTGCAGCATTCTTTTGCAGCCTAATAGGGCACTCCGCTGCTCGATGTGGTCCACCACACTCGTAGCATTGAAGAGGTGGCCTCCTAGCCTGGGTGTTGATATTTTGACCTCTGGATGCGAGAGCAACAGCTTGATAAACCGGCTTGACTTGCCCCCAACAATCTTCCATGTAGTATATAGGACACTCTTCCAATGTATCAAGTCCGTAGGCAATACTAGTGTCTATTTCCTCCTCACAACCATCTGCATAAGCATTAGATGGCTCGCAACCCACTTGGTTCATAGGTGCGACTCTTGGATGCGGGGGCTGCGGTCCTAGCACAGGAGGTGGTAGCGGTGTAGCTTGTACAACATTTTGAGATCTAGGGACCATGTGTTGCGGTAGTTGCTCAACAGGTGGAGCAGGCATCAATACAGGAGCTCGAGGCGCATCCGTCCAGGCTACAGGTGGTCTATTTGCCATCATACGTTTGATCATTAAACAATCCTTAGCTTGGTGACCATACCTACCACATGCGTTGCAAGTTCCATTAAATTTTACTCTAAACGTAGGGCACTCACTAGTGCTATGTGGACCTAAGCAAATGGAACACCATTGTTGCTCCCTTCTTGGATACATGTGACTATTTTGAGGGGGTCGATTATCCTTAAGAGACTCTTGGATTGCCTTGGTGAGGTCTGTCAAGAATGTCTCAAATACCTTTGGCTCATTGGCAATGGGCTTTGCAGTCATGGGTTCATACTCAATGGCTTGTGAGCTAGTGGATCTCGTGTCAGTAGACACCCTCATGCCTGCTATCATCAAGTTGTCCTCTAATTGGATTGCATTGGCAGTGACATCTTCCCAGGTTGTGATACCTCTAATCACTAGTCCATTATAGATTCCTTCATTCCTCAACCCTCGAATGAATCTATCAAGCAGTTGGTTATTGTTGAAGCGCTCATTTACAGAGCAACGAGAGTTTAAGTGCTTTAGACGACTAATGAAGTCCCTTACTGACTCTCCTTCCTTACGTTCGGCCTTCTGTAGCTGAGATGCTACACCCCAAAGCACACCTTCTCGTATGTACTCCTTTAGAAACAACCTTCGAAGGGTAGGGTAGATTGTTTTCTCGTCCACCCTTAGGGTCCTATACCAATCTCCAGCCTTCCCACTTAATGTCAAGCTTAAGGCATTGCACTTATGTAGTTCGTTGCGTTCCCCTAAGGAATCACATACTTGTTCAAACACTTCAATGTGTTTCCTAGCATCTTCGTCCCCATTGAATTTTTGCATGAGTTTGGCAATTTGTACTGCCTTACTTCTAGGCTCTCTATCAGATGCGTGACACATATTTTCCGCGATAGATCGACCTATGGTTTGAGCAAACGCTGCCAAGTCACCTATGTGAGGAGGTAGGGCCGGTGGAGGTACTCTTGGAATCATATGTGGGAGAGGGACGGGTGCCGGTCTTGGTATATGTGTGGATGATGCAGGATATGGAACATAACCGGGCATAGGTCCACTCGGATAAGAGCTAGGGAGCGGCACTCGAGGAGCATAAGCAAGTGGTACAATTGGAGGTGTGGGGGCCATGTGTGCATAAGGGGCTAGAGGCACATATGTTCGAGGCCCCATATTAGGTACTACGACACTAGGTAGTGGCACTGCGCTAACCGTAGATGTCATCGGTACATTCTCTGTCAGGCTTATCCCTGGAGTGAGCACTGTGTTTTCCTTGATAGAGGGTTGAGCCAAGTTAGGGAAGCTAAAGTTTTCGCTCGGAGGCTCAGATTGCATAGAGACCCCCGGTGAAATGACGTAAGATGGGTCCATGGGGCTCATTAGAGGAGTCTCCATTTGTGATAGAGTAGGCTGTTGAGCCTTACTCGTATCCAGAAATCTTATGGGGCCAGTTGAGAGTATATTTACCCCTCGGTTTTGCCTTTCTAATTGAATAATGCCATGGATAACATTACAGATCATTTTCTGTTGATCTTCGATGCTTGTGGCACTAGAGGTGGATTGTACAATCTCTATCCATCCTACATGGTAGGCGTGGCCAGAGTGTAGATCCGTCAACACCTCAGTGTGGAGGTCGTATGTCCAATGATCATTAATGAACCATCCTTCTAGAGTCGACGTGTTAACGGTTTCTTGTGAGGTAGAAGCAATGTTGCTCCCCGTGGTTTTACTTGTCAGCAACGGTACTCTAGAGGGAACTTCTGAAGGAGGCAGCTCAACAGGGCCTTCTTGGTAAGAAGTTGGTAGGATATCCACATGGACACTCTTTGGGGGTGTGGGGTCCACGTGCGATGTGAAAGGAGATTCCACTTCTCCACCCCCTTCGTGTGCTTCATTTGCATCAGGTTCCGAGCGAGTAGCTCTACCTAATGTTTCCATGAAACGGCTAAACATACTAGTACTAGGCTGTGGAGCTTCGGGAGGTGCATGGCCTTCTCTCTCAGTGTTTTGGGTAGGGTATGCTTCCATGATTTCTGAGTCGGAGGAGGAATCACTAGCGGCTATTTTAGGGTCTTGGGTGGTGCTACCTTGTGTCCCCACTGAGGGTCTAGAGCTTATCGTGGATGGGTAATGGGTGTCCGTATGAACAGAGGCACTCTCAATATGCTCGTGTTCTAGCACCCGCCCAGAGCGTAAGTGCATGTGCTTTTGATACCCTAAGGTGTCAAAAAGTTGCTCTAGGAGGCCTTGTGACTAGTTTTTAGCGTGTTTTTTGTTTGTTTTTTTGCTAGATTTTTTAGAGCGTGTCGTGGAATGGGCCGTGTGATAGCTCAAAACGAGCGTATCGGTCAGAGGGTCGTGCCGTGCTTTACAGCCCTCCGTTTGGTCACTCTATGCCCTCGGAATCCCTAAAACTGTCAATTTCCAGTAGGGAACTAGGCCCAAACTAGAAAGTCTAAGGGTGCAAGTGGGAAGAGAAAGGAGGAGAGTGGAGGACTTGTCCCACATGCTCTCATTCTCTCTTGAGGGAGTAGGGTATACATATAAGAGTGAGTCTAGTATATATCATAAGACTGAGGACTGAGGCCTGGGCTTGGGCTTGGGCTTGGGAAAATGATCCCGATCTATCTTTTATACAAACCGACCCGTCCGTTTTAAGAGTCACGTTTTTTATTTTCGAAAAATTTAGCCGCCCGCTCGCTCGCGTTTTTAATTTCCATTTTTTTTTAAAAATATTTTTTTTTCCTTTTTCTTTTTGGTGCAGAAAATACAGAAATTGAAAACGCAGATATGCAAAAAAATGCAGAAAACGCAGATATGCACAAAATTGAAAAACGCAGAAATGCAGAAAATGCAGAAATTGCAGAAAATTAAAAAAACGCTGAAATGCAGAAATTGCAAAAAATTGCAGAAATTGCAGAAAAAAACGCAGAAATTGCAGAAAATGCAGAAATTGCAGAAAATTAAAAAAAACGCAGAAATGCAGAAAATTGCAGAAATTGAAAACGCCGAACTTGAAAATGCAAAAATTGCGAAAATTGAAAAAATGCAGACAATAGCAGAAATTGAAACTTGACAGCAAATGCAGAAAACGCAAAAAACAGAAATCTCCACACACTCCTTCCCTGCCTTTCCTATGATAGAAATTGCACCACAAGGAAGCGTAAAGTGCTAACCGAGCTTAGTGTAGGGCATATCCCCGGCAACGGCGCCAAAAATGTGCGCTCCTTGCCGCACTGTCGAAGCAAGGGACTTGCCAATACACCGTATGCGAACCACAAACGGCTCCAAGCACACAACAAGCCTAAACTAGCAAGCTCAAGAAAACAAAGGGTGTGTCACTCACCGCTCTACGCTCGCCTTCGTGGTGGATTCCTCGCCGCGATGAAGAAGAAGCTGCAGTTGTGCCGCGCTCAACCGCTTCGCCGCCGTCGTGCCTTCGTAATGCTCGATCGCACACACACTCTCCCTCTCTCTCTCTCACACACACACACACACACACAAGGAGGTGAAGAAGAAGAAGATGGAGATGGAGCAAGAGCACTCTTCAATTGCACAAATGAGAGAATGAGTAAAAATTAGGTTTAGTTGGCTTTTATAGGAGCTCACCCCATTCACACTTGGGCGCCCATGCTTAACCAACTAATCCCTTGAATGTCCAAGTTAGAGTGCGCCTCTCATCGGCGATCACTCCTACCCTTTTCCTATTGGACCGACAAGCCCGGTACCTGACTCTACCAAATACATAATACGCGTCCATCGTAGGTGATGGGGTGTCCGTGAGCCGTGAGGGTTAACAGAAGGATATATTTGTTTGCGGATATACAGATTCAGACTATGCAGGGTCAGTGGACTCGAGGAAGTCTACTAGCGGCTATGTGTTCACAGTTGCAGGTGGACCGGTTTCGTGGGCATCACGTTTACAGCCATGCGTTGCTTTGAGCACTACAGAGGCTGAATATATGGTTGCCACTGAGGCTGCCAAGGAGGCCGTATGGCTCTCACGACTAGTGGGAGATCTTGGTATGGCTGGTGATGCTCCGATTCTACATTGTGATAGCCAGAGTGCCATAGCGTTGGCGCGGAATCCTGTCTTCCATGCGAAGACAAAGCACATTGAGGTGAGGTATCACTTCATACGAGAGGTGCTAGAGGACAAGCGCATAGAGCTTGTCAAGGTACACACTGACGATAACCCTGCTGATCTACTCATGAAGTCGTTACCCTCACAGCGGTTTACACACTGTAGATCGCTGATGGGTATGGCTTGACTTCTTTTACTGTACTTTGGCCACTTTAAAGGCACACTGCCTTTAAGTGGGAGATTGTTGGGTTAAAGGCCCGTGTGCCCGGCTGCCCGTTGTTCAGCCGCCCATGTACAGCCATTCATTTACTCATTCATAATAACTATACTCACAACTACACATTGTAGTGTGAGTACCGCCCCGCCACACACTGTGTCTATCTCCTTCTTCGTGTTGGCTCTGTGTGTGTGTGCTCTCCGACCGTGTGCCCGGCTGCCCGTTGTTCAGCCGCCCATGTACAGCCATTCATTTACTCATTCATACTACACATTGTAGTGTGAGTACCGCCCCGCTACACACTGTGTCTATCTCCTTCTTCGTGTTGGCTCTCTGTGTGTGTGCTCTCCGATCCCAACAGAAGAACTATATGATCAAATGGAGAGAGAGAAATTTGAAAGGGTTTCCAAAGTGGTGGAGGATGCCAAAAAAACAGAGTAGAGACCTGAATCAGACAACCCTATAGAAAGTTCACGCTCTTAGCCTGGATGCTCCTATGGTGATGACAAACAAAAAAATAATTAGGGAGAGGAGTCTCAACCAAAGACTTGTTATGCAGACCTGAATCAGAAAACCCTATAGAAAGTTCACACTCTTAGCCTGGATGCTCCTATGGTGATGACAAACAACAAAATAATTAGGGAGAGGAGTCTCAACCAAAGACTTGTTATGCTTAGGTGAACCCAAAGATCAAGACAATTGTCCCAAGCCCCAAAACCCTCTTGTTCTGCAAGAAAAAATTAGATGGCCCATCCCTATTCCAAGCACATCAACTTGAATGGAGCATGACCGGTCCTTACTCCCAAGATTTACAAAGGGTGGCTAAAAGCATGTATAATGTGGAACTACAAGAGCATGCCCAAGATGTGGACACCATCTTGTCACTACAAAATGAGTTAACATATGCTTATGAAGAGTTACAAAAACTCAAAAACGAGCATGAAGAAGTCATGGTGGAAACTCTAGTAGCAAGATAAGAAGTTGAGGATTTCAAAATCCAACTACTACCATAGCAATAGAAGCTACCAAAAGTGTATGAAGAACTAGCTTGAAGATAAACACACTTGCACAAAAGTGTAATAGCTGATTTAGAAGTGTTATTCAAAGATTTTGTTGAACATTCAAACACACTGGAACACCAGCTAGTAATTATAGAAGTACAATTGGAAAGCACAAAAGAAGAGTTGATCACATAAAGACATATAGTGGAGAAGATCAAGGCCAACCCTAGATTGAAAAGGCTTATAGACATAGGTTCTACATCCTTGGATGCAAACAAGAGGATCAAAAAATTGGAGAGAGTTGTTCGCATACAAGAACGCATGCATCAAGATGCCACATCTGCATCACTAGCTCGCAAAGATGATCTTCAAAAATATAATAAAGCTCTTAAAAAATAAAAGGGTAACATGCAAGCTTTGTTGGCTGCATTACAAGCAAAGCTAGATTGCAAGCAATCAAAGTTCACTCAAACAAATGGTCATGGGGATGACAATCATGGAAACTATGAGGACACGTAGAGAGAATTCAAAAGACAACAAGAATAGCCACAATGAGAGACAACAAAATCATCATCTGAAGTGACCAACACATCAAAGCCACAAGAAGGCCTAGGCATAGGGAATCAGCAAACCACCACAAAAATGACTCAAGGAGCACCAAAGACAAGTATTGTCTACAATGCCAGAGACTCTTGCTAAAAAGACACACATATTAATAGAGATGGCAATTAATGAAATGAAAGAATGGATTACAACAACATAAGAAGTGCACTGGAAGAGAGCAATGGAGTGGGAAATTAGAATTCTACATTTAGTCAATTTATAGCTACTTAGAGCTACTAGGATGAATGAAGATTGGTATATACGTGCCCTCCCACTTCCACTGATCAGGTATGAATGTCTCCATAAAAAATCCACCATCATCAAACAAATAAATCTCCAAAGCTCAATCAAGTGTGTAACAATCAAATTGGAGCAAATCATGGCTCAAGAAACATCTTGAGTGGGAGATTCGTATGATGCAGGCACACATTCCACTTGAACAAGATGTTACCTTCTGCCTAGTGCCTTGTGTCAAAACTTGGAGTCAACATGAGATGCTTCAAAAGAGACACTAAAATTTGCTGAATTACCCTATCTTGCCTTTCCCAAAGAAGACTGAAAGATTAGATGACAAATACATGCTACGAGCCCTCTCCACAATGGTAAACTAGTATGAAGCTCTACCAGATCTCTCGTCTCAAATTCTTAAAAAGATATGTAGAATGATGGTTGCATACATCACCATGTATCATAAACCATGGATTTCACCATGGCTATATTATTTGGAGGGAAATAAGGGATTAGTCTATGATCTTAGTAAACAACTAGATGAGAAAATTCCGCATGGATTCTTTGCATGATTGATATTCATGCCCTCATACTTCACGAGCACATTGGAGGAGACATTTTATATAGGGTTTTTCACAATGGATACAACCATTTTTGGACAAGAGTTCAACGATCTCTAGGTAAGATTTATGAGTTACCATGCCATGGAGCTCCACCAGACTAACACCATCAGACCATTTTTTACTAAAGACACCCAATTAGCACAACAATATAGAGAAGGGCTTTGGTGGATAACAAATTACTACATGCAACGTCAACCGACAGTTCAAAGACCACTGTGGCATAGACTCATGTTGATGATGACCTGAAATAGGAGGGGGGAGCATTGGAAGATTCCAACAACAACGAAGGCCAATTATATAAAGAATTGGTTGAGTAGATTTTTGGTCCTTGTAATGGAAACTGGTTGCAATATTTTTCCCAAAACCCTTATCCACGTGATCATCTTCTAATTATGAAGAAGTTGAGATTATAAGTCCCAAGTTGTAACTCTTGCTATTATTAAAGAAAATTTAGCCTTTGTACATGGAATCTAGAGCCAAGGTATAAAAGGAAATGTTGCAAAGTTTTGAAGGAGGAGTATTATGAATAAAATGAACAGATAAGGTTTTCTTCGATATGTCTTGTGCTTCTCTCTTTCTACTATGATTTTGTCACTTTGCACTGCACCACACAATTGTCGCATCAGAAGTTCGAGGGCACCATGCTGTGTTAGTCTCATTGATATCTATGCATGGATATCTAGATTGAAAGAGCTTTGCAAGATCCAATCATTGACTTCCTCAACTTTCCAGGTGACTCATCTCACCACTCGAGGTGATTGATCAATAAGCAGGGCACACGGAGCTCTCTCATTGGGGGCATGCCTCTAACTGACGTTACTCTCTATAGTAATAACTCCTCTTGGTCATAATCTCTTTCGTAATCACTCTCTTGGAATATAAAAGGAGGCCTTCTCTTTTGTAAACGATGACACCACCCACTACACACACACACTACCCCATATGCACACTATCACATACCCACACACCTATACATACACACCCTTGTGCTGCATGCTAGTAGCATGAACCCTAATCACATAATCACAACACCATCACCATCACCATGCACAAAATGAGCACCATATCTCCACACACTTGTAATGAAGGATTGAAGGCACGATTTCAAGACAAAGAATGATGGCTACACTCATAATATTCCTCGCCATCAACTCCCATCCCTCCATTATGCTTCCTATGGTCTTGTACCCTTCTCATCTTCTTTCCCTATGCTACCTATTGTATTCATCTTTTGTAAGCAATCAACACACTCAATCTTGGTGCCATACCTTGTGTTGTTTGGGATATACGTCATTGTGAGAATGGTTTATTCTTGTTTCTTTCCATTCTGCTTATGTTCAGGTGTACATATTTTCCACCATACACACTCTCTCTATCTCTCCCTCTCATATTCATATCATCTTACTACTTGCACCTTAAGGTGTGTGGATTTTCCATCTATGGTATGAGAAGTGAGCATATTATCTTCCTTACCACATGCACAAGTATCACGCCCATTATCACTCACTCACCATTCCTCTCATCTTGTTTTCCGATCACCCAATCCCACACTTGGACGTGGATCTTGAAGTTGTTTTCCATGGCATGTTTGATTGTGTATATGTATGCATCTAGCTACATATCATGCTAGGTTAGGCCCCTATTGTGTACCTCCCATGATGAGGTCATCGTGCATTGTCTCGGTGTAGAGGCCACCGAGTTTGTTTTTCAATTCCGCCTGTCAATACCTTTTGTGTCTGCACAAAAGTCTCACAAGCTGGAGGATAGGGATGTTTCTCACTTGGGGATTCATTCTTATGAGAGACAAAAAAATTTCCTTCCTTTGTCTCCCTCTTTTTCTAAAACTCTCTGACGGGGTAAGTATTGGAGCCTACCCCTAACTTATACGGGTATGTAGCCTTTAAAAAAAAAACCCGTATCCACCACTGGTGATTGGGGTTAGTCCTCATCTCTGCTGAGGTTTCAATCTTGAATAAATAGAGAAAATTTGATGGTTAGTGCGTACTCTAGGATAAGTTTGAATCTCATGTCTTGATTTCAACAAAGATTCTACCACATCTATGATCTTGATGGTGCCTAAAGACTCAACCTTGTGCCTCTTATTTGGTTGTTCGGGATGGGTTGCTATTGGGTTTCTTGGGGATATTAGTGTAGGTACTAGACTTTTCTTTTGTCTGAAGAGCCTTCCTTGACATTCTAGCACCTTGTAAATGATGCAAAATCTAGAAAATGTGTCCACCAATGTAGAACTTATGGCCCTTGAGAACATTGATCATGTGGTTGTGTAGGCTGTCCCTCTAGGTTTGGGCCACATCCCATTGATTTCCATCAATGAACCTAGCCATTTTCATGAACCAATTCTCTAACATGTACTTATCATCCTGTTTCAAAGAGATATCTTGGGACACAAAAAAGTCCATGTTCTTGTAGCCCTTTAAACAAGCGGCTGATATGCTCTTAGTAGACTTCTACCTTTGTGCCAACTTATCCTTAATATCCCCAAAAAAAAATTAGCATCTGTTACTTTTTCCATGTCATTCTTGTGTTTTGATGTAGTAAGAAAAGAGCGCTTAATAGGTTTTCTTTGATTGCTTAAACCTTTATTCCTTTGATGATGGTGGTGTGATCCTTTGGTACATAGTGTTGTAGAACTTCCTTGGTAGTTTTTTCTTCAAATGGGTACCTAATTAAACTTGGTGAGGTTCGTGCAAGAGAACTGATGGAAATCGACTTAGGAGGTATGGTAGACACATCCACAACTACTCTCTTGAGGCCATAGCACCTTGTTAAACAAAAGTGGGAGGTGTAAAGTGTGTGAAGAGGTTTGTGATAGTGGTATACAAACAAAGATCTTGTGATGCATATGCACATGAAATGAATAATACAAAGAAAGTGAATAAAGTTTGAGCCCTTGGTCATGATGCTCCTTGACCCTACCTTGCCTAATTTTCTTGGCTCCAAATTTCATATTAGAATTTCTCATCTTCTTGAGTTCATATATTATTTCTTGATGCTATGGGTGCCTTCAAGGTATTATTCAATGGCAATTTAGACTAAAAACATAAAATTCAAAAGGTATAATGGTTTCTTATCCATACACCAAGTTGAATGATGTGTGTTGTATAATCACCTTGAGAGTTGTTTTGAACAAAATAATCCCAAGTCATTCCTTTGGTTTACACCATTGTAGTGAGAATACATATTACAGCTCTCAGCTTGGCCATTGATTTTTGAATATAGTAAGTAGTATGCCGGATGGAAAATTTTTCATTCAGTTGCTCAACCACTTCATGAATGAATTTTGTACCATTATCAAATAGTAGTTGTAAAGGACATCCATACTTGCTGATGAACTTATAAAAAATAAAATTCGTAGTTTGTTGCCTACCTTGCATGAGATTCCACCCACTTTGTGATATAGTCTATAGCTACAACAATGTGCTTGTTCTTTCTCTTTGTAGACTTAAATGCCCCATGACATCTTATACCTATTTTATGAAGGGTTCCAATGGTGCAACTTGATGCAATGCCAACATATCCCTAGAAATGGGCCTCCCTAATCTCTATCACACATTACAATGATTTTCACCTTCCTTGAATCTTTACACCATGAGTTCCAGAACAATCCTATATGCAAAATCTTCAAACTAGAGATATTTCTTGACTAATGACCACTTGAATCACCCTCATGTGCTCCTTTCAAACTAGCACCCCTCTTTTCTTCATATACAAATATTTTGAGGACTCCATCTCTCCCTAGTTTGTAGAGAATATCATTAAGCAGAGAAAATTTCAATGATTGAGTACTAAAGCCTTTCTTTTTGCTAAATTCCATCCTATGGGTTTAAGGTCTTCACCACCCTAGAAGAGGGGGTCTCCATTAAGAATCAAATAATCATTCCATTTTGGTCATAAATAGAAAGTTTTAATTTTATTGGCTTTATCCATCCCTAATGGATTATAGATGTAAAGAATGATGTAGACCTCTCAAAAATGAAAATTCTACTTCTTTGTCATCTTTGTCTAAGAATAGTAAATTTGAGCAGCTTGTACCTATTTGGAAACCATCATATTTTCTTAATTTATTCCGCCTTGAATTTCCATAAAAATAGATATGTGCTCTAAAACTGCTAAAAATAGTAAATGTGTGTGTTTATCACATCAACTTTTCACTGAAGCTTATCTCTTAAAAGAACTTTTGCAGTTGAATTTTGATAAGTTGATGTCACTCTAATCAATTAATCTCTGGCCTAAAGCTAATAGAATTTAATTCATGTTTGAAAGGTTTATATATGTGTATGCATAGTCATGTGCATGTGTATGCGTGACCATGGATATCCATAAGATGATGAGAAGATGGCTCATAGACATGGACCCATCTCTTTTGGAAAGAATGGATTTAAGCATGGAATTACGTGATTTGTGACACCCAAGATGGCACGGAATTCCTAGGGAGTGGGCACTTGAACCCTTTCTCAGCAAGAAAGGGAAGTCTAAGACACCTCTATAACTAGAAATAGTAATAAGGGGCACCGCACCCTAGGAAGGTTGAGGCTAGCTTGGGGATCAGGGGGGTAGGTAAAGCATAGCCCCAACTTGCCAGATCTATAAAAGCATCCCTTCTCTCACCAAGTGTAGACACACTTTGGACAAGGAGACTCTACTACTGTGTGGCAATAACTTTGGTGAATCATTCCCAAAGCTTTTCAAGACCAATAAATCGATAGCATAACGAGGTTATGAGAATTTTAATGTTAATTTACTTCTATGCACACCTCTCTTCTCTTCTCACAAAACTCATAAATGCTACTACAATCTTTATTCTATGCAACATGCCATTGAATTACAAGCTTATGTTGTGCTTCTTCATCAAGGAGCTATTGCTCATTTATTACTCTCTTTATTCAATTTTATATGCCAATTTACTAATGTTCTTATCCATATTAATGGAGGGAAGTCACCTACGTGCAACCAAATTAAAGAAACCCCCATATATATGGCTCCTTCCATACAAACCAACCCCTCTATATATGGACATCATTGCAATAAATTAAACCCTCCTATCTTACATATACTAATAATCTACAAAAATTCTGGCAACACCCCCCTTGTACAAGGATATAAATTTTGAACCAAAACGTGTGCCACCTACTTCTAAGTAGTATACCCACATAGGATATAAGGCAGTTCAAATGAAAATTTAGAAAATTTCATTGAATAAAAGATCAAATATTGGAAATAAATGATCATAAGAATATTAAAGCTTCATTAAACTAAATGACCATAAAAAATCCACCATTTATAGAGTCACTGCTCAATTACAAAACAATTGATTCAAAGACTGGTGTCTACCACTCTCCATATTGATAATTTAAATAAATTTTGACAACAAAAAACAAAATAATTGTGGAAACCTTCCACTTTTCCATACAAACGTGTCAAAATAAGAACACTTAGTACATAGAATCGAGATGCTAGATGAAATCTATAGCAATGATTGTTCAACATAACAAAATAGTCTTATGATCTAATTACAACCAATCTTCTATTATTGCAGCTTCTAGGATATGCACATCTAAATCCACACAATGTCTTATGTTGTCCCATCCTTGTCATTGAATATCCAGATTAAATCTCAACATGCAGATTCAAATAGTCCCCTCTAATTAAATTATGAGAATTTTTGTCATATTGCTTAGGATTTTGTCAATAAATATAAGAAAACTAACCATTTCAAGAGGGATCACATAAAAGTTTAGTTACCCTTAACATACAATTTGAAAAGACCTTGTAGTCATCAGCATCAAGCTAATATTCTTAGTCTCCAAACTATTTTTAAATTTTCAAGTGATATTATAGATTCCAATGGTACACATTGATTGTCCACAAGGTTGTATGTGTAGCTCCTTCTTCCCTTTTCTTTTTGACTCCATGCAAGATGTATCTCTACATTACTAGGCCGATCAAGAAGATCAATGGGGCCTCTTGTCTCCCTCATAGAAAACCCCAATTTTCTTCTCATGCACATAACCCTTTGTAGGTACCATGCACCCTTGATCATTCCCTCGTTATTAGTACAAACTGTGCCTTTCCTTTTACATCTTGTGTTATCCTTAGAAGTCAAGCTCTTAATTAGAACATCACAATTTGAGCCTACTATGCGAGATGTCCCTATTTGAGTCACTAAGAGAGCCCATCAATTTCATGTTGGTCACATATTTGTATGATTGAAGGCCATCCCCAAGATAAATCTTGCTATCCCACACAATCTAGTGTTTCCACCCACAAGGGAATAACATGGATCTTGGAGATGGGACAAAATTGTGAGCATAGCTTGTAATGTAGAAATATTCAATAAGAAAAAGAGAGGAAATATCACCAACAAAGAGAGAAGTACATGCATGGAGGGGGCTAGGTGAGTGAGGTCTACCAGGATTATGATAGGGTGAGTTGGCCCACATGCAACTAGTGAGATCTGGCTAATGAGAGGACAACACTTTGTGTGTCAATGAATGAAATGGAAGCTTGCAAAATGAGAGTATAAGAAAAATCAGAGAAGAGTTGGTACTTGCTTATCCATATTTTTTAATTTCCTCTCCTTGAAGGATTGATCAATCAATAGCAGTACATTATGTAGTAGGACTCATCATCAGCATGAAGGTTGGATGTGGTGATGTTCTTTGCTCTTGAAAGATCAATTCCCACCCGCATGCACACATTAAATTTTTTCTCTCATTGGTATCACCCTCCATGCTAGCAACTCCTATTTCAAGGACTTATTTTTCTTTGGACTTTAGATGATGTTGCATGCATCTTGGCTCCTTGCATATTGGAGGGATTTCATTATGTCAAATTCAAGCATTGGGTCATAGGTACTTCATGTTCAAACACTTCCATGGAACCTTGTAGGATAGTAGGAAGCCTACTTTCATATAGGAGGGCTTTTATTATGTCAAATTCAAGCATTTGGTCATAGGTACTTCATGTTCAAACACTTCCATTCAACCTTGTAGGCTATGTGTGTATATATATATATATATACATAGCTCATGCAATACATGAGATTAGTACTAAGCTTCTTTTCCTGGCATGTCTCACTTACAAATCAAATTGTACATGAAAGAGAGGTACTAGGTAAGTGTGATGGAGCTGAAGTAGCACATCATTACCTCAAGTGTTTTGCTACCCTCAAAGATGGCACTAAACTATGGGTGCCAAATGTGTCCACAATTTCCTCTGAGGCTAGATGGAAGTTTTGGTACTGGAGGACTTGGTGCCCTTAATCAAAGCCTTGATTGAAGTATTTTTAGAAGCCTTCTACTCTTTTCACTCCTAAATCGCTATCTTTAGTGCCTAGATTTTGATGTGAGTTGCACATCTAGGATCCATGCAAAACTCAAGAAAATGCTCCATGACATGATCGACCTCAACTTTTCCTTCCACATCATTGTTTAGATTGGTCGATCTACAATACTCTTGATGATGATTGCCTCCAATTTCTCCTCAGTTAATTCTTTCTTACCTCTTCTTCCATAATGACCTCATTCTCTTCTCACTCTTTGTCTGATCAAGGGGAGGAGTATATGTCTAAAGAGTTCAATGCATTTCTAGCTAATTGTGGGGTAAAACACCAATGTATAGTTCCATATGCCCTTGCCTTTCTAAATAAGTATATCTACTTGACAAAGATGGCTTCCTCTAAATTTCAGTTGGGGAGCATTGAATAGCTTTGAATCCACCTAAATAAATGCACCATATTGACACTCTCCAAGAGATTTTTTTCAACAAATTGTAAGGGTTGAAAAGCAGTGACGAGTGTTCACTCTCCTCCACCACAATATCTCCACGTGGGCCTGCCATTTCCACCCTCTGCCAGTACACTCATTTATATATACTCAAGTTTAATTGTTATTCCAAGCTTTAGTATTCTCCACACTAGTGGTACTATTGTTTTTGTCAAAGAAGTGTCATCATTTCAAAGATTTGATTGAGTCCATCAAGCAATTTTTAACTTCCACCTCCCTCTTTACCACATGTTTAAAGATGTTTAGCACTCTCTTGAAAGCCTGCATAATTTTTAGGCTAGCTCTATGCTGTTATATATTTTCTAGGCTATGTAATTTTTTTGGTCTTCAAAGGTATGTCTATGATATGTGTGAGATTGCACTCTTTTCTTGGTTGGTATAATGATTCATAATTCTCATCCACATTCATTATTCTCAAGAACCTCACCAGCTAATTTCAATTACTATGTATCACTTCTTATCATGCTTTAGGTATTTTTAAGCTAACCTCATTTCCTATTAGCATGATAAGCATCTATCCTTACGTCACCTTTAATTGGCATCCCTCATGAATTTTTCATATTAGCCTTCTAAGCAGCTTCCTTACATCACCTTCAATTGGCCTACCTCGTGAATGTTTCACTTTTTTTTGTTTGAAAGGAAAGGGGATTTTTTCTTTTAGTTTTTTAGAGCTTGGAGAAAGGGGAAGAAAAAAAGGGAGAGTTGGGTTTCTTGGTTGTAGAAGAGCTCCTTGTTTTTTCTTGAAAAGAGGGGAAGGGTTTTCCACAGACGCTCTTGCGTTCTCATATTCAGAAGGTGAAGGAAAAAGAGGTCTATTTTGGAGGTTTTTTTTGGGCGAGCTTTGAGGAATGATAAGGGGGGGAGCTTCAAGCTCTTGAAGGGGAAGGAGGAGAAACTCAAAGAAGGGAGCCTGCAATAAAGGAGAAAGGGGTTTTTTTCCCAATTCAAAGGAAGAAGATCATCAAATCCATCAATGCACCCCAGTTTTTTAATGCAAGTTTTGTCTACAATCTTTTGTGGTGGCTCAAGATCACTCATTGTCTGCTTCTTGTCTCATGCTTGTCATCTATGGTAGTAGAGTCTTCAAATTGTCTGAGATTGTACAAATGCGACATGCTATAAATTACATGAGTACTTTAGATAAAATTTTATAAGTTGACAAAAGCATTTATTGATACATTTTCTAGATTTCATGTATCCTTTTATGTAAATTTGTGAAAATATAGTACTAAAACGTTCTTTTTGGTACCAAACTAGTGTTGAGATACCAAAGATGGTTGACAAAGAATTCAACATGTAGTTGTTACATAATTAAACTTTTATTTTGTGTTTCTATATATGTGTTATGATTTGATATGATATACTTTGACAAGAATGATCAACATAAAATATTTATAGACATTACAAAAAATTGTGTACAAAATACTCTTCATGGCCACATTATCGACGAAGTATTTTTTATACCTAATACTTAAAAAAACACTAAATATGCACATACAATTAATATGGCATTCATAAAGGTCGGCTCAATGACTTGAACACCATATTTATGCAAAAAACACATGCTTCTAACAAACGTCACAAATTTCCCACTACTGGCCAATTACAGCTTGAATCTAAATAGTAAAATAGCTTGAATATGCCACAAATTGGCCACATTATTGACCGATTTCCGTATATGTTTTTTTGCACGGGGAAGGGAATTTGACTCACTATATTGATACTAATATCATCACATTACCAACATAGTACCCATATGACAAGCCAAGACTTATCAGAAGGACATCATATTCCCCATGTTACAGAGGTGATTTCCTTGTGGTAAGCACGGTTTTGTAGAGCAGGTAACACACACACCCACATTGTGTGGTAAGGTACCTTGTTATTGCAACACAATACGACATAAGGCATGGTACCACACAATATAAACACACGAGTCGTATGGTTAGGTACTCTACTATTGTTGTGCACTGTGACCTAGTGAATGTTATCACACAACTCTTCTCACTCCCTGTCTCCTTGTCAATGTACCTACAAAGGTCATCATGATGAGATGTAGAGAGAAAGAGATAGACAAGACAAGAGACACACCATGTATGCTCCCAAAGATTGATTCATATTGAGGACAAGATACAAATATATAGGTGAGACCAAGTTGAGTAGAGTGAGCCATATATAGATCCAACACCCCACTCAAACAAAGGTCTCTAGCTTTGGATGAAAAAACCCTCGGGGAGTTCAAGGGAAAAACCCAAGCCCCTGTACAATGTGAAAATATGAACCAGTGACATGATGTGAAAGTGAATTGTGTATCCATGTACAAATATACAAGTGACTCAGAGATCATAGTGTGCAAGTGTGGAGTGTGCATAGTGCATGGCACCTATAGGATTACAATGTCATATGTACAAATCTATCACAATAGCAGAGAAGCTAATCTAAAAAGACTAAGGCTGAAGCAACTCCAAGCTCCGAGTGCAAGAGGATGAAACGTGACTTGTTGAGGCCTTTGGTAAGAATTTTTGCAATCATCTCGTCACTTGGAAAGTGTTCAACCATTATTGTGCCTTTGCATACTTCATACCTGGCATAATGATAATGGACAACAATGTGATATGACTTATTATGTTCAATGTTAAACATAGTCTTTTGCAAGATTGATAGCACTCTAGTTGTCACACCGCAAGGGTGTGCTAGAAAGAGGAGAGTAGCCAATATCAACCAGTATTTGTCAAACCTAGATTATCTCACGAGCTGCAAGTGATAACGAAACATATTCTAACTCAGTCGTAGAAACTGCAACACATTGTTGTTTCTTGATGGTCCAAGAAACAAGACAACCATTTATAAAGAAGCAATTTTCACTACTAGATCGCATAGATAAATGTGAGCTTGCCCAGTCGCATCTGTGTAACCCAAAAGAGAAAGAGATTTCATAGAATCCGATTTCAGTTGTTGTCAATATACCAAACAAAAATATCTAGTGCCTTTGAAGTATTTCAATACACGCTTTGCTGCAGACCAATTCTTAAGAGAAGGATGTGCAAGATGTTGTCCAACATAATTAGCAACAAACAAAATGTTAGGGCAGTGTTCATGCCAACAAACTAAGAACATCCAATCAAGTAAGCATAATGTTCATTTGTGACAAGTTTATTGCCACGGTCATAAGTATTCTTCATAGAACTCACAAGACAAGGTGTGTTGTCCAAATGCGTAGATTTCATACCAAATTTTTGAATAGTATCTACAGTAAACTTTGATTGTCAAAGGAATAAAATACCTTTTGTGCGGTTTCTTTGAATCAAAATGCCAAGACATGAGTGAATCTCTCCCAGATCCACCATATCAAATGTAGAAGACAATAAATTTTTCACTTGCTGAAGCAATTCCAAATCATTGGAAACAAGGATGGTATCATACACATAAAGAGCAAGAATCACAAAACTGCTACCTTGGTGCTTTTTATATAAGTTGGGGTCTGAAGAGCAAGAGATGAATCCTTTAGAGGTGAGAAAAAGATCAAATTTGTATACCAGGCCCGCGAAGTTTGTTTGAGATCATATAGTGCCTTATGGAGTTGAGCAAAAAGGTCTTCTTTACCTAGAATAGCAAACCCTTCTCGCTGTTCCATATAAATTTCCTCTTCCAAGTCACCATTCAAAAAATCAGTTTGCACATCCATTTGATGAGCTTCTAAATCAAATTGAACAGCAAATGCCAATAAAACTAGAACACTTGTAATGCGAGAAATTGATGAAAAGGTCTTTTGATAATCAACACTAGCAACTTGGGAGTAACGTTTTGTAGCTAAACGTGCCTTCAACTTGTCAAAAGATCCATCTACTTTTACCTTTGCCTTATACACCCACTTTTACTTAATGATTGTACGATCAGGAGGTCTTCAGTTAGTATCCATGTACCTTTAAAGATAATATAACTTTACTCTGCTTCCATAGCCTCTTTCCATTGATCCTTTTGTGGTGAAGAGATAGCTTCATTATAAGTACCGGGATCTTCAAAAGTAGAGAAAGCATTATCAACAATATCATCATCATAAACATGATATGAGCCATGTTCAAAATTAATAGGCAGATCAACAAAAATATCAATATCATCATTAGAAACATTTAGAATGGATGGTTTTGTAGATCAAATCTTCTCTATAGAAAGAGTTTCATCATCTAAAAGAAATGGAAAAGCCTGAAGCAACAATTTAGTATCATCAAAATCATCCATGGACCATGAGCCTCCCATAAGATGTTCGTTAAAAGTAGCATCATGATTCACAATTACGTTCGAATTTGTATCCTTTGAAAGTGTTAGAGTATCCAATAAAAATAACTTTAAAACCAAGAGCATCAAGCTTTGCTCGGGTTTCTTTGGGAACATGAATATAAGCAATACATCCAAAGGTTCAAAAATGAGATACAAAAGGAATGTCATTTATCCATGTTGTGATGGGTATCTTACCAGAGGGTGCAGTAGTAGGAAGATGATTTTGAATAAATATTGTTGTCAAAGTAGCTTCAACCCAAAAAACACGAGATAACCCAGAATGAATCAGCATACAATAGTGTGATTCTTTCATTTAGCAATGTCGTTCTGTTGAGGTGAATATGGAATAGTGTGTTCATGATTGATTCCACTATCTCAGCACAATAACTCACAAACTCTCGCGAAACATATTTGCCTCCATTCTCACTAGAAAGCTTCTTGAGGAGACGACCAGCTTGAAGTTCTGCAGCTTTGTGGAATTGTTTGAAAATAGATAAGGCCTCAGATTTTTATCTAAGTAGAAATATAGTCGTATACCGTGAGAAATCATCAATGAAGGTAATGAGCTAGCGATATTGTGATCTCAAAGAAGGTAGAGGTCCACATATATCAGTATGAAGAAGATCCAATATGTCATGAGAATGAGTTGTATTTGACAGAGGAAAGGGTTTACGATTATCTTTCCCAAGATCACAAATCTCACAAATTCCCATTTGGGGATCAGCTTTAAGATCCATGCCATGAGCAAGATCACAATACTGAAGATCAAGGAGTTTTGAGAAATCAACATGAACAAATCGGTGATGCCATACTTTCTGATCAATGGAGTAGTGACAACATTTGCTACAGCATCATTGAGAGAGAGTTCAAAAAAATTACCATTTAGAGGAGTAGTGGCTATAGTTTGTCCATCTTTCTCAATTTGGCATTTGGTATGATCAAATCCAAAAGGGACCAAGATCAAAAAGTCTAGCAACTGAAAGAAGATTACGTTGAAGATCTGGTACATGTAATACTCCTCATAAAATTTTAGTGGAAGAAGATAAGGTACCAAGATATAAATCTCCAATAACCTTTACTTGACAAGTTATAACATCAAGATAAACAACACGTTGAACTGATAGTGGATGATAGTTATGGAGGCACTTAGACTGATATGTCATATTTCCTGTAGCACCGGAATCAACAATACAAAGTGATCCATCACGTACATGAAGTATTTTGTCTAGTGCAACTGAACATAGGATGCAGCCTGTTTCTGATATGATATTGTTTCGATGTTCAGTAGCATATGCTCTATTACGATTTGTGTCGAATCAACACTTATAGAACATATGAGTGGGATGATCAGATTGTCGATAATAATCACAAGAAGAATAAGAATCTCTAGATAAACGTGATTTTTTATGGTAATATTGTGTTCTTCATCATACTGATGTGCCCAACAATCATCTTCAATGTGGACATTTCTGTTGTAGTAAGAATATTGCTTATTAGAAAATTTGAGATGAGAGAAAATATTACGGCAAGGGCCACCTCTGCGGTTTCTTGGTTGAAATAGATTCCTTGCACGCTCCATCTATTGTGACTCAGTCTCCTCTTGTGAAATCATAGTTGTATCATGACCAGCATTACGCCATTCTTGACATTCAGAGTATTCAATTAAAGACATGCAAGCTTGGTCAAAATCAAGACCATCTTTATTAGAAGGAATGGTAACAATGCTACCATAAGAAGAGTCCTTCACCATGTCAAGGAGAAGTGTAATCAATTGTTTTTGTGGAACACGATCACCAGCAGCAGTAGCAAGCTAATTAATAATGGATTTGAAAGACTCAATATGTCTCATCATGGTAGTACCATCTTCATATTGTAACTTGTTAAAGAAATCCTCTCAGATAAAGTATTTTTGTAAAAAATTTCTTCTGAAAGTTTGCAATAAGTTACTTCCATATGTCATGATAAGTAGGTAGTTCATACACATCAAACAAAAGGGAATCAGTAAGAGAAGAAAGAATATACCAACAAGCTGCTTTATCATGTCATTGCTAGTCTGTATATGCAACATGCCAGTCTTCAAATACAGTAGTGATAAGCACGTTGTCATGATCCATATCAACAAGCTGAGTCGGACATGCATGATTTCCAAGGACAATATGAGAGATTTCATCACCTTTAAGAATTAACAACATCTTTACTTTCCAATGTGGAAATCCTTGGCCTTGGGAAGGAGGAACAAAATGTTGGCCAAAATGAAAACTGTTGACGAGAATAGTCATAGCCATATTTGGTTGTGAGAAGACGTATAAGTTAAGATCGTAGAATTTGCACACCATATATGGTGAAGACTGCAATTGAGAACAAGAGAAATATGACAATTGTGTTCTACCAATGATAAATGCAAGAAGACAATTAACGTCCAAAGATGTGAGGGATGTCACCCAAAAAAGAAGAAAAAAGAGACGTTAATAATAAAAGAGTCCTCAAAATAGAGTGATGTGAGATGCGATGTGAGACTCAAGATTGATGGCCATGATATGAATAGCAAAAAGATAAATTTGCTTGCAAAAGATGACACCAAAAATAGAAAAACGATCACGGATGCTTCATGAAGACGCACAAGGACGAAACCTGTGTCAAGTTTGATTGCAGCAAAAACAATATAATTTTCTACCACGAACTCCGTTTGCTGCAAACCTAGAACTCAAATCGAAGAGCTCAAGAAGACTAACAAGTTTTGGATGAAAAGTGCCATTGTGTTATGCTCCTTGGCACTTTTCCCATTTCTCCAAATTTTGAGCAAAAGACCCCCGAAAATTGAGATGAATTTCAGAGTGTCAAAAGAAAAATCAACAAGAGAGAGTAATTAATGATTCACCATATCGATAAGCAATAAACACCACACAAAACACTAATCATATTCTTCTTAACACAAAACAACCACAGTTAACTATAATCAATCCTCAAAAATAAGATTTGTAGCAATTTGAATCTTACATGCGAATCATATAGCATACTCTATTTTGTCACCATGAATTGAATCATCCCGTGATCATTACCACTCTGATATCATGATGAGATATAGAGAGAAAGAGAGACATGAGACAAGAGATACACCATGTACGCTCCCAAAGATTGATTCATATCGAGGACAAGATACAAATATATAGGTGAGACCAAGTTGAGTAGAGTGAGCCATATACAACTCCAACAATCTTTGATCTCTCTCTCTCTCTCTCTCTCTCTCTCTCTCTCTCTCTCTCTCTCTCTCTCTCTTTGCCTCTTTATTAAGTTGCAAACCCTTCAAGATTTTCAACATCCCCAACGTGCCCGGCGGTAAAGTGCTACTGCCTGGCCGGCCCACCAAGAAAAGCAAAAATCCTGGAGGGCATTTTGTGGGTTACCAAGTTGCCTTTGACCGGCTTCTTTGTGATCATGTTAACTATGATCATGGTAATATGGTAATTACACTTCATAGTCACAAGAAATTTCATGTAATCACGTAATTATTAAATTCTTGGATGCCCAACATCGAGAAAATGCTTGCTAGAGTTGACAAAGTTGTGGATTGGTTTTTCAGTCTGGAGCTCTACTTGTTGCATATGGAGATTTATAAAGATGAAGAAAAGTTGAAGGCACTACCATTAGTGTTAGCGGTCACTACAAGAAGTTAGAAAGCACGTTACTGAAGGTTTTTGAAAGAAGATTTTTGCATCATATTGGGATGCATAATTGAGCGTTTTTAAACAAGATTTAAGTGAAGATATTTATTTTTGTATGAAGAAATTTGAGTCCATTTGGGAGAAAATACTTGTTGTTACATGCATACAGAATTGAGATTTCTTTAACTGGAAGTGGTTTCTTGCATGGTGTCTATATCCGAGAATTAAAGAGAAAGTCAAGTTAAATGGTGCAAAAAACTATGCTGAAGCATCTACTTGGCAAAACTAAGGAGCATCAAAGCAAAGAGGAAGGTGGAAGTGGGCTTGCTAAAGCCAACAGATTATAGTTATGGCTCAATGATGGAGGGGCATCGTCCCATGAATCCAAAGGTGGTTTCAAGCATCAAAGAGATGGTTGCTTCACCATTTGTTGTAAGTTATTTTGATTCATATGTTCAATTCGTGCCTCCAATTTGGTATACAATTATACTAGTAGTGGCTAACCTAATTAGCAAGGATGAAGTCCTAGCCAAAGGGTGTGTGCATAAAGAGAAGATGCCGATGGATGTGGAGCCAAAAAGTGAACATGAAGAGACGGAAAAAGATAATGTGCAAAGCATGAGGGGTGGGGATGCTCTCCAAGAGAGGTAGAAAGATAAAGATGCCAACATTGATTCAACTTATGGCAAGTACAAGGATGATTTGGATCCAAGCTTCGAGGAGTAAGCTCATAAGAATAGCACGGAGGATGAGTTCACATCCTTTGGTAAAGTATAGTAGTTTTAAATGCCTGCATCAAGGGATGAAGATTTGGATGCATGCAAAAAATTATGCAGCAGTAGCATGTTGGTAGTGATAGCCGTTTTTTGGCTCTCTGTGATTGCCATAGTGAGTTATCCCCCCCCTATCAAATCACTCAAACATTGTGGTTACCCTCACCCTTTCACTGTATATAGGTGCGTGTGAGTTAAGGGACTTTTCCCATATCTCCTTACTGAAATAAAAAACCCTCAATTAGCTAGTCATTGGGCTAGTTGAGCCAAAAAAAATAAAAAATATAAGTATATTATGGTCCATGCGTATGTAAATATTTCTTTGTATATAGGGCCTAAATAAAAGATTTTTTCATAATTATTTTGGTATTTATTTAAATATTTTTACCTAGGTGTGTGTTATTTATGCTCTGTACATTGCTTCACCATTACCACAATTTTTCTTACCATTTTTCATACTCTTTATTCCATATAGAAATATTTTCATGTAAGCTTCTCTTATTTTTGGTGTAACTCCACCCCAACAAAAATCCAAAAAAACTAGTTTTATTTATGTGTATATTTTTTTCACTATTGTGATTTTTTCCTTCCTACATCTATTTTGTTTTTTTTCTAAAAAATTAGAACACCAAAAATATTTATCTTTTTATAGTAGCCTCATAATGAGAGAGATTTCTTTTGACCCCTTTATATTTTTTCCACTTATATTATTTATATTTGACATGTACATATTTTTTAGACCCCTCAATATTTGATTTTCTTAGTTGTACTATTCACTTATATCATGATCTCAACAATATCTTCAATTATAGACCTACCAAATAAGGTCAAGGGTAGGTGGCATGCATACATGCACTATGGAGGGCTCACTCTTGGAAGTATTCAAAAGAATCATCCAAAGAAGGACCCCACAAGGACCTTGTGCAGTAGAAAAAAACGGTCGGTTTTGCTGAATTTTTAAAGTTCACTTACTCTCCGAATTTGAAAAGGTGATACAAACAAAAGTTGTAGCTCGTGGGCTGAACTTTTGCCTCAAATTTTTTCATATTTTTTTGAGCTACGAGCTGTGAGCTATGATTTTATTAGTGGACCCCAGTTTTCCCATGCTATGCAACCACACTCTCTCTTCCACTTTATCATTTTTCCTCTTTCACACACACTTCTCCACTCATCATCCCCACCTCTCTCACCACTCCTCTCTGCACCCTACTCACTTTCTCCTCAACCTTGAAGAATAAGAGAAACCATGGTGAACTCATACCTCCCACACACAATTCCATTCCAAAATTGACCACCTAGTCTCATTTTTCCTCCTCCAATTTACCCATATCTATAAAAAAAAAACCACAAAATTCAGCCTCTTCTCTTAAAAGACAGCATCATGGTGGTTGATTACTCAGCTTCAATTACCTTGTCTCTCAAGGAAGGTCAAGAGTGGAGAAAAAATGTACCGTCAAAGCTAGTGGACCGTCAACAAGCGTCAAAATTGGCCCTACTCAAGACACTTGGAGCATCAACCTTGTAAGAAATCCACCTTTTCTTACCTCTTAAGAGTTTTTCTTCCTTATTTGTATCCTACATGGATACTCCCATTGTAAATATCCAATTCCATTTGTAAATTAATACTAACTCTACTAACACTAACCCACTATGAAAAGTCCTATCACCTCCATTTCTCTCCTCTCTCTTTCCCCACCAACTTCTTGATAATTCCAAGCAAAAGAAATTAGATAAATTGATGAAAATCTAACCCAACCATGGTTAGAAGAGTAACCCTAGCCTTCAAAATTGCTACAAAAGGAGGGTGTAGCTAGCACAAAAAGGGGAGCCATAAGCAAGAGCACTATGCTATAGCTTGAGAAGCCAAGCTCAACCGCTCTAGAAGGAGCTCTTGAGTGGTAGCTCATTGTCTTATGCATGTGCATGTGTTGTAATAGGGGATCAGCAAGGGAACTCTATGCCATTGTAAGAGAGAGAGTGATCATTCAATTGAGAGTAGGAAATGTATCATTTCTCCTACTAGTGTAAGCCCAACATTTGCTGAATCAAGGAGGGTGGATTTGGACTAAGCTTGGATACTTTGTCTCCCTTCCAACATGAAGTAATGGACAACAATGATGCGTAAGTGTCTTGGTGTTTTTTGTTAAGTTCTTGATAGCTTGTCTCTGGTGTTGTCATCAATCTAGCCATAAATCCCACATACTGTAAGAGGGCGACAGGGTGGAGAGGACTTCCCTGGCCTTAAGACAGTGATTGGGGTGGCTTTTCTTGTGATGTGTTGTGGTGAAATTTACGCAAGCTATGTTGAACAAATACTAATCTCACTTTGATTTGTCATGACAGATTTGTAAGAAGGTATTAATGCAACAAGCACCCCCTCCCCCTTTCTCTCTCTTTCTTAAATATATATTTGTGTTTGCTTGATCATTAACGACACACTTCAAAGCAGCCTGAGCACCAACTCTCTCTCTCTCTCTCTCTCTTTCTCTCTCTCTCTCTCTCTCTCTCTCTCTCTCTCTCTCTCTCTCTCTCTCTCTCTCTCTCTCTCTCTCTCTCTCTCTCTCTCTCTCTCTCGTGTTTTAGTGTGTGAGAGTGTTCCATTGGTGTTAGGGTTAGTGTAAATCCCTTGCTTGTTTGTGGGTTGCTCTAACGATTCTCCTCTTTTGCGCCCTAGTTCGCTCTTAAACTAGGTGGTGCCCCTTGTGTAGTTGGGATTTGGCTGTGGGTTTGTTGTTTTGGTTTGTGTTGTGTTGTGCCCCAGCCCCATTGAGCAACACGGGAGCCTTGAAGGGTGTCTAGAGGCCACTCTTCTTGTTGCCCGCCCTGGACCGCCTCAGTAGTTATGCTTATAAGAGCATCAATGGAATTTGCTATTATTGTGTTGCAGGTGCATGGCTTTACTAGGAAAGATGAGGCCACATCCGTCATGGCAGAGCAAGGGGAAGAAGAAGATATGGATACATATTGTCTTATGGTTGTGGTGTCAGGCCTATGGTAGGTATGGGTAGTAGCGTAAGGGCCGGGATGCTCATGTAATTTAGAGGGCTATATTTGGATGGCCAAGTGCCAATATATAGTGTGGTTGGGTGGAAAGTTGCATGCATCAGTTCCTAGTCTCCTCATATTGGTATCAAAGCTCAGGAGATAAGGGGATGGAGAAGCAAGAAGAAGCTCTCCCTCTCTCAGCATGGCGGGAAGAAGTCTCTGTCTCTCTCTCTCTCTCTCTCTCTCTCTCTCTCTCTCTCTCTCTCTCTCTCTCTCTCTCTCTCTCTCTCTCTCTCTCTCTCTCTCTCTCTCTCTCTCTCTCTCTCTCTCTCTCTCTCTCTCTCTCTCTCTCTCTCTCTCTCTCTCTCTCTCTCCACCCCCCCCCCAATAAGCGGGAAGAATGATCTCTCTCTCTCTTTCTCCAAGAGGCATGGCCTCTCTCGATGTTCTTTCTACTTCTCTATCTTGCCTTTGAAAGAAACAGCCCTTGGAAGGGCTTCACAGCAACATTTTCTTGTCAAGTTGGCATTGTAGAAAATCCTGCAAGATGGAATAAGTTCAAGATTGTAATTTAAGGTACTTACAGATTTTGTGTAATCGCCACCCTTGGCACCAAAGTCATAGCATTCTTTGGCATGATTGTCAACATTTGAATCAACTCATAGCTACAGCTATCAATGTGATTTCAATGTGCTTCGTGTACTTATTTTGCCTGCACTCTAGCAAGCGGTAAATGCTTTGGAGTGACCATGCACCCTATATATATATATATATATATATATATATATATATATATATATATATATATATATATAGAGAGAGAGAGAGAGAGAGAGAGAGAGAGAGAGAGAGAGAGAGGGATGGAGCCATATTCTTGGGAGCCTTGCTTTTTTCCTCTACATAATAGCGCAAGGAGGACATATCAAAAGACATATTGATCAATGATATCTATGGCCCAATTGAATTATGCCCTTGCTGTAACTCAATGCAAGCCATCCTTGCCTTAAATGTTTTGCAAACTTGAAAATAACAATGCATCATGGCATGTAGAAATCCAATTTTGCAAACTTCAAGCATATTGTAGATGCATAATTCATATGCATGTGAGATTGTAAAAGTAATAATCATTCCTCTTCGCAAATCCATGTAGATGAATGGAAATTGCTAAATCTAGTCACAACCTTGCTATATAGTGACAAAACAAACCAGGTTTTAGAAGCTTATGTATACCCCTTGGGGGTAATCCTTGCAGAATCAATTCAAAATTGAAACTTAAACTAGAAAATGTGTACATGGAGTCTCCTTGGATGCACCAATATACCTCCCAGTACACCAAAAACTCCCCAACAAATACCTTGTAAGTAGGCAAAAGAATCCTGCCCGATTGTGTCATACACAATTTATGGAAAATATTTGAGTCTATCCCCAAAATCCTTGATGAAGTGACGGCTTGTAGTGTACCTAAAATCGGGCTCAAAAATCAACTTGAATTCTCTACGCATTACAATCTTGCAATCGCAACATCTTTGCCGACTATGCTTGTCAAGCGATAATGGTCCTTGACCTCTTTTTGTAGAGATGTCCCTTGATGGTCGTTGCTCATGCAATCTGGTGCATGTTGACACTCTGAATGTCAAAATTTTTGACTTTGAAAGGTCTTGCCACTCCTATTGTGCCTTGCCAAAAAGATGTAGGACCCATTGCCTTGCCAACTCATGGTGACCGTGGGCTACCACCCTTGTTTGGGGAGGTTGACCAAGTTAGGACACCCACTTGTGCATAAAAGGAAAATAAAAATAAAAATGTTACCTTATTGTAACAATGGCAAACTTCTCTTTGAGAGAGAGAGAGAGAGAGAGAGAAGGAGAGAGAAGGAGAGAGAAGGAGAAGAAGAAGATCCGTTTGTTGCATTGTGCTCATTGCTTGTTGAATCCATCAAGGAAACAAACTTTGTCTAGCTTGGGCCCGTGCTCCTCTTTGGAGTAGGCCCCACCACATTACAATGAAAAATGACTGGCATATCAGTCACCTTTGCGATTATCTTAATCTCAAATATACCTTGCCCAAAAAATATCTCTTTGTAATCAATGAAAAGATTGTTCGCTCCAAAAAAGAGAGGAGCTTTCTATGTGAGAACGTTTCGTTTTTGCGATGTATTTTTGTAAAAGCTTGTAAGTGACAGGGATTTTCTCATATTAATACATATGGTGTTTTGAATCTCGTTTCTATGCATACTTATTTATTCTCAACTTGTTCAAGTTTTTGAAACGTAAAATTTATTTGATGTGGAGCACAAATGTTTTCAATGTTGGTGTCTTTCAATGCTTTGTCATGTGATTTTGTTCTAAGTGGTTTTTAAAAGTGAGTTTGGGTATATAAGTGACTTTTAAGTTTTTAAACTTCATTTCTCACATTCACAAAACTCTAGGTCTAAGCTCTCTTCGCATCTTCTTCGTGAACGAACCCATGGCAATGTCTATTGATGCACTTCTCACACAATTAGAAAAGGTAGGACTTGCAGATTGATAACATGAACTACTCACTGTGTTCAAGGGGACAATTGACATGCAAGCCACTACCAACCTTCATGCAGAGGCATTCAGAAGCTTTCTTGGCTACATGGCATAGCACCTGGAAGAATATGCCATAATCCGACATGGCGTGGTTGCCAGTGGACTTCTTGAAGCATCTCTATGTGGACGACAAAAACTTTTAGTTTTGCTTGTTGATATTTATTAAAGGCCTCATAGAACGGCACTACAAGACAGAGGATGAAGATGATCTCATATATTTGAGTATGGGGTGCATAGGCACCCAATTCATTTCATGGGACATGGTTCTTGTCTTACTTGTGCTTGAGGGCATGGATAAGGGAAAATCAAAGGAAAAGGTCAAATAAAGACCTCCTGTGCCCATTGTGGAGGAATCAAATGAAGGTATCAAAGAGATTGATGAGCAGACCGAAGCATCTATGGCACTCGTCCTCTTGCAAGATCCCAGATCCATTGAGGAGGAGGATCGAATGATAGAGAGAGATCATGTGCTAGAAGAGGTCCCAAACCTCCAAATTTACACTTTGCATGCAGTGGTGGTGGATGATTGTCACTTTCTATTTCTTGACAACATTGCCAAAACATTAGGACTCAGAGAAGATGAGTCGCTTGCAATGCTTTCTATCTATGCGAGCATGAAGGATCCCAGTGGAAAGGAAGAGAAAGTCAATTTTCAAATTGACTTTGCAGACCAAGATCTCCCAGCAAGCCTCTCTTTCCTCCCCGATGAAAATGAGCAACAATTGGTGCAAAAAGTAGCAAGTACCTTAGTCAAGATCAAATCATGTGCCTCTTTCTATGAAAGCGTACCGAATAGCGCATTTCATCCACACAAACCACTAGTCACGATTGGTAGAGATGATCAATCTAGCATCAATCTTACAAAGAAAAATCTTGAAGAGAAGGATGAAGAGACTAAGGTAAACAAATCTTAACCTGGTAAAATGTCTATTATTCATTACTATAGGTGTTAAATTAAAGTAAAATGATTTGCAGACACCATACCATGTTGATAAGTTCTCAATGCGTATTGGAGGTTTGCACAACGTCTCCATGGATAGGGATAGCTCGCTTTGGCACTACCTGTGCCACCTGGGGCCATTGATTCTTAGAGTTGCTCACACAGAGTTCTCCAAAAATGATTCTGTGGAGTTGCTAAAGTGCAAAGCATTAAGTGGCATACTCGCTGAAGATTCTCTCATCCTAAATGCT